>NC_082658.1:7210833-7851666 GCF_028023285.1 Balaenoptera ricei | reverse complement strand
GCCAGGGGCGCGGGGTGGGATACTATTTTGTGCCAAGCCTTCATTCTCCCTCTCATTTTTTCTTTTACAATTTGTATATCTGAGCCCTACCTCATGCAAGAATGGCATTCATCCATGAGCTCTTGCCCTCCCTGCCCCTCTGGGTATAAATCAGTTTTCCTGGTTTATGGAAATTCACCCACCCAGAGACACAGTCACGTCACAGGCCTCTGGTGAAATGGGGCTGCCTCCCCCCATGAGGAAAGGGGGAGACCGTTTCCCCTAAATCTCGTTCTTTTTTATTTTGGCCACGCTGCCCTCACCAGGGACTGAACCCGGGCCATGGCAGTGAAAGCCCAGAATCCTAACCACTGGGCCACCAGGGAATTCCCCCCTAAATCTTGTTCTTAATCTTTCTCCAGATTTCTCTTCACATCCCCTGCCAAGTCCCCTTTAGTACAGCTGTCCTCTCGTCAGATCAAGCCCCAAGCTGATCTTTGCAATGGAATTTTAAGACATACATTCTGAACATAAGCACCATCTCATGGGGCTCGGGTGGCCTGGCTGGGGTCTAAAACGTTGAGTGGTCCTGTTTCCTCCCTCCCCGTCTGTCCAGCAGCATCTTCCCGCCTGACCTCCGCTTCACGTCCCTTCTGGTTAACCCATGCTGCCACAGGCCAGGGCTGAGCGCTTGCTTTCAACCCTGTGGGGCCCTGTAGGGTTGGGGTCTGTTTCCTTCTTGGCTCCGGAATCAGCTTCTTTAACCTCAGTTTGAAATTGCTTCTCCCCAAGACCAGGCAGCTGGGCCCCCTGGGCGTGACCCTTGAGTCCTCTGACGAGTCGAGAGTGGTGGCTCTGAGTCTCTCATCCCAGAACCACGAGCTGAACCCTCCACCCACTCTGCTTACCTTTGGTTCCGTTATCTTTCCCAACTCACCTTTTTTCTGAATAGTTTTCTCATTCTTTTGTTTCCTCACATTTCTGCCCCTGGGGCGCCAGCCGCCCTTATCAAAATCGTCATGCTCCCAGTCTGTACCAAGGGCTTGTGGCGACCAGGGAGTCCCCGGCCGTCTTCCTCTCCCAGCTTGCTTATGGTGGTTTTTAATGCCCTTACCGTAGAACATTCATTGACCCAGAATAGCATTCTTATCACACCTCTGCCTCTGTTGTCAGTTTGCTTCCCCTGACCCAGGCAGGCCAAGGAATCCAGATCAAAAAAAAATTTTTTTTAAAGGCTTTGTATTTTGCAGGCTTCTTCATGCCTTTTTTTTTTTTTTCTTCCCCCTGGCCAAGCTGCTCGGCTTGCGGTATCTTGGTTCTCTGACCAGGGAGCCATTGAACCCGGGCCCCCTGCAGTGGAAGCGCGGAGTCCTAACCACTGGACCACCAGGGAATTCCTGAGATCAAATTTTTCTTAACTTTGGATGGAGGGTTATCTTCTTGCCTCAGGCCCTTCTCACTACCCAGTGGTAGTCCCCTGGGGAGTCTTAAACCGCAGGATCCTGCTGTTTCGTTTCTACTGCAAATAGCTTTGACATTTGCTAAGCCTTTGTGAGAAGCTGCTGAAAGCAGGTTTTAGGCACCCTCTCATTCTAGCATCAAGGCAGGAGCTGCCAGTGGGGCTGATAGGAGTACCAACCTGAGACCTTTCAGCTTATCTGAGATGGACCATGTGGAGTCTTTGGGCTTTGGCCCTGCCTCTGTCCTTGTTCTGTGGCCCTGTTGGGGTCAGTCCCCCACCCCAAGTCCCCATTTGTTCCATATGGAAGCTGCAGGCAACATCCTCACCAGGCTGCTCAGAGCATGAGGGTGTTTAGCACCCGCTGGCTGAGCACCTGTGGGGATTCCTCCCTCCTTCCTGCTTTTCCAGGATCTGGATGAAATGGATGCTGATCTCCTGGGTCTGAAGAAGTCTAATCTAGCCTCAAGCAAAAGGTCTGCAAAGGGTTCTGGGAAAGAAGAGCAGCCTAGCCCTCTTAAACCTGCTGGTGTGTTAACAGCCAGTGAGAAACGTGAGTGAGAGATAGGTCCTCGAATCAAGGGGCATTCTGGGGATGTGGGAGATGCCCAGAGGGTAGCGCTCAGCCCTGTGGGTTTTCTCTGCCTGGGATGGAGAGGCCAGGAGCTCACTGTGTGCGAGTGTGTTAGCGTGTTTACAGTGGGGGAGGGAGACAGGCTGAGCTTTCCTCCTTCCTATGGCTTTTCCAGTCCCTCTAAGTCCAACATGGCAGCTCCTAGAGAAGCCATTTGAGTTAAACTGGAGAATTTTATGGTAGCCTGTGCATCTCCCAAACCTATGTCCCTGTTGGAGCAACATGTGAATAGGGGGCCAGAGGTAGCTTCCAGACCACATTTCCCGGCCAGAAGCCTGTTTGAGAACTGGAGAGGTGTAGACCCACCCCATGGCTGTGTCCACAGCCACAAGCCCTCAGCCTCCAGGTAGAAGTGCACACCAGCCCAGTGGTCCCAGTCTTGGTCTGGCAGAACATAGGCCAGGAGAGATCCAGGCCTGTGACCTTGCCTTCTCTTTGCTCCCTGCAGGAGATGCCATTCCCACCAAGAAGCTATCTCCCTCTCCCAGCAGCCTTGGGCATCAGTACAGGAAGTTCTCCTTCGAAGGTACCACAGGCCCTGCAGTCACACCTCTGGGGTGCTTCAGTTTTGAGAGTGCAGTAGGCTGGGCGATGCTTGCTTGCTTGCTCAAGGCCAGGCCACTGTGTATGTCAGATGAGGAGCAGATAGCTGGTGCCACTGGTTTTGTTCCTCGTGAATTCAAGGAGGGACTAATTATGTTCTACTGGCTGGCCTATCTGGGGCACTTATTTGCAAGGACTTTGAAGCCAGGTGTCAAACTGAAGACTTTATAAAGTGTGGGGAAAAGTTCCTTTTCCTTCATGAATGTGTGGATGTTTTACTTCTCATGCCTCAGTGCAGGCCCTGAAGCCCGGGCCGCGCTCCCTGCTTCCTCTCCCCTGGCCCAGCCTTGTCCGTGTCCGAGCTCCGCTAACCCAGGCCCCCAGATGCCGAGCGGCTTGTATAGGTATCAGAGCGGCTAGGAGTCTCCAGTAGAGCAATAACTCCCCTAGCACAGCACAACGCTTGTTTTCCTGAACGAAGTGTGCAGTCTTCCCTTTGCTTCCCCTTCTGGCCGTGAGACTTGGAAGACCCGTTGGCAGAACTTCTCTCTGATGATGAGGAAGGAATCGCCAAGAAGCTGCCGGGGACGGAGAGTAAAACAGCTTCCGTAAAGAGCCCCGCCCCGGCCAGAGATCAAGGTGGGGTGGGCGTGTTACCCATCCTGGGGCAGGTGCAGTTGGCTAACTGAACTTTCCGGTGCAGAGCCAGGCACCCCACCAGGCAGGGACCACAGGTCTCAGATCCTGGACCAAGAGGTTATCAGTCTCTGGGAACGGGGAGGGGGGATGCACGAGCCCGGGAGTGGGGCTGTGGGAGTGGGGCCGGGGAGGGAAGCTGGGTGCTGTGGGCAGACCAGACACTGCCATGCCCGCCCTTCCACCCAAAGGCCAGGGTTGCAGGGAAACGCCCCCCTCGACCCATTCAAACATCACCGTTGCAGGCCAGAAGGCTGTGGGCATTGTGCCCTGTGTTCTGTCCCTTAGGGCCCTCTATCCCTCTAACTCCTGGGAACACTCCGGTCCGAAAGAAAGAAGAGTTGCTCTTTGACGATGGGGACGACATCATGGCCACCCTGGGGTTTGGAGACAGCCCCAAAGCAGAGAGGAGGCACACGGGAGACCAGTAAGGGTCCCTGTGAGCGGACAGTCCCTCCCCGGCCAGGGAAAAGCGAGAGGGAGGGTACAGTGTGGGCCCTCCAGGAGCCCCTCGTGTTCACAGGTACCTGCCCTATGTCCCATCCTGCAGGGAGGGGCCCCTCCCTGCCCGCTCCAAGCTGGATGAGCTGCTGGGTCGGGGCACTGCCGCCAAACTCCTGGCCCGTCCGGGCACCGGGGAGCACAGGGAATTCAAGCTAGACAAGAAGTATCAGCGGCCACAGGGTGAGGAAGCGTGTGGGGCAGGGGCGGTGGGGAGTGGACCCCCAGAACAGGGTTTTACCACAAGCCATAATAAGAAATAAGCTTTACATCATGACACACATTTAGTTATTCACGTTTATAACTGAGACCAAAAATGTCAGGAAATAATAATCACCACGTGCAACACTTATTTATGTGCTCTTTGACTCATAAATATGTTGGTTGCGACTCATTAAATTAGTATTTCCACCTGCTAATAGGCGGCAGCTCACAGTTTGAAAAACACTGCCCTGGACCAGTGTCCCTCCGTTCAGAGCGTCGGCCCGCGGGCCATCTGTTGGGAATCACCCTCGTGGCACGCACGGCTCACTGGGCCTCACCTGCAGGGGGTCTGGGGCAGGCCCGCCGGTGCACTTTTCGCAGCTCCTGGGTGATGTTTTGTAGGCTGGAGCCTCAGCTGCTGGCAGACGCCCAGCCGCTCACCCTGCTTTCCCCACAGCGGCTTCCCTATCGCTCGTCTTGCCCATCAAGCTGCCAGCTCAGCTTTTCTTAAACCAAGAATTCTGCAGCTACGGAAGAAGAGTTTGAGTCGCCCTGCTCTAGATCACAGGGTCCTTCATTCACAGACAAAGAAGACACTGGGGGTGACGAGGACTTCACCTTTGGGGCCTATCAGCCCACCGTGGGCTCCTCCGAGGGCCGGCAGTCCCGCCGGCAGTCCGTCAGGTAAGCGGGGCCTGCGAGGAGCTCGGCCTTGGGGGCAGGTTGCCCGCTGGGAAGATGGGCGGAACCCAAGATGTCTTTCGTGGGTGTTCATGGTGTTCTACGGACATCACTCAGCTTGCCGCGGCTCTGGCTGTGCAGGGCCCCGGGCATCGCGACTTCTTAGCATGGGCCCCATAGTCACCCCCAGCAGTGGAGGGAAAGGCCCGTCAGGGGGCTCTTGGGACAGGCTGCTTGCCCCGCCTTAGACCCCCCACTTCTCTGTCTTGAAGTAGGTTCTTTGAAGGCGGCACAGACCCCAAGGGAGAACCAGGCTCCAGACAGAGCACCCCAGCAGCATCCAGCCCCACCCAGCCCAGGAGGGGAGGTGCCGACTGGCTGGGCCTCAAGGACGAAGGCTTGGACCTGCTCCCTCCCTCCCCGACCAGGGAGGCTCGGAGGGGACCCCCTCCCGCCAGCCAGCATTCTGCTCCCAGCCGCCACTCTGCCCGGGCCGGGCTGCCCTCCTTGGGGGCGAAGCCACCAACCGAGGGTACCGGTTCTCCTGCCAAAGGCAGCCAGCCTTCCCAGCCAGGAGCGTCTGAGAAGGAGGAGGAGGGGGACTGGCTGAGCCACGCCCTGTCTCGGAAGAAGTCCCAGGGTCTGGCCAGAGAGGAGCACGACGCAGCCTGTAAGGGCCAGCACTCGGTAGGGGCGCTGCCTTCCGACAGGTAGGGGCTTGGGCTGCTGTCCCTTTTCTCTTCTTTTTTTTAATATTTATTTATTTGGCTGTGCCGGGTATCAGCTGCAGCACGCGGGATCTTTGTTGCCACGTGCGGGATCTTCGTTGAGGCACGCGGGATCTTTTTTAGTTGCAGCACGCGAACTCTTAGTTGCGGCATGTCGGATCTAGTTCTCTGACCAGGAATCAAACCCAGTCCCCCGGCACTGGGAGCGCAGAGTCTTAGCCACTGTGCCACCAACGAGGTCCCAGGGCTGCTGTCTCTAGTGGAAGGAGGACCTTGCCGCCTCGGTGCCTCAGAGCAGGGCACCACCTCTTAGCCGTGCTTCTCCCCTTCTTTAGGTGCTGGGGAGAGTGTGTAGCTCCCTGCCTTTGCTCAGATGAAAACACGAGGGAGCTGGGGGGCTGCTGACGCTCACGCCCTGACTGCTGTGGGGACAGGTGCCGACCTGATCGGGCAGGAGACCGAGGGCACCCTTATGGCAAACACACGGCCATCCCGGTGCCTCTGAGCAGGGGCTCCGTCCACAGCGCCCTCGGGCTGGCGGGACACCCGGTGTCCAATTGCTCTGCTGACCAGGCTAAAGCAGGCAATGCGTGCGCGGGTTGGGACTCACTCGTTCTCTTGGGGAGTGTTCGAGAAGACCGTGGCTGTGAGGCGGCTCCTAGGGGAGGCCGCAGAATGTTGGGGGGGGATAGCAAGCGGCCCCGAGGGGGCAGGCGAGGCCGGGACTGTCCAAAGGAAGCAGCAGGACGCTATGCGGCTGGAGCGAAGGGGAGGTGAGGGGGGCGGTTGTGTGACAGGCCAGGGGTATCACCCAGCCCTGGGGTTGGGGTGAATGAGGAGGGCGGTTTGGACCTGGACCTGAAACCGAGGTGACCCCGAGAGCCGAGAAGCAAGGGGGAACAACAGACAGGAGACGAGAGGAGCCCAAAGGGTGCTGGAGCCGGCGGGAGGCCGAGCAGGCCCTCCGTCGAAGCTGAGCGAGCTGCGTGGACCAGAGCACGGCCTTGCTGCCCGTAACAGACCCGTGGTCGCTCCTTGGACATCATCAGGTGGTCCCAGTGAGCACTGAGGCCAGGACGGGGTACGGAAGGCCAGGTGCTCAGACTTGGGAGGAGAATTACCAAGACGGGATGGCAGGAACAGGAGGAAGGCTGAGGGGAGGCGGGAAGAGGGGCGGCCACACAGCTTCACTCGTGGGCTTTGTCCCAGCCCGTCTCGGTCCAGCCTAACCCGGACCTTCTGCCTCCTTCACTTTAACATTTACTTCCTCAGCCAGCCTGCTGCCGGCACCCAAGGGCTCGAGCCAGCAGCCGCCGGGGGGACCCCAGGCACGGCAGCACAGAGGCCGCCTGCCCGGCCTGCCGCCTCAGGGTACATTCATGGCGGGGCTGCGGGTAGGTGAGGTGCGGCGGGGCGGCCCGGGCCCCCTTCCCTAGAGCGGCGGACGGCTGTGCTGGGCTCCACGTGGTCAGCGTGGCGTGTGGTATCCCAGACCACGTAGCAGGCCCACGGAGTAAGGGGCCCGAAGCTGGGTCCCCGTCCCCTTTTCCCAACTGAGACCTCCCTCTTAGTAAACTGCCAGCCTCCAGGCCTTTCCAGTCAATGACTGGAACCTGACATTTTCCTTTCCTGCTGGGCCAACCCTCCCCTGCTCCCGGCGTCCTTCAGCTTGCCACCCCCATTCCTGTGTCCTCAGGTCCCCCGTGACTTGGAACCCCGCTGCCTTGGCCCTCCATGCAGGTGACCCAAAGAGGGGAACAGCCCCTGGAGATTGCTCCGGCACTGGTTTGTGTTCTGCTTTGTTCGAGGGGTATAACTGGGTAGAGGAGAGATGCTGAGAGCTTCCTTCGGGGGCCCCGGCAGACGAGAGAAGCTGGGCTCTCCCGAGCACACACCCAGCCCACGGGGCCTCGCTGCAGCTCCTGCTCATTTCTCTGCTGTTGATTTTTCAGAGGCTGCAGTTGGTTTCCCAGGCTCCCAGGAACCCCCAGGGCTCTCTGTGCCTGTCCAGGTAGGGAGGGTGAACCAACAGGCGTAGGTTTCGGGCCCATGGAACAATTCTCATGTGCTCAGAGGCACCACCTGCCAAACCTGACAAACTGCTGGGAGGCATGCATCGTGCTATCAGCTAGCTCCCCCGGCGCTCCCCACCAGCACTTTCCGTGCCACTCCCGGGCAGGTTTGGGTGTGAATTTGCCAGCACCGGTAGGGAAGTGAGGTGGCACCCAGGTGGGGGCAGCTGGGAATGCTCTAATCAGAAAGCAGGGCTGCAGGTGTCCTGATGATCTGTCTAGAAAGCCTCCTCCATCCTTGCCGTCTTCCCACTGCACCGCCTCTGTTTCCCAGGTGCAGCGGCGCCTGTGACCCCCGGGCCTGAGGAGGCCTGGCCCCACGGGGGCACCTCCCGGGTAACCCGGAAGTGCCTTGGAGACGGTGGGTGGTGGGCAGCCTACAGGAACCAGAGCAGCTGTCTACGCTGGGACTTCAGGCCTGACAGAAAGGGCCAGGGTCATAACCTTTTGTAGTAGCTAAGGCTCTGCTGGGACTCGGCTGTTCATCTAGGGATCTGGAACCCTTGCTGGGAGGATGTTGTTCTGAGGGCGGAAGGGAGGCTCATCTTCCCCAACGAGACCTGCGAGGGGAGGGGCAGTGACCATTTGACTCTCCCAGGCCTCATCCTTGGCCTCTCGGTGTCACGACCTTGTCCCCGTCTACAGCCACAGGTCAGACACAGGGCCTGGGAGGTCCAGTGAGTGAGGGCCACAGGTAGGTGAGCTCAGCTGAGACCCTGTCCCCTACCTAACAGGGACCATCCCTCCCCTTCTCCTCCAGTGCCTGCTTCCAGAGTCCCTGGCCTGGAGCCTGCTGCCCGGCTCCGAATACCAGCAGCAGCTCCTGGCGGCACAGGCTCAGCTTCAGAGGGGCACTGCCGAGCTCCAGGCCGACCTCCTGCAGAGTCAGGCCCGGCTGGCGGAGCTCGAGGCCCAGGTGCGGGGCAGAGGGGCAGCCGGCTCCGGGGGCAGGGCTGAAGTGGGAGCGGGCCACATGAGGGCTGGACGGCTTTCCCAGGCGGTCTGAGGGACCCTGCCACCCCCCGCCCCTCCTACACACACACACACCGTCCCTCCCGCCGTCTCCCAGGTGCGGAAACTCGAGCTGGAGCGGACACAGCACCAGCTGCTGCTGGAAAGTTTGCAGCAGAGGCACCAGGCAGACCTGGAGCTCATCGACAGCGCCCACAGGTACCCCCGCTCCTCTGGCCCGGACTTCCGGTGGCTCACGGCCGGCCCCAGCTCCCGTGCTCTGAGAGGCCCTTCGGGTGGCCGCCGTCACCTCCTGAGCCCCGCGATTGGGTGTGCTGTTGGCAGGAGCCGAGTCAAGGTGCTAGAAACATCGTACCAGCAACGGGAAGAGCGGCTGCGGAGAGAGAACGAGGAGCTGTCTTCCCAGTACCTGTCGCGCTGCCAGGAGGCCGAGCAGGCCCGTGCCGAGCTCACAGCCCAGCACCAGCGGCGCTTGGCGGCCACCGCGCAGGAGAAGGACCAGGAGATGGAGCGGCTCCGGGAGCTGCAGCGGTGAGGGGGAGGCCCGGGGGCAGGGGGGCTGCCTTCAAGGGTGGCCAGAGGAAGCCAATTGCTGTGAGACCCCCAGCCATGGGCTCAGCAGCCTCTGAACCGAGGCTTGACCCCTTCCCTTCTGGGTAAGGACCTAGGCCGAGCTCACTGCCCCATCGCCCCACAAGTGGGGACCCACCACTCCTACAGAGCGGGGAGGGCATACCGGCAGAGCCCAAGGTCACTAGCTGTTCGGGCAGGGCCTGGCAGCAGCAAGCAACCCAAAGGCTAACTCAGCACCGGTTAACCCACTCACCGGCCGGACTTCTCGAGTCTAGTAACTAGACTGGCCCTGGAAAAGGTCGTGCCTGGCGTGTTGATCTGGTTACCTTTCTAGATGAGAGCAAAACAGAAAAAGCACGTGAGGGAGTTGGCCGACGGGGGCAGCGCAGGCCTTTTCACACGGCTCAGATTGGCCAGACACGAGAAGGTTGTCGGCACACCTGTCGAGTGTCCGTTGCTGAAAAACAAGGAATCTGCCCCCAGAGAGTGGATGTGGCATTGAGGCACCAGGACAGATAAGGCAGAGGAGCCGGGGAAAGTGAGGCAGTGCCCAGAGATGGGGAGGAGAGGCCCACGGAGCACGGACCACCCGGAGGCACGCCCCTGCCGCGCAGAGCTGCCCCCAGTGTTCACTGCCCCGCCCTCCCCACTGTCCCCCAGGGCCTCCATCCTGGACATGCGCAAGGACCACGAGGAGCAGCTGCAGCGGCTGAAGCTGCTGAAGGACCGGGAGATCGACGCCGTCACCAGCGCCACCTCCCATACGCGGTAGGCGCGCCATCCAGGCCCTGCCCACCTGGCGCGGCAGTGCTGGGGTCCACGGGCCTTCGTGACCTGAGCCCCCCGCAGGTCCCTGAATGGCATCATCGAGCAGATGGAGAAGTTCTCCAGCAGCCTGCACGAGCTGTCCTCCCGCGTGGAGGCCTCGCACCTCAGCACTGCCCAGGAGCGGGAGCTGGGCATCCGGCAGCGAGATGAGCAGCTCCGAGGTACTGCAGGCCACATGTCCCTCTGTCCTGTCCCCCGTGGTGGGAAGGTGGGCGGGCAGTGAGTGCCCTGTGGGCCGCCCCCAGCGCTGCAGGAGAGGCTGAGCCGGCAGCAGCGGGACATGGAGGAGGAGCGGAGCCGGCTCCAGGAGGTCATCGGGAAGATGGAGGCGCGCCTGAGCGAGCAGAGCCGGCTGCTGGAGCAGGTGGGGCACGTCCTCCTGCCGCAGGGCCTGTCTCCCCCCGGGCACCCAGGGGATGGCAGCTGTACTCTGACCTCGCCTCCTTGGCCTCGGGACTTTCCTCTGGAATGTCTCTCCTGCCCTCTCCTGCCTCTGCAGGGGCTCCCACCTCCCCACCTCCAGAAGCGCCCCAGGCCCACCCCATCCAGCTCCTACCTGCTCATCAGGGATGCCTGTGACTTTAGGAGAAGTGCTCTTGCCTTCTGAGCTGTAACGGATAACGTATTTAAACTCCCTACATATCTTCTATGTATAAGAGCGAGCTTCATTCTTTAGAAAATCATGGCTTTTCGTGCTCGCTTCAGCAGCACATATACTAAAACTGGCACAACACAGAGAAGATTAGCATGGCCCTGCGCAAGGGTGACGCAAATTCGTGAGGTGTTGCATATTTTAATAAGTGTGCTTAAACAATTGGCTGTACTATGGGGACTTCCCTGGCGGTCCAGGGGTTAGGACTCCACGCTTTCACTGCAGAGGGCCCGGGTTCGATCCCTGGTCAGAAAACTAAGATCCCACAAGCTGGGCAGCACGGCCAAAAAAAATTAAAATTAAAAAATAAAACAATTGGCTGTACTTATGAAAAAACTCAAATTGACCCCTACCTTATGCCAAACAAAAAAGCAATCCCTGATGGAATTGATCCAATAAATATTTGATGAATTCAGAAATAATAATAATACCTTTTCCTTTTTTGTACAAGGTTATGATACATCTCATTGAAAAAACTAAAATAACAGGCAACAGTAAAGAAAATAAAAATTACCCACTAGCCAGAGATAGCCATTGATGACATCACATATATCCTGTAGACATATCAGTATGTAGACATCGATGTTTTTACATCGTGAACCATATTTATTCAGCCCTTCATTCGGTGCTTTATTCGGCGCCTGCCTCGGGCCAGGCTTGTGTGTGCCCCGAGTCCCCTGGCATACGGTGTCATGCCCACCCTGGCGCTCTTTCCCTGTTGGATGACAAGAGACAGGCAGGCAGTGCTGTAGTTGGCGATTCAGGGAGCAGGGATATTGCTGTTCTTTGGCCCTTTGGAGCCGCGAGGTGCCTCTCTCAGCAGCGGTTCCCGAGCCATTAGCCTCAGCACGGTTGATCCCAGCGGCTGGGCCCTGGCAGGCCTCAGGCTCCGTCCCATTTTCACCGCTCAGGAAAGGATGCGTTTGTGGGAGAAGCCAGATGAGGGCGGTTTGCACAGCTCCCCAGGGCACGTTCAGGCCTGACTGGGGGCAGGCGGAGCCTCCAGGGGCGCGAGCTCTCAGCCCTGACCCTGCCCGGCCCGCAGGAACGCTGGCGGGTGAACGCCGAGCAGTCCAAGGCCGAGTCCACGCAGCGCGCTCTGGAGGAGCAGAGGAAGGTCATGGTCCAGCAGATGGCCATGGAGCGGGAGGAGCTGGAGAGGGCCAAGGTGAGTCCAGCCACACCACGGTCAGCTCTGTCCCCGCCACCGCGCCCAGGGATGCTCACCCCGTGCCCTCACGCCCTCGCCCCAGAGTGCCTTGCTGGAGGAGCAGAAGTCCGTCATGCACAAGTGTGGGGAGGAGCGGCGGCGCCTGGCGGCCGAGTGGGCCGAGTTCTTTGCACAGCAGAAGCTGAGTAAGGAGCGGGCCGAGCGTGAGGCGGAGCGGGCGCTGCAGGTGGACACCCAGCGGGAGGGCACCCTCGTCAGCCTGGCCAAGGTAAGACCCAGAGCCTCCCCGGACAGCGGGAAGCCCAGGCAGCCCTGCGCCTCTCCCCACCCCGGGGCCTCACTGCTCCTCCGTCAGGGTGCGTCAGCTCAGCAAAGAGCGCAGCGGTAACAAAGAGTATAGGAATTCAAACAACAGTAATCATAATAACTACTTCCTTTTATTGTATCATCGCAGGTACTTTCGACACATTTGCTCATTTACTCCTCATCACGTTCCCATGACTTAGATATTCTAGAAATCGGATTCCGAGAAGTTGAGCGCAGGGGCCAGGGGCTGCAGCGGGGCTTGGCCCCAGGTCTCCCACCACCTCCTCCCAGAGTCAGGGCGGAGCCGAGCCACAGCAATGAGGCAGGGAGGCCAGCGGGTCCTTGGAACCCTGAGCAGAGCCCAGTTCAACTCTGGGGAGGAGACTGCAGAGAGGCTTTGCTGTCTCCAGGAACAGGCAGAGCTGAAGATCAGGGCGAGCGAGCTCCGGGCCAAAGAGGACCAGCTGGCGGCCGAGAGGGAGGCTCTGGAACAGGAGCGCCAGGAGCTGCGGCTGGAGAAGGAGAGGGTCGGCGCCGCCGCCCAGCGCATCAGGCTGCGCGCTGAGGAGGTGGAGCGCATGAGCCAGGTGCCCAGCGGCTCAGCCCCTGGGCGTGGGCAGTGCACCCACCCCAGCCAGCCCAGCTGACCCAGGCGGCCTCCCCGCAGGTGGCCTCGCAGAAGTACGAGGAGGGGGAGCGAGCACTGCGCGAGGCCCGGCAGGTGCAGTCGGAGCAGCAGGCCCGGCTGCAGCTGGTGCAACAGCAGCAGGAGCGGCTGCGGCAGCAGGAGCGGCACGTGCACCAGGCAAGGCTCTTCCTGGCTCCCGCGCCCCCCGCCTCCCAGGGCATCCCTGCCCCCAGCCTTCTGCCCTCACAGCTGTGTCCTCTCTGGGGGGACGGGGACAGGAGCATCTGAGTCTGGCCCAGCAGCGGCTGCAGCTGGATCGTATCCGACAGGACCTGCCCTCCGGGCCCGTGGGGCTGCTCTCCAGGGCCCAGGGCCTGGCAGCCTCTGGCCTGAGTGGTAAGTGGCTCCAGGAGGGTGGGACATTGGCTCAGCCGGCCCACTGGGCAGGGCAGGGCCAGCAACACCCTGCCCACGCCTCCTGTGTGCTCAAGTTAGGGGGCAGCTGGGTTTTAAAGTCATCTTGGGTTTTTTTTTGTTTATTTATTTATTTATTTATTTATTTATGGCTGTGTTGGGTTTTCGTTGCTGGGCGTGGGCTTCTCTAGTTGCGGCAAGTGGGGGCTACTCTTTGTCGCGGTGCACGGGCTTCTCATTGCGGTGGCTTCTCTTGTTGCGGACCATGGGCTCTAGGCGTGCAGGCTTCAGTAGTTGTGGCATGCGTGCTCAGAAGTTGTGGCTCAGGGGCTCTAGAGCGCTGCAGTCCCTGACTCCGTCCTCCTCGGCCTTTACAGCCATCGTGGCTCCTGCCCCCCCCACTCCTCAGTGCAGCCAGCTGCCAGCCGGCCTGGGCCCCTCGCACCTCCACGCCAAGCTGGTGCTGCTGAAACACACAGCTGAGCAGGTGAGCTTCCCAGAGCAGACGCCGCCCTGGTCCAGGCCCGCCCACTCCCCCTGGACTTAGGGCTCCTCGTGTTCACACTGGGGACAAGCATCTCTGGCAGAGGCAGGAGGGAGCACAGCCTGGCCCCGGGGAGGGCTGAGCCCAGCCCCTGGAGGAGGGCAGCAGCGCAGATCGCTTAGAGGACACGTCTCAGAGATGCTCACCGAGTCACTGATGGAGCATTTCCTACATGCCAGGCTCTGTGCCGTGCCTGATAAGCTTTTATCCCCCCACAGCCCTACATGCCAGGTAATGTTATTTTCTCCAGTTTACAGACAGGCTTAGAGGGATGAAGTCCGTGCGAACAAGTGGCCCCACTGGGAGTGAGAGCTGGAGTCTCACCCCAGTGCGCGTGCTCGCTCCCTGCCCCTCCCCCCCTGACTCCCAGAGCCAGGCTGAGCCGGGATGTAGGCGAGAGGGTCCCCGAGGGAGGGCTGCTCGGCTGGCACCCAGGGTCCACCTCACTCTCAGTCCAGCAACCCAGCGTCCCTGTGCGCAGAAGCGGGGGCAGGAGGGAACCGGAGGGTGGCAGCTCACTCAGCTCTGCCTTTCAGGACCGTGACTTCCTGGAGAACGAACAGTTCTTCCTGGAGACCCTGAAGAAAGCCTCCTACAACATGACGTCGCATTCAGCCTGAAGGCCCCACTGCCTCCTCAGCAGAGGCCTGACTCTAGAACCGCCCCACTGCCCGCTGGCCGCCAGCGCCGAGCAGGGGCGTCGGGGAGAGCCCTGCAACGCCCAGGCCCTGATTACAGCTCTTCCCGTGGACGGGGTGCCAGCGCCTTCTTTCCGACGCTCCGGCCCGCGCGGGGGCAGGCAGGCAGGCGCCCCCGTGCCTCTCAGACTCCCCAGGAGGCAGCAGCCTCTGGGGAGACGCGAGGCTGAGGCCGTCTCAGCCCCACGACACCGTCAGCGACAGCACCGGTGCTCCTGCCCCGCAGACGTCCGGCTCGGGGCCCAGCGTCAGACTGGGCTCTGGGGACCCCTCGGCCCCTCAGCCCATCGATGGTCTGGGGATCTTTTCGCCTGGGCCTCTTCTGAGGCGGGGGGTCTTCTCGACTCCCTTGCCACAAGGAGGCTGCTGCCCTCCCTGCCTGAGAGGCCAGCAGAGGGAGCGCCGGGTCTCCTCCCTGATGGGGACGTAGAGTCAGGCCGCAAGTTTTCAAGAGCCTTCTAGCCTCCTGGCGGAGGGGGCGGGAGGTGCTGCAGGGGCAGGGAGGGCGCCGTGCCCGGCGGCTTTTACCTCACAGACTGACCTGCCCTTGGGACTCAGCCAGCCCTCCCTGCTCCCAGGCTGGTGCACAAAGCCCCCGCCTCGTTCCCAGCTGCCGGGGCAGCGGACTCGCTAGCACAGATGCTGGCCTCATCGGCTTCTTCTAATGCGCTCCCCAGAGGCAAAGAGGGGGCTGCGGGTGACAGTGGGGTGTAGGGAGGGACAGAAGCTTTTCTCCATGCTGTTCACTTGCCACAAAACCCCGACCAGTGGGAACGAAGATGACAGCGAGAGCCCCTGCCTGGGAGGATACAGAGCGCCGAGGACCATGAGGGGCCGCACCCCGGCCGCTGTCCCGGGTGGGGGGCTCTGCCCTTCTCCACGTGTGGGCAGAGGGCCAAGGCCAGCCAGAGGGGTGCCAGGACAGGGGTGGGAGGATTGGTAGTTGTCTCCTGCAGACCCAAGGACTCAACTAAAAAATTCACAATTAACCTCTAGAGCGGCTTCTCTCACCTCCCATCAGAGGGGACCGTCTGGGGAGCAGGAAGGTGGTGGAGGAGAGGGCAATGCCGAGTGGGGTGTGAGCGGGCACAGGTGCATCTCTGCTCTTTTAGAACAGCTTTCAGAGGGAGCTCATTTATATACAGCCTCTTGGACCCACTAAATTGCTATATTCTTCTCTTTTTTTTTGGCCGTGAGGCTTGTGGGATCTTAGTTCCCCGACCAGGGATTGAACCCAGGCCCTCAGCCGTGAATGCGCACAGTCCTAACCACTGGACCACCAGGGAATTCCCTAAATTGCAATATTCTTAATGATTGGATTCTTAGAATTTGCCATGGCTCATCAGAGTTTGAACCTATTTCTTGGAAACGTTTGCTCTGTAGGGCTGTTATTTGCTGTAAAACTGGCCAGGGCTGGGACTCTCCAGCCCCATACTCCCCTGGCTGGACCACAGGCAGGAGAAGGGTGTGATTGTCACCCCTACTTCGCAGATGAAGGGACTGAGACTCAGAGGTTAAATAATCTGCCAAAGGTGATGCAGCAAATAGCAGAACCTGATTTGAGTTCTGCTTGGACAGATTCCAAAGCCCCAGGCGCTCAGCCACATCACCGCTGGCTCCTTCTAGAAAAGCGTGCTGCACACGGTGCTTCTGTGAAGTAGAAGATCCCCAAGCCGCTGCTTGGGGTGGTGCCCACACAGAGGAGGGACGCATTCGTGTCCCATTTAGAAGCCTTGTTGAAGCTTGGAATTCAATCCTCTCAACACACACTTAACGAATTCCCACCTGTGTGAAGGGCCGGAGGTGGGTCTAAGGTTGGGCACAGCCTGGGAGCAGCTGGCATTTAAGCAGTCACCTGACAGGTATGTGGGTGATCACAGGCACATGTTGGGGGAGGGTGCAGGGAGACCCAACGGGAATGAGTTTAGAATTAGGGGGCAGGTCGACGAGGCTCTGTATACCTTGTTAAAGTTTGAATTTTTATCTTCAGGGCAAATGGGTGTTCATTGAAGGGTTTTAAACAGGGTGGAACCATTTTTGTGTTTTAGAAAAACTACTGTGGCTTTGGGTGGAGAACAGACCGACCAGAGCGGGCAGGAGTGGGGACAGGGAAGCAGGCAGAAGGCTGTCTGCCGTGGTATTGGGGAGACGGGAAAGCACTGCGCCGGGCGTGGCACTGAGGGACCTGGTGCCTGACATGCAGGCAGGGTCAGGAAAGAAGACGTGTCGAGGCGGACCCCCAGGTTGCTGTCTTGGGCAACTGGGTGCCCATGGAACAGCCAAGTAGACACATCCCACAGGCACTTAGTTACGATGACACATTACCCAGTGTAACTGCTCTGGATCCCTGTCACTGGCGTTAAGGTGTGGCAGGTGGCTTACACACCCCCTTTTCATTAACGTTCTCCCACGCCACAGGCGGGAGACAGCTGCACACAGGAGTGAGTGTTCTGTATCTGCTGATCTTTCAAATTTTCCCTTCAAAATTATAAACAACTCCTCAAGGTCATAACCCAGATGTTCCCTGTAGAAAGAGAAATACTGGTGGAAAGTAATGATGATCAAAGACACTGGCTGGGCTAATACTTCCAGTTTCAAGAGTTATTCATGTTTATTATTTGCCTCAAGTTGATACAAGTGGGAATCCCTGCTAGGCCTTTCAAACAGTTAAAATCCCAGCAAGCCCCATTCTTAGAGGGTTCTAGGACAGCGAGAGAACAGGAATGTTTTTCAAAAGTAAGGAATAATGGAGAAATAACAGCCATCTGATTGACCAGCAAGCCCTATGCCTCTGCCCCGGAGGTCCCATGAGTCTTCATTTCTAGAGGGGCAGGCTGGGGTGGGGGTGGGTTTAGAGGCATGTAGAAGAGGATTCAGAAACAAAAGGAGAAGATAAAATAGCAAAGGAGGCCAGATTTAAACAAATGCAGGACATTAAGAATATAGGAACCCCTGTGCCCCTCCCGGCCTGAGGCACAGTCCTGGTCTGCCCACAACCTTCAGCTCTGCTCTTCGATCAGCAGAATTTCACAAATTAATAAGCAATGCCTCCAGGAACTTCCCTGGCGGTCCAGTGGTTAAGACTCCGTGCTTCCACCGCAGGGGGTGCGAGTTAGATCCCTGGTCGGGGAACTAAGATCCCACGTGCCATGCGGCGCGACCAAAAAAATAAGTAACATCTGAATAAAAATGAAAATATAAAAAATAATAAAAATAAGCAATGACTCCGTGAGGGCAGGACTGGGTCCTATGGGCCTTAACATATAGTAGCTGTGCATTGATGGGTGAATTGGCAGTGACAGTGAGTTTAGCTGTTTGGCTGCTGTTTATGAAAGCCAAATTCAAGGTGTGGCCACTTCCTGCTGGATTAAGAGACCCCTCATGCCATTTCAGTGTGAATGTGAGGGTCAAGCTTCTGCTAGTACCAGAGCAACTGAATGGGTCAGCAGCCCTGGTTGAGACATCAGGGAAGGCTTCCTGGAGGGACCACTTCACAGGGTCTAGGAGGTAGCCAAGCAACAGGGGGAAAGGTAAGGAGTGCAAGGCAGAGTAACAGCATGTGCAAAGGTCCGGTGCCAGGGGGAGAAAAGTGCTGAGTAAGTGAAAAATGTGAAACCGAGTCCCTGTAAAACCGTGTTCCCTTACCGAGTTTATGATTAATCTCTCTATCCAAAACTTTATTCCCTTTCTTGTCTCCTCTGATCTCAATCCTGTGCTAACTGAACAGTAATCAACCAGAGTCAGATGACTAAAACTGCTGCTGTTGATAACATCGTTAATGTACTAAAATTGCTATTATTATAGATATCGCCGTTAATGTGCAAACTCAGGCCTTTTCTCCAGGGCAAGATGAGCTAACAGACCCCCAAGCCATGGACCACCTGGCCAGAGAGTCGTAAACCAGAAACATCCTGATTCCCAAAACTTCGATTAAGAAATGTAGGGGGCTTCCCTGGTGGCACAGTGGTTGAGAATCTGTCTGCCAATGCAGGGGACACTGGTTCGAGCCCTGGTCTGGGAAGATCCCACATGCCGCGGAGCAACTAGGCCCGTGAGCCACAATTACTGAGCCTGCGCGTCTGGAGCCTGTGCTCCGCAACAAGAGAGGCCGCGATAATGAGAGGCCCGCGCACCGCGATGAAGAGTGGCCCCCACTTGCCCCAACTAGAGAAAGCCCTCGCACAGAAACGAAGACCCAACACAGCCATAAGTAAATAAATAAATAAATAAAATAAAAACCCAAAGTTTAAAAAAAAAAAAAGAAATGTAGGGACTTCCCTGGTGGTCCAGTGGTTAAGACTTCGCCCTCCAATGCAGGGGGTGCGGGTTCCATCCCTGGTCAGGGAGCTAAGACCCCAAATGCCTTGCAGTCAAAAACCAAAACATAAAACAGAAGCAATATTGTAACAAATTCAATAAAGACTTTAAAAGTGGTCCATATTAAAAAAAAAAAATCTTAAAAAAAAAAAGTCAAAAAACGATGATTAACTCCAGCTTCCTTTTTCCTCCCCTAAAAAAAAAAACACAAAACTCAAAGACCAAGTTGGGGTGGATCTGAGGTTTGTCTCCCACTCCCTTGCTTGGTGCCCTGCAATAAATCTACTCTGCTGCAAATCCAGTGTCAAGAGTCTGGCTTTCTGCATCACAGGCACAAGAGCCCTTTGCTGGGTTACAAACGGTTGGTGTCATGGAAGCTTGAATTCCAGAACAGAGGGACCAGAGCAGAAGCGGGTCCAGATCACCTGGGGTACCAAGTTTCATCTTGTTAGAACTGAATCCCAAGAACAACACAACCCTGAAAAGGTTTAGGCAAAGGCAAAAACTTGGAGGTGATCAAAAGCTAACACATATCCCACAGTTAAGTTCTTTATATATGTTAATTCACATTTAATCCTTCTAACAATCCTATGAGGTAAGCACTATGACTACGTGCTTTTTTCTTCCAAATGAGGAAACTGCAAGGGCGACAGCAAGGTCACAATCTGGAATCTGAACCCAAGTAGGAGGACTCCTGAATCCCTGCTCGCAACCCCCTCCCCTGCCCGTGCTGCCGGGGGTGCTCAGGATGCCGCCTGCAGGGACTGGGTGACCCTTGAGAGAGAGCAGCACCCAGAGCCCCGCAAAGCACCTACTTCGTTGAGCCGAGGCGGCTGCGGGCCCGGCCGACCGTCCCCAGTCTGTGCCGCCCCCTGGTGGCTGGACGCGGGAAGGAGTCCGGACCGCTCGCAGCTCCGCCTCGCCATTCACCGGTCACTTCCGGAGCCGGGGCGCCCGAGGTCCGCAGCCACCTCCCGGAGGGAGGAGCTCGGGGATCCCAGGAAGTAAGATTCCTGGGCCTATGAGGGGGCGTGGCTCCTATTGATGCTGGGGCGGGGCCTGGGGGCGAGGCCTCCGCCGTGCGCTCAGGCGGTGCTGCGGCCGCCTTTTCCGGGTCTTAGGAGCGGCAGTGGCGACGGCGGTGGCCGCGCCGGCCTGAGGGAAGATGGCGGCGACCTGGTGGCGAGTCGCGCTGTACGGAAGTCGGAGGTGGCGGGGCTTCAGCACCTCAGGTGAGGGCTCTTGGAGGTCTCCGTATAGCCGAACCCTGGGGATCGAGCCAGCTCCCGCCCCCGACCTCCGTGGGGCCGGGCCGGGGCCGGCATGACGTCCCGCTCTCTGCCCGCAGCCGCCCTGAGCCGCCGGACCGCTCCTCTGGGGCCGATGCCCAACGAGGTCATCGACGTGAGCAACCTGGAGCGGCTGAAGAAGTACCGCAGCTTCGACCGGTACCGGCGCCGGGCGGAGCAGGAGGCGCGGGACCCGCACTGGTGGCGGACCTACCGGGAGCATTTCGGGGAGGAGTCAGGTGCGGGGCGACCGGAGCTGGGCGGTGACCCCGCCGCCTTGGGACTCGGGGCGGGGGCCCCGCCGGCGTCCTCCCCGAGCTTGAGGGAGGGGGCCTGCCAGCGTTCCCGTGCGCACCGGTGGCGGTTTAGTCCCACCAGGATTTTTCACCCCTTTCGGTCCCCCTACTTGGAACATTCCCTTCTCTCATTATTAGAGTTCCACCTTAGATATTTCTACACCTAAAGCCCTTTCCAGAGCAGCTCCCCACGGCCCAATTCCGGGTTAGAACGCCCCTCTCTGCTCCTATAATACTGTGCATGTAGCCTTGGCCACGCCGTATCCTGACTCTTTTTGCTGCCTCCCTCCCAGTTTATGAGCTCCCTAAGGATGGGGATCCTGCCTGTCTTGACCACCATTGGATCCTTGCACCCGCACAGTGCTTGGCATGTAGGTGTGCAATACTTTGCTGAATTAAATTGAAAGCCCTGGGCAAGGTGACTCAGGGACCCTGCTCCTGAGAGACTTAACTACGCTTAAGGAGTTTGTTCTTTGGAAAGCATTTATGAAGGCATTTTAATGATGGTTAAGGGCACACACGTGGAATCTTATTTAAACCCAAGTCAATCTCTTGGGAGTGACTTCCCTGAGGTTCAGTTTCCTCAACTATAAAATAAAAAGATTGTGTCTGTGTCACAAGATCGTTGTGAGGATTAAAGGATGCAGTTAATCGGAATTCTTAGACTAATGTCACTCCTGATGTGGGCTCAGTGTCTGTTTCTTATTGTCATAGTCTAATGTAAGTGGGAAAGGGTGTTGGATTGAAAGTTTTCTAGGGTCTTGCTCCTCAGAGTGTGTTCTGGGAACAGCAGCATGGGAACCATTACCTAGGAGCTTGTTAGGAATGCAGAGTCTCAGGCCCCACGCCAACCTGCTGATTCAGAATCTGAATTTGAACAAGTTTCCCAGGTGACTTGTGTGGTTTTGTGCATTAAAGTGTGAGAAGTGCTTCTTTCCTTCTGGCTTCCGCTCTGAATTCTGCCAGGTACACAGCTGCGAGTCCATGGCCAGCTGTGAACAGGCTCGAAGGTGCTCCCACCTACAATTGGGGCGACCATCCGCCCTCGATTTCCCGTGACCAAGACAGATGATGTAACCTGGTTTAGGGATCAGTCTCAAGTTGTATCCAGTTTGCTTAGCAACCGGACCCTGTTCAGGTCTGTGAAGCTGACCACACAGTATATTTTAGTTTTGTGAATTAAAGGGTAAGCTTCAGCAGCAGAGCTTGCCCAGGGAAAGGAAAGGTTTGGACAGGCAGCTTAACCAAGACCTGATCCCACTTTCTCCAACACACCTTCCCTCCCCAGATCCCAAAGACAAGATTGACATTGGGTTGCCTCCACCTAAGGTCTGCCGGACCCAACAGCTGTCGGAGCGGAAACGGGTCCTCCGGGCGCTGCGGGCCAACGTGGAGGAGGAGCGGGCCGCTCGCCTCCGCACAGGTAAGCCTTCCCAGGGGAGAGGGTCCTGGGTGTGTCCCTGCCCTGACCCTGCATCCCAGCTGGCATCATTCCTTCCCAGCACGCATCCCGCTGGAGGCAGTGAGGGCTGAGTGGGAGAGGACCTGTGGCCCCTACCACAAGCAGCGTCTGGCCGAACACTACGGCCTCTATCGAGACCTGTTCCACGGGGCCACCTTCGTGCCCCGAGTCCCCCTGCATGTGGCCTACGCTGTAGGCGAGGACGACTTGATGCCTGTGTACTGCGGCAATGAGGTCACTCCAACTGAGGTAACTGCTGGCCTGTGCCCCTCCCCGCCCTGTGTACACAGACGCATCCCACCGTGGGGCCACAGACAACAACTCCTTTTTGAAAGCATTTATAGAGGCGGTTTTTATGGTGGTTAAGGACGCAAGCATGGCATCTGTGTAGGCTGATCTGGGGTTTTCTTGTTCTCTGTCTCCTCTTTTTGATTTCCTGATAAACAACACCATGATACAGTAATTACAAAGAAGAGAATGTAAAATGAAAGGAAAAGAAGCTCCATCTTGGCATACTACTGTGACTGACCCTCTGTCTTCAGAGTGTCCTCCTAGCCCCTGGTCATTGGCCTTCTTGTGGTTCAGATCTCTGCATAGTCAATTCTGCTGTAGGGTTCTTTCTACAAGTCTCTCTTCACCCACCTGCCTCTCAAGGGGCTGTCATGGGCATTTGGTTCAGAATGGGCTCTCCTTTCTCCAAGGTTCCTCAGGCTCCTGACCTCCAGAACAAAGGTCTGTTTAGAACAGCTTGTCCATCCCTGACGGGGGTGACAGCTCCATCGTTCTTTCCCCACCAGGCTGCCCAGGCCCCGGAGGTGACCTATGAGGCAGACGAGGGTTCCATGTGGACACTGCTGCTCACCAACTTGGGTAGGTGTCTGGGGCTCACTGGGACTCCTGCCTCCTTCACCCCCTGTGAGCCAGGGCCCTGGGGAGCTGGGGGAGGGGCCAGATGGAAAGCTCCAGGCCCAGGTCCTTCCAAGGGAGGATGTGGGAAGGGGCGGCAGTTCCCGCAGTCAGTGGGGTGTGTTTGTGTGCAGATGGACACCTGCTGGAACCGGATGCCGAGTATTTGCACTGGCTGGTGTGAGTACCTGGGGTAGGGGAGTGGGTCAGAAGCATTCCAGGAGGTCCTGGCATCCTGGAAAGAGCTGCACCTGAATTTCAGTCTTGGCTCCACCATGGATTAACCACCACCTCCCATCCCTGGAGGTGGTTCGTCACCTCTGCTTCCTGAGGGTGTCAGGGGCCCTGTGATCCAGTGACTGAAGACGGGTGCAGAAGGAAAGCAGGCAGTGGGCCTTGGCCTCTCCCACAGGCCTCCTGCTCTCCCTGAACTCATTTCCTCACCTGTAAAACTAGGATGATGCCACCACATGCCTTAGCCACCCTGAGGGGCTCTGTGACAATCAGATGGGAAAGGAGTCCATGAGAGGCCTCTGGTACCTGTGGGCTGCCTCTTGTTTCCTCGGTGGCCTTTGGTTCTGAGCACCAGGCCAAGGGGAGGAGGGCAGGCATTTTTATTCAACTGCAGTTACCAGCCTGTGCAACAGGACCCTCTGGGGAGTTGTACCTGGGGTAGGTACAGCGGCCATCCCAGTGCCAGGCTGGGCAAACACTCCCTGACAAACCTAGAGGCTTTGGGAAACGGGGAGAGAAACAGCCCAAGGTCGCATGGCTCTCCTGCGTGCACGGCTGTGGCATCCCACAGCTCCCCAGGGCCAGTAAACGGGCTGCTTGACCTAGCTCTCATCTTGACAGTTCCCGGGGCCCTTGTCGGCCTCTGAACCCCTACTGCTCCCTCCACAAGTTTGCAGTCCATCCGAGGGTTTACAGAGCTCTACTTCCTACTTGATTGTACAACAGAGATCATTTTAGGGTCTCTCTTCCTGGGGAGGTATATCAATCTCTAGGGAGCACACGGGTGGGGATGTTCCTGCTGCCATCTCCCGCGAGTGGCAATTAACAGATGCTTTTCGTCCCACCAGAACCAACATCCCGGGCCACAGGGTGGCTGAAGGACAGGAGACGTGTCCCTACCTGCCCCCCTTCCCTGCCCGAGGCTCCGGCTTCCACCGCTTTGCCTTTCTGCTCTTCAAGCAGGACAAGCCAATCGACTTCTCTGGGGACACCCGGCCCTCACCCTGGTAATCTGTGCCCCTCCCCCCCACAGCTACCCCCAGCCTCAGGCCAGCTTCCCAGTGGTCAGTCTTTCTCAGTTCTCCTCTCTCGTAACTTGAGCTGTGCTAGGCAGACCCTGAGGGGCTTCTCAGCATTGCCTGTGGGGCTCTGGTGCCCCCCTCCCCACTCTAATGCTTCTCTCTTCCTACAGCTACCAGCTTGCCCAGCGGACCTTCCACACTTTTGATTTCTACAAGAAACACCAAGATGCCATGACTCCAGCTGGCCTGGCCTTCTTCCAGTGCCGCTGGGATGACTCGGTCACCCACATCTTCCACCAGCTCCTGGGTAAGGGCAGAGTGGGCTGGGGGAGGGGGCGGCTGGCCTGAGCCCACAGACCTCTCCTGACTTGCCAGGAGGAGGGCCTGTCAGGAGAGGGCCACCAGCAGGCGTGCCACTCCTGGGGTGGGCTGGCTGGGTGGTGCCAGCCTGGGCAGTCCCACCCGGCAGACGAGAGAGGGGCTCGGGCCAGCAGCAGTCCACACACACGCCCCTTCACTCTTCTTGCAGACATGCGAGAGCCTGTGTTTGAGTTTGTGCGGCCGCCCCCTTATCACCCTAAGCAGAAGCGCTTCCCCCACCGGCAGCCCCTGCGCTACCTGGACCGGTACAGAGACAGTCACGAACCCACCTATGGCATCTACTGAGTGGCTGGAGTGCCACCCCCCTCAGAGAGTGGACTGGGCCTCTCAGGCCACCCTGTCAGGCTCTGCAGGCGGGAGCAATAGAGACACAGTGCCAAGGGGGCCAAGCATTGGGGTTCTCCGGCCTGCCTGAGGCAGCCCCTCTGCTGTCCTCCCAGCAGGCCCAGGGCTTGGGAGTGAAGAAGGCTGGGGGGTTGCGGCTATGAATATATTGATTTTTGCTGTAGCTGGTCTGGGTCTGTGTTCTGGGAGCAGCCAGAGTGCCCCCTGGTGGGACTCTTGCTTTATGGGTGGGAAGAAGGCTGCTTCCCACACCCCTCACCTCTGCTTCCTGAGGGTGTCAGAGGCCCTGCGATCCACTGGCTGAAGACGGGTGCAGAAGAAAAGCAGGCAGTGGGCCCTGGCTGCTCCCACAGGCCTCTTGAAAGAAATTTGCCAGCCCTGGGCATTGGCCCCTTGCCGGCTGTTCACAGGCTCCTGGCCTCCAAATGCTTTGAATAAGAAGCCTTGTCAGGTGGGGGCAAAGGCAGGTCTCAAAGATCTCTGGGCACGCCCCCTGCTCAGGACCCAGAAAGCTCCTGAGTGCTTGCTTGGATGGTTAGGGTGTTTCTCCTATCTAAAGGCAAAGACTGCCTAGTAGCCAGTCAAGAGATCAATGCACCTTTTCCAGCAAGAGAAACTTCACATATTACCACGCAGAAGACATAATATGCTTGCTGCATCGAAGGGAGAGGACGCCCCGCCTCAAAATTAGGCCAGCTCCTTTGGGAAGAAAGAGTTTAACCCTCCTCCAACTCACGCTGGCCCAGCACACACTACCCCAGGGCAGGTGGGTTAGCGGTCAGGATCCTTCCGTGCTCAGCTGCCGGGGGACCACCTCTCAAAAGTGAGGTTCCAGAACAGTTGGGACCTGCAAACAAGGAACTCTCCCCAGTAGAGGGCTGACACCAAGAGGGGATTCCAAGTGCAGTTGAAGCTTGCTTTGAGTTTCCATTAAAGGGGGTAGGAAGGAACCACTGTTTTTTGGTCTCTGTCTCTTGGTAACCAGAAATTTCCACCTCACTGTTTACCTTAAAAGAACCAAAATTAGGCATAACCTAGAGAAGGGAGACATCCTAATCCGGCAAGTGCCTGAAACTCAGCTCAAGGAAAAAGTGCAGCAGGGCCCCTTGGGTCAGGAGAGAGCATTTAATGAGCACTAGCTGTGTGCCCCGTGCTCATTGCCAGGCACTACCATGTGCGGTCCTGTTCCATTTAATCGCCAAAACCCCTGGGAGGTAGATAACAACAACCCTTGTTGTTGTTAGTATTTGCATGAGATTTTCAGATGAGGGGCTCCGAAGAGGTTCCTGTGGTGGCCCTCAGCCAGGAGGAGGCCTGGAGGCCCGACGGGTTTCCCAGATTCCCTGCACGGGAGCTGCTGGACTGAGGATCTAGGGAAGCAGGATGGAGGTCCCAGAGAGTTGCTGGACCCCAGCTCCCAGCCTGGGGTGGTAAAAGGCAGGCAGGGGTGGCTCGGAGTTGACAGGGGCCGAGCACCGGAATGGGAAGCCAAGCCCGCAGCCGTCGGCGCAGGGTGGAGCGGGCGCGCTGGGAGTGGCGGTTGGTCGGGGCGGAAGAAGGGCTGTCAAGTTCGTCTTCCCAGGCGGGTCATGGCTCCGCCCGCCGCACCCGCACCCGGGCGCCGGCGGTCCCTTTAAGAGGCCCCGGCCTTCCGCCCGCGCGCCTAGGGCCGCCCGCCGCCGCCATGGCTTCGCAGAGTATGGAGGACTGGCTGACCTGTGCCATCTGCCTGGGGCTCTACCAGGACCCGGTGACGCTGCTCTGCGGCCACAACTTCTGCTGGGCCTGTATCCGGGACTGCTGGGGCCGCTGGGAGAAGGTGTGCCCCGAGTGCCGGGCGCCCTTCCCCGACAGCGCCGAGCTGCGCCGCAACGTGGCTCTGAGCGGCGTGCTGGAGGAGCTGCGCGCCCGGCCGGCGCCCGGCCCCGGCCCCGACCCCGGCCCCGGCCCCGACCCCGGCCCCGGCCCCGGCCCCGGCCCCGGCGCGTGCTGCCCCCGGCACGGGAGGCCGCTCGAACTTTTCTGCCGCACCGAGGGCCTCTGCGTGTGCAGCGTGTGTACCGTGCGCGAGTGTCGCCTCCACGAGCGGACGCTGCTGGACGCGGAGCGCCGGGAGCGCGAGGTGACCCTCGGGGGACCCCGCCCTGCTCTCTGCACCCGGGCGGGGCTGGCAGCTTCAGCAGCTTCGCTTGGCCCTGTTTTTATTCTGGGTTGAAAGGAGGTGGTGGTCAGAAAACAGATGCTTGAAAGAGATGTTAGAGCTGGTGACGGGTCCAGGGTGAAGTTACAGGGGTGAGTGGCTGAGATGGAATGAGGAGGTCAAGGAGCCCAGAGCCAGAATGTTGGAGGATAATCCCTGTGGCTGCTGAAGGCACAGAGTAAGGACAGGATGTTACTGCTCGTGGGGCCTAAGACCTTGCACTAAGCATCGAAGTTTGCAGTGGAGGCCAGCGGAGGGCAGCAACAAGGAGAGAGGGAGGAACTGGTGGTACAGCCGGCCAGATGCACTGCAGGAGCTAGAATTTGGCTAGAGAGAGGGGAAGTGACGCTGGGGTGTGAGGGGCTGGGTGTGTGCCCTTGGGGGAGAGTCAGGGTGAACCAGAAAAATCTGCCCTGCCCCCTCCTACCTTCAGCATGTTTTACTGTGCTGGAGGCGGTGAGGCCTGAACAGAGGCACAAGCGTTGCACTTAGGAAGACCTGATTACTTTGGCCAAGTTGGCAGCTTCTCTGACCCGTTTCCTCGTCTGTGAATCGGGGATAATATCAGTCCTTCTGTCAAAGTGTTGCTGGGACGAGAAGAATCAAGATAGGCTCTTGACCTGATACAGGGAACCAAATCCTAGCAGGTGCGCAGTCCTGAACTACGAGAGTACAGCATTTTGATCCTCGAGGAGACCAGACAGGTCACAACCAAATAGGGGTGCCCCCTTCCCCCTCATGTCCAAAGCTGGGCCTGAGGACTGGCCAGGCATTTGGAAGAACCCACCTTATACCTGCGCTGCACCGCCCACCTGTCAAAAAGCTTTGGTGCTTTGGGTCGTCGCCCCTTCCGCACAAGGCTGCCTAAGCTCCCATTTATTGACTTGGCGTAGTGGGGGCTGCTCCGCCCCAGGTTGCTCGTCTTCAGCCCAAGGCCTCTGCGCCACCCGTGCACCACGCTGCTCCCGGTGGGGAAGGGGCTTTGTCCAGGCCTCCCTGGGACTCTGACCCAGTTCTCCCGGGGCTTACACCCAGGCTGGTGCTCTGCGTGCTGGCCTCACCTGGGGTGGCATGAGGAGGGGTTGCCCAGCATGTGCAGGTGTTTCGACTGGCTGGGGGGGGACTTCACAGCCGGTCCTGGCCCCCCCTTGTCACTTGTCCCCCGGTGGGCACCACAGGCCCAGCTGAGAGCCACACTGGAGGTCGCCCAGCAGCAGGCCACCCAGGCTGAGAGCCAGCTACAGGAGCTGCAGCAGCGAAGCAGCCAGATCCAGGTATACGGCCTGTCTGTTCCACGCCCCCCATGTCCTTATGCTGTGTCCTTCAAGCAGCCACCGGCTGGTCCCTGGGACACTGGGCAGTAGGTGTAAGCTGCCTTGAAAATGCCTCCTGGCAGCAGGAAAGGAAGGGCTGAATGGGGGGAGAGATTCCAGGGACCGTGGCTCCCCACATCCCCACCCCTCAGGCCAGCGGGCAGCCCAGGGCCCTGGCTACCCTCGACGACTCCTGTGCCCACCCAGAGCTCAGCCTGCACGCTGACCTCCGTGATCTCTGGCAAGTTCGACCGCCTGCTGCAGGCCCTGGAGATGCAGCGGGACTTGGCTCTGAGGGACATCGAGGTGGCCAAGACACAGGCGCTGGAACAGGCCCGGGACGAGAAACAGCGACTGCAGGGCCACCTGGAGGCTTTGTCTTGCTGTGACCACAGGATTCGCAACCTCCTGGAGCAACTGGATGACCGGACCTTCCTCCAGGTACCGGGCCTTGGGGCGGCAGGGTGGGGGACCAGTGTGCCTGCCCCTCGTGCCCCGGCTTACTGCAGCTGTCCCCGGGGCTCAGGAATCACAGCTCCTGGCGCCCCCAGGCCCTCTAGGGCCACTGACTCTCCCGCCTTGGGACGAAGATCAGCAGCTTGGTGGCCTGAAGGAGTCACTGAGCCAGCTGTGTGCCCTCCTCCTGGAAGAGGGGGGCCACCCCGGAGCACCAGCCGAGGCTGCTGACTTGGGCTCCATGGGTAAGGCTGACCCCAGATCTCTCTCTACCCCTCTGGGCCCAGCTGTTCTTCCCACTGGGGTGGTAATGGAGTCAAGGCCCAGCCCCCCATGAGCTCCCCTCCAGATCACTCCCCTAAAACACTGCTTTGCCCCCTAGAGGCCCCAGGTCCCCTGGCACCAGTCCCGAGCCTCATTTGTCCACGGAGGAGGAAACTCTGGCAGAGTAAGAAGGCCCATCGAATGTGTGTGTGCACCTGTGTGAGCGTGTGCGTGTGCGTGCATTGTGCGTACACGTGGGTCTGTGTGTGTACACGTGTGCACTGTGCGCACGTGTGTGTGCGGGGCACGTGCTGGGACTGTTCTGTACAGGAAGTCTGTTTCACTCCCCTGCCTGGGGCTAGCCTCGCCCCCCTGCACACCTGTTGCAGGATGTACACCTCTCACATGTGCAGCCAGCATAGTGTTTAAGGAGATTCTGGGCACACAAATCTGGGATCGATCACAGTACTTCCACTTACTACGAAGTTAGGTGACCTTTCTGAACCTCCGTTTTCTCATCTGTGAAACGAGGCTGATGGAAGGTTCCACCTCAGGGGTTGCACGGAGGGTCGGATGCTGAGACGATGTCCACGTTAGCTCAGCTCGCAGTCGCCCCGGCAGATGTCCAGCGATCTGCCCGTGGAGCTTCAGTTGCTGTCTCTCCCCTCTGGGGACAGGATGGTGGCCAGGCACAGGCACCCTTGCCCGCTCACCTTCCGTCCATCTCCGCCCAACAGATTATCGCAACCTGACCTTCGACCCCGTCAGCGCCAACCGTCACTTCTGCCTGTCTCAGCAGGACCGGCGGGTAAAGCACTGTCGCAAGCCCCAGGGCCCAGATGGGCCGGGCAGCTTCGAGCTCTGGCAGGTGCAGTGTGCCCAGAGCTTCCAGGCCGGGCGGCACTACTGGGAGGTGCGTGCGTCCAGCCACTCGGTGACGCTGGGCGTCGCCTACTCGGAACTGACGAGGCGCAAGCTGGGGCCCCACACGGACAACATCGGCCGCGGGCCCAGCTCCTGGGGGCTCTGCATTCAGGAGGACAGCGCCCAGGCCTGGCACAACGGGGAGGCCCGGCGCCTCCCAGGGGTATCAGGGCGGCTCCTGGGCGTGGATTTGGACCTGACCTCTGGCTGCCTCACCTTCTACAGCCTGGAGCCCGAGACCCAATCCTTGTATACCTTCCATGCCATCTTCACCCGGCCCCTCTACCCCGTATTCTGGCTCCTCGAGGGTAGGACCCTGACCCTGTGCCATCGGCCCGAGGCCAAGCTCCCTCCAGGGCTCCAGGAAGAGGCCTCAGGGCTCAGCTGAGGAAGGCACGGGATGGAGCTCGGGGTCAGGACCAGGTGCCACCAGGCCTGTGGGCCCAAGAACTGCCCCAGCCCCGGGCCTGGGGGCCTGAGGCCACAGCTCTAACGGGACCGGTCGTTGGCCGGAAGACCGAGTCAGGACCAGGCACTTGGAGAGAGAGGTGGGTGGAGCCTCCAAACTGGAGTTTACCTTTCCAGCCTCTCTGAAGGGGACAGGGGCTAAAGGAAGTAAAATGGGAGCCCAGTTCTAGGCACTGCCTGGACCTCAGAGGCTAGTGCAGTGCCCAGGGCTCCTGGTCCTTTAGGAGAGCGAGTGTGGTACGGGACACACCACAGAGTGGGACAGACAAAATCATACATGCAACAGCCCCAGTGTAGACCGAGGAACAAACGATTCCTAGAGGAAATCTTGGGAAAATTGACATTTACCTTTTCCCTCCTCATCTTTCTCTCTTTTCTTTTGTTATTTTCCTTAACATTTGGTATATTTTGGTCTTTTTCTCTTCTACTTTGTACATCCTTGTGATCGTATTCTATAAACAATTGTGTTTTCTGCGTGTTTTATTTAACAAGCATTTTTCACATTGTTAAAAACTTTTCTCTGAATGACTACAGTATAGACAGTCATTCTAATGACGAAGACAAATTCTAATCAGAATTTGTTTACCCATTATTGGACATTCAAAACGTTTTATTTGAGGGCTGTAAAAATATGGCCGTGATGACTATTTTTGAACAGGAAGCTTTGGCCATATTTATTGTTATGTACATAGGCGACATTTCCTAAAGAGGAATTGCTCAACAGAGAAACAATGAACACTTGAAGATTTTTTATTTTTGTACAAAGGACCAAAATAAAGGAACCTTGAGTCAGGCCAGCTAGGGCCCCTGCCCCCCATCCCACCAGGCCAGCTGTTGTGGCAGAGCCTCAGCCGCCGTCTTCCCCACCTCATCCCCAGCCGGGGTGTGGGGATTAAGCACAGTCATTCGTGTAGGTGCCAGCACACTGCCGACTCCTTTTATTTTGGTTTTTGCTCTTCAGAACATGTTTCCGCGAAGATCCTTGTACATGTTTTTGCTTGTGTTTCTGGAAGTGAGGGTGCTGGGCCATAGGGGAGCAGTAGTTTTGTACTTGAAATGTTCCACTTCTTGATCTGGGTGGTGGTTCCAAGCGTGTTTGCTGTATAACTTTTCCCACTGCACACACACGTTTTATATACTCATGTGTAAGTATCTGACAATAAAAGTTTTATTAAAGGATAACACTCCAAAAATTAAAAAATATTTTTATATTTATATAAAGTGTACCTCCCTCCCCACATGGTAACCTGGCCCCGGCTGCTGCCACGGTTGCAAACTCCATCTTGCGGCCTCACTCCTCAGCCGTGTGGCTCTCTGTTCAAGGGCAGGGCCAGGCCTCTGATTGGTGCAGCCTGGGCAAGGAGCTTCCAGTAAGATTCCTAAGGTGGGGAGGTCCCCAAACACGGGAAGGAGGTTGTGACACTGGGCAGCCAGCCCGACAGTGTGACAGCTGGGTTAACAGCAGGAGCTGAAAGGCCTGGCAGGGCGGGATGCAGGATTGGGCTGGCCAGGTAGCCATCATCGCTGGCTGTCCCGGCATACAGATTCTAACTGTCCCTCATGATCCCAGAGCCCCGACACCCGACACAAGTGTCCAGCTAGCCGAGCCCACATTCTGAAAGGGGCAGAGAAAGGAAGAACAGCCCCTTTTCTGCTTCCGTGGTGGGAAGTGTCTTGGGTCATTTATTCTGTGGCTTTACTTTTTTATTGGGTTGTTAGTCCTTTCCATGTTGTCCTGTGGGAAGGTTCTATATTGTGATCATTAACCTTTGTTTACATGTGACACTACTGCCATTTTTCTTTTTTTTTTTTTTTTTTTTTGCCGTGATGCTTGTGGGATCTTAGTTCCCCGACCAGGGATCAAACCTGGGCCCCCACAGTGCAAGCACTGAGTCTTAACCACTGGACCACCAGGGAAGTCCCTATTTTTATAGAGTGCTATGGAGAAGTGCTTCCCAAGTAGGTCTGGAGGCAAGCATTGACAGATCTCCTGGACAGCTACTTCAGATTAAATTCGCTGGGTCCTCCTGATTCTAACAGGACTCTCCGCCTCCTCTCCAGGAAAAATGCCTTGGTGTAGAGGGAGAAAGAAGCATGGGCTTTGGGGTGTAACTTTTATAAAGAGGACACATTTGATGAGCCTAGGGGTGTTTCCAGCACCTCTGCCCCACTCCTCACAGTTTCTGGGCGTCTGTGAGGCAGAATCAGCAAGGTGGGCGCAGGGACAGAAAAAGAACAGGGGAGGGCGGGAGAGATTTTAAAAGACAGGGGCCTCTGGGCCAGTGGAGTTGGAGGGAGTTGGATTGGAGGCCAGAGAGGGGAAGGGTAAAGAGAGTAAGAGGCTGCTCTTGCCCAGTCAGGAAGGGATGGAAGGGAGCAGCGTGGTGACAATAGGAAATGTGGCTTCAAGTAACACGGGGCTGGAAGCTAGAAGACAATGGAACCAGGCCTTTGAGACTCTGAGGGGGAAAGATTTCCATTTAGAATCCCATACACGGGACTTCCCTGGTGGTCCAGTGGTTGAGAATCCGCCTTCCAATGCAGGGGACGTGGGTTCAATCCCTCGTCGGGGAACTAAGATCCCACATGCTACGGGGCAATTAAGTCCGCGCACCACAACAAAAGATCCCACATGCCACAAGAAAGACCCGACGCAGCCATAAATAAATAAATAAATATTAGAATTCCATACCCAGCCAAACTGTCAATCATGGGCAAAGCCTGAACCAAGACATTTGCAGACACTTTCGCATCTGTTCCCAGGAAGCCCCCAGAGCATCCACTTTTCAAAAATAAATCAATGAAGGGAACGGGAGACCTGGGATCCAAGCAACGGGGAGCTCAACACAAAGGAGAAGTGATAAAGAATCAAAATTTCCAGAAATACGAGCACAGACATTCACATATTCAAGGCTTATAAGCACGTGCTTTAGAGACGAGGAGGTAAGTGCTGGAAGAGATGGTTAAGAGTCGAACCTGGTTGTCCATGGGAGCAAGAATCTGGAGGAGGTGGGACATGGGACTGCCAGCTTTTGTTATAAGCCTCATTAAATTGTTTAGTTTTTAGATACTCTAACTATAGTACTTTGAAATAAACACAAGTGTTTTAAAGCACATCAGTAGCATAAAGAAGAAGTGCTACTGTGGGACATGGCTTGGATCCCATTTCCATTTTTTTTTCAGAGATGCAAGCAAAGCTAGGCGTGGCTTGCTAAGTACTATCATTTGCTCAACTGCTTTTGCTTGTTTGTTTTTGTTTCTGTTTGACTTTTTTTGTTTTGTTTTGTTTTTTGGTAAGCAGTACTGCAGCCAGACAAGATCATTTATGATATGAGGTTTAGGATTACTTTCAGGTTGCACCTTCTGGGTTTAAATTCCACCTCCTCCACAGGACTAGTTATGTGACCTCTGGCAAGATATGTAACCTATTGGAATTCTATTTCCCCTCCTTCATGACAGTCCTGGCAAGGGCAGAGTGAGATGCAGGCGTCAGCAGAGTGTCAGTTACCCTTTCCCCTTAAGAGCCAATTCATTTCAAGAATAATGAATATATTGGGCAACTTAAAGCTACTGTAATGGAAATGAAGTATCAAAATGCCGCCACCCTGGCAAATCACATCTCCAAGCTTTCCTGAGGGAGCACATCTTCCTGAACAGGCTGTGGGGTGGGGAGCAGAGGGCTGGCTGGGACTCATCCCTGAGCACCCCCAAACCTGAGTGGCACCCTTCTTTCCCCTCCAGAACCAGGCGGGTCTGTGGTCTCAGCAAGCCCAGGCATCCTGGCTGCCAAGCTGCCGAGCAGGGTGGCGCTGATGCCTGAGCCTCTGAACCATTGCTGGGTCTTGGCAAACAAGGGACAGTCAAGATCAAGTGCTCCTTGTGGAAACCAACTTATGGAACTCATTACCCGCCTTCCTGCCAAACTAGGCACACCCAGCCTGGTTCCCTCTGCTGCTCTGCCCAGAAGATCTTTTCCCACCCTAGTTTCTGCATGCCTGAGCCCTAGCAGTCTGTGAAAGCCCAACTCAAATGCTACTTCCTCCATGCAGGCCTCCATGGTTTCCTGCCCTCCCCCCACTTCCCACAAATCCCCCAGGAGTGGATCCCACCTCTCTTAATACATAATAGATCTTAGTTTTCTTCTCTCTTTCCAGGAGGCTCTGCATAGCATCTTTCTAAATAAGACTTTTTTTTTGGGGGGGTGGGGTGCTGTGCTGCAGGATCTTAGCTCCCCAACCAGGGATTGAACCCAGGCCATGGCAATGAAACTGCCAAGTCCTAACCACTGGACTGCCAGGGAATTTTCCCTAAATTAGACATTTTTAACCCAGGGTCTTAGGGGGGAAATTGTCTTTATTTTCACTGTCCTCTAACGGAAATTTAGCATTTCTATTACAAATGGAGAAAACACACTGCAGTGATGTTAGCAACAGCTGTGACTTGTCACCAATAGAAATTACAGATTTTTTTCAAAAAATACCTAGAGACAAATTACAATGAAAACACGATGATCCAAAACCTATGGGATCCAGCAAAAGCAGTTCTAAGAGGGAACTATATAGCAATACAAGCCTACCTCAAGAAACAAGAAAAATCTCAAATAAACAATCTAAACTTACACCTAAAGGAACTAGAGAAAGAAGAACAAACAAAACCCAAAGTTAGCAGAAGGAAAGAAATCATAAAGATCAGAGCAGAAATAAATGAAATAGAAACAAAGAAAACAATAGCAAAGATCAATAAACCTAAAAGCTGGTTCCTTGAGAAGATAAACAAAATTGATAAACCATTAGCTAGACTCATCAAGAAAAAAAGGGAAAAGACTCAAATCAACAGAATTAGAAATGAAAAAGGAGAAGTTACAACAGACACTGCAGAAATACAAAGCATCCTAAGAGACTACTACAAGCAACTCTATGCCAATAAAATGGACAACCTGGAAGAAATGGACAAATTCTTAGAAAGGTATAACCTTCCAAGACTGAACCAGGAAGAAATAGAAAATATGAACAGACCAATCACAAGTAATGAAATTGAAACTGTGATTAAAAATCTTCCAACAAACAAAAGTCCAGGACCAGATGGCTTCAAAGGTGAAATCTATCAAACATTTAGAGAAGAGCTAACACCCATCCTTCTCAAACTCTTCCAAAAAAATTGCAGAGGAAGGAACACTCCCAAACTCATTCTATGAGGCCACCATCACCCTGATACCAAAACCAGACAAAGATACTACAAAAAACAGAAAATTACAGACCAATATCATTGATGAATATAGATGCAAAAATCCTCAACAAAATACTAGCAAACAGAATCCAGCAACACATTAAAAGGATCATACACCATGATAAAGTGGGATTTATCCCAGGGATGCAAGGATTCTTCAATATACGCAAATCAATCAATGTGATACACCATATTAACAAATTGAAGAAGAAAAACCATGACCATCTCAATAAATGCAGAAAAAGCTTTTGACAAAATTCAACACCCATTTATGATAAAAACTCTCCAGAAAGTGGGCATAGAGGGAACCTACCTCAACATAATAAAGGCCATATACGACGAACCCACAGCAAACATCATTCTCAATGGTGAAAAACTGAAAGCATTTCCTCTAAGATCAGGAACAAGACAAGGATGTCCACTCTCGCCACTATTATTCAACATAGTTTTGGAAGTCCTAGCCACAGCAATCAGAGAAGAAAAAGAAATAAAAGGAATACAAATTGGAAAAGAAGAAGTAAAACAGTCACTGTTTGCTGATGACATGATACTATACATAGAGAATCCTAAAAATGCCACCAGAAAACTACTAGAGCTAATCAATGAATTTGGTAAAGTTGCAGGATATAAAATTAATGCACAGAAATCTCTTGCATTCCTATACACTAATGATGAAAAATCTGAAAGAGAAATTATGGAAACACTCCCATTTACCATTGCAACAAAAAGAATAAAATACCTAGGAATAAACCTACCTAGGGAGACAAAAGACCTGTATGCAGAAAACTATAAGACACTGATGAAAGAAATTAAAGATGATACCAACAGAAGGAGAGATATACCATGCTCTTGGATTGGAAGAATCAATATTGTGAAAATGACTATACTACCCAAAGCAATCTACAGATTCAATGCAATCCCTATCAAATTACCAATGGCATTTTTTACGGAACTAGAACAAAAAATCTTAGAATTTGTATGGAGACACAAAAGACCCCGAATAGCCAAAGCAGTCTTGAGGGAAAAAAACGGAGGTGGAGGAATCAGACTCCCTGACTTCAGACTATACTACAAAGCTACAGTAATCAAGACAATATGGTACTGGCACAAAAACAGAAATATAGATCAATGGAACAGGATAGAAAGCCCAGATATAAACCCGCACACCTATGGTCAACTAATCTGTGACAAAGGAGGCAAGGATATACAATGGAGAAAAGACAGTCTCTTCAATAAGTGGTGCTGGGAAAACTGGACAGCTACATGTAAAAGAATGAAATTAGAACACTCCCTAACACCATACATAAAAATAAACTCAAAATGGATTAGACACCTAAATGTAAGACCAGACACTATAAAACTCTTAGAGGAAAACATAGGAAGAACACTCTTTGACATAAATCACAGCAAGATCTTTTTTGATCCACCTCCTAGAGTAATGGAAATAAAAACAAAAATAAACAAATGGGACCTAATGAAACTTAAAAGCTTTTGCACAGTAAAGGAAACCATAAACAAGACGAAAAGACAACCCTCAGAATGGGAGAAAATAGTTGCAAACGAATCAACGGACAAAGGATTAATCTCCAAAATATATAAACAGCTCATGCAGCTCAATATTAAAGAAACAAACAACCCAATCCAAACATGGGCAGAAGACCTAAATAGACATTTCTCCAAAGAAGACATACAGATGGCCAAGAAGCACATGAAAAGCTGCTCAACATCACTAATTATTAGAGAAATGCAAATCTAAACTACAATGAGGTATCACCTCACACCAGTTAGAATGGGCATCATCAGAAAATCTACAAACAACAAATGTTGGAGAGGGTGTGGAGAAAAGGGAACCCTCTTGCACTGTTGGTGGGAATGTAAATTGATACAGCCACTATGGAGAACAGTATGGAGGTTCCTTAAAAAACTAAAAATAGAATTACCATATGATCCAGCAGTCCCACTACTGGGCATATACCCAGAGAAAACCATAATTCAAAAAGACACATGCCCCCCAATGTTCATTGCAGCACTATTTACAATAGCCAGGTCATGGAAGCAACCTAAATGCCCATCGACAGACTAATGGATAAAGAAGTTGTGGTACATATATACAATGGAATATTACTCAGCCATAAAAAGGAACGAAATTGAGTCATTTGTTGAGACCTGGATGGATCTAGAGATTGTCATACAGAGTGAAGTAAGTCAGAAAGAGAAAAACAAATATCGTATGTTAGCGCATATATGTGGAACCTAGAAAAATGGTACAGATGAACTGGTTTGCAGGGCAGAAGTTGAGACACAGATGTAGAGAACAGACGTATGGACACCAAGGGGGGAAGTGGCGAGGGGGGTGGTGGTGGGATGAATTGGAAGATTGGGATTGACATGTGTACAGTAATATGTGTAAAATAGATAACTAACAAGAACCTTCTGTATAAAAAATAAATAAAATAAAATTCAAAAATTCAAAAAAAAAAGAAGTTACAGATTTTTCATAGCACATTACAGAGGTGACAGAGAACTTGAAATATGTTTACATTCATCACTATTTCAAAAATACAGTAATTCTTAGGCCTCCATCAGATCTTGTTATTTGTTCTTGTGTTAAAGAAACACATATATAACTTTATCGCAAATTTGTTTTCTTTATATTTTGAACCTGTATTTCAATGTAATTGGTTGCCATGGAACCTTCTGCATTTTATTTTGTGCATTTAAAAGCATTATTCTGCTACCATACGACCCAGCAATCCCACTACTGGGCATATACCCTGAGAAAACCATAATTCAAAAAGAGTCATGTACCAAAATGTTCATTGCAGCTCTATGTACAATAGCCAGGACATGGAAGCAACCTAAGTGTCCATCATCGGATGAATGGATAAAGAAGATGTGGCACATATATACAATGGAATATTACTCAGCCATAAAAAGAAATGAAATGGAGGTATTTGTAATGAGGTGGATGGAGTTAGAGTCTGTCATACAGAGTGAAGTCAGAAAGAGAAAAACAAATACAGTATGCTAACACATATATATGGAATCTAAGGAAAAAAAAAAAAAAGGTCATGAAGAACTTAGTGGCAAGATGGGAATAAAGACACAGACCTACTAAAGAATGGACTTGAGGATATGGGGAGGGGGAGGGGTGAGATGTGACAGGGTGAGAGAGTGTCATGGACATATATACACTACCAAATGTAAAATAGATAGCTAGTGGGAAGCAGCCGCATAGCACAGGGAGATCAGCTCAGTGCTTTGTGACCGCCTGGGGGGGTGGGATGGGGAGGGTGGGAGGGAGGGAGATGCAGGAGGGAGGAGATATGGGAACGTGTGTATATGTGTAGCTGATTCACTTTGTTATAAAGCAGAAACTAACACACCATTGTGAAGCAATTATACTTCAATAAAGATGTTTTAAATAAATAAATAAATAAATAAATAAATAAATAAATAAATAAATAAATAAAAAAAAGCATTATTCTGGAAAGGCTTCTGAGACTACACCAGGCTTCAAGAGGGCCCCCGGCAGAGCAAGAAAGGCTAATCCCCACCTCTAGGTGGATCAATCCTCTCCACCACTTTATTCCTTCCACTTTGGCCTCTCATCAGCAGGAGGTCTGCAGGCCTCGGGGTAGGAAGCATTGCCCCAATTATTTTAGTTTTTTTTTTAAATGAACTTTTAATTTTAGAATAGTTACAAAGTTACAGAAAAGTTGCAAAGATCATTCAGAATTCCCATATACCTCCCTCCCAATTTCCCCTTCTGTTCACTTGGTGACTATGGTACATTTGTCACATTGAAAGAGCCAATATTGATACATTCTTATTAACTATATTCTATAATTTATTCGAATTGCCTTAGTTTCCCCTTAACATCCTTTTTCTCTCTCAGGAACATGTCCAGAATACACATTACATTTAGTTATCATGTCTCCTTGGGCTTCTCTTGGATGTGACAATTTTTCAGACTTTCCCTGCTTTTGTTTGATGACCTTGACAGTTTCAAGGGGTTCTGGTCAGGTGCTGTGTAGTCTGTGTCTTATTGGAATTTGTCTAAAGTTTTAATCATAATTAGAGTGGGGTTATGGGCTTTTGGGTAGGAAGACCACATCATACCAAGGGTACTTACTGCCGACATGACTTATCACTGTTGATGTTGACCTTGATCACCTGGCTGAGGTGGTTTTCATCAGGTTTCTCCATTGTAAAGTTACTCTTCTGCACCCTTTGGAAGAAAGTCACTATGCACCGTCTACACTTAAGGAGTGGGAAGCCATTCTCCACCTTGGAGTATTTACCAAAACTGTTTGGAATTCCTCTGAATGGGAAATTTGTCTATTCTCCCTCATTTATTTATTTATCCAGTCATTTATTTACACCAGCATGAACTCATGGATGTTTGTTTATTTTATACTTTGGGTTACAACCCAATGCTACTTTTGTTATTCTGTTGCCATTCTATTTTTTTTAATTTAACATTATCGAGGTATAGTTTACATATAATAAAATGCACCATTTTGAGTGCATAGTTGAACGAGTCTCAGCAAACGCCTCCACTTGGGGAACCCACACCCCTAGCCCCAGGCACACCACAGGAGTGTCGGTGGACCAGAACTGAATTCCCAGGACGATGGACCTGGAGGATGACATCAACTTCCCATTTCAAGTTTAGAGAAGCCCAAGTTTCCCACCCGGGTTAAATAGGGGCAAAAACATGCGCATATCAGCAGTTATTTTTCCCTACCTTCAGCAGCTCAGCAACTTTGCTTAAAGGTGCTGCGGAGGGGTCTGGAGCGCAAAGGTGCCTGCGGAACAAAGTGGGGTCACCCAGCCCCTCCGGAGCCCCTGGCTGGCCATGGGGTGGGGTAGTTTATGGGGGGTCATGGAGGAGTGAACTCCTTCCCTGCTTTCAGCGTGTCCCCCGCATTGCCTTCTCTGCCCTCTGCCCTCTCTCTCTCACAGCCCTTTTGTCCAGGAGCCCTTAGGGGTCAGACGGGGCCCAGAGGCCACCCCGCGCTGTCCGGGGGGCTGGGGCTGGGTGTCAGGGCCGGCGGGCGGGCCTGTGGCGCTGGGGGGCGGTCCGAGCCGGGGGGGGGGGCGGGCGGGGGCCGGATCCTTGGCCTCGGTCCCAGGGGCGGAGCCGCATCGCGAACAGTCCGGGTCCCTCCCAGACGGGAGCAGCACAGGCGGTGCCCCGCGACCGCGGAGCCATGGACGGCAGCGGCCCCTTCAGCTGCCCCATCTGCCTGGAGCCGCTCCGGGAGCCAGTGACGCTGCCCTGCGGCCACAACTTCTGCCTCGCCTGCCTGGGCGCGCTGTGGCCGCACCGCGGCGCGGGTGGCGCCGGCGGGCCGGGAGGCACGGCCCGCTGCCCGCTGTGCCAGGAGCCCTTCCCCGACGGCCTGCAGCTCCGCAAGAACCACACGCTGTCCGAGCTGCTGCAGCTCCGCCAGGGCTCGGGCCCGGGGCCCGGCCCCGGCCCCGGCCCGGCCCGGGCCCCCGAGCCGGTGGCGCCCAGTGCGCCGCCCAGCGCCCCGGAGCCGTCGGCTCCCTGCGCGCCGGAGCCGTGGCCGGCGGGCGAAGAGCCGGTGCGCTGCGACGCGTGCCCCGAGGGCGCCGCCCTACCCGCCGCGCTCTCCTGCCTCTCCTGCTTCGCCTCCTTCTGCCCCGCGCACCTAGGCCCGCACGAGCGCAGCCCCGCGCTGCGCGGACACCGCCTGGTGCCGCCGCTGCGCCGGCTGGAGGAGAGCCTGTGTCCGCGCCACCTGCGGCCGCTCGAGCGCTACTGCCGCGCGGAGCGAGTGTGCCTGTGTGAGGCCTGTGCCGCCCAGGAGCACCGGGGCCACGAGCTCGTGCCGCTGGAGGAGGAGCGCGCGCTCCAGGAGGTGGGGCGCGGGCGCGGCGGGCGGGCGACGGGCCTCGCGTGGCGGCCGAGGGCCGGGGACCCCTCACCCCATCCTTAATCCCCTCCTCTAACCTGAGGATTTTTGCGGTCCCTTCCAGCCCAGACGGTCTCCGCTCGCTGTGGGACATTCCGCTCGGGACGAGAATGGGGGTTGGAGGGACCCAGTGAGAACTCGAAAAAGATGGGCGGGCTGGGAGCCTGAGGCTGGAGCAGGGGCCTCGGGGTTTAAAGCAGCAGGGAGCCGGGTTAGGCCCACGTGATCCCAGGCGGCTGATTTCCGCCGCGCAGCTGCTGCGCCGGCCGAGCTCCTGCAGATCGCCGCTCAGATTTGCCTGGGCTGAGGGTTTGGATGGGTGTGGCAGGCGAAAGGAGTGCTGCAGAGGGTGGGCCGAGCACACAGACCGCTCTGTCCAGCTGTTCCGGGGGCCCGTGGTGGGAGCTTGTGCACGCTGTCCGGCCGGTTACCTCCGCCCGCAGTTTCCTTTGGCCCCCAGCCCGGTCTTGGCGCCTCTGCCTTGGGATTTTCCGTCTCTCCTGCCTGGAGTGGTGACTCATAAGACCCAGGGGATTTGCCCGGAATCCCTATTTTTCAGGCCTGGGCTGGGGGCACAGACTCTTTGGGGACAATGATCCCCGGGACAGCTGAATGCCATCTTGTGCAGGGCCACCTCCTCACTCTCTTTCTCTGCCCCTTCCCCACTGAAGGAAGTTCTCAAATGAATGTGAGCAACACTGAGGACCATAGATGGCCCTCTACTTGCTCACCAGTCAAAGAGGAGAGGCAGACAACCCACAGCTGGCCAGCCTGCCCTCTCCCTGGGCATTCGGGAATGGCACCAGCCTGGGCTTGAGGCACCTCTGGCATATCATGGCCACTCCCAGTCCGACCTATACCCAGATACCACTCCCTCCCAGGTCACCCCTCTCCTCCCCCCTTGGTGAGGCCTGGGACACCAGTGCAGGGTTGTGACCTCTGCCAGACCCCGTGCTCAAGGGTGTCGTTCACAGGCCGAGCAGCCCAAAGTCCTGAGCGCTGTGGAGGACCGCATGGACGAGCTGGGAGCGGGCATCGCACAGTCCCGGCGCACGGTGGCCCTCATCAAGGTCAGATCCTGTCCTAATCCCCGCCCCTGTTCACTCCTGCGGTAGGCTCCTGGCAGTGTGAGCTCTCAGCATGGTACCGTCCACTCTAAAGAAGCCCACGCTCGGGCTTCCCTGGTGGTGCAGTGGTTGAGAATCTGCCTGCCAATGCAGGGCACACGGGTTCCAGCCCTGGTCTGGGAAGATCCCACATGCCACGGAGCAACTGGGCCCGTGAGCCACAATTACTGAGCCTGCGCGTCTGGAGCCTGTGCTCCGCAACAAGAGAGGCCGCGATAGTGAGAGGCCCGCACACCGCGATGAAGAGTGGCCCCCGCTTGCCGCAACTAGAGAAAGCCCTCGCACAGAAACAAAGACCCAAAACACCCAAAAATAAATAAATAAATAAATAAAATTTAAAAAAGAAGCCCACGCTCAAGGCATTGTCTGGCTCCAGCGAGCACAAGTGTCTCCCCTGACCTGACATAGATCCAGGGCAGCTGGGGCTGGTGCTTCTGTCCCCCCGAGAGGGCAGGGTGGGAAAGTGAGGTCTGGGAAGTGACGTTCCTTGCCCTCATCACCGCCACCTCTGTCCTCCTGTGCAGAGTGCAGCCGTGGCAGAGCGGGAAAGGGTGAGCCGGCTGTTTGCCGAGGCTGCGGCCGTCCTGCAGGGGTTTCAGACAGAGGTGCTGGCCTTCATCGACGAGGGGGAGGCGACCCTGCTGGGCCGCTCCCAGGGCGACCTGCGGCGGCAGGAGGAACAGTGCAGCCGGCTCAGCCGGGCCCGCCGCAACCTCAGTCAGGTCCCTGAAGCCGACTCGGTCAGCTTCCTGCAGGTGAGGGCAGCTCTGCAGGCCAGAGAGGACACAGAAGGGGGTAGGCGGGAGGCGGAGGGAGAAGGCAGCGGGTGCCTGGGCTTCAGGGCTGTGCCAGCCTCCTGGCGGAGCGGTCTCACTCCAGCCAGGAGGAGCTGTGGCCAGCAGGGCCTTAATGGGCATTTGTCTGGCACAGGAGCTCCTGGCGCTCAGGCTGGCCCTGGAGGAGGGATGCGGCCCTGGGCCCGGGCCCCCAAGGGAGCTCAGCTTCACCAAGTCATCCCAGGCCGTGCAGGTGGTACGAGACGGCCTGGCTTCAGCCTGCACCAGCCAGTGGGAGCAGCTGCAGGGGCTGGGCAGCGACGAGGACGGGCTGCAGAAGCCAGGCACGGAAGGTGGGTGCCCCCCGCAAGTGACTCATCCTTCCCCAGACTCCCCGCACAGGCCCCCAGGCCTGGTGCCCGTTCAGGAGTGGAGGATGGAAACTGCCAGGCTCAGGGTGGGACCCAAAATCCTGCCAATGGCTGGAGCCACCACCCTGTAAGCACGAGTCAGCCCCTTTGGCCACAGCCCATGGGGCAGAGCAGGCCTCTCCTAGACCACCCTCTAGCTTCAGAAGGGCTGAGGCCCAGGGAGGAAGTGGAGCGGGGGCAGAGCCCAAGGACCAGGCATGTGTGTGAACACAGTGTACCATATTTGGGCGTGTGCCTGTCCCCAGGTGGGCTGGGGTGCTGGGAGGAAGGGGGAGGAGGGGAAGTTCAGTCACAGGTTCGGGGGGGGGGTCACCTTGCACAGCCGGGGAGACCCCCTCTGCACTGTCTCCTCTTCTGCAGCAGATGCTGAGTCCCAGGACCCCGAAAGCACCAACAGCCTGGAGAGTGAGGCTCCCAGGGATTACTTCCTCAAGTGTAAGTCGACACCTGGGCTCGCCCCGCTGCTCATACTGGGCCCTCCCAAGGCTGCTGGGCTGGGCCCTGGCGCATGAGGGCTTGGATTCCTGTCCCTCCTCATTCATGCTGGTGAACTAGGTCAGCTCATGCCGTGCTCCCCAGGGTGGCCTGGTTGCGGAGGGCCAGTTGCAGAGGAGGGGAGAGGCTGTGTTTGGGGAGGTGGGCCCCTAGGGGAGGGGCTGTCCCACCTGACCTTGGACCTGAGCCCTGCATCTCTCTCTGTCTGTTCCGTGGGAGCAGTTGCCTACATTGTGGACCTGGACAGCGACACGGCAGACAAGTTCCTGCAGCTGTTTGGAACCAAGGGTGTGAAGAGGGTGCTGTGTCCCATCAACTACCCCGAGTCTCCCACCCGCTTCACCCACTGCGAGCAGGTGCTGGGCGAGGGCGCCCTGGACCGGGGCACCTACTACTGGGAGGTGGAGATCATTGAGGGCTGGGTCAGCGTGGGAGTCATGGCCGAAGACTTCTCCCCGCAAGAGCCCTACGACCGGGGCCGGCTTGGACGCAATGCTCACTCCTGCTGCCTGCAGTGGAATGGACGCAGCTTCTCCGTCTGGTTCCACGGGCTGGAGGTGCTCCTGCCCCAGCCCTTCTCGCCCACCGTCGGGATCTGCCTGGAATATGCTGACCGAGCCCTGGCCTTCTACGCCGTGCGGGATGGCAAGATGAGCCTTCTGCGGAGGCTGAAGTCCTCCCGGGCCCGCCGGTGTGGCACCCCAGCCTCCCCGGTTGACCCCTTCCAGAGCCGCCTGGACAGCCACTTTGCGGAGCTCTTCACACACAGGCTCAAGCCCGCCTTCTTCCTGGAGAGCGTGGATGCCCATCTGCAGATCGGGCCCCTCAAGAAGTCCTGCATATCCGTGCTGAAGAGGAGGTGATGCAGGGGGCACGGGGCCTCCTCCCGCTGCTGTCCCAGCTCCTGGGAAGCTTGCTTCTCTGCACCCCTGCTTTGCCCCAGGGAAGACACCAGCCTTGGAGTCCCACACATTCCCCAGGCTTCTAATTTCTAGAGGCCTCCACCTTCCATATACAAGGTCTTCCACCTCTCAGGGAGGAGGCTGAGACCCTGTCCCCCTGCAGGCCTTGTTTCTGGGAGAAGGCACTGCAGCTTGGACAGCTCCAGGGTTACCCCGACCTTTCCTCTCCCAGGTTCTTGGGACAGTGCCTGGCACATAATAGGTGCTCAATAAACATTTGTCGAATGAATGACTCCCTTTTCTACCCTTCTCTCCACCCACCAAGAATTCCCAATACTTCTTATCTTTCAAGAGCAGGTCTTGAAAGGCAGGACAAGAGAACAAGCCCCTAGTCCCAGATTCCTATTGGGAGGGAGAACCCGGGCCCAGGAAGAGGAGGCTGAAATGGGGTGCCTACCCTTTGGGGCACACCTGCTCCCTGGTTCTGGACAGGAAGAGGCAGAGGTGGCTTCTCCCGGAGGGGTTCAGCCCCACAGTCATTCTGGCTGCCCGAGTGTTTGCTTTGGACAGCCTGGTTCCCATCCGCTATTTTCATCCTTGATGCCACAGCCTAGTTCTGGACCTGCCTAATGGTGTTTGTGCCCAGGATTAAATACAGACATCACAGCCCCCAAGAGCAGGGCATGACTCCTGGGCATGGGCAAGAAAGTTTGAGACCTAGAGCTTCTTTCATACACATACTTTCTCAGCCCATGAGAGATGTGGTTGGACTGACCCCCGGGTGCGGCTGGAGCGGAGAACATCTACACTAAAATGACCTGTGTCCTCCTTTGGAAGCTGCCTCCCATCTCCACACCAGCTGTGCGGCTGGAATGGTGCTTCGCCCCCACGCGGGGGAGACCCTGGGCCCTGGGCCCCAGCAGAACCTCCATCTCTCTCCCAAGAAGGCCCAGTGCCCCTGCCGCTCCAGAACCCCCATCCTAGCTTGGGATGCCCGCGTTCTGCTTTCAAGGGGAAGGCTTGCTCCCTGAGGCTACGAGGTGAGTGTGTTCCCAGGCCAGCCCCCTCCTCCTGGGGTCGTCTGTGACTCAGGTGCACCCCAGGGAGGGCCATGCCTGGAGAGCAGAGGCAGGCAAAGAGCCCAAGGTCCGGTGGGACAATGGGTGAGTTATGCAGCCAGACAGCAAGGCCATACAAGTCCTGCCCGGGCTGCCTCACCAGCTAAAAATAGCCCCTCCTACAGAGCCTGCTGGTGCCCCAGAAGCCAGGATGTTGTTTTTCCGGGCGGGGCCTGCTGGCTCCTGGGGCTCTGTGTTCTCAACACCGTTTCCTTGACAGCCAAGGGCCCCACCTCCCTGGGCCTGGGGCGGATGGGGGAGGCTGCTCCTGTCGCTGTCACAACGTGGACCAATGGGAGCCTCCCACCTTTCCCAGAGCCCCTCCCACCGCCCACCCTGGCACACCCCACCCCACACACTCCCCTTACCACACACTCCCCTTACAGAGAACCCTCGGGTCCCTGATCCTGCAGAGTCCTGGCATGTCACGGAACATGAGTCAGATGGACGAGGCCCCTGCACAGGACTGGCGCTTCCTGGTTGGAATTCGGGCCTGACTAGTCAACTCTGCAACAACAAAGTCCCTGCCACTTGCAGAGTGACTGCCAGCTTCCAAAGACTCATGGAACCTTGTGCATCTTTTTTTTATTTTTATTTTTGGCTGCGTTGGGTCTTCGTTGCTTCACGCGGGCTTTCTCTAGTTGCGGCGAACGGGGGCTACTCTTCCTTGCAGTGTGCGGGCTTCTCATTGCGGTGGTTTCTCTTGTTGCGGAGCACGGGCTCTAGGCACGTGGGCTTCAGTAGTTGTGGCACGTGGGCTCAGTAGTTGTGGCACGTGGGCTCAGTAGTTGTGGCTCACAGGCTCTAGAACACAGGTTCAGTAATTGTGGCACACGGGCTTAGTCGCTCTGAGGCATGTGGGATCTTCCCGGACCAGGGCTCGAACCTGTGTCCCCTGCATTGGCAGGCAGATTCTTAACCACTGCGCCACCAGGGAAGTCCTGAACCTTGTGCATCTTAATCTCACTTCCCAGTGTTAACAGATTTACAGCTCAAAGCAGGGGACTGGCTCACCCAGGGCTGCACAGCTGGCAAGGGGCTGACTGAGCTCGCCCCCGGGTTTCAGTGTTATCCCCAGAGTGGAGTGTTAGCTGCAACCCTGCACTTCCTCTGTGACTCTAGGAAAACACTAGAGCCGGAGAGATGGGGTGTATGTGAGAGTCTATGTGTTTTGGGGTGTATCTCTTTGCCTATGTGTGTGTTTGTGTGTCTATGTGTATCTATGTTATGTGTCTCTGTGTCTCTGTGTGTGTGTCTGTGCTTGTATGTTGTGTGTGCATTAGTGTATAGGTCTTCATGTCTGCCTGGGTGTATGTCTGTGTATTTGTGTGTGTGGATCCAGCCCAGTGACTTTTGAAACATGCTCTGAGGACACCTGGAGTTCTGAGGAGGTATAATGAGGCAGGGCAGGCTGGAGGGGTGGGAGGGGAAACCAGGGGTCGAGCCCCTCACCGTCCCTAACAACACTTTAATCAGAGCAGATTTTACCCAAGATGACTTGCAAAAAGAGAAGCTGTTAAAAAGACGAAAGGTTAGAAAACCATAGATCTAGTCCAAATCTTCTTTTACCACTACCGTTTCCAGATGAAGAAATTGAGGTATGTGCTTAAAAATGTCTAAACTCACACGCGCGTGCGCGCTGCTTCCCAAAGCTAAGCCTGTGTAAGAGCTGCCCTTGGCCCAGTTTCCACGGCCACCAGAGCCCTTCCTTCCAGAGCTGCCTGAGGATCTGTGATCTCCGACACTCCCGTCGGAGCCCCGCCAGTCGCAGACAATGGCAGTGTGTGAAGAATGTGAAGGGTCTTCTGAGGCTGTGCTGCTATTAGCTGAGTCTGGCTCCTTTGGGCCAGGCGGGGAGCCAACCGCTGCTTGAGCTTTGTTTCTGTGGGAAAATGAGCTCCGGAATTCCAAACGACAGACTGATCAATGGACTTAAGCATCACTCCCCTCTTGGCAACTACGGACGGCTGGGTCTCGTACCCCTCACCCCTCCCACCATCCCCCCCCAACCCCCAACTCCAGGAGGAAAGGGACAGACGCATTCTTTTCCCTCCCTCTCCTCCTCCTCCTCCGACCCACTCAGGGAACTCACAAAAGTGCCTTTCTTCACCTCCCCTCCTCCCAGGAACAGGGTGAGGCTGGACTGAGACTGTGGCTAAAAAGGAGGGCCTGGCCAGGAAGATGGGGCTGAACTGGGAGGGGCAGAGGTTTGCAGACAGCTCTACTGGTGCTGGGTTTTCTCCCCTGGGAAGAAAATAGCATTTAGCTGCAGGGTCTGTGACCCAGTCAGCCCCACACCCAACACACACATTCCCATTTGTTGCCAACGTTCAAAATCTGGAACACGAGGTCACTCCCTTTCTGCACTATCACATCCTCCAGAAGATGCCTAAGAACTGCAGGAGGCCGTGGGTGGTCCTCATGGTCTCCACCTGGATAGAAGCCTCGACCTCCTCCTTCCCAGCATCCTCAGAGAAGGGGCCAGGGAGGGAGTTCACACCCCGAACACTGAGGCAGGTAGGACACATTCTTTGATACCTTGTGTACTTGGTCTTTAAATGACATTCAATTTTTGAATTTTACTCGATAATATCTCTGATTTTGCTTTAATATAAAGAACAACACTTCTCTGCCCCAGCAGTGGAGAATGGTTTTTGTGTGTGAGTTCTGGAATCAGAAAGTCTTGGCTAAAAATTCCACTTTAGCCATTTCCCAGATGCATGCCTTTAGGCAGGGTGCTTAGCCCCCTCCGTGCCTCGGTTTCCTCACTTGTAAAATAGGGATAATAATAGAACTGCAAACACAGAGACAGAGAATGAACAGGTGGCTGCCAGAGGGGAGTGGGTTGGGGGAGGCAAGAAACACGTGAGGGAGATACAGAGTAAACTGCCTAGCTTTATTTTTTATTTTTTTTAAATAAAATTATGGAATATAGTTTTTTTTATTTTCTGTTTTTTAAATTTTATTTATTTATTTTTGGCTGCATTGGGTCTTTGTTGCTGTGCACGGGCTTTCTCTAGTTGCGGCGAGCGGGGGCTACTCTTCGTCCCGGTGCGCGGGCTTCTCATTGCGGTGGCTTCTCTTGTTGTGGAGCACGGGCTCTAGGCACACGGGCTTCAGTAGTTGTGGCACGCGGGCTCAGTAGTTGTGGCTCGCAAGCTCTAGAGTGCAGGCTCAGTAGTTGTGGCACACGGGCTTAGTTGCTCTGTGGCATGTGGGATCTTCCCAGACCAGGGCTCGAAACTGTGTCCCCTGCATTGGCAGGTGGATTCTTAACCATTGCGCCACCAGGGAAGTCTGTGTTATTTTGAGGATTAAATGAGGTAATTTAGGCAAAGTGCTTGTCGCAAGTCTGGCACAGAGTGAGCTTTCAATACGTGTTATTGGTATTCTTCTCTTGAACGATGAGTAAAATTGATATTCTTGGAAGTTTCGTCAATCCTTGGGGGATCCATGGATTTGTTCTTTGGATGCTAAGATTAACCCAGACCTAAATTTGTCAGGAGGCTTACATTTTGCCCCACCCGCCAAGATTGGACACTTTCACTCACTCATTCAACAATATTTATTCAGTGTGGTGTACTGTTCTCCGGGCTGCGGATACAGTGGTGAGTGACCCAAACAGAGATGCCTGTGCCACACAACCGGCCGTGTGATAATTGTGGCTGTAGTAAGTACTGTACAAGAAAAGGGCAGCAACTCCACCCCTGCGGATACACCCAAAATAACTGAAAGCAGGCACTCAGACAGATGCTTGTACACCCATGTTCACAGCAGCACTATTCACAACAGCCAAAGGGTGGAAGCAACCCAAGTGTCCATCAGTGGACGAATGGATAAACAAAATGTGGTCTGAATATACAAGGGCCTTAAAAAGGAATGAAATTCTGACACATGCTATCACATGAATAAACTTTGAAGACATTATGCTAAGTGAAATAAGCCAAATGCAAAAGGACAAATCTTGTATGTTTCCACTTATATGAGGCACCTAGAATAGACAAATTCAGAGACAGAAAGTAGGAGGGGGGTTCCCAGCGGCTGGGGGAGGGGGGATTGAGGAGCTCGTGTTTAATGGGGTCAGAATTTCAGTTTGAGATGATGAAAAAGTTCTGGAGATGGATCGTGGTGATGGTCTCACAACAATGCGATTGTACTTAATGCCACCGAACTGTACACTTACAATGGTAAATTTTATGTGATGTATCCAGTGTATTTTACTACTGAGGGGAAGAAAAGTTTTGCCTCTGCTATTTTACAAAACAAAACACAAATTTCCCAGGAACAGAAATTAAAAAAAAAAAAAGATAGAAGGAAAAAGACAGCGGTCACGAGAAGGGGCCGTATTAGGCGCGTGGGGGAGGCTCATTTCCAGGGAGGACCTCCCTGAAGGGACAGCTGAGGCCTGGAGGACAAGGAGTTAGCAAGACAAAGAGGATGGGTGTGCGCTCCGGAAGGGGCCAAGTACTCCAGGGGACCAAAGTGTTTTAAGGAAGGCAAGTGACATGATGTGGCAGTGCAGAGCCTGGTACGGATTCTGGACTTGACTTAGGAGGAATGGGAAGCCAAGGCAGGGTTTCACATGGGTAAACAATACAATCAGATTTGAAAGTTTAAAATCACTCTATAGGGACTTCCCTGGTGGTCCAGTGGTTAGGGCTCCACGCGTCCACTGCAGGGGGCGCGGGTTCGATCCTTGGTTGGGGAACTAAGATCCCGCATGCCGCATACAGTGCAGTCAAAAAAAAAAAAAAAAATCACTCTGTAATTTAAGTGAGAAATGGGTTTAAGGAGGGAAAAAAGAGGATGAGAGAGATCTTGCATCTTTCCAGGGAGATGGAGATGATCCCCCCCACTCCCCCCCACCCCAGACTGTTGGAAGGAGGACCCAGAAATAGCAGGGAAGGGCCCAGACCCACTAGAGCCCCTCCTGGCCCCTCCCTGAGCTCCCTCCTGCAGAAGGGTCCCTCCAGGCGTGGCTGCTCAGTGCTGGGGTGGGGACAACTTCGAAGGTGATGCCTGTGTCTTTCTGCCTTTCTGGGATTTTGGAGGCACAGAGGGGAAATGGACAGCAGGGGCGTTGTGTAAACACTCCTACAGCAGGAATCACTCAGAACAGGCCTTGCAGCTGTGCCTGGGGATACTGAACTCCACAGAGCAGGGAGGTCTGGACTGGGAGCCACTGGGTGGGGCTCATCTCCGTAGCAACCAGAAACAGCCCCAGACAAGCCCTGGCTGGGCTTACTGATGGAGGAGCAAGGAACTTGTGTTACTGAAATACCCGTGGCCAAAACGACACGCCCTGAAATAGCTCACTTTCCCATCACCAGCGCCCCACGTGGCATCTCCCACTCTGTCTTCGAAGCCCAAACAACCAACAGCAAATGGCAGAAAGTTGAGGGTTACCAAGAGTTTTCTTTCTCCTGCTGGCTTATTGGAAGATGACGACTGGCTGAGTGAAAAAAAAAATACGGTGTATCAAGCATGAATTGGCTCCATGACACTCAGGTACATGAAATGTCAATTTTGGTATTTTTCCTAAATCATAAAATTTGATTATGAGCTGCCCTTTGCCAAGAGGGAAAGGAATTCAACCTCAGGCATGTTTTGGGGGCTTGGGGTCTTCTGTCCACTGGGGCAGCTGCTGAGACGCCCGTTGTCTGAGCCCAAGTGGTCCTTGTATGGTGACCTTCCTCTCCCTTGGGTCAAACAAGGTTTAGAGATTGTGACCAGTTGTTGCCTTTCTGCTCCAGCCCCTTTGTGTTAGTCTGTTAGGGATCTCGTAACAAAGTACCACAAACTAGGTGGCTTAAACAACAGAATTGCATTGTCTTCCAGCTCTAGGGAGGCCAGAGTCAGAGATCAAGGTGTTGACAGGGTTGGTCCCTCTGAGGCTGCGAGGAAGGATCTGTTCCAGGCCTCTCCCCTAGCTTCTGGTGATTTGCTGACAATAGCTGGCAATCCTTCTAGCACTCTGCCTTTGTCTTCACATGGCGTTCTCCCTGTGGGTGTATCTGTATCCAAATTTCCCGTTTTTTTTTTTTTTTTTTTTTTTTTAGTTAATTAATTTATTTTTGGCTCACAGGCCCGGTTGCTCCGCGGCATGTGGGATCTTCCCCAACCAGGGCTCGAACCCGTGTCCCCTGCATTGGCAGGCAGAGTCTCAACCACTGCGCCACCAGGGAAGCCCCAAATTTCCCCTTTTTAAAAGGACACCAATCATATTGGATTAGGGCGCACACTAATGACCTCATCTTTAATTATATCTGCCACAGCCCTGCTTCCAAATAAGGTCACAATTTGAGGAACTAGGGGTTAGGATTTTGACACATGAATTGAGACGGGGGACAAAATTCAACCCGTAAAATCCAACCTCTAAGCTGGGCTCCCTGATACAGGGGCTGGGACTCTGCATTTCTCCACTACCTGCTTCTCCCTGCCGGGCTCTGCCATCAGGGGGCGCTAGAGGGCTTTCAGGGCTGAAGGAGAAGGGGCCGGCTGCTTCCCAGGTGCTGGCAGTTCCATCATCACTGGAAGGCTTCTTCCCTGGGGCAGCTGCAGTTCCTTAGCGGCAACTAAATGCACTTCGTAGTTTTTCTGACCCTTGCAGAACCAGCTGCCTGGAGCCCCCTTCAGAGGCACCAGCACCAGCAAGCATGTGCCCCCTTCGGAGAGTTGGGTTTTAGTTCCCAGGGGCTTTTCCTTCAAGCTTCTGTGTTTTAATTATTCTGACTTTGCCTTTTGGTCCCCCAGCCCTAGGTTCAGGCACCTCTGGGGCACATTAGAATTATTTTTTTGCACCTTTTCAGTTACCTAGCGACCTAAGTGACATGGCTAGCTTTATACCTGTGTTAATTCTTTTTTTTTTTTAATTTTTAATTTTTTTTTGTGTTAATTCTTTATAGTAAGTTCTCTCTGTTCAGATAGCTGGACCCTTTCACACAAACCCCCAAATCACAGTTCAGGCCTCCCATTGACCACACCCCACCTCTTGGGATTGCCCTGTGGGAGCAGGACGGGTGGCAGGTGGAAGGGCTACCACTGCAGAATCCCGCAAACTCTGCTTCGGTCCTGGGGCTCTGGAAGACACCCCTTCCCTCTCTAGGTCCAGCCATTCTGCCCTCTCTGCCCTCCAGCTCCTACAGCCCCAGACACACGCAATAGGCTGCAGACAAGAGCCTGGGGCTTTGTACCTTCCAAGTATCTGGCACATTCCGTGTTCAGCCAGAGCTGAAAACAACTGTTAGGGGACCCATAACCCTGTTAGGGCAGAACCCTGTTAGGGAACAAGAAGTCTTGCCTGCCCTCTTGGTCGAGGGATAGAAAAATGCCCCTCAGTATTTTGAGTCTCCTAGCCCGCGAAGAGTGAAGCAAAGATGTGATATCTTAAAAAAACTCTCCTCCCCACCAAGAGGCTGAGAATGACCTAAATCTCACTGACACAACCCTTTAGTAAACTGATTTGGGAACCATACATACGGGACAGTTTCAGCTCCAGGAGGTGGGTGGATGCAGGTCCCGTCTCTGGCGGGGGTGTGGGAACTCCAGGACTCCCCTCCTCTCCTCTCCTCCCCGTCCCCCTCTGCCCCCATCCTTTCTTCTGGAATGGGGGTTTTCAAGCTGAGGATTGCAAAATCAATTTACGGCATAACAATTAGCAGTTTTTAAATGACAAAATATCATAGAAAATCTCAGAGGACATCACAATACAAAATAAAAATTGTCCCAAACCTGGTCTGGGGCAATTCTTTTTTTTTTTTTTTAGGTGATACAATTCACAGTCTCTTTCTGGGGAAAAAAAATAGCATTTATGATAAAATGCTTAAGCAATTTTTATTTCTTTTATTGAGGCATAGTTAATTTACTTTATTATTTTTTTAAAAATTTATTTTATTTATTTTTGGCTGCATTGGGTCTTTGTTGCGGCATGCGGGCTTTCTCTAGTTGTGGAGAGCGGGGCCTACTCTTCGTCCCCGTGCGCGGGCTTCTCATTGCGGTGGCTTCTCTTGTTGCGGAGCACTGGCTCTAGGCACGCGGGCTTCAGTAGTTGTGGCTCGCGGGCTCTAGAGCACAGGCTCAGTAGTTGTGGCTCACGGGCTTAGTTGCTCTGTGGCATGTGGGATCTTCCCAGAGCAGGGCTTGAACCCGTGTCCCCTGCATTGGCAGGCGGATTCTTAACCACTGTGCCACCAGGGAAGTCCCTAGTTAATTTATAATGTTGTGTTAGTTTCAAGTGTACAACAAAGTGATTCAGTTATACATACATATATATGTATATATGTATATATATATTCTTTTTCAGATTCTTTTCCATTATAGGTTATTACAAAATATTGAGTATAGTTCCCTGTGCTATACAGTAGGTCCTTGTTGTCTACCTATTTTATATATAGTAGTATATATAGTATATGTTAATACCAAACTCCTAATTTATCTCCCTCCCCCCCCCCCATTAAGCAATTTTTAGATAAACTTTAATGGCATTAAGATTTATTCTGGGGGACTTCCCTGGTGGTCCAGTGGTAAAGAATCCACCTTGCAATGCAGGGGACGCGGGCTCGATCCCTGGTCAGGGAACTAAGATCCCACGTGCCGTGGGGCAACTAAGCCCACATGTCACAACTACTGAGCTTGAGCATCTCAACTAGAGCCCACGTGCAGCAAACTACAGAGTCCACGCGCCCTTGGAGCCTGCATGCCACAACTAGAGAAGAGAAAACCCACACGCCACAACTAGAGAGCAGCCCGTGCACCACAATGAAGATCCCGTGTGCCGCAACTAAGACCCAACGCGGCCAAAAATAAAATAAATAATAAATAAATCTTAAAAAAAAAAAAAGGATTTGTTCTGGGAACTTAGTTACCTCTCCCACCTACCTGGTTGTCTTCAATCAGAAACCCAGTGACCTCTGGCCAAGCAGTGGCTCTCTGACCATACTCCTTCTATAAATTGTCCCTTCTAAGAGGGAACCTCCGAATTGACCCTCAAGGGACTCATAACTAAAAGTGTTCTTCAGCAACATGTAGGAGGGTAGATATCGTTTCAGGAAAGTTGTTTTGGTAAAGCCTCTGCAGCCAGCCACCAGCGGGCACAGCCTCCAGGCTTGCCCCAAGATGCCCAGCCATCCATGAGCGGGAAGAGGGAAGCTGTTTTTCAGGTTTGTCTTCTAAAAGATTCTGAGGAGAGTCTATGGGAAGCAAGGACCAGTTCTGGAGTGGGTGCTGTTTCTGAGTGGGAATTAGAAGCACTGGGGATTAACTAGGGACTGGGGGCCATCACGAGGTGAGTGGTTTAGTATTGGGGCACCCCCGCCAATAGTTGGGAATTGCAAAACTTATCTAGGGGTATCATTGGTAAGAAAGCAGCAGTTGCTGAGAGAGAGGGGTGTCGTTCCCTCTTATGACTGCTGCTGACCCTGGGAGAAGTCAGGTTTCCTGCTGGCTCTGCTGCAGGCTTTGTTCGTGTCTCTGTCTGTGAGTCTGTTTCTGTTTTGTAGGTAAGTTCATTTGTGTTGTATTTTAGATTCCACGTATAAGTGATATCATATGGTATTTGTCTTTGTCTTTCTGACTTACTTCGCTTAGGTATGACAATCTCTAGGTCCATCCATGTTGCTGCAAATGGCATTATTTCATTCTTTTTTATGGCTGTGTAGTACTCCATTGTATATATATACCACATCTTCTTTATCCATTCAGCTGTCGATGGACATTTAGGTTGTTTCCATGTCTTGGCTATTGTGAATAGTGCTGCTATGAACATATAGGTGCATGCATCCTTTTGAATTACAGTTTTCTCCAGATATATGCCCAGGAGTGGGATTGCTGGATCAGACGGTAACTCTATTTTTACTTTTTTGAGGAACCTCCATACTGATTTCAATAGTGGCTGCACCAACTTACATTCCCACCAACAGTGTAGGAGGGTTCCCTATTCTCCACACCCTTTCCAGCATTTGTCATTTGTAGCCTTTTAATCATGGCCATTCTGACTGGTGTGAGGTGGTACCTCATTGTAGTTTTGATTTGCACTTCTCTAATAATTAGTGATGTTGAGCATCTTTTCATGTGCCTGTTGGCCATCTGTGTGTCTTCTTTGGAGAAATGTCTATTTAGGTCTTCTGCCCATTTTTCAATTGGGTTGTTTGATTTTTTGATGTGGTATGAGCTGTTTGTATATTTCCAAAATTAAGCCCTTGTCGGCCACATCATTTGCAAATATTTTCTCCGAGTCTGTAGGTTGTCTTTTCGTTTTGTTTATGGTTTCCTTTGCTGTACAGAAGATTGTAAGTTGACTAGGTCCCACCATTTGTTTATTTTTGCTTTTATTTCTATTGCCTTGGGAGACTGACCTAAGAAAATATTGGTACGATTTATGTCAGAGAATGTTTTGTATATGTTCTCTACTAGGAGTTTTATGGTGTCATGTCTTATAGTTAAGTCTTTAAGCCATTTTATTTTTGTATATGGTGTGAGGGTGTGTTGTAACTTCATTTACATATGGCTGTACAGCTTTCCCAACACCACTTGCTGAAGAGACTGTCTTTTTTCCATTGTATATTCTTGCCTTCTTTGTCAAAGATTAAGTGACTGTAGGTTTGTGGGTTTATTTCTGGGCTTATTGGGTCCTTTATTTATTTATTTTTTTGAGTCACCGTGCGGCTTTCAGGATCTTAGTTCCCCAACTAGGGATTGAACCCATGCCCTCAGCAGTGAAAGCGCAGAGTCCTGACCACTGGACTGCCAGGAGATTCCCTTATTGGGTCTTGATATAAAATGTACTTCTTACTGTGGGTCAACATTAAAAAAAAAAAAGGAAAGCCACCATCTGAGAAACTGCTCCCTAGTCTTTTAAACATCAGGACACACATAGAAAATGATTATTTGTTCAGCACAAATGATACTTGTCCAACTCACTGGGGCAAATAAATGAAGCTTCTTGGAGCTTAAGAGGTGACTGGAACAGGGTCACCCTGGACCCTGCCTGGCTGTTCTGTGGTGATGGGCACAATGTCCCAGGCGAGCCCGAAGCACTCGAGGAGCTCCAGTCTGCAGAATAGGAGCAATTACAGCTCAGCAAAAAGCCATCATTTCTGGAAACAGCCAGAGTCCGTGTGGACTAAAAGGCAGGAGTGATCTGAGTTCTGAGACCTGGGCCCAAACAGGACCTTTTGCCACCGACTTGGTTCAGCAATGAACTGCCCTTGAGCCCCTCAGTGTGGGTCCTGGAATGCACCTGCCCTCTCCACCGCCTGGGAGCAGCCCTCACAAGGCGTTCACATGATCACATGGTTTTAGAAAATTTGCAAAATTTGGACACTTAAGCCAGAATCGGTTAAGCCTGCTATCTCGCTCCACTCAGACTTCCTCTTCATCACGTTTCCCTTCATGCTAGGAGGCCTCAGTGTGGCCACAGCACTGTGTGTTCATAATCGTGTATCTTAGTTCTACAACAGGGCCTCCAACGTTGGAGAGGCTTCAGGCCCCACAAAACCCGCCTCTGCCTCTGCCACCAACCGGGATCGCAAAGGGGTCAGGGCAGGACTGCGCTGTTGTCCCACCTTTCCTCTTATGGTCCTTGTAGCAGCCATTCTTGCACACCCATTACTGGGTGGGTTTTCTCTTTCTTTTTGAAATGTATTATTAATATTTAAAATGCACACAGTAAACAAACAGTACAAAAGAGCACACAATGCACAGTAAGTCACCTGCCAACCCCAGTTCCCAGAGCTGAGCTTCGAAGGGAGAATGCCAAAAACAGTGTCTGGTGGATCTTTCAAGAAAATATCTAGATCTAGATCCTATCCTATTTTTTATACAAACGGAAGTATATTTATACGCCAGTTGTACAGACAAACCTTAGCAATCTTTCCACATCAGCACATAGAATATGACTTCATTCTTTTCAACCGCTACATAGATTGTATGTGTGGAATTTACCCTAACCCTTTAGGGCAGACTTCATCATGTCCATGACGCACTGCTTCACTGCACTTGTCCTGCAACTTCCTGGTGGTTTTGCGCAAGACCTCACAGAAGGCTGTTACCTGTTTCATAATATTGTCTAGTTTTTGATTCTTCACCTAAGAAATCTCACTCAAAAGGAAAGTCAAGCAGGTGGATCCCAAAGTTGGCCACCACGGGTCAGGAAATCAGCTGTTTGCTTAAAAATCAAACTCTGATCCCTTAAGATTAATGATGCACCTGCGCCGTCCCGTGGGGAGTGAGACCCGTCCCCCTCACCCCCACAATTGCGGGTAAAGCTCCACCTCGGAGGTGCGGGAGTTTACATAACTACAGCGGCCGAGTGGGGGCCGCCCAAGTGCTGGGTCACAATGAGTCAGCCTCATTCTGCAAGCTCCGGGTGTCACAATTGTGCCCAGTTCCATTCAGCTCCTCCGAGTCCGATTTAAACCTTCCAGCCTATTAAATGCTGGGAGGGCGGGACTGCAGAGCCAGAGCGTTCTAGAGCGAGCAGCGCCACCGCGAGGCCAGCTGTGGTGGAGGCGACGGTCAGGTGCCGGCGCTGGGCCAAGGTTCTCCTCCCCGCACGGAGATTCTCACCGCCCACTTCGGAGGGTGTGGGTTTGATTTCAAGGGAGGGATGGCAGTTTTTCTTGACTCTTCTCTCCCAGAACAGAGACTGATTCTTGGACTCATGTCTCTGGCTCAGTGATTACCCAAGTGTGTGGCGGGGGAGCAAAGTCATATAGGAAGTGCTCCCCATACGCTTGCGGACTGAAGGAAGATGCCCCAGTAAGTGTTCAGCGCTCCCACAGCAGGTGTAGGTTATAATCCCCATTCCGTGCGTATGAACTTTTGCGTCCAGGGCCTTTACGACGAATTTCCCTGTGACGCGCCCAACTATTTACGCCCGTCCCTCGGAGGACCGGGTGGAGGAGGGTGGGGATTAGTTATGCAACGAGCGGAGTCAATCCGGGCCTATGGTATCGGAGACTACAAGTTCCAGAATGCAGCCTTCCGTTAGCGTAGTGAGAGGTCGAGGTTCAGGGAGCCTTCTGGGAACTATAGTCTTGAGTTTGTTTGTGATGCGAGCGAAACTAGGGGGGAGGGGGAGAGGGAGTAAACTATTAGCACGTGACGCCAGGGATCAGGTGGTAGGGCCAGCCTCCGCGCAAGAGCTGATTGGCTGACTCTAATACGAACGACGCCACTAGGGGGTGGGCCGAAGAAGGGCGCAAGCGCACTGCGTCCCGAGTCTCGGGACCCTTTTCCGAGACACTATGGCGCTCAACAAGAATCACTCGGAGGGCGGCGGAGTGATCGTCAACAATACCGAGAGGTGAAAACACTACGGAAGGATCCTGGAGAACGGAAGGGCGGGCGTCGAGGGTGTGGGTAGTGGGTGGTGGGTGAGTGGGCGGTGGGGAATAAATCCGTGAAGAGGGGAAACTGATGGGGGGGTGGGGAGTGGGGTAACGGCTGGGGGCGGGGCTGAAGGAAGGTGGTGGGGCGTGAGGGAGGGGCGGGATGTTGCGATCAGCTGTGGGATGGGGGTGGGGCGGCTGGATAGGGTAGGGGTTTGGAGAGACGGGTGGGGGTTTGGAGAGACAGGCGGAGCCTCTGGGTAGTTCTTGAGCCCCTGTCCCAGAGTAGGTGACTTTAAGAATTGGGAAGAGCTTTAGACAAAAATAATTGCCATTTATTGGGCGTTTACTGTGTGTCAGGGACTACACCTCTTTTGCTTTTTTCAATATGTAAATTCTGTGCAGCAGATACTATTACTATCCACATTTTACACGTAGGGAAACTGAGGCACAGAGGTAAGTATCTTGCCTGAGATCACAGAGCTGTAACAGGAAAGGAGTCCTGATTCCAAAGTCAGTAGCCTTAACTCCCAGTATGTAGCCTTACAGTATATTCCAGAACTGCTCAGTTTCCAGATGAAAAACTGAGGCCCAGAGGTGAAATTACATAGCTAACGTTTGTCACATGTCTGACACGTTTCCTGTAAAGGTGTAAAGGTCTGTCTTTGCCTCTCTCCCTTGAATTCCTGTTGGCTTGGGTCACTTCCCAGAGCAGAGGTCTCCCAACTTCAAGGTTCTTCCTACCCACCCCCCTGTCAGTTCTGTCTCTTCTCCACCTCTGGGCTCCTTGGATGATTTCTCTTCTCTTGCTCCTTGGGCACTGAGAATCAGACCAGCCAGCCCTGGTTGAGCTATGCTGACCTGAAAGCACCTCTTGAAGGAGCATAGGAGGAACCTGAGTCCCCACAGGAGACTTGGTGGGGTCAAAGCCTGGTAGCTGGTTAAGCCCAGCACCCAGCCCAGGGCTGTCATCTGGGAACGCTTGATGAGTCAGAGGAGAACACCCAGGGAGCCCAGACCTCAGAATACTGATTCTTCCTCCATCTTACCTGCTCAGCGACTGGCAGTCCCAGCCTGTTCCTGGTAATGACCTCTTTTCTCTGAGCTGTATTTTAATTTTCTGGTACTGGTCCTCTTTCCCACGTACCCCTCCCCAGTGAAGGAAGTTGTGATATCTGGGAGGCGAAAGAAGACAAATGGAACTATATGAACTTGGACCTTTTGTCTTGTAATCAGAGAAACTTCACGTTGCCCTTAGTGTGTAGCTGCTCTGTGTGCAAGCCAGTCCTGGACCTGGACAAACCCTTTTGATGCCATTTGGTAACATCTCCTGGGACTATTTCTTTCTCAGTGAGACTTTTCTGGGACAAGAATGTATCTATCCTGCTGGGCCTCCTACCCGGTTTAGGACTCATTGCTGCTAAATAATGATGTGCCTTGTTTCAGAAACTGCTTCAGCCTCATTTCTGAAAAAATTGTGTAAACAGTAATCGAAGTCCACGTTCAGCATTTAAAACTTGATGTGTAAAATAGTGAACCTTACTCTTCAAATCATGAATCCCTTTGAGAGTGATGAAAACTATGGTCTCTCCCAGGAAAAAGCACGTACATGATCATCTCAAGGGCTAGTGGACTGATGCCCCTGCAGACCCAGCTTCAGAACCCCAGGTTTAAAGGAACCCTGACGTGAGCCCTTTGGTTACGTGTAGAGTCATGTCTTAAAATGTTTGTATATCAGGCTTAAAAAAATAAACCAACAAAAACAGAACACCTGTCATAAGGACCTAGAAGAGAATAGAAAAGTTAACCCAGATAATCTAACCTGATTTGAGGGATTATGGTGTCTCCAGAGCCCTGTGGCTCTTCTACAGCACTGGTCACTTTTTTTTTTTTTTTTTTTTTTTGGCTGTGCCTCTTGGCTTGTGGGATTTTTGTTCCCTGACCAGCGATTGAACCCTGGCCCTCAGCAGTGAGAGCATGGAGTCCTAACCACTGGACTGCCAGGGAAGTTCCTGCACTGGTCACTTATGGGCTGTGTGTGTGGGGTTTAGGGGAAATTCTATGGAACCCGAGGTTGCTCATCTCTTCCATGGCTGTGTTAGTAGTTTTCTCACAGCAGTGCTGAAGCAGATGACGTGCTGGCAACTACTAATAAGCAACTGCTACCCAGGAGGGTCCAGTCCCTGGGGGTGACAGATTGTGACTCCAGCTGTCTCATCAGGGCATTTCCTCTTTTCTCATCACAGCATCCTGATGTCCTATGACCATGTAGAACTTACGTTCAGTGACATGAGGAATGTGCCAGAGGCCTTCAAAGGGACCAAGAAAGGCACCGTCTACCTTACCCCGTACCGGGTACGTTGTACAGTGACACGGTTGGTTTGGCGAGTCAGTTGGTTTGGAGACTCATGGCTCCTGGAGGCTGATGGGAGTCTTGGGTCAGCCTCAGCCTTGTGAGTCTAGTGGCCGCTGAACCCTGGTGAATGTTAGCATGTTTCTGTCACATGCTCCTGGTTCTAGGAGCACCAGCCTCTTCGCACAGCAGAACTGATGGCTAGACAGTGAATCCGTGTAAGTTCCAGAGGTGCTGCTGCAAACTCTCTCTGTAGGTGGCTGCAGCTGCTGGGATGACCTGGGCCTGGAGGGGAGAGACTGTTATTACTTTGATTTCTGTAGGAGTAGCCCGTGAGGCCTTTGTGCACATCCAGCGTGATAAATGTGGTCAACAGGATACAGTAGCATGGCCACAGCCTCGGGAGTAGGCAGAGAGACCGGCCAAACCCTGCAAAACGAGAAATGCCAGACTGCAGAATGGGCCTTGCCTGAGAGTTCCCCAGGCAGACTCTGAGAGACTTCCAGAGAAACACAGATGGATATTCTTGGAAGAGGATAGCTGCGTGTAGCTATCTCAGAGTTAGACTTAAGGATGGTTAGAGGAAGAGGAGCACAGGCCTTAGCGGAGACTGGGGTGGGGTGGGGGTCTCAAAACCCTATCTCTGGGGGTTCAAGCTGGCATCTTCAGTCACAGATGGAAGTCACGGGGGTAAAGCAGAATGTTCTCCCCGTGCAGGGTGGGAGACTCTGGCTGTTTGGGCAGAGTCTGCAGAAAGGTTAGGATCGTCCCTTCTCCCGGGATCTGCCACCCGCTGCCGTTCCCTCTTCTCAGTTCTGTGAAGCTCAGGCTGAACTCTCCCTTCAGGAGCCCTGCCCTGCCTCGGCCCTGCCTCTCTGCCCTGGCCTTGCAGGCCCTTCACTTAGGCTCCACAGCCGCAGTCTCCTCACCACCACGTCTCAGTGGCAGAGCAGTCTGTCCTGCTCACACGTGCCGTCTGAGCCACACATTTTTCTTGTGAATTCACACGTCTGGCCTCTCCAGCCCGGCTGCATCTGAGGCCTTTTACTCTAAAAAGCGCTCTCCGGGGCTGGCGGGTGCTGGCTCAGGCCACCCGCCGCAGCCCTGGGAGGTGATGGCCTCCCACACATAGGGGGTGGTGGCCCTTGTCCTCTGTCCCTGCAGGTCATCTTTCTGTCCGAGCGGACGGATGCTGTGCAGTCCTTCATGATGCCGTTTTATCTGATGACGGGCTGTGAGGTCAAGCAGCCTGTGTTCGGAGCAAACTACATCAAGGGGACAGTGAAGGCTGAAGCAGGAGGTGGGTGACACGGGGGCTTGGGGACACTGACGGGGCTTCCAGAGAGGTGCTCTGGGGCATCTCTGACTACGGCCCTGGAGATGTCCTCTTTGGACCCTATCCCCCTAGCCTTGTCTTCTTCCTGGCTCTGGATTAGCTTCCAAGACCAACACTTGGGCTGCCAGTGTTCAGCAGGGGTGAAGGTGCCAAGAGCTGGAAAGTGCGGACATTAAAGGTGACAGCTCAGATCACCTTTTCAGAGAGGGAAGTCAGCAAAATGACTGTAAACCAAGTGAGAATGCTTATTGTGACCTGGGGAGTGCTCAGATGTTAGGTATGGGAGGGAGCTGTCTCAGGTTCTTGGGAACGGTCTTTCCCCTAGAGCCAGGCAGAGCCCGCTGCCCCTCTGTAACGCCCGGAGAGGCCCTGCTTGGTGGAAGGCTCTTTGCAGACCCCAGAGACCCCTGTGTCGAACTCGCCTTCCCGCTCACGTTCAGCCTGGCCCGAGCCTGGCTGTCGAGCTCACAGTTTCCCTCTGGACAGAAGCCAGGCTGGAGGGGCCTGGGGTTCGTCCTCAGGACCCCTCGGCATGAGAGGTCTGCTCTGAACTTGAATGTCAGTTGTTGCTGAGCGTGCCTGTTGCTGAGAAGCTGCCTCACTGGGGGTGGGAGGCCTGAGTGCAGATGTGCTTACAGGGCTGCGCAGTCAGCGGGCAGGAGGTGGCCGGTCTGCAGTGCTGGCATGCGATGTGGGTGGTAAGCCAGAGCAGCCCTTTCCCCGCAGGCCTCCTGGCCATTGGATGGGGCCTGGAGAGGACGAACAGCCATCTCTTCGGACGTAACTTAAGTTCTTTTCCGGAGCTGTTGATGCACTGTTCCCTTCTCAGGTGGCTGGGAAGGCTCTGCATCGTACAAGTTGACCTTTATGGCGGGGGGCGCCATCGAATTTGGACAGCGGATGCTACAGGTGGCATCTCAAGGTATCAAGGCTCTAAAAATCAGGGGCCAAGGACGCATTGCATGTGTGTGCTATTTGCTCATTTGGGTTTGTTTACTTTTTGTTTTGTTTTTTAAGCAGTCAGGAGATGAGTTTCTGGGCCCCAGGCTGCCCAGGGCTGGGAGTTGGGAAGGAAGCCTGTAATAAACATCACCCTCCTGTACCTCAAAGGCTGGGTTTCCCCTGCCTGGAGCAGGTATAGGACATTTTAACAAAGCTGTTTGGACTCAAGGACATTTTACTGTGGCCTCATAGAAACAAACAAAAACCCAACCATTAAGCTACCCTCAGGCAACCATTTTAAGTCCCCAAGGGCTGTGTTCAGCAGACCTCCTCACCTCGTCCCCAGCCTCACCCAGCTCCATTCTCTACCCCACCTCTAGCCTCCTCCTTCCCTCCATCCATCCCTCCACCCCTGTCCTGGACCTCCTCCACCCCAGCTCTGACCTCTCTCCCCATCCAGACCCCTCGCCTCATCCCTGACCGAGGCGGACTCCAGTGGGGAGGGGTGAGGCGTGTCTGCTGTGTGCATTCCTGGGACCCTGCAGCTCCCCTCGGCAGGCGGTCGGGCCGCCCTCTCCCCAGTACCTGAGGCCGGCGACACTCATTTCTCTCTCCCCTTGTGCTGTAGCCTCCCGAGGTGAAGCCCCCAACGGAGCCTATGGTTACTCTTACATGCCCAGCGGGGCCTATGTCTTCCCCCCACCAGTCGCCAATGGAATGTACCCCTGCCCTCCTGGCTACCCCTGTCCACTGCCCCCAGCTGGTGAGTGTGTCCTTTGCTGCCCACGCCTCACCCCCCCCCCACCTCCCCCCGCACTGACCACCCTCACCCAGGCCAGGGGGTTGTAGAGGGGAGACTTGTTCTTTGGCCTGCTTCAGGACTGACAGAGCAGCTGGAGGGGCCTGGGAGGGTGCCAGCTACGGGAGCCGGGGCTGGGCTGCTCACTGGGTCCCCGTCACCCTCTTGCCGAGCAGAGTTCTATCCGGGACCTCCCATGATGGACGGGGCCATGGGGTACGTGCAGCCCCCGCCGCCGCCCTACCCCGGGCCCATGGAGCCTCCAGTCAGCGGCCCCGATGTCCCCTCCACTCCTGCAGGTGAGGGCCCTGGCTGCTCCCTGTGGTTGCACGGAAGCCCCAAATAATGCATGACCGCTGGCCTAGGGACGATCCCAGGGGACCGGCAGCGCGGTGGCCTGGTGGCGAAGGGGTAGATTCCAGCCCCCACGCTGTCCTTTAGCTGGCCGTGTGCCCTGGGCCCAGGAAGGTCCCCCTCTGCACCGCAGTCTCCTCATCCACAAAACGTGCCAACGGCACCACCTGGGGGGTTTGTGGTGAAGGTCAGGTGGGGCAGGAGATGTAGAGGGACCAGATGGGACAGTGTGGCATGCAGTAAGTGCTCAGGAAAGGTTCACCACTGTTTTATTGATGGAACTGGGTCCTGAGCACCAGGGGGCCGGGGCCATGGGGGCAGCCGGAGGAGGCGGGGAGGGCTGGTCCCCGGGGCTCTTCCCCAGTTTGTGTGTTCTCAACAGCTGAAGCCAAGGCCGCGGAAGCAGCTGCCAGCGCCTATTACAACCCAGGCAACCCACACAATGTCTACATGCCCACGGTGAGCGGGGCTGGTGAGCGGGGCCGACGGGACCCACGCAGCTCCAGTTTGCTGGGATTTAGGGGCAGGAGAGACCTCGTCTTTCTGACCCTTCTAACATGATCTTTCCTTTCTTCCTCAGAATCAGCCTCCGCCACCTCCTTACTACCCCCCAGAAGATAAGAAGACCCAGTAGACCGCTCACACCCCCCTCCTCCCGCCTCTTTGTTCTTTCCTCCCCTCCCCTCCCCTTGGGGCTGAGTCTGGGGGTGGGGGCGGGCCTCATCCTTTCTCCAGGTCTGATTATAAAGCAGTCACCAGGAACTAGCTTGGGGTGGGGGAGGACCTCTTGACTTGGATGATTATAAAGCAGTTGCCAGGAACTAGCCTTGAGGGGTGCGGGGAGGGCCCCTTGACTCGGGAGCGGTGCCTCCCAGCTTCCCATGTGAGCCCAGAGCCCACAGCACTTCCCTTTCACCATCCCCGGGGGGCATCCCCCTCGTTCCTGTCCTGCTCTCATAGCTTCTACCCACGGAGGGACTCTCTGGCCGCCTCCTCCGCCGCAGTCCAGCTCTCTCGTTTTGTAGCCACTTTATCCTCTCAAGCTTTGCCCTCCCCAGGGACCCCTGCCAGGCCCTGCTCACATTCCATCCACTCTGGTCTGTGCCTGGCTGTGGAAGGCCACCTGTCTGCCGGACTGTCAGCCTACATTCCATTCCCAGCCAGCCTCAGCCCCCGTCGTGCTCGCCTTCCCTTCCCTGTCCTTGGTCATCCTGTTGCCACTGCTTTTGACTTTTGGAGCTTTCCCACGAGCCAGCAGGGGGTGGGTGGCATCAGGGCCAGGCTGCTGCATCTGGCGAGGGAGCCCCTCTGCTTCCCTGCTAGTTTTTCTGGCACTTGTTTCCCTTTGACTTCTCTCTTTTCCCTCTAGAAGGGGCTTCTTGGATTGGAGCTGGAGAATGCATGTCCACTTGGGGGCTGCCGGGAGGGCCAGGAACAGACCCCTGGGGCCTGGCCTGGGCGCTGACCATGACCTCTCGCCGGCCCCTGGGGCCTGGCCTGGGCACCTGGGGCTGGCGAGCGGTCCAGCCAGGGGCCTGACCCCTGGGGCCTGGCGTGGGTGCTGACCATGACCTCTCGCCGGCCCCTTAGCCTGCCCTCTTCCCTTTAAGCTTCTTGCCTGGTTGGTGATATGCCCCCTGGATGCACTAAAATTTGCTCCCATTTGCTCCTGGATTGGCTGTGAAGAGAGGAGATGGTTATTTAAAGAGAATTCCCTATTTATTTGACAAAAAAATTCAGTTAATATATTAATGTGAAATAAACCCTGTTTGCACCTTGATTTGTCTGCCGAAAATGTGAGCTAGTAAAAATGAGTGACTCGACCCTGTCTGGCTCTGCCTGTGGTGACGAGGCAAGCTCTTGGGAAGGAGGGCTGTCGGGCTGCTAGGGGCCAGCGGAGGCCGTGTTCCCTCCCGTGTGAGAGTCCCTTGTTCTCCTGCCTATTTGGGCCCAGGATGCGAAGGCCTCTCCTGTGTCTTCCATGGCAGTTGCTCAGCAACTGTGCCCACCCACCGAGTCCCCTGGGGCCTGGCGCAGCCCAGCAGCTGCCCTGGGTGGGAGGCGTTGGCAGGAGGGGCCAGGCTGGACGTGAGTTCCCGCGTCCCTGGCTGCTGTGCTCACCGCCTTGCCTCGTGGGAGTGAGAGGGCACGTCAGTGAAGGCCAGCCATTCAAGACTGGTCCCCTGCAGTGCGGGCTGTGGTGCCACCCTCCTCGTGAACCCTGGGGCCAGGGGCGGGTGGGAAACGGCCACCGTCCATGCCCAGGCCTGCACCCCCCGGACCCTGGCCTGGAGGGAGGCCCTGGGACCCTGTGGTGGAGCTGAGCCCAGCACCGAAGCGTCCATTTTCCTGTCCCTTCTGGGCCGAGTCGCCCTGTCAGGAGAGGCTAGGCGGTAGCCTCCCCAGCCTGTTCCCTCTGCAGCCCCGCCCAGCAGCTCCTGGGGTTGACTGAGCCCCCTACAGGGGCGTTTGAAGGGAGCACCCGCCCGACCATCCTTATGGGGGCAGGGGCCGTGGGGCCGTCCCTGTCCCGCGCAGCCTGGCGCTGTCACCTCGGTGGAATGTCACCTGGGGAGCAGAGCCGGTTGAGCAGTTGGCCGATGGCGGGGGAGACGCCTCTCCGAGGCCTCCACCCTGTCCCCCGCCCACCCCTACCCCGGGTCTGCGGCCGGTTCAGGGAGACCTGAGGGTGAGAACCCCACCGGCCAGGGCAGCGTCCCCCAGTCACCTGGATGCGGCAGGCCCGCTGCCCCCCTGCCCTCATGCCCCCTGCCCGCGGCGCTGGACCCTCCCCAGGGCCCCTGGTGGGAAGGTGGGGTGGGGCGGACCCGCCCACCTGGTCTACCTCTGCATCCAGCCCAGCCAAGTTCCTCCCAGGATCCCAGCCAGCGGGGAGGGAGGAAGGAAGGTGCAGGGGCCTGGGAGCCGGGGCCCCCCAACCCCAAGGTGGTGAAACCCCGGCCTGACCGTGCCCTGACCCGCCCTTCCTTCCCCTTCCCCTGGCACCGGGTGGCAGCCCTGGGCTCTTTGCATAAGCCTGTGGCTTCCCTATCTTCACCCAAGGCAGTGGCACGGCGGAGGGGAAGGGCAGGGCTGGCCACCATGGCGACGCTCTCCTCCCAGCCCCGGCGGCGCCCTCCCCTTTCGCGCCAGGCCATCAAGATAAGGCGCCGCAGGGTCAGAGATCTGAAGGATCCCCTGCCCCACAGGGCTCAGGAGGTAGGAGGAACCTCAGTGGGGAGAAGAGCAGGCCCTGGGTGGGGCTCTGCCCTCTCTGCGTGCGCCGTGCCCCACTCTTGTGGGCTGCGGCTGAGGATGTGTGCCCCTCCCCTGCCCACCCTAGCCCCCGGCAGAGCCTTCGGGGTCTGCAGAAGAGGGTCTGCCATGTGTTCTCTGGGCCACCCTGGGGCTCAGGTCTGGGGTCTGAGCCTTTCGGAGCCCCCTCCCTCTCGCGCCCCGTCCCCAGCCATCCTCTTCTCCAGTCCCAAAGCCACCAGCTCCACTAGGCAGGGAGTGTCCCTGCTGGGGGCTGGGCCTTCGGGGGCCAGCTGAGCAGCCCCCGGGCCTGCTTGGCGTGACCCCCCGGTCTCCCACCTCTGCTGCTGGGCCTCACTTCCGCCGCCGGGGTGCGAAGCGGAGCCGCCCCCGATAAGCAGCGCTGTTTCCTCTGGGGAAGGAAGGGAGGTTGGGGGAGGTTGAGGCCACGGGCGCCTGCTGGTGCAGCTGAGCCGGCGCAGCTGAGCGCCAATGGACCCGAGCCACGGCGGGCCAGGGGATGAGGGAGGTGGCCCGGGTGCCGGAGCCCCGGGAGCCCTGCTGTGGGAACAGGTGTGCGGCACTGGTGGGGCTGGAGGCCAGGTGCTGGGGCCCCCTCAGCCCTCGGGCTGGGCCTGCTCTGTGAGGAGCTGCTCCCGCATCCGAGCCCTGGCCCAGGCCTCGGGGACACCTTGTCTTTCCACCTCGCTCCCCAGATCGAGCCTCCATCCCACCACTTGTCCCCTGAGGAGGTAAGAATCGGAGTGTTTCCGGGGCGCAGAGGGGTGCTGGGAAGCAGCCCTGCATCCTCCCAAACACCCCCCTAGGCTGTTGGCCAAGGCTGGGTCTCAACCCCCTCCCTTCCCCTGCGCGTGTGGACGCCTGGTCCCCGCCTTGGGCATGTGCCGTGAGTGCCAGGGGTGGCTGGTGGGGCTCAGGCCTTGTGGTGGGTGGACGGAGTTTCCCAAGGTGACCCTGCCGTGTCTCAGCGGGCCCTGCTCTACGAGGAAGCTCTCTACACGGTCCTGTACCGCCTGGGTCAGCCCGAGCCCGCCCATGTGGGGGAGTCCTCTGAGCTGCTTCGATACCTGCAGGAGGTAAGGCCAGCCCCCACTCCACCTGCCTCCCTGCAGCGTGGCCGTGTCCCCCCGCCCCCGTGCCCCAAGCTTCCCGCACTCCTACCCCGCCAGGCCTTCCGCATGGAGCCCGAGGAGCACCAGCGGCTGCTGCGGCAGGTCCAGGAGCTCGAGGTAAGCCCGCCGGGCTGTCCTGAGCGAGCACGGGGGCTGCGAAGCCCAGCTCCCTCTGGGACTCAGGCCCCATCTCCTGTCGCTCCAGAAACCAATATTCTGTCTGAAGGCCACGGTGAAACAAGCCAAGGGCATTCTGGGCAAGGATGTCAGTGGTGAGTAGACGATGGGGGCCCTGAGGGCCTTCTTCCTGGCTCCTTCCTCTCCCCATCACAGCCTGTCCCAGAGCTTGTGATGGGAGTTCCCATCTCCCAAACATCCCCTGGGGCTCACTTTGGTGCTGCTGGCCCCTTGTCCTTGGAGCCTGGGATGGAGAGGGGTAGGGGGTGATAAGGGCTCTCTCCCCGGGAGCCTAGCCAACACCCCTCCCCTTCCCCCCCAGGGTTCAGTGACCCCTACTGCCTGCTGGGCATCGAGCAGGGGGTGGGTGTGCCGGGGGGCAGCCCTGGGCTCCAGCGACGGCAGAAGGCCGTGGTGAGGCACACCATCCCAGAGGAGCAGATCCACCGCACCCAGGTCATCACCCAGACACTCAACCCCGTCTGGGACGAGACCTTCATCCTGTACGTGGCCTGGCCCCAGCTCCTACCCGCTCTGGGCCTACCCGTAGATGAGATCAGCAGCACTTCCTGGCTCGGGGGAGGGAGCTTGGTTTGACTTGGGGAGGAGCCTGATCCTGAGGCAGGGGAGACTGACAGGAGGCCAAACAGGACACAGCAATGGCATAAATGCCACGTGCTGGTGGGGGGCGGAGGGTCAGGCACATCTGGGTTGATCTGGGGGGTAGCCTGAAGCCTTACTTTAAAGGAGAGAGAGATGCAGTTGGGAGGGGAGGAGAATCTGCAGGGAGGGACTAAGACTTGACAGTGGGTGATACTGGGATGGCAGTTTTGGGGGGCAGGCTCGGAGCTGAGGTAGCCTGTGGCCTGGTCAGGGGTCTATCCCTCCAAGACCCTCAGCCATGCTCTTTTCTCACTACAGGGAGTTTGAGGACATAAGCAATGCCAGCTTTCATCTGGACATGTGGTGAGGGGCATGTCCACCCCCCCAACCCGTAGGGGTTGGGAAAAGAAGGGGGCCTGGGGGTGAGGGTGGCAGAAAGGGGTTGGGGGCTCCCAGGACACCCTCTCTGCCTCCTGCTCAAACCTCTGCCCCACCAGGGACATGGACACCGTGGAGTCCGTCAGACAGAAGCTCGGGGAGCTCACAGATCTGCACGGTCTGCGAAGGTGAGGGCCATGGGTTTCCCGGGGAAGGAGTCAGGGCTCCTTCTGCCCTGCCTCCACATGCACACTGGTTGTTGGGCTGCAGGCCCTCACCTGGGCCCAGGTGGCTGCAGGTAGGGAGCAGATTCCAGCCTGACCCGGTCAGGCTCCTGGCCCCTCTCCCTCACGGGACCCTGCCTGGAACAGGATCTTTAAGGAGGTCCGGAAGGACAAAGGCCAGGATGACTTTCTGGGGAACGTGGTTCTGAGACTACAGGTGAGTGGAGTGGGGAAAGGTTCCCGGGAGAGAGGCAGAGAGGGGGTGACGAGGGGATCAAGGGAGGGGTTCCAGGTCTGCACCAAGCGGAGCGTGGGGTCTGCCTCCCATCGCCGCCCCCGCCCCCGACCGGGTGAGGCGCCTGCGGCTCACAGGTGTGGGCATGCCCTGCCTGCCCGGCCTGCCAGGACCTGCGCTGCCGGGAGGATCAGTGGTACCCTCTGGAGCCTTGCACGGAGACCTACCCAGACCGTGGTCAGTGTCACCTCCAGTTCCAGTTCATTCACAAGCGGGTAGGTGGCCCGGCTGGTGGGGAGGAGGGGCTGCACCGGGCGTGGGGTCCTCTGCTCACGGCCGCGCCGCCCCCCCCGCAGAGAGCCACCGCGGCCAGCCGCTCGCAGCCCTGCTACACGGTGCACCTCCACCTGCTGCAGCAGCTCGTGTCCCACGAGGTCACCCAGCACCAGGTACTGCCCTCCTGGGGCTGGGCAGGGCCAGGGTCTGCCTGTCAGGTGCTGACACCCTCCACCTGTCCCCTCAGGCGGGCAGCACCTCCTGGGATGGGTTGCTGAGCCCCCAGGCCGCCACCGTCCTCTTCCTCCACTCCACGCAGAAGGACCTGTCCGACTTCCACCGGTCCATGGCGTGAGTGCCCAGCCAAGCCCGAGTGCCTGAGGGCCATCTGCGCCGCACCACCCTCTCCCTCCCTGCCTGCCCTCCTACAGGCTGACAGCCCGAAGTCTAACACTCAGGAGATTTCTGTTTGGGGCCCAAACTGTGTATTTTAAGTTTTGAGTCAGTTGCCAACTTAAAAATCTGGAGATTTGCTGTACAGATTCACATCACCAGTTTCCCGTGAAAGCTTCGTGCTGGAATTGCAGGGCTGTCGCTTTGCTGGGCTGCAGGTGGTCAGGGCAGAGTAGCGTGCCCTCCCCCATCCATCACAGTTGCCATCTGGCCGCTTCGTCCCCTGACATCACCTGAGTCCTTCTGGGCGGTTGAGTTTGCCACCCTGGGCCCAGACACCAGGGCCATTGAACAAATCTGTGCACTGATGCTCCTGAATCTGTGTTGAGGGCCCGTCACCTCCCCTGAGCCTTGTTAGATTACGGGAATGCCAGGAAGGGCACACAGGAGTTTGTAGATCTTTCCATGCACGAGAGGAGTAGGGGCACAGCCCGGGTGCTGCCAGGAGGAGGAGTGAGAGTGGGAGCTGACACTTGGCATTCAGTAGGGGGTCAGAAGGAGGCTGGCGGAGAAGGGCAGCTTCTAGGACCGTGGGCAGGTGGGTATTCCTGGATGGCTGTGGGGAATGCAAGTGAGGCTGGATACTGGAGCAGGCACCGAGGGAGGGTGAGGGGCTCATTTGCCTGCAGGGCCTCAGCAGGGAGTGCGGTTGGCCGCTGTGTCCTCCGCGTGGCGGAGGCCTGTCCCTGGGCTGCTCTTCTCCCCCAGCCTCCTTCGCCCTCCCTCTTGTCTCAGTTCGGTCACCTCTGTGAAGTCTCCCCTTGACTCTCTAAAGGGATGCTCTAGCTGATGTTTTACATGTACTTGAAGGCTCGAGTCTCCAAATCTGATTTCTCAAAAGAAGCAAGAAGTCCTGAATTTTAAAATCACAAATATTCTAATTTAAGAGATGGACAATTCATTTACATGTTTGAAAAGCACTTCTGGGAACAAAAACAATCCTGTGGGTTACCTTCAGCCACTGGTTTTCAGCCTCTGCGGGTCGATGGGGATCCCCAGGAGGCTTTGGGGTGGGGATAACGCCCCTCCCCCCTACCCCCCGCCAGGCCAGGCCAGGTGAGCTGTGGGAAGGAAGGTGCCCCACTTGGCCAGGCTGAGGGCTTCCTGTCTGCCGCAGGCAGTGGCTGGCCTACAGCCGTCTCTACCAGAGCCTGGAGTTCCCCAGCAGCTGCCTCCTGTACCCCATCACCAGCATCGAGTACCAGTGGATCCAGGGCCGGCTCAAGGCAGAGCAGGTGGGCTGGGGCGGGGCGAGGGGTGTTGGGCAGGCAGGGCTCAGGGAGCAGCTCCCCGGGCCCCATAAGGCAGCCCCCGCCTCACAGCACCTTCCTGGCCTTGCAGCTGGAGGAGTTGGCCGCCTCATTCAGCTCCCTCCTGGCCTATGGCCTCTCCCTCATCCGGAGGTTCCGGTCTGTCTTCCCCCTCTCCGTCCCCGACTCCCCAGCCCGGCTGCAGTCTCTCCTCAGGTCAGTGGTTACCCCCCGCTTCAGTGGAGTCGGGGACGGGGAACAGCTGGGGCACCTCTGGGGTGGGGAAGCCTGCCTGAGGAATGCATGGGGGCTACGAGGCAACAGGCATCTCGCACACGGCTCTCTCTCCCCACAGGGTCCTGGTACAGATGTGCAAGATGAAGGCCTTTGGAGAAGTGTGCCCCGAAAGCGGCCCCCTGCCCCGCCTGGTGACCGAGGCACTGCGGGTATGGTGCCCACCCTGTAGGTGTGGTGCCTGGGCCCAGCAGCCCTCCCTGCTCACTGTCTCTCTGCCCACAGACCGGCACCACTGAATGGTTCCACCTGAAGCAGCAGCACCATCAGCCCATGGTGCAGGTGAGGGGGCTCGGGTGAGGCGGTGGGTGGTGGGACGGGATGCTTGCCCCTCAGAGCCCTGCCTGGCTCACCTCTGTCCCTGCCAGGGCATGCTGGAGGCGGGCAAGGCCTTACTGAGCCTGGTACAAGACATCACTGGCGACCTGCACCAGTGCCAGCGCACGTGGAACAAGATCTTCCATAAGTGAGCAGGCGGCCGGGTCGGGAGGCAGTGCAGCAGGGGTTCAGAATGGGGACCAGAGGGACCCTGCTGTGTGCCACCAGGTCACACCTGCTGCCTTTCCTCCAGTGTCCTCAAGATCGACCTCTTCTCCATGGCTTTCCTGGAGCTGCAATGGCTGGTGAGCCCCCGCCCTGCAACCCCCCACCACCCCCACCCCCACCCCCACCCCCCACCCCCACCCCCCGTGTCCCAAGGCCACGCCCTCTGCCCTGGCTCTGGAGCTCCGCCCACCACGCCTTCCCTTCGCAGGTGGCCAAGAGGGTGCAGGACCACATTGCGGTGGTGAGCGGTGCCGTGACCCCGGAGATGGGCGAAAGTCTGTTCCAGCTCTACATCAGCCTCAAGGAGCTCTACCAGCTGGCCCCGGTCCCCTCGGAGAGGTGGGCAGCAGGCTGGCTGCAGGGAGAGGAGGGCCCGAAGCCCGCAATGGCCCCGGCTTTCCCCAGGCTGACCCTGGCTCTCCCCAGGGATGGCGTCCTGGCCCTGGAAGGCTTCCACCAGTGGTTCCAGCCGGCCATCCCCTCCTGGCTGCAGAAGACGTACAGCGTGGCCCTGGCGCGGGTGCAGCGCGCCGTGCAGATGGACGAGGTGGGGTTGGGGCCTGGGCTAGGGGCAGAGTCCCACATTTCAGGGTGTGGCTCGCAGCTCCGCCAACCGTGTGGCATGTGCAGAAGTGGTTAACCAGCTTTGAGCGGTGCTCTCGAGGCCAGCTGAGTGCAAAATGCTGCCTCCTGTTACACTGGGGGCGGGGCGGGGTGGGCTTCGTTTACATGCTGATCCCTGCAGCCTGGGGGCGCTGGGCAGAGCCCTGCTTGTTCACCTTGCCGCCCCCTGCCCAGCTCTGTGCTTGCTGGCTGTATGAGCTCTGGATGCTTGCAAATGGAAGTGGGGAGGGAGAGCATGGATTTGGCAAGCCTTGAGCCCTCCTTTCTACACACTCCCCCATCTCCTAGCTGGTGCCCCTGGGTGAACTGACCAAGCACAGCACGTCGGCTGTGGATCTGTCCACCTGCTTTGCCCAGATCAGCCACACTGCCCAGCAGCTGGACTGGCCTGACCCAGAGGAGGCCTTCATGATCACCGTCAAGTTTGTGGAGGTGCAGCCTCCTTCCCACCCCACGATTTCTCCCAAGTTCTCATCCTAGCAGCCTCCAAAAGCCTATGTCCTAAATCCCCCAAGTCACTGAAATTCCTGTGCCTCCCCCTCATCTGCCTCTCCTCGGCACTCCCCAGCCCCGTTGATCATCCCCTCCTCACCCCAGGACACCTGTCGGCTGGCCCTGGTGTACTGCAGCCTTATAAAGGCCCGGGCCCGTGAGCTCTCTGCCGGCCAGAAGGACCAAGGCCAGGCAGCCAACAGGGTAAGGGCCAGAGCTGCGAGCTGAGGCTGGGACGGGGTAGGGGTGGAGCCTGCCGGTCCTGGCACTATTCAGGAAGCTCTGCATCCCTGTGCCCATGCCTGCCTGCAGCTATGTGTGGTGGTGAATGACATGGAGCAGCTGCGGCTGGTGATCGGCAAGCTGCCCACCCAGCTGGCATGGGAGGCGCTGGAGCAGCGGGTAGGGGCTGTGCTGGAGCAGGGGCAGCTGCAGAACACGCTGCATGCCCAGCTGCAGGGCGCCCTGGCTGGGCTGGGCCATGAGATCCGCACTGGCGTCCGCACCTTGGCCGAGCAGGTAATTTGTTTGACCCACAGTGACCCCACCCCACCCATCCTCAGCCTGAAGTACCCTCCAGCAGGACTTGGGCCAATGTCCAGCCCCCTTCCCTTCCTGAACCTAAACTCAGGCCCCAAGCAACCTCTCCTGACCCCCGACTCACACCCTGGCCTCCCTCCTACCGTTTTGTGTCTCCAGCTGGAGGTGGGCATTGCCAAGCACATCCAGAAACTCGTGGGCATCAAGGAATCCGTCCTGCCTGAGGATGTGAGTGGCCCTCCCTGCTTGCTGACCTTTGCCAGCAATGTGGGTCAGGGATTGCAAAGGGGCTTAGGGTGGGCAGGGGGCTGAAGGCCATGGGGTGTCAGAGATAAGTCCCCCAGACTTGGGCAAGGAATGTTCCCTCCTGGCCTCGGTTTCCCCCTTAGATGCTAAGAGGGTGGGGTTGGGTCATTCCGTGGGCTCTCCCAGCACTGACAGTCAATGTGGGAGCTGCAGTGGGGGAGGCTTTAGACTTTGCAGCCAAACAGCCCTGGGCATGCCTCCTTCTTAGCTGCCTACTAGCGTAGCTGTCCTATTTATATAGGTCAGCTGACCTCAGGCTCCTCATCTGTCAGCAGGGATAATAATTACACCTGTGATTGCTAGGGAGAGGGCTACTCATTAATTCATTTAAGCACCCACTTTGTCCCAGGTATTGATTTAGGCACTGGGGATATATATCAATGAACAGTGTGACAAAAATCCCTGCCTTCCTAGAGTTTTCATTCTAGTAGAGGAGGTGAAAAAAGAGCTAAGTATATAACTATAACTATAGCTGTTATTAGAACTATACATATGTGTGTGTGTGTGTATAAACATATATATGTATACACACACATATCATATGTTAGTTAATGATAACCACTCAAGAGAAAAATAAAGCACACAAGGGAATGGGAAGGGTCAGAGGACTGTATTTTTAGATAGCGGCCAGAGAAGGCCTTACTTGGAGGGTGACAGCTGAGTCAAGACCTAAAGGAAGGAAGAGAAGGAGCCATGAAGATTTCTACGGGAGAGAACAGCATGGGCAAAGGCCCTGAGGCAGGACCAGGTCTGGCAGGTTCAGGGCTATAGCAAAGGCTATACTGTCTCCAGTGTGGCTGGAGCCGACTGTGGTCAGGGGCTGGCTCTGCACACATTCCACAGATGCGCAGGAAAGCTCCTAGCCCTGTTTCCTCTCCGGGTCAGGGCAAAGGAATGGGGGTGGGACCAGAATGGGCCAGAACCAGACGTGCTGCTGCCCCTCCCCAGGCCATTCTGCCCCTGATGAAGTTCCTGGAGGTGAAGCTCTGCTACATGAACACCAACTTGGTGCAGGAGAACTTCAGCAGGTCTGCAGCAGCGCCCCATCACCTCCACCTCTCTTCCCACCCGCCCCTCCTTCCCGGCCTCAGCATCCATCTTCAGGGGAGGATGCAACCAGCCTCTCTTAAATGCTTGCTCCAAGGGTCAGGGCGCTCATGGCCACACAATGCTGTCCATTTCACCTCAGGCTGAGCTGAAACCTGCCTGTCCTTTCTCCCTTAGCCCTGGGCTGCGTCTTCGGGAGGCTGCAGCTCTGCCCTCCCTAACGTTACAGGCAGCTGGTGTTCCAGGGGAACTTCTCGTTAGGGTCTCTCTCGAAACAGGGCCCAGCACACTGGGCAGCAGTGGGTAGAGGTCAAGGGCATGGGCTCTGGACGACCTGCATTCATACTCCAGCTTCACTGCTGCTTGGTGGGTGGCCTTGAGCAGATTACTCAAGTTTTCTATGCAGATGATCATAGTTCTGGCCTCTACTGAGGACTAAATGAGTCATGTGAAGCGCTGAGAGCAGTGCCTGCAGCAAAGGAAGTGGTTGATGACTGAGCTGCTGTGACGACGGTGACGGTGATGGCGACAGGTCCTCCACATGGGGCTGCTGGCCCCCAGAGTTCTGCTCCCAGTGGGGCAGCGGGGCCTCGGGAGCCCACCTTCTTTATTTCCTAGGCCAGAGAATGCCATTTGTTCAGCTCTGATCTTCACACAAAATAGAGTTTAATCTCTACTAAGACAGGAGCTTGACTTACCACTCACTGCCTCAGAACATTTAGAACAGTGTCTGTGCATAACGAGCACTTAAGTATGGGGACTAAATTAACTACTTTTATTTTATTTTAATTTTTTTAAATTTATTTTATTTATTTCTGGCTGCGTTGGATCTTCGTTGCTGCACGGAGGCTTTCTCTAGTTGAGGCGAGCAGGAGGCTGCTCTTCATTGCGGTGCACGTGCTTCTCATTGCGGTGGCTTCTCTTGTTGCGGAACACGGGCTCTAGGCGCCGGGCTTCAGTAGTTGTGGCATGCGAGCTCAGTAGTTGTGGCACAAGGGCTTAGTTGCTCCGTGGCATGTGGGATCTTCCCGGACCAGGGCTCGAACCCATGTCCCCTGCATTGGCAGGCGGATTCTTAAGCACTGCGCCACCGTGGAAGGCCCCCCCCCCCCATTCTTAATTACACATTTTTGTGCTTATCTGCCTGACTCTGCTTTGACAAGTGAAATTTCAGTTATTTCAGGTTGTTATTAGGAGGGACTGTGGCTTGGTTGCTATTTTTTTCTCGCCACAGGTAGTACATGCTTATCCATGCTGTGTGCTGAGATCCTATTCATCTTGGTCACTCCCATCTTGACTCATGATTCTGTCATTGGGGGGCCGCCCTCCTGCTCCCTTTTTTGTTGGGGTTTGCTAATCCTAGTGAGAAGGATCCTTCACTAGCTTCCAAGACATGCTGGATAGGACTGGGCCTGTCTGCCCTGGCCCCTGCCCTCCTTCCCTCAGCAGACCAGCCCTCCCTCCCTCCCCTGCCTGCAGCCTGGGCCCCAGTCCCACCAGTGGAGGCAGGTGGAGGGTGGGGGTGGGGAGGCACTGGGGAACGGGGGTGGGCCTGGGTCCCACGAGGCCTCTTCTTTCTCAAGAGCATCTCCGCTTCCTCCTCCTCTGTCCTCCTGTCCTGTGTCCGGCATCCCTCTGCACGTCACCCCAGCCTTCTGACCCTGCTCTGGACCCACACACTCACGGTGCTGGCGGAGGTGGCCGCTTCCCAGCGGAGCTGCCCTCTGGCTTCTAAAAGGCTGAAGATCGCACTACAGGTAATAATACCAGTGACAACAATAAAAACCCTGGTGGGAGAGTGCCTGGGGGTCACCTCTGATGTCTCGCCCCCTAGAACCTGGAGATCTGCTTCTATGCAGAGGGCTGTGGCCTGCCGCCCGAGGCCCTGCACACGGCCACCTTCCAGGTAGGGGCCTTTTGGTTAGCTGGTGGCGTGGGGAGCCTGCCTTCCTGTGCTCACCTGTGTCCGGGACCAGCTATGTGATTTACAGGGCCCAGCACAAAATGAAAATGTGGGCCCCTTTAAAAAAAAAATAATTGAGGCGACTTCCCTGACAGTCCAGTGGTTAAGACTCGGCGCTGCCAATGCAGGGGGAGCAGGTTCCATCCCTGGTCCGGGAACTAAGATCCTGCATGCTTCGTGGCACAGCAAAAACCAAAACCAAAACCAAACAAACGCCCCCCCCCCCCCAAAACCAACAAAAAACCCCTCCACGTGTGAAGTTCTTCTAAACACGGTTGGGGCGGGGGCGGCTGTGAGACCCACCTGTGGAGCCCACCTTGTCGGGTGCCTCTGGCTGTCGCCAGGGCAACCCTGGCTGTGGTCCCCCAGCGCCCAGTGCTTTCCACGTCACGTTGTCGTCTCCCCGTTGGCTGCAAGCTTCTGAAGGGCAGCACTGGGCTGCGACTGAGTGTGACAGTTAGTGACTCCTCAGCTGTGCCCCCTCCCCAGGCTCTGCAGAGGGGCCTGGAGCTGCAGGCGGCCTCCAGCCGGGAGCTCATCCAGAAGTACTTTTGCAGCCGCATCCAGCAGCAGGTGAGTCTCCCTCCTCCGCCGCGCTCTCTGCGCACCTGGAGCCCCGCCTCGCCCGCTCAGCCCCTGCTGACGCTGCCCCTGCGCCCCGCCCCCAGGCAGAGACCACCTCCGAGGAGCTCGGGGCCGTCACGGTCAAGGCCTCCTACCGCGCCTCCGAGCAGAAGCTGCACGTGGAGCTGCTCAGCGCCTCCAGCCTGCTGCCCCTGGACTCCAATGGTGAGTGGAGGCTGCCCCAGCCACTCTCCGTGGCCCCACTCTGGTCCCCCGAGTCTCCGGGGGCTCTGCTCGTCCAGCCGGGGCACTGGGTGCATTTCTGCTGGATTACCAGGAGGGGGCAGTGCTGCCGAGCGGGGCACAGCTGCTGGCGTGGGCACCGGAAGCGGGGCTGGGATATCCTCGGCCAATGTCCCCTCCCCGGCCACTTGCCAGGCTCCAGCGACCCCTTTGTCCAGCTGACCTTGGAGCCCAGGCACGAGTTCCCTGAGCTGGCCCCCCGAGAGACCCAAAAGCACAAGAAGGACCTTCATCCACTGTTCGATGAGACCTTTGAATTGTGAGTGGTCCCACTAGCCCTGGACCCGCCTCAGGCCTGCTCCTCCCAGCTGAGGCGGGCCTAGGGGCTCCCCTCAGAGGACTGGGTCTGAGTCCCCGGGAGGGAGCACTTGGGACAAGTGTTTGCTGGCACAGGCCTCAAACCTGCTCCCCTGCAGGTGGAGTGGGGCTGTTGGGGAGACTCCTCCCACGTGTTGGACTCAGAGGCTTGCTTTCAGGGAAGGGTGCTGCCCCTGAGGTCCTCTGTTCCCCAAGTCAGGCAGGCCTGGGTACACAGGGGCCCCTGCTTTAAAGCATCGGCCCACAGCCAGAGCAGGCATCATGGCGTGTGGCCCAAGGTACACCAGCCTGAGCGCTTTCAACCCTAATCCCACCCGTCTGGGCGAGCCCGCTTTGGAGGCGGGGTGGGGGGGGGGCGGGGGTGGCAGCGGCAGCACGTGGGGCAGGCAGCTGAGCCCGGCTCTGTCCCCCGCCCAGCCTGGTGCCTGCTGAGCCGTGCCAGAAGGATGGGGCGTGCCTTCTCCTCACCGTGCTGGACCACGACACGCTGGGGGCTGACGACCTTGAAGGGGAGGCCTTCCTGCCGCTGCGCTCGGTGCCGGGCCTGACGGGGACTGAGGAGCCCGGCGACGTGCCTCAGACCCGCCTGCCCCTCACCTACCCTGCACCCAACGGTAGGCCTGAGCCCTGTGAGTGTGGGCCCTGGCCCAGCACTGGGGTACAGGGGAGGGGCAGCCATGAAAGGCTCAGGGGCCCCCAGAGGCCGAGTTGGGGTCAGAGGAAAGCCTCCTTGGAGGCGGAAGCCTGTGGAGCCAGCGTGGTGGCTTGTGTTGCTGAGATCTCGCGCCTGATCAAGGACCAGTGAAGGTTAAGTTAGGCCAAGTGTGTGCGACTCTCTCTGGTGGGGTAAGGTCATCGACAAGTTTGCCTGGGGAGAAGGGCCATTTCTGTGCCCAGGGGGCACGTTCTTGCAGAGCAGTCCCCAAGCTTGGTAAGAGGAGTAGGTCTTGTGTTTGAGCACTCACGAGGGGTCAGTTCTAAGCACTGGACATATGTTAACCCTCAGTCCTTACAACCACTCAGTGAGGCAGGTGTTATCGCTACTCTCCGAATGAGTAAACTGAGGCACGAATTGGTGGACTGGCCCTAGGTTCTTGTATGAAAAGGTAATAGTCGCCACCTGAGGCACACGTCAGCCTCTCGCACCGCAGGTGCACCCCGCTGCCCAGGGGTGGCAAGCGCGTCTCCTGCCCCACCTGTCAGGCCGTCTCGCGAGCTTGGCTGGTGTGGGCCCATCGCTAGTTTCTGGAGAATGGGGCAGTGCTGCAGGACCTGCCACTCCCCGAGTCTGACCCCCAAATGCCTCTCTTTGCAGGGGATCCAATCCTGCAGCTGTTAGAGAGCCGGAAGGGTGACCGCGAGGCCCAGGTGTTTGTGCGGCTGCGGCGGCAGCGAGCCAAGCAGGCCTCCCAGCACGCCCCGTGACCAGGGCAGCAGCAGCGGGGCTTGGGTCCCTGGGAGGCCTGGGTTCTCCCCACCACAGCGCAGCCCTCCCGCCTGGCCTAACACTCCAGGAGGGCCCTGCAGGTCAGGGGAGCCCCAGTGTGCGGGGTTCCCGCTGCCAGAGCCGGGGCCCACAGTGATGGGGGCCCCATTCGCAGTATTTATACCCCCTCCTTCCTCCCCTCAGCCCCAGCCTCAGCATTCTCTGCCAAATCCAGCCCCTGGGGGAGCGGAGACAGCTGTCTGCACCCCTTACCCCTGCTCCCCTCTTCGGGCAAAGCTGCTCTGGCAGAGGAGGGGCTCAGCCCTTCTCTCCTGGCAGGCCTGTTCCAGCCACTGAGGTGGGGGGCCAGGTGCCTTGGGCCTATTCTTCAGCAGCCATAATGAAGGGAGCCTGGGTCCTCTCCTGAGGGAGCTGCCAGCACCCAGGCTAAGGAGCCTAGAGCCAGGGACCTTCTGGCTCTGAAGGGGTGAGAACTGGTGGGCAGTGGGGCTGGCACAGTTTGGCTAGCTGTGTCTGCTGAGGACCGCTCCTCCTTGGGACAGTACCTAGAAATTTTCTTAGCAAAAATAAAAAAATTAACAATACATCGTCCTCTTACTAAACATACTGTTGGCCTGCAGCGGGGCCTAGGTTACAGCCAAGCCATTGCAAACCCCTTCTCAGCCCTCAGGAGAGCCTGGGCTGCCCCCGACCCCGGGCCCCGGCCCACCGCTCACTCCCCCATGTTACAGAGCAGCGGGGTAGGTGTGGAGGTAACTGACGCAGCAGCAAAGGCTTCGAACAAACCACCACCAGACGTATCGGGTTCTGTCGCCACTGCCTAACACAGGAGCCTGGCACTCATGGGGGCACCATGAGTGGGGGGCCTCCCAGGGGTGCAGGTTGAGGCCGAGGGGCTGCTCTGAACAGAGGGCTTAGAGGAATGGGGCCCCAGACCTGCCTGGGGGAGTGGCCCATGTGCTGGGAGTCAGAGCCTGAGGCTCACTTCTCATTCTAGTGTGACCGTGGTTGAGTCACCTAACCTCTCTGAGTCTGCACAGGTATGATGGATGGGGGGAGGGCAGATAAGACCACATCCAAGGCTTCTTTCAGCTCTGCTCCTCTGAGACCCATATAGACAGCCCACAAGGTATGTGTTTTCCCACCCACCTAACAGGCCAGCTAAGAGCAGGGGGAGGGAGGTGGCTCAAAGGCTCCCTCAGGGGGCAGGCCCACCTTTCTTTCGATGCTTTTATGAGCAGGCACTGTCTGTTCCTCTGAGAAGCTACTAGGGGCCTTGTTGTCTTTTGGAAAACAGTAAGTATACCAGTTGCATCTGACGATAGATAGAGCTCTGAAGAGCCCTAGGGCCTGGGAGGTCTCTGGGTCCAGGGCTAAAGGTCCCCATCCCATCAACCCCAGCAGGCCTGCGTCAGAACACTCAAGCTCTGTCTAGGAGCCTGGAGCAGCCTTTGGGCCTGGATGGGCCCAGGGTGCCTCAAGGCCTCTTCAGCTACCTAGCCACACCTCAGGGGTCAGGCACGAGCCTTTTCCATGGCTGAAACCTGGGCTGGGCTGGCTGAGCTGGGCCAGAGGCCCTCATTTGGGGCCCAACCCTCCCTCACCCCGACATAATAAACAAGCTACCACCGCAAGTTCATATTTTATTTCCAATACGTTTGGAGCTTTGATTTTTGCGTTTTTGTAAAAAAGTTTTCACTTAATTCGTTGAAAGCCCTTTCGTGCTGAGCCCAAGGGGGCGCCTGGGCCGGGCCAGACCCTTTGCAGCCCTCTTGCTCCCACCCCAGACCCCCAGTGCTGGGAGTGGGGTGGCTTCCCTCTGTCCACTCTGCCCTCCCACCCCCTGCTGCATCTCTCTGTACAGGACAATTTTAAAAATGGAAGCTAAGACACAATATACATTGGACAGGCACGCACACACATGCACACAGGCGTCTGCTCCAAACGGGCAGGACGTCAGCTGCACTCAGAGAGCACCAAGGAATGCATACGGAGCCCCTCCTGGGGAGGAGGGCGGGGCCTGGGCCCCACCTTGGTCCTCACAGTCCGCAGCTTCTCCCCACCTGTTGCCCTGCTAGCTGCCAGAGGGAGGGGTGGACAGCACGGAGGGCTGTGCACGAGGGGAGACGGCTGAGGGCAGCTGGGGGGTGATGGAGAGGGCAGTGCCAGCCTGGTAGGTCGCCCTGGGGCCAGGGAGGCTGCTCTAGGAGCCCGGGGGTGGGGGGAGGACTGGGGTAGACCCCCGGCCTCAGGTACCTGAGGGATAAAAGGCCTGGGCTTTGCCCCTCGAGGAGCTGCAAGGGCCCAGGGTTGGGAGTGGGGCTGGCCCCACGGCTTTGGCCCGCCAGCCTGGACTAAACACACGCTGGGTAACCCTAGAGCTAGGTGGGCTTGGATGCCCCGCTCTCAAGCCTCACAGCTGGGAACCAGGTCTGGGCCCAGGTCCTCCACACCCCTGGCTCTCGCCCTGGCCTGGGGAAGTGGGGTGAACAGGGCCTGCCCTGAAGGCTTGTCCCCTCCCCTCGGCCCCTTCTAGCTTTCCACCCTTCCCTGCTCAGGCCCCAGGAAGAAGTTAAAAACAGTTAGTTCCTACATAAAAAAGAGGCTGAAACAGATTCCCTGCCAAAAGGCTGGTGGGAGAAGAGGGGACTTTGTCTCTGCAGTGGGAAAGGTAGGGAGCGGGCAGCGGGAGGACTGCAAAATAGTTTTTTCTTTTAAAAAGTGCTTGGTAAGTCTGTTTTAAAGTGTGTGTCTATATCTATGTATAGATATACACACAGACACTGTTCACACACTGGCCGCCCACGCACACCTACACACATACAGAAATGTATACATATACATAATCATATACATATACATACATACATACATACATACATACATACATACATATATATATACTTTAAAAAGTCCTAGGGGAGGAGATCTGAGCCAGGCCGGGGCCAGGTCTGCAGGGTCACGACTGGAGGGCATGGGCCCGGCCTGGCTGGCAGACGGGGCACTCACTGCCCTCGGCACAGAGCTCACACAGCACGGCGTGTTGGCACGGCAGCACCGCTCGGTTCTGCTCCTGACACTTAAGGCATTTCACCGACTGCATGTGGAACACGGCCTGCGGGGAAAGGGACATCACGGTCACTGGCGCGGCCCCATGTCGGACAAAGAGCTCCCCCAACTCTCAGTGCAGCCCCTTGGGATGAGGAAACTCGACAGTGTGCTCACAGGCCCCAGCCGGTAAGGGAGAGGGCAGGCTCAGGGGGCAGGCTGATCACCTCAAGGCGCCTCATTTCTGCTTTCAGCTGCAAGGCCGAGTGGGGCTGAGTCGGAGCTGTGCGGGGGGAGCGGGGAGGGCCAGGGCAGCTCTGCAGCGCCCAGCCGGACGGGCTTGCCCTCGCACAAAGGCTTCTGCCTCTGTCTCATTTGATCTTATAATGACCCTAGGTCCCCAATGAGAACTGTGGGGTCTGGAGAGGGTAGTGACGGGCCCGAGGTGACACGGCTGCACGTGGGGCCTGGCTGCCAAATGCCCAACGAAGGGAAGAATGCTCTTCCCACTGTGCTGCACTCCCCTGGGGACCCAGAAGGGCACCGAGGAGTGCAGACAGTAGCCCTGGGGACCTAACCATTCTGGAATGTCTGCTGGCGTGTGCAGAGCTCACGGGAAGAGAAGTGGTCAGGAGGAAACTTAGGGCCCAGGCGTGCTAATGCAGCTCAGCTCAGCGCCTGCCCTCGAAAGTGCCAGAGGTGGGCCCTGGTGCCCGTCTACCTCCAGGTTTCCCACCTCCCCGGTGAGTGACGTTCTATTCCGAGCTCCTCTCCAGCGGGCTGGCATTTTGTGTGAGCTCAGCGGGGACAGAGGCTCTTAGGAGGGTGGCCATCCCTGGAGCAGCAAGGACCCATCCAAGTCCAAGCACTGGCTGAGCCCACTTACCTCCCCACCCTGTGCTCCCCAACCTCCTAAGCTGACCTTGTCCACTTGCTCCAAGTGAGCCCGCAGCTGCTTCTGGAGAGAGTAGAGGGTGGAGAGTGAGAGGGCTTCCAGGTCGGGGAAGGTGGGCAGGGCCTGCGGGTCAGGGCCCGAGTGCAGCCGCTCCAGCTCCTCCTGTAGTTTCTTCACCTGCACCTCCAGTGCATCGCGCTGCTCCCGGGCCAGCTCGCACTCAGCGCCTGCCGCGCTGGCCCGCTCCCCGGCCTCCTCTGCCTCCTTCTTCCAGGCGTCACAAGCCTGTGGGCCCAACACGCAGCGCCGTGTCACGACGGCCCCCAGCCCGGGAGCGCACCTCTGGGAGCCCGTGTGGGCCACTGTGGCTGCGGGGCCTGCTGGGGAGCTGGGCCAGGTGTCTGGGAAGCGGGGCAGGGAGGAGGGCTGATGCTGCCGGCAGAGAGGAGAGGTTTCAGGGCCTGCAGGAGACCCTCTGTGGGCAGGGAAAGGGGCCGAGCCCAGCACAGCAGGGGAGCACCAGGCAGAGCCGGCCAGCACCTCTAGGGGCAGCCGTGCTGTGGCTGGACGTAAGGCCCATCTCAGAGCCTAGAGCCCTGGAGAGTCAGGGCTTCTGGGTAGAAGCAAGCAGTGCTATGGGCCCAGACCAAATAAGCAGCTCACAGAGGGAATTCCAGGCCTGGGATACCAGCCACCCCAGGGTCCTGACCGGCAAGGCAAGTTTTTCCACAGCGGGAGAGAATAAGCCAAACGGAGTTTCTGCTCTGTTCCCCAGGACCCCTGACCTCCCCCAGCCCCTGTACCCACTGTGTAAGATGGGCTTGGGCTAGATGCCACCAGGCCCTGGGAAAGGCAGGTGGGCGTGGGGGCCCAGTACCTGTTTTGCCTGCTTCCAGGACTCCTCCCACTGCTTGATGGTGCCGTTGGCGTCATCTAGCTCTTGCCGAAGCCGGGCCAGCTCGGCAGCCCCGGGCCCTGACAGGAAGGCAGGGGAAGTGCCCGGGGAGAAGCTTCCAGAGGCAAAATGCTCCCAGATGCTGCTATTCATCCCATTCAGACCTGCCCCAGGAAGGGGAGGAACATCAGAGCTCTGAAGAGCTTTGGGCTTGGGCCTGGGCCCGGCCCTGTCCAGCCCTGCCTGGGGGCCTCCAAGGGCTGGCTGTGCAAGGCTCCAGCAATGTTAGGTTGGGAAATTTCACAGGGAAGTGTAGGCGCCACCTGTTACTCATCGGCTGCTATTTAACTTCCGAGTCTCAGCATCCCCATCTGTAAAGTGGGGTTCCCATCACTTGCCTCACGAAGTGATTCAGGGGACTTGGGAAGTGCTGTAGGGAGAGCAGTCTGTGAATGTGGCAATTTGTGAGCCCAACTTCACTTTCAGGCTAGAGAAAGGGGAGCCTTCTTGCACCCTAATGTGAGACCCAGGAGGAGATTCAGGAAAAAAGACACGGGTCAAGAGCCTCAGATGATGGCAGAGCTGGAGCGGGAAGAGCACAGGGAGCCCTTGGTCCATCCCCCTTGTTTTACAATGAGGAAATTGAGATAAAACATGTTGCCAGGAATCACAAAAACAGTTAAGTGGTAGAGCCAGGACACAGCCAGGGCATCTGGCTCCAAAGGCCTACTCTTTGCAAACAGCTAAGCTGTGTGCTCGTCCACCGCCCCCCTCACCCACTCATTCAGCAGATGTTTAACTAACACCACGTGCCCCTGCTCTGTGGCCCCCAGGACGGCCCCTGTCTTCTGAGGGAGACCCACATCCACTTCTGGCCTCGTTCTGCCCACACACATCATTCTAATGACTTCTTTCTTGCTCCCTTTCCCACTAATCCAGCCAGGATGTTCTAGAACCAAACGGATTTAAGAGAGTCTATCCTCCAAGCAACACAAGTGCACCTACGTGACCAACGTCGTCCTGTGCGGAGATACGAGGCTCTCTGCCCTGTCCTGGAGGCGAGGACTTGGGATCCCTGCTGAGGCAACCCTGGCCAGCAGCAAGCTCCACCTGTGCTTCTCCTCCCGCTCGGGCGGCATTTCCTCTCGTGGAGAGGAGCCACTTCCTCGGGGAGCCCCACCCAGGTTAGGTCCCTCTATGATTCTGAATCGCGGCGCCCAGCCTGTCGCCTCCACACGACAGTGATGGTCTCTAAGTGTGATGTAATGCCCGGGCGCCTCTGCCTCTCCCAAGAGACCACGGCTCCACGGCAGCAGGGGCTGCTGAGCCCACCTTGTGTCCGTAACTATGTGCGGAAGGAAGGAGCGCGTGGCCAGTAAGCAGGGCTGCAGTCAAGATGCCTCCAGAACATGGGCAAGCCAGACAAACCTAACACTAAGCATCTGAAGCTGCAGCATCAACATCAACGGTGAAGGTGCTGCCCTGATCTTCAGAGAGATCAGGGAAGGACCCAAACCCAGTCAGAATGTCAAAGGGCAGCTCAGAGGCTCAGGCTCGGCGTGACCAGGATGCCAGCGCCCTCAGGGAGGGTGTTTCTGATCTCCTTGAACAGCTGCTGGGGGAGGGGAAGTAAGAGTAGCAGCTGCTGCTGAACGAGAGGCAGCAGGTTGGGCGTCTGCTGCTTTACGTCTGTTACCTCAGCAGACGTTCGCACCGGCCCCGCGCACACACGCAGGTCTCCACCTGCGCTTCTAGACCCTCTGTGCTGACGTGCCCTCCAGAGCCCCTGGTCCACACAGTTCTAACGCTGGGTTCAGCAAACAGCCTTTGGGGCTACAGCTGGGTCCGCGTGGTGCTTCTGCTGGACAGGGAGGCCGCCCTGCGCCAGGGCTGAGCCTGTTAGGACCTCTCCCTTGGCCCCCAGGAGCTCTGGGCGACTAGGCAGAGCCGCCACACTGGCACGGAGAGCAGACCTAGGCCCTGGCAACTCTGAGGCCACGCTTCTCACTGTGCACTGGCCCGGGGCCTAGCACTTCACTCATGTTATTTCATTTAAGCCTCACAACCACCACACGAGGTGCGTGCTGCCGTTATATTATACCCATTTCACAGAGGAAACTAAGGCAGAGAGGCTAAGTCACTTGTCCAGGTTCACACAGCTCAGAGAATCGTGGAACCGGGGCCTGACTCGCCTCCGTGCCCAGAGCCCCTACTCTAACCTCCACTCCGCACTACCTCTAGCCGTGGACAAAACGGCCAAAGGCACTTTCCAAAAGCCCAGATTCCTGCCCCAGGCCTTAGAGAGCCATACCCGCTCTTACCCAAAGATCCATGTGATGCTGAGGTCCCCAAAAACGTGTTTTCTGACTGGCTCAGGTGGCCCTGGGGCTGCTGCAGGAAATGCGAGGAGAGGCTGACAGGAGGGGAGGGGGACGCCGAGTGGAAGGAAGCGGAGCTGCTCAAGGAGCCTGGGATGCTCACGGGTGCGGAGCTCTGCAGCAAGCTGCCGCCTGCAAGAGAGGCCCAGGAGCGTGGCCGAGTGAGGGCTGGGCAAGCCATGCGCGGCCACACGGAGCAGGGCATGGCTCGTCTGCCCACCCCCTGGGCCAGGCTGGACCCCAGGGGCCCTCCCAAGCCATCCTGCCCACCCATGCCCAGTACCGATTGTGATGCTGCCGGGGTGGGGCACCGTGCTGGTGTCGAAAGTCTTCTCCAGGGCAGCTACCCCAAACTCGTTCAGGTCCAGGTCATCCAGGGCAGACTCTAGAGACGCAGTGATCGGAGTATGAGCCTCCCAGCCTCCCGAGGGGCCACAGTCCCGAGGTTCCAGGCCTCACCTCCTGGACCACCTGCCCTTTACTGCCTCTACTCCTGCCCCTGCCTCATCTTCGAGCTCAGTCCCACTGGAGCCGTGCTCGCTCAAGCCTCTGCTTGTGCCTGGGCTGCCCCTCTGCCAACACCGATCCCCTAGCCAAGTCCCGCTCAAATGGCTCTCCTTTCGGAAGCCTTCTTCGATACCCCCGGGGGAAATGAGTTCTAATCCAGCTGACGTCTTGTCCCCTGATGTTGCAGCTTGTATGTCTCACCCCTGAGCTCACTGAGGGCAGGCAGGTCTCTGGACCCTCAGTGGCTAGTGCACAGTAGTTGCCCAACAAATGTCCACTGCGCTCTGAGGAACTGGACTGGGAGGGCAGAACAGCATGTCTTCACCTCTGTCACCCCAGTGCCTGCAATACGACCTAGCACAAAGTGGCACCCATAAATGACTGCTGAAAGAGAAGGGCAGTGGCTTCTCACGACCAGCTGTGCAGGCTGCTCACAAGGATACCTAGTGGGGGTTGCGTGACACACGTCGTGGAATGAGACCGCACGTACCCATGGGAAGAGCCACCTCTTTCTAATCTGCACAAAAGAGCAAATCGGAGGGCTAATTTGCTATAAAGGCTAGTCTTGGCCCTACACCTTGGGCTCATGTTCCATTTAGGTCAAAGGGCTCAGAATGCCCACCCTCTGACTCTCCCAAGACAGATGTCTAAAGTGACCAGTATGCTGGTTTGAGTCTCACTCCAGAGACCTAGTATCTCTGACTCCAGACCTGCTCCTATTTTAAATGATAGACTTAGCAACAGAAATGGCCCAATTACCTATGACCGACTCTACCGTGTCGCTGGTGGGGTAGAAGGGTAGAGCATTTGCATTCATGCCAGGAACACTGCTGGTGCCGGCGGGGCTAGGGGGAGTAGCTGCTAGGCTGGAGGTGATACTAGAAGAGATGCTTGAGGTCAGAGGGCTGCCCACAGGGAGGATGCCCAGCACGTCCTGCAACGAGAGAGTGAAGGAGAGACACAGTGGGAGGGCTGCCCGCGGGCGGGGGCAGGAGGGGAGGGTGCATCCCCACAGTGGGAGGGCTGCCTGCGGGCGGGGGCTGGAGGGAAGGGTGCATCCCCACAGTGGGAGGGCTGCCCACGGGCGGGGGCAGGAGGGAAGGGTGCATCCCCATAGTGGGAGGGCTGCCCGCGGGCGGGGGCTGGAGGGAAGGGTGCATCCCCATAGTGGGAGGGCTGCCCACGGGCAGGGGCAGGAGGGAAGGGTGCATCCCCATAGTGGGAGGGCTGCCCACGGGCGGGGGCTGGAGGGAAGGGTGCATCCCCATAGTGGGACGGCTGCCCACGGGCGGGGGCTGGAGGGAAGGGTGCATCCCCATAGTGGGAGGGCTGCCCACGGGCGGGGGCTGGAGGGGAGGGTGCATCCCCATAGTGGGAGGGCTGCCCACGGGCAGGGGCTGGAGGCGGGGGCTGGCTGGGGCTGGAGGGAAGGGTGCATCCCCATAGTGGGAGGGCTGCCCACGGGCGGGGGCAGGAGGGAAGGGTGCATCCCCATAGTGGGAGGGCTGCCCACGGGCAGGGGCAGGAGGGAAGGGTGCATCCCCATAGTGGGAGGGCTGCCCACGGGCAGGGGCAGGAGGGAAGGGTGCATCCCCATAGTGGGAGGGCTGCCCACGGGCGGGGGCAGGAGGGAAGGGTGCATCCCCATAGTGGGAGGGCTGCCCACGGGCGGGGGCAGGAGGGAAGGGTGCATCCCCATAGTGGGAGGGCTGCCCACGGGCGGGGGCTGGAGGCGGGGGCTGGCTGGGGCAGGAGAGAAGGGTGCATCCCCACAGTGGGACGGCTGCCCACGGGCGGGGGCTGGAGGCGGGGGCTGGCTGGGGCAGGAGGGAAGGGTGCATCCCCATAGTGGGACGGCTGCCCACGGGCGGGGGCTGGAGGCGGGGGCTGGCTGGGGCAGGAGGGAAGGGTGCATCCCAGCTCTCGCCTGGTTGCCCTCAACACCTTGTTGGGAGGCTGGAGTTGGACAGGGGTGGCTTGGAGGCTGCAGGGCCTACTCACCCCTAAAGTTCTGCAGTAGGGGAACAGAGAAGCAAGTTCAGTGCAAGGACAGATGTTTAATAAATTTTTTTTTTGACTGGCTAATGAGTGAGTCTGGAGGTGAGGGGCTCAAGGGCCTGACTCCCACCCTCTCTGAATTTGGGGCTGAGGCCCCACCTTAATCCTGCCCTCAGTTTGTAGAGAAAGCGGTGCCCCGTGCTCCCCGAAGAAGCCTCCTGGGGTTCTGGGCCTGTCCTGTCCACAGCAGGTGCCCGAAGGGGAGAAAGGGGGCTGAGGGCTCTATACCTGTTTGGGTTGAAGCAGAGGCTGCTCTTGACTCCTGGGCTCTAGTGAGTGGGGTTTTAACTTGGCCTGAGAGAAAAATCAGGGAGCAGGAGATGAGTGCGGTGCTCGGGAGGGACCCTGAGGCATGAGCCCTCCTAAGCAGCAACTTGCCCTGGCTCACTGAGGGGGCAAGGAGGCGTCAGACACCTGTTGTACAGTCCCCCTCCACACACATGCACCCTCCCTCCCTAGCCTGGGAACCCGGGGAGCTGCTCCTCTCCTCCCTGTGACTCCAAGTCACAGATAAGCCAGCTCCAGACCCCTCTTTTCCTGCTCCCCAAGGCCCTGCTGTCCCATCAAGGCAGCACAGGGCAGGGAAAAGTCCAGACGTGGGGTCAGAAGACTGAGGTAGTAACCCCTTCCCCTCTATTAACTGGCTCTGACACTGGGTGAGGTGCGCAGCCTCTAACCTGCCTGTCTTCATCTGTAAAATGGGACGGCCTCACCCACTCTGCTCAGTCTCGAAGAGGCTGGGAACAGGGGCTTCCTAGCTCCCAGTCACGTTCCCCATAGCTGGGCCAGGACAACCCTCCAGGGCTTCTCCTGCCGCAAGCAGAAGGCTAGCCCATGCTAAACTCACTGGGCTGCCCCCTCATCCCTTACCTGGCACTTCAAAGTTTTCAGGTACTCAGCTCCCACCTGGTCTTCCCTCTCGAAGCCAGGAGCCTTCTTGTAACTGCCAGGGGCGAGGCCAGGCTCCCCAGGAAAGACAATGCCTTCCAGACTCGGGGGCTTCCGGATGGAGCCCGGTGGGGAGCCGCAGAGGTTAGATGGGCTGCCGAGGCTGCTGTTTCTACAGAGGAGCTGCAGAGAAGGAAGAGAGGAGGCCGGTGGGCAAAATGCAGGCTGGGGCATGGCCCATTCTCCGTCCCCGCGTGGGAGGGAGATCCTTCATCAAGAGGCTCAGTTCCTTTTTAATTGGCCAGGGGGCAGCAACCACCACCCAGGACCCAGAACCTCATGCGGAAGCTGTGTGTTGGGGGGCGGACAGGCTTTGTCCCTTGTACTACCTGTGATCAGCTCTACCCAGGCTGATCGCAGGGCTCTGGGGACACCACTCCAGCCACTATCAGCTTTTGACAGAGAGAAGAACCCTGGGGCAGAAAGGGCAGAACCCTTGGGCGGAGGCCTCCTCCCCAAGCACAGGGCACGAGAGGCAGGTGTTGGCTCTGGGCAGGCAAGGTGCCCACCCCATCCCCTGGACAGGCACGTACTGCACTGAGGTCAGGGGCATGCGGGCTGGAAGGGCTCACGGGCACCGAGTCTCCGGCAGCAGATGGCATGTACAAGACGGGACCTGGCTGGGTGGGGCTGGACACAGCTGAGGAAGGTTGCAGGTCGTCACTGAGGGGTGGCTCTGCAAGAGACAGGGGCAGGGTGTCAGCAGGCTCCTGAGCCAGCTCTGTCCCTCCAAAAATGCATCTGGGTCTCTCTTAAAGGAGAGCATGCATCCCCCTGTGTATAAAGGGAAGGCTTCTGTTTCTATTAATATCACGTGCTGTGCACTTACTATGTGCCAGGCAATTTGTATTAATCGTAAATCTTCACAATGACTGGAAGATAGAAGTAATACCATTGGTCTCCATTTTACAGATAAGGAAACTGAGGCTCAGAGAGGTAAGGTATATCTCCCAAGGGGGCTGAGCTAGGAAACTTCTGAAGAGCTGGGATTTGAACCCCAATCCACACGACTCCAAAGCTTGGGCCATTCACTGCTTCTCTGTGCTGCCTCGGCTGGGCCCACCTCTGAGCCACGTGTGTGCTTCCCCCTCCCTGGGCCCTCAGTTTATTTTTCACTCTAATCCCAGAGATAAGGCCTAAGGCTAGAAGGAGGTTAAGGACAAACAGAGCAGTGGCCTGGGGTAGACACAGGTTGTAACTCAAGCCCGTCTCTGAGACTGGCGGTGGTGGTCTGGACCTGCACCGAGCGGTACCGCAGCCCAGGACCACATGCAGCTGCTGAGCACCCGGAACGTGGCCGGTCTGGGTTGGAATGTGCTGCAGCTATTCAAGTACACACCAGCTTTCAAAGACTTGGTTTGAAAAAAAAAGGGAAAATATCTTGATTTTATATTGATTGTATTTTAAATGATTATTTTATGTTGGGTTAAATAAAAATATATTATTAAAAATTGACCTATTTCTTTTTCTTCTTTTTAGATGTGGTTACTAAAAAGTCTAAAATGACCTAAGGGGGGGTGCATTAAATTTTGATTGGACAGCCCTGCTCTCAGCAGGGCAGAGTGCCGGGTTCAGCTAGCGATGTCTGCCATGGCTGTGGCACGGGGTGGCTGCTGGGGTCCGCCTAGTTGGCTCGGGGAGGGTGCCTTACCCTGCCTGGGGCTGTGAGTGCGCAACCAGGGGCACAGTCCCTGCGGTCGCACGACCTTGGAAGCTCCAGGGTTTTGAGACCAGTTCCAGAGAGGGGGATGGAACTTCCAGTGGGGACAGGGGCCCACTGCTGGCTGACACTGAACTTAGGGGGAGGGGGGACGGGAGGGGAGGGGAGGGGGAAGAGGGCACTGCCCCAGGGCAATGGGAACAGCATACGGTCTACGTGGGCGAAGGCGCAGAAGGGTCCTCGGGGACAGCTGCCCGACTGCTGCATGTCGTTGCACTTGGTAGATTTATAGATCTGGAGGGCAGAGCAGAGCAGAGGCGGGTCAGGCTTGGGCAGAGAGAGAAAGGCAGCCAGGGGTGCCTTCAGCATGGCTGGGTTAGCTTAGAAATCTCTCCTTTCTCCTCCCCACCCGATGCCGCTTCCCCAAGTCTCTCCCTGCCGACTGCCTACTCAAGCCAGAGTGAGCAGACACTGCCGCCCGCACGCCAGGGACCACCCCCTCCTGCGGTCACAGGCCCAACCAGCCCTGACCCAGCTCTCACAAAGGGATCTTCTCCATGCTACTCTCACTGGTGATCTTGGCCAGGGCTGTGACCTTCCAATGTGCCTCTGGGCATTAAGGGAGCCAAGTTCACAGGCAACACCCGCCCACCCTGGAGCACTCTGGGTTGGATCTACGCTGGGCCTAACCTTCCACCCTGCGGTCCGTAGCCCACGTCACGCAGTTTCTGTCCACGTGCCCATCGCAGGGTGTCCTGACCTCCACGGAACCAAGGGAAGCGACAGCACACACCTCTACATACCGTACGTGAGATCGTGGCACTCTGACAGAGCCCAGGCCACACCGTGGGGCCAGAGGCTGCATCAGGGAAGTTGCTGGTACCCTAGGCCCTCATATGGTACAGGACAACGGTAAGGGGATTTCTTATTTTTTAAATCCTGATGCCACGTTAAGTACCACAAGTGGTGCAAAGCCCAGAACGGCCAAGTCACCATGCCCAGTGCGTGCTCTCCCTATCAGGGGGGCTCGGGGAAACAAAACCGGGAGCCAAGGGCTGCTTGGTGAGTGTGGGCTCAGACAAGGAAAGCTGCCAAATTAGGGTGTGGGGCTCCTTTAGGTACTGCCCGGGGGGGAGCCTGTGGCTACAAATCCCTCTCCCAGGATGGTGTCAGGATGGATTCTGCCAGCATCGGCCCGGACCCTCCTTTCCTTTCTCCTTGCTTTCCAAAGAGGGTATGTTAAGCCACCCCCAACCCTCGAAGGGCCGCAGCTCGGGCCCCAGCTCCAAGGCCCACCTCCGGGTGGAACTGCTGCTCTGTGCGGGTGTGGCAGTATTGGCAGGAGTCTCCGTTCTCACACTTGCCAGGGTCACCCCATTCGTCCCCGTGTTTTACGTTCGGACATGGAGAGGACCTGGTTAAATAAGAGGGTGGGGTCAGATGGACGCAGAGAGGATCTGGGGGATGCCAATGAGATCGCTGCTGTTCAGGGCCCCTCTCTGGTCTCCCGGCTTTGCAAAGCCAGGCTCAGAAGTAGGAAACATCAGCTGCAGAGTGAGGGCCTTATTGGGGCCAGAAGCCAGGCTTTGCTTCTCTGGCCCAACCTGGCTGCATCACCAAGAAGGACACTGTTTTGCTCCCTTCAGCCAAGTCCTCCCCCCGAGCACTGTGCAGCCCAAGGAGAGCCAGGCTACAACCACACCGCAGCTGGGCCCTGGCAGACGCCCCTCAGGATCAGAACTAGAGGAGCTTCTAACCCAAGATCCTCATTTCATGCCAAAGGAGGATCCAGGAAGGCCCCCTATCGTTCAGCTATCTTGACCATTCTCTCCCCTCATACCTGGGTCCTGTGATTCTGTGATCCCCAGGGCTGGCCTCCCTGAGAGCACAGTGCAAGCAGCCCCTGCCGTGATCCCTTCCCTGCCACCCTCCCTCCCACGGCTGGCCTGCTTGGGCCAAAGGACCTGTATTTGTGTTTCCGGGGACTCCGCCGCCGGTCCTTGCTGTTGTGGTAGTAGGGACAGGCATAACCCTGGCGGCACAGCCGTGGGGGCTTCTTGCACGGCTCCGTCTTATAGTTCCCCAGCACATAAGCGGTCTCTGCACAGGGGGCCAGAGGCAGGGGTCAGGTGGGTGAGGCAGGGGCGGGGCACGGGGAAGGGAAGGAGAAGCCACTAGGAAGGAGTCTAGGAGCCGAGGCTTTTTTGAGAGGTATGAGCAGGGCCACCTCCTTGTGGGCCAATGCCAAGACTGAGACCCGGGAGAGAGGTAAGGAGGATGCCGCCGTCCCTCACTGGAGATACTCACAGCTCACAGAGTTAAAAGGGCGTCCGCAGGAGGGTTGAGAATACACCTATGTGTACTCATATACGTGTACGACCGTGTATGTGTGAAAGCCCCCTGACGGAATTTAGGGAGCACCTGGGGTGATGGGAGCAGGGCAACGTGTGTCTGGGGAGACTCCCCCAGAAGTGCCCCCGGATGCCGGGGCTGCAGTTGGTGGGATGTGAGGTGGGATGGGGGGGCAAGTGCCTCCCAGCAGAAGTGGTGGCTTGGACTGGAGAAGGCAGTAGGTGGTGGTGAGCCATGTCCTCAGAGCAGCCATGGGGAGGAGAGGGGGGAGGACAGACAGCTGGTGGGAGGGGGCATGGCCATTTGCGTGGCCACCTTTACCTTGCCACCGTGGCTCCTCACTGAGGATTTTTTCTATCATGGCGTGGCTTGCGGCCCCAGCTGACTGGCCCTCTATGCTGCCCTCTACTGTGGTCTGGCCGTTCTGCAAGGCCTCCATTGCCTGGAGCTCCCTGGGAAGAGAGGAGAGGACAGAGAGAGCGGGGAGGGGGCATGAGGAGGAAGGAACCAGAGTGCCAGCCCTGCACTCCGTCGGTGGTACTCACCGTGTCCGCAGCCAGGCCCCCACCCCGGCCCTCAGCCATCAGCCCACCTGATGTCGTAGACAGGGGAGCGGAGGTCATGGGGCCCATGAGCAAAAGCGCAGTGCAGGCCGTTTTTGGTGCAGTTGCCTTTTGAGTCTGTCTCGTGGATGCAGATTCCAGTCTTATAGTAGCGCAGGTGGTACCTGCGCTCAGTGTCCCCTGTGGTCCTGTGCAGGAATGGGCACCTGAAACACAACAGCGGGGGTGGGGGTCACTCACCTTCACCCCCTGCAGCCTGGGCTACCAGCCGTGCCCTTCCCTGCCTGTTGAAGGCTTTCTCATGACCCGGCGGGTGTACTGATGGTGGGCCAAGGAGGCAAGCAAGTGACGAGTCCTGCTGAGGTAACAGAGCCACCCTCCCACTGCAGGTGGGTGCTGTAGTCCAAAGTGGGGCCTGAAAGGCCTGGCATTCCTACTTCAGCTTCTCAAAGACTGCTCAGCCAGGGCCCTGGGCTGTCCTGAAGAGAAGCTCCAGAGGGGGGCACTCTTGGGAGAACAAACACAGCCTAGGTCAGGGGTCTTCAGACAAGCAAACGCCCTCGGGCCCTGGGTGCTTCATTAAGCTGGGGGGAGGGGTGAGCAAGCCTTTGACCCCTGGGGGAAACGGAAGAGCTGGTGTGGGATGGTTCAGTGAGGCGCACCCACAGAACGCCCGCAGTGCCTCCATCACTACCGCTGCACGGCTGAAACCCTTGTTAGGCAGGGTCAGGAAGTGCTCCCTCTCAGTGACGTTCCCAGGTTTGCCACCTCATGTTTGTCATTTGTTATGCCCTGTCTCTTCACAGAGCTTTGTGGCAAAATATTTAGGGTCAGCAAAAAGGGGAACTAGAGAGGCTCTATGTCTCTAAACAGCCAGCCTTGGTGGGAACAGCATGGGATGGAGTGGGTAGTATGGGCTGGGGAGAGGGTCCCTGTGACCTGCACGGGACCAGGAAAGAAGGCCCAGGAAGCCACTTTGGTTCAGATGTGGCCCTTAGGCTTAGCAGAAGAAAGGCCAGTGTAGGGCTTCCCAAAAGTGGGGGAAGGAGAAGGGGTCTCCCCCAGAGGATGGCAGGGTCTGAACCCAGGTTCAAACCATAGGAAGGTGGGCCAGGCTGCAGCAGGTCCCCAAAGGCAGGCTCTGGCTGGCTTCTTGGACTCTGCCTGGACTATTCTGAGGGCATCTGATCCAGGAGACAGGGGGCTCCTCTGAGGGCAGGCTGGGTAGCACTCACTCGTCGCCCTCCGGGCAGAGGCCTGTGGCCTCGTCGTACTTGGTGCAGTAGACGTCGGGGCTGTAGTTGAAGGTGCCGTCCCGACGGCGGATGGACCGGCGGCGTCGCTGGTTCACGAAATGCCAGTGGAAGCAGGTGTAGGGCCGATGCTGAGTACATTTGTGTTGCACAAAGAGCGGGCACTGCTCAGTGCGGAATTCCTTCAGGTACCTGCAGGGAGAGCCCCCGAGTAGGGTGGGCCAGGAGCAGAGAGTTAAGTCCCTTGTTTCCCAGCAAGAAGTTGGCCACCAAGTCCCCCAAGGGCCCTACTCTGGGGGGCTAGTTCAATTGAGACACCAGAAAAGACCCAGAGCTAAGGCAGGCCCTCAGCATCAGGATCCTTCCTAACATGCAGGTCCCCAGCCAGCCTGAAGGGCAGGAACCATAGACCACAAGGGCCCTCAGTGGTCAGCTGCCTGCCGTGGTGACCAGAGGAGGGCTTAATCAGTGCCTTGTTCTCTGAGCGCTCCCCAAGGTTTCCCAGGCCAAACCACTGATCACAGGGAAAAGGCTGCAAACCAGAGCTCGAGGAGCCTCTCCTAAACTTCCTGCAAGGGTCTCTGCTGCCCAGATCTGCCTGCCAATTCCTGGAGGCCTCACTTGTCTCAGGAGCAGGGCTGGGGCACCAGGCCGAGGGCCAGGACAGCTGCTGCTTTAGAGCTGAGAGCCCAGGTCACAAGGTGTCCTTCTGGACCACTGACACAGGTCATCACTGTCCTGTCCGCTGACCTTCCAGAGACATTTCCTAGCATTACCCAAGTATGTTTGTGAAGCTCATGTTGGAAGCATGTGAAGAGACTCCCTCTCAGCCTTGCCTCCCACAACAGTCTTGCAAATGAGTACCTGAAGCAGCTGAGGTATTCTATTTCCATCCTGACTAACCTGGGGTTGGGGGGCTCTGACTGTCCTCCCAGTCTCCTCCCTACCTGCATCTCTCTCCTTTACTCTGCATCTAAAAACCAAGACAACCCGAAGCTCCTCCCCCCACACCACCCAGTGGAGGGCCTGACCCACTTACCCCCTTACAGAACCATACCATCCATCTGTGTTTTCATTCACTTTGTGTCCAGGTGGAGGGTTTCTTAGATTTACCGCCACTGCCCGCCCCCGACATTCACACACAGACACACAGTGGGCACAAGCAGGCAGCCCAGTTCTCTTTATGCATTGCTTCAAGCCCTAGCAATGAAGGCAACAAATGGCTGGATAGAAGGCATTTGATGCCAGTGAGGAGGATGGTTCTAGAAGGCACAGAAGGTTGTGTGCAGAAGGGAGTGTGGAGGGAGCAGCCACCTGGAGCTGGAATGCCTGGGAAACAGGCGAGAGGGTCCAGCCCATGTCTTTGGCTCATGCCAGGATATGCAGGGCCTTATCAGTCTGGGCATATGGAAGGTGTGGGGACAGGTAGGTCCAGGGCTGAGACTTTCCAGACAGGTTTCCTTTAATGCTAACAAGAGTGCTGTAAAATCCTCCCAGCCAAGGGGAATTGCCTGGCGGCCCAGTGGTTAGGACTCCGTGCTTTCATTGCCCAAGGGCCCGGGTTCAATCCCTGGTCGGGGAAACTAAGATCCCGCAAGCCATATGGTGTGGCCAAAAAAACCCAAATCCTCCCAGCCCTGAAGTGTGGAGAAGTGTCCAGGCATGTGTACTGGGCAGGGGGAAGCTGGAGCTGGGTGCTCCCTAAAGAACACAGATAGGGTGTTTAAGGGGCAGCGAAGCTTCCAAACAGCCTCCTATTCATTCAGCACCTATTTACTGAGCACCTACTAGGTGCAGGCATGGTGGTGAGCACTGAGGACACTGACGTAGCAGGTCCTTATCCTTAGGAAGCCCATATTTTCATGGGAGACACACCAGTAACAGGTGGAATCAATCAACTGTGGAAAAGGTTATGAGGAAGGTTTGCAGAGGGCTCTTTGGGAAACCAGAGGAAGGATCCTTGACCCAGGCTGGCACAGAGGAAGGGGGAAGGGAAGGAGAGGTACTTGTGGGTGAAGAATGTGGGAAGGGTGTTTTAGGCAAAGGGAACTGTATGAGCTTAGAAACAGTATGCATAAGTCAAAGAGCTCCAAGCGCCTTTGTGGAATGTGAGTGGGGTAGGAGAAGAAGTGGAAAAGGGAAATGAGGATGAGGTGAGGTGTGGGAGGAGCCAAATTTCAGGGATATCATCTCCAGGCTGCAGATACATTCTGAGACACTGGGTTGAAACCTGGAAGGCTCTGTAGAGCCTCTCACAGCCCTTTTGACATTGGAACGTAAGGTCTTTCTTCCTGTCTCCCTCTCTGTCTGGTTATAGACAGAAATCTGCCCTGCATACTGTACACAGGTACAGTATGGGGCAGTATCAAACCCTGGCACTGAGTTGGGACACCAACCCCCCCAACTGCTAGACTGATCTCTCCTGCGCAGCACATACTCTACCTGACTCCTGACCCACAGGAGACTAATTCAGGAGGTAACAGGTGGGAAATGGGAGCAGAGGAAGCTAATCCCAGGGCCAGGGAAGAATGAGAAGTATTGATAGTTAGGACTGACAGATTAAATACAGGACACCCAGTTAAACTGGAATTTCAGATAAATCAAATATTTTGTGGGACATGCTTATACTAAAAAATTATCCATTATCTGAAATTTCAATCTAACTGGCATCCTGTTTTCATTTTTTTTTTTAAGCATAGATTGGGTTTCTTTTCTTCTTTTATTTATTTGGCTGCGCTGGGTCTTAGTTGCGGCACACGGGATCTTCACTGCCACATTCAGGATCTTTAGTTGAGGCATGCGTGTGGGATCTAGTTCCCTGACCAGGAATTGAACCCAGGCCCCCTGCAATGGGAGCGCAGAGTCTTAACCACTGGACCACCAGGGAAGTCCCTGGCATCCTGTATTTTTGTTTGCTATATCTAGCAACCCTAAGAGTGGCGTCTGCCTGCTTAGTATCAGTGCCTCAGTAAAAACCCAGGGAGGCAGTCCAGAGAAGTGACTGTGGGCACAGTCTGTCCTCTCGGAGAAAGAGAGTTCCTGGCGAGCCTGCTTCCCTGGGGCAGCCATGTCCACAGTGTTACCTACAGATGCTACGGCTCCAAAGGGCTCCAGCTGGCAGAGGTGTCACAGAGGAAAGACATGGAGGCAACAAATTACCTTATTCTAAGCCTCTTCATCTCCATGCCCACCACCACGGGTCAGGCACTTGGTACCTTTTAATAAACCGGTCTCCTTGTATCCGGCCTCTCCCCTGTCTAGTTTATGTTGCACAGTACTCGTCATTCTTCCCAGAACCTAAATTTAATTTTCACTTTCTTAAAAGCCTTTAGCTTCCACCAGTAGCCACTGATAAAGACCAACTATTCGGCCTGGCATTTCAAGCCCTACACGTCTGGTCCAATGTACTCGTCCAGCCTCATTTCTCTTGAATCCAGTAACACTGGAGTCCCTGGTGTCTTGCAAAGAGATCTTTAACTTCCCTGCCTTTGCTCATGTCCCCTTCCTCACCTGTAGAAATCTTTCAAGGCTGAATTCAATGGTAATTAATCTTCTGATGCCATCACTTCCATGAAGTTTTCCTTGACCTCTACCTATCCTCCCCCTCCTGCCCTTGTCCCCAGCTAAGTTATCATCTCTAAGCTTCTACAGCACTTTCTCTAGACATTTCGTATAGCCCTTATCCTGCACTGCATATTAATAATGTGTACATTTTCCTCTATTACTAGATTATAAAGTCCTTGATAGCAAGCATGTAGTAACCCAGTACAGTGACAAGGTTTGCTGAATGAATGTAACAAGAAGTCGCACAAGAGGCAAAGTCTACAAAGCAATATCAACAATTTTATGATGCCGCCCACAGGCAGACATTGAGAGCTGGAAGCTTAATCCTATTCCCTTGTGAAAAGCACTACAGTGCAGGAAATCTGTAGCTCTGCAGATAGGGCGGACTGTCCTGCAGAAAAGCCTCTCATGAGAGAAGGGGCCAAATGACTGAATCTAGGCAGGCAGAATACCCACTTTCAACCGACAATAATCAATGAGAGAAATGTCTAACCTTCTGCTTAAGCCATTAACAGAACTGTGCCATCCTCCACCTGGGAACCAAAATGTTCAGTCAGAACTTCCCACTCTCCCTGTACCCCTCCAACCTTGTGCTAACCAGCAATGCACTGTCCAGACAGCAAGGAGAAACGCACTTAGAAATCACTCTTTTCTACTTTCATGGATTGAAATGAAACAAATTTTCAGTGGAAATGAACAACTGTCTCCATTAAGCTCCAACCGATCTTTCCATTTTAAAGGTTTGAAAGCATAAGATCTAAGAAAATAGGCTGAGACTTACTCGTTTCAATTCAACCAGCTCTCAGGAAAACCAAGAAGTCCTGGAATCCCTGGTTAGGAGAGAAGACTCACCAACCACCCCTGCCCCACTCCAAGATCTGGGGGGCGCACAGGGCCACAGAGCTCAATTCTTCACATTTCCATCTCCCAGGAATACCCGCACTCAAGGATAAAAGACAATAAACGTGGACTAGCTTCAAATTGCAAGGCCTCAGTGACCTACTGTGGCCAGGGTGAGTCAAGAAACCACTCAGGCCCTGAATCAGTAAGAGCTGATGGAAAAAGCCACACCTTCGTCCTTCCCAGCAGAAGGATCAACGAAGGTTGGAGGAACACTGAGTCTGCTCAGAGCCTCACCTTGACTAAGGAGCAGTGCCCGCATGTTTGTCCCAACAGGGGCTGACTTTCAATCAAAGCTATCTTTCACTCCTTATTAGGACATCATATTAATTATCCTATTAATGGTCTATTTGTAAATGTAAAGGATCATTGTGCAAGTAACAGGCCCACTTACAAAAAACTTTTAAATGTAGAAAAGGGGGGACTTCCCTGGTGGCGCAGTGGTTAAGAATCCGCCTGTCAATGCAGGGGACACGGGTTTCAAGCCTTGGTCCGGGAAGATCCCACATGCCGCGGAGCAACTAAGCCCGTGAGCCACAACTACTGAGCCTGTGCTCTAGAGCCCACGAGCCACAACTACTGAAGCCCATGCGCCTAGAGCCGGTGCTCCTCAACAAGAGAAGCCACCACAATGAGAAGCCCGCGCACCAGGACGAAGAGTAGTCCCTGCTCACCACAACTAGAGAAAGCCCACGCGCAGCAATAAAGACCCAATGCAGCCAAATAAAAATAAATTTTTTAAAAAATATTTTTTTTAAAAAAAGGGCAAAATCACCCTTAATCCCACCACGAATAATGCTAGACTTTTGGTAAATTTTCTCCCAGTAGTTTTACAAATATAATCATAAGGTATCATATTACTGAACTGCTTTATAAAACTAATACCTTCCCCTAAAAACTTTTAAAATCAAATACATGCAAACATTTTTTTAAAAAAATCAAATGATACTTTCAATATTTACTGGATTATCTTTACTTTCCAAAATTCTAAAACAGCAAAAATCAGGCTACTTGAAATCAAAATTCAATCACTTGCCCCATTAAACCAACAGTGATAACATAAGGGATTAACAATATATTCAGTAAATTACATCACTCTTTAAGATTTTTGTGATGTGGACCGTATTTAAAGTCTTTATTGAATTTGTTACAATGTTGCTTCTGTTCTATGTTTTAGTTTTTTGGCTGCAAGAGGCACGTGGGATCTTAGCTCCCTAACCAGGGATTGACCAGAGATCGAACCCACACCCCCTGAATTGGAAGGTGAAGTCTCAACCACTGGACCACCAGAGAAGTCCCTACATCACTCTTAAGGTGTTAAATCAAGTGCTAACTGCTACCAGCTCAATTTCCAGCTAAACTTTATTTTTTGGGCTGTACCGCTCAGCTTGCTGTACCGCTCAGCTTGCAGGGATCTTGGTCCTCTGAGGACCAGGGATCGAACCGGCGCCCTTGGCAGTGAAAGCACAGAGTCCTAACCACAGGGAATTCCCTCCAGCTAAACTTTAAATCCTATTCTAAATTGTCTCAATGGCTTATCTGTTTGGGCGTTTCACTCTCCTCTGGGTAGGAGGGTGAGAAGAATTTGAATAAACTGAACAAACAGAAAAGTATTAGAGATGACTTAGAAAAACTACATAAATTTATTTTTATTTTTTAAAATTAATTATTTTAATTTATTTTTGGCTGCATTGGGTCTTTGTTGCTGCGTGCGGGCTTTCTCTAGTTGCGGCGAGCCGGGGCTACTCTTCATCGCAGAGCACGGGCTCTAGGTGCACGGGCTTCAGTAGTTGTGGCGCATAGGCCCAGTAGTTGTGGCTCACGGGCTCTAGAGCACAGGCTCAGTAGTTGTGGCGCATGGGCTTAGTTGCTCCTCAGCATGTGGGATCTTCCCAGACCAGGGATCGAACCTGTGTCCCCCGCACTGGCAGGCGGATTCTTAACCACTGCGCCACCAGGGAAGTCCTATTTTTCCTTTTTATTTTTTTCCAAGATATTTTTTTTGACATGGACCAATTTAAAAGTCTTTATTGAATTTGTTACAGTATTGCTTCTGTTTCGGTTTTTTGGCTGCAAGGCATGTGGGATCTTAGCTCCCTGGCCAGGGATTGAACCCACAACCCCTGTGTTGGAAGGCGAAGTCTTAACCACTGGACCACCAGGGAAGTCCCAAAACCACGTAAATTTAGAGACAATGGGGAGGACGTAGCTGACGTTTTAATCCGTATCTATCTAGTTCCCCCCTGCTTCTAGAATCGTGCTTAGCATGGCCTCACTCTGACTCTACCTCCCCTGCTGCCACTGACCTGCTCCTCTTGCCAACAGCAAGCTAAACTCTACAGCAGGGTCAGCAAACCTTTTTCTGTAAAGGACCATATAGTAAGTATTTCAGACTTTGAGGGTTAAAAGGCCAAACTGAGGATATTACGTACGTACTTAAACAAGAGAAAAAACAAATTTCCACAAAATTTTTATTGGTGAAAATATAATAATTGGCTACAATTTTTGGTAACACAGGTCTACTAATAAGAATGGATTTAGGGTGGCAGGAATAACATTTGCAAAGTTGGGGCTCCCTTTCACCAAAATTGGTTACGAATGTTCATCTGTTAATGCTGATTCTGTAATAAGCTTTTACTTATTTCACCTTTGAAAATGTCTTTTCACATAGACTGACAAACGCTGATATCATTCTACAAGCATGATTTTAATTGAGCATATTGGTCTTAGAAGACATTTATAGAATTCTATTAGTGTCTTGATACCTTTTTTTTTTTGTATCTTTATTGGAGTATAACTGCTTTACAATGTTGTGTTAGTTCCTGTTGTATAACAAAGTGAATCAGCTGTAAGTATACATATATCCCCCCATATGATGCTTTTAACTACTTCCGATTGAAGGTTTAGCATAAACTCATTTGCAAAGGTACATGGATTTTGAAATATGGAAATTTCCTTTGTATTCCTATCAAGATGCAAAATCACTGCTCAAACTATAATTTGTGTTCAGAAATCATATCCATGGTAGGGACTTCCCTGGTGGTCCAGTGGTTAAGAATCTGCCTTCCAATGCGGGTACGTAGGTTCGATCCCTGGTCGGGGAACTAAGATCCCACATGCTGTGTGGCACTGAGCCTGCGCGCCACAACTAAGACCTGACGCATCAACCAATCAATGAAATCATATCCATGGTAAATTTGTGTAGGGAAAGAGATCTCACCTTTGTTTTAACTTCTGGCAGCAGAGGAAGTGTGTAAGGCAGTTTGACATGACTTATGTTTCAAATGTTAGTTGTCAAAATGACTTTACTGCAACATAAGGTTTGCATATAAGTGATGTTTTGCCTTATAATTTTAGGGTGAATTCATTAAGAAACATTATCAAGTCTGCAGCAAAAGCTAATTTCCAAAGCCATTCAGCATTCAGTAATAGTGGTTGAGAATGATTCTTCTTTCAGAAAAATTTCAATCTCAGCCCTGAACTCAAAAAATTACAAGAAAACTTCACCACTGTTAAGCTATCTAGTTGTGTAGTAGGGCATGCCAGAATATTCAGCTTCTGTTTTTGATAAAAATTTATGGAATTGAGGATTGTTAAGTCCACAAGAGAGGGTGAAGCTCATCACTGATCCTAGCAGTTCAAGAACTCATGACAGATTCGAATATTTTCCACAGAGTCCCTGCTGATGAATAATACAATAACCACAGGCTTTAAACACCTTATGTTTTCATAAGCTTTGTAAATTTGTCCAATTAAATTTTTCTGCTCCACACATATTCCTACCATCATCAGTTGTAACAGGTATCAGCAGATTATACTTTAGGCCGTAGTGAATTAGTGTTTTCTTAATGTTTTTGAAAAGAAAATATCCTCAGCTGTAGTTGTTTTAAGTAGACTATTCATAGAAGCTACTTCTTCAGTCACTTCAAACGCGGCATTGACTTCATGAATAAAACTAAACAGTAGCTTCTGTTGACACATCAAGAGCCAAGAAAAACCACACAAAATCATTTGCCTTGTTTTCTAATTGACTACTGATGTTTTTCCCATTGACCTCAACATTTTGAGAAATTGTTCTTGCTGAAAGGCTGATGCTCTTAAACAAGTTTGTTTTCTCTGGACATGTTTCTTCAGCTTCTTCCCTCAAACATAATTTAATTAATTTGCTATCTGTAAATGGCTTTCCTTGCCTGGCTAACACATGAGCCACTCAGAAACTTACTTCAGTTGTAGCCTCGTTTTCATTTTTGTGAAGAAATTCTGCTGTAATGAAACAGTCTCTTTAGAATTTTCTAATTTTTCTGATCGTTGCCTTTCTATGAGTTGGGAATATTGTGACAACTACGTAGTCTGGTAATGTTAATGGATTCTTTCTGCACAGCTTTTTAATTACAGATAGCTTTGCCAACTAATTCAGCGACAAGAAAATCCACACTCCCCTGTGCCCTAAAAACACGACATTCCAAGTCCATTCTTCTCTTCTCATTTTGATGGGATACTTAGGCACTGGTAATAAAGAATAAATAAAACATTGTGGTATGCTGACACACATGGCGCTGGAAAGACTGTCAAGTTGTAACTGTGTCACCATGATTTGTAGCGCACGGAAGAGCAATGCAGAGCAACAGTCTGGTCTCCATCAGAACTACTGAACTCTGTGGTTAAACTGCAAAAGCAGCCATAGACAATATCTAAACCAATGACCGTGGTTTCCAATAAAGCTGTATTTATGGATGTTGAAAATTAAATTTCTTTTTTATTTTTTGGGCCACACGGCATGTGGGATATCTTAGTTCCCCGACCAGGGATCGAACCCACACTTCCTGCATTTGAAGCACAGAGCCTTAACCACCGGACTGCCAGGGAAGTCCCGAAAATTAAATTTCATATAATTTTCATGTGCCGTGAAATATTCTTTTTCAACCATTAAAAATGTAAAAACTATTCTTAGTACACGGGCCATACAAAAGCAGGCAGCAGGCTAGATTTGTCATACGAGCCATAGTTTATTGATCTCTGCTCAACACACCATAGCCTCCCCTCATTTTTAACCTCCATACTTTCAATCATGTTGCTCCTGTGTCTGGATCACCCTTCTGGCTTCTCTCTGCATAAGAGTTTCTTGCCCTGCCCAGTGGTATTAATTGCCCTCTCTTCCATGTTTCCACCACACTGTGTGAATACAGCAGGTATGGCCCCACCACAGTTGATTTCAACTGCTTTGTATACAGCCAGGTCTATTCATCTTTGTACCCCTGCACAAAGCCAGCTTGTAGCAGGTGTTCAGGACGTGTTTGTCCAAGAAAAAGCAAAAGTGTTAAAGCATCCCAAGTGGCACAAGCCTGGTCCACAGCAGCTATGTACTGACCCAGCAAAACACAGACAAACAACTTAGATGCTTCTCCTGGCAATTAAGAAATCAGTAACTTCTCTAGCTACCTTGCCCACAAAGTCTGCACAGCCTTGTTCCTCACCCTCAACACTAAATTTAAGATCTTCAGCTTCACATGCAGACTAGAAAAGCAACCAGTGGGATGGCTCACTCTGTAACTGCTGCTGAGAATGTGCAGAGATAAACAGAGATGTATTAAATTCCTTTTTCTGTTTCCTCAAACAACTAAAAGGTATTATGATGACTATTTGGCAAAAGCTGGGTACAAACTAGAGCTATATTAAGTGAAAGAAAAAATATATATATATATAACTGGACAATTAGGTAAACTATATGCAGAAAGAAAAACTGGAAAACTACATCCAGTATTATTGATTTTAGTGGTTATCGTGGCTTTTCCAAAATTAAATGAAAGATGTACGATGCTAATAAGTCAGAAGAGTTCTTTTAAGTTAAAAGTGAACTGTGGTAAATCTTTTTGTAAAACAAATGACTATTAGAATCTCATCCTGCTTATGATTTGTAAAGTCTGATTGGATACATATGTAAAATGGTCAGATGTGAATAAAAAGGCACATAGGCAAGACAATAATGGCCTCTGGAGAAGCAACAGGAAGAGATGGTATGTGCTCGGGACTTCATCTGTGAGCCCAACAAAAAGGGGGCAACAGACAGAGCTGACAGTAGAAACCCACCCCTGACACCCTGCAGACTGAAGGTCATGGCTCTGCTCCCGAGGAGCCAGCTGCTCTCCTGGCTAGCCAGTGGTCACCGCTCATGAGACTCACACAGGGGTAGCAGAGCTCTGGCCACGTGACAGATGTACCCATATCCCTAATAAGCCACCGCTCTTCATCTTTATTACAGCTAGTCTTATTAAATCTGAATTTCATCTATTTCAAGCAATAATCAAGCTTTATCATGGAAACAGAATCTTAAAATGCGAGAAATGGTCCTGTTCTTAAATATTCCTTATTGAAATCTAACCACAATGTGATAGGATTCTGAAACTAGCAAAGGAAAGAAAAAACAAAACAAAAAAACCAAAAAAATTCCAGTCACTGTCGAAGACAACATTGTGGTGTCCAAAGGTTCAAATGACACTTATCTATAATCTACTGTTTTCCATATTCATATTAACCCTACTGGCTACTTTTTTTTCCCCATACATAACTCCTATAAAGAAATTTAGTCACAGAGCTCATAGTTCATGACTTACCAAAGATTTTTCATTTTTAAGTTTGAGGATAAAATCTTTTTTAACTTCAAGGAGAATATTGTAAGAGCAGATAAGCAGTAGATTAAGAATCCTAAATTACTTATCCAAGTGTGTGTGTGTGTGTGTGTGTGTGTGTGTGTGTGTGTAAAAATAAATATTTCTTACAATTTGCTGAAAAATTTTTCCTCATTTTTGAAGAGCTTTAGGTAAACTATTAGTTCTGGATTCAATGTTTGTAAGGATATACATACACATTCTGTTTTGACACCAAACATAACCCAGAAACCATACAACTTTATGACAATAACCACACTAGTAGGAGTTACCAAAAAAAATGGCTTTTTGAAAAAACAATGCCAAATAAAGCTAAAATTGGTTATTGGTAAATATTTGGACAATTATTTGTCCAAATCTTTATTTAAGATAAGATAACGTGCTATCTCCTGAAGTGATCCTGGTTTAGAACACTCCAGCAGAAAAAGCAAGCCCAGATAGTATTATTCAGGCAAACAAAATAAGCTTCTAGTGAATTTCTGCATGTGTCTAAATCTTTAAGGCAGGCTTTAATCCTATAATTGCACTTAAGCAAGCAAACACTTTAAGGTGGGGTGGAGTCACTCACAGGCAAATGATTTCAGCCCATTCTCACTGGGAAAGAGCTGATACCTGTGACATGTCCCGGCCCCAAGAACTAACAAGAACCATGAACGGTACAACGCTGGTGTTCCTGGTTCCTTCTGTCTATAATTTTCTCCTTGCCCTAAGGATCCTGGAACTGGTAAAATTGAGGAAAGTTCATGTAATCAGTGACTCAACATCACTGATTTTGGAGAACATGTGAGGGATACTGAAAACCCTGGTTCATTCCCTAAATTAGATAACACCTTGTTTCGATTCAAAGTTTTCCTGTAAACAGCTGGCCTCAAAAGCTTCCAATATGACAAACATTTTAGTATAAAGGTTTTAACTGATGTGTTATTTTGAACACTGTTTTCTGTACAACAGTCTTTATCCCTGAAAGAGTAGTTTGTTGAGAACACAAATTCATTGTCTGAGATATATAACCCGGCTGATGGAGGCTATAAGAACTGCGAATGAAGTGAAATTCGAATGGATACGGAAGAGAGGCGTGTGCTCTGAGGACAACACGGACCCACAGGCTGTTGAAGGAGGCAGCAGTGCAACTGAAAGCAGTAACCTGAGCACTGTTCAGATACTGATAAGAATAGTACTTACATTGTGCTAAGTGCCAGGCACGGTTTTAAGCACTTTACATACATTAACTCACTTAATCCTCATAACTACCCCTTGGCACAGGTATTATTGGTATCATCAGGAAACTGACACACAAAGAGGGAAGTCACTTGCCCAAGGTCCCACAGCTAGTAAGCGGCAGAGCTGGCCTTCAAACCCAGACAGTCTGGTCCTAGAGTCACTAGTCTTAAACACCACGCTGTTAACTGTGCTTTTCTTAAATGAGCTACAGGAAAAACAAGAGTAGTAACAACAAATAAGCATAAGTGGCTCTCTAGAAGCTGTTGAAAGTATGTCCAGGAGTTTTTGACAGGCCATAATTACAATACCATAAAATAAGTTACTAAAAACAAAAACAGAAATGTTAACTTCAATGTACTCTACTGGATATTTAATATTCATTTTATGTATTCATTATAAAAGTTCAATAGTAAAATCTGTTCTGTTTGGTTTTAAATAAGAAAATATAAGTACAAGTTTCTAATTTATGTTGTTTGACTTACACAAATCCTAAACTGGCAGGCTACCAGATGCTTGGCACCTCTTAGCAGTAGAAGTGAAATAAAAAAGATATAGTAATGTTCTTACCAAAATTAATAAAAGCTCAGATATAAAAACTACTACTTAAAATTTTTAAGTCATAAAACACCATGCCAAATGTTTTTATCAACCTCTTCCTTCCTAAACATAACTATCTCTCTTCAATGGGGTAGTTTTGTGAATAGGCCAAAATTTCATAGGAAGGTGGGAACATGGGTCTTCCCCTCCTCATTAGAAGTCACTTTGTTAGGACTTATGGTGGCCATATGTTGTTTCAAATACTAATAGGAAACAAATGAGTCAACTTATGAACACAAAAAGCAAACTGTGATGTAAAGAATAAGGAAAGGGAGGAAAATAAGCTCAGATATGACATGACGATACTATCACAGGCCTTAGTATCTTCTTTGTCTCCTAAATAAATTGAGCCACCAACAGGAAAAAGGTCACCTCACAGAGAACGCTATGAGATTTTTAAGTTGCTAGACTCCTTTCCATCTTCTCCTCCTCATCAGCTCTTGATACTGCTGTCAAATTCTACACACTGGCAAAGAAAAAAGGGGTGAAAGTTGAGGGATTTTATAGAGAAAATATTAAAAGTTTGTTGTGATTATTTGAATGAAAATATTATAGCCATTGATATCACTTTAAATGCCTAAAACACATGGCCTATTCTTACAGAAATGCCCATGTGAACATTAGAACAATCATCACAATACCTGATGAACAGAAATAATTCATTTTAGCAGAACAGCAACCTCTTCTACCTCCCACCCACCCTGGGAAGTAAACACAATTCATTTTATGAAGGTATTGGGAAAAGTGTGCTTGTTCTTTATAATGGTTATCAATTCAGAGACAATTTAAAGTACAACTACCAACAACTAGGAGTCTCAAACTTGCTGAGTATTCACTTCTTAAAAGAATCTCCTCAGACTTACAACATGGAGGCATTCGCCTAGAATGGATACACGGAGACGAAGCCATTGAGAAGGCTGGGAAAAGGGTGCCAAGAGCTCTTCACAAACTGCAGGCTTTCCCGTGCTGAATGATGCTGCCGAGCCCTGACAGGCCATGTGTCTAAGGCCCCTCTAGTTGCAGGGACTCATATACACTGATTATAACCACCTTTTTTTTCAAAAAAATTGAGATGTAACTTATACAACATAAAAATTCACCATTTTAAAGTGTACATTTCATTAGTTTTTAGTATATTCATCATGTTGTGTAACCATCATCATGGTCTGATTCCAGAACATTTCCATCCCCCCAAAATAAACCCCATACCTATTTTCATATGCAATGATTTTACCCAAACTTTCTCCGTAGATCTCTCTGTTGCCCATGCAGGTATTTTAAGATGGCTGGCTGGGGTGAATCTATAGAGTATCTATATGGTAAGAAAACAAGAAAACTACATTGTCCAGAAGGATACTGAACGCAAATCCTTGGCATTTTTAGCAAATAGGCTAACGTAATTTTTATATATTGGCTAAGAATGGCAGAGAAACTTACATTCAACATCCATCTTCACATAACACATTAGTGTGCCCCAAAATTCATCCAAGGTGTTAAAAGAAGGGAAGACAATCTACTATGATTAGCCATAACTGTCCATAGTTGTAATTTCAAAATATAGAAGATGCATATGTGGGAAAACCTCCTTTAGTATCAAGCACAGCTGGATCAAAAAAACAAAAAACAAAATGAAAAACTTTATGATTAAGCAAATATTGTCCCCACTTGGGAAAATAATCCCTAGATCAGTTCTCTATTTAAAGTAATGTAGCTTTAAATGCAACCTTACTCTTATCAGTCTTCTAACCTAGAGTCTCTCCTAATGAGAAAAATAACCTTTAGGCAAAGGTCTGGTAGGAAAGCCTGCAGATGTGCGGTGCTCAGGCTGTTGCAGGCCTCTCATTACCTAAGTGAGCTCACGGCTTCTAAGACACACAGGAAGGAGACCTCACCTTCAGGCATCAGGGTGTTGAAAGCGGGAGGAAGTAGGTCCACGAGGGTGTCTTGCTTTTGTGCACTTATCTGGGGTGCTATTTGCAGAGAAGGAGCTCCTTTATAGAGTGTGCCCAAGATGGATTTCTCTAAGTTGCTCTCAGAGTTGTCCAGCTGCCCTCACAATAAGCCACAGTCTTTGTAGGTTGATAGAAACCACCAGTCAAAGCAGATGCATATGGATTGTGGGGAAGCCTTCTTTAGTATCTAACATAGCTGGATTAAAACAAAAAAACTTAACCATTAAGCAAATCTTCACTTTAATCATTAATTTAGATTATAGCAAATATCAACTAGGTGCTAAAATTGAGTCTACCCTTAGCATGGGCACTTAACACTTATTAATGGGGATTTTGTGGACTTGCCTGAAGGCCACAGTGAGCTCTCAATTTCTGTCCTGCAAGAAATTAGTTCTCCTTGATAAACAAGTAAACAAGATCCAGAAATGTTTATTGGTAATTTAACTCATTCTTGCTGAGGCTGCTAAGCAATGCTTCCAATGACTTCCATTGTGCAACAAGTTGTGCTCTAGTAATGCATTTACAAAGTTACTGCAATCTGCAATAATGATTTAAATACTGTTCATTGCCTGGATTTTCCAAAACACAATCAGATGCAATCAAGTGAAGCTCATGACATTTACATAATGTATAAACTAACAAATTTCCCTCAAAGTAGCTTATCTATGGAAGTACTGCTACATTATTCTTCTTTAAAGATGCCCAGGAAACAGTCCTAAATTAAAATGACACCTGGCTAGTTGAGGGTATAAAGCACTTATCCTCTGTCTACCTATAAGAAATCACCCAGTGGCCAGAAACCTCCAAGTAACCGTCAATAAACTAGAATTTCATTTTCCTTTAATACAAGAGAATTAAGAAGTCTGAGAATCAACTGCAGGTAAAAGAATCCAAAAATGATTTAACGTCTTTGAGGTTTATATCCTCTTATAGGGTCAAAATAATGAGGTCAAAAACTTAATTTTTTTTTTTTTTGCCGTGCCGCGCGGCTTGCGCAATCTCAGTTCCTGGACCAGGGATTGAACCTGGGCCACGGCAGTGAAAGCACCAAGTCTTAACCACTGGACTGCCAGAAAATTCCCAAAACTGGGATTTTTTTGACCACACCACGCAGCATGCGGGATCTTAGTTCCCACTGAGGGTTGGACCTGTGCCCCCTGCAGTGGAAGCACAGAATCTTAACCACTGGACGGCCGGGGAAGTCCCAAAACTGGGATGTTTTATTAAAGATGGCAGGTTTTTTGGTGACCTTTCAGCTATACACTTTTAACAATATAATTGTTATGTAGTAAAAAAGCCCAAAGTTAGCTAAATTTGTAGATACATTTCAGAATGTAAATTGTTCCAAAATTTCCCATTCTTCAGTCTGTTTTTATAAAACTCTTCTAAAATATAAGATGGACTTGTTCTAAATAAAGCTGCATTAAATTCAGTCTTTGTCAAAAAAAATAGACAAATTACCTAGCAAGAGGTCACGTGGTTCTTGTGTTGAAAAGTACTAATACATAAATACTATCATTTTACTTAGTGCTAATCAAATACTTGGAACTGTACAACAAAGGAAATTCTGATATAACCGTTATCTAAAAGGGATGAATTCCTCAAGTCTAGCACAAGTGCCGGCTACACCAATTTTCTGAAAGGATTAATTCTAAGTTTCCCTTAAAGTAAGAATATTCAACAGCTTAAAAAAAGAAAACAAACAAAATAATTATCTTTCAAACTATGTTACGAATAATCCTCTTGGATTGGGAAAAGGAGGGCTCAAACTCTAGGACTTTAGTTGTGGTATAAGAATAAAGGGCAAGAAGCAAGCCAACAGGAACACAATTTTTGCTTTTGATGGATTCAACTGTGTTTGCCAAGACTGACATTATGATGAGTGGGATTCAATTTTAATGCAAATCTCTTCTAGATTATTGCAAAATTAATGCATGTCACATAATCTCAAATAACATCAGGTACAAAAAAATACACAAAATTAACGTATAAGAAAGTTTTAAAATGTAAAAAAAATTTGACAGGTAAAAAAATACAAACATTCAAAAAAAAAAACAAGGAGTCTATATCTGTATTCAACAATGGGATCAATGCAATAGATAAGGTCATATTCAGGTTGGAACAAATTCTGGAAATTCATGCTACAAAAGAGAATGAAAAAAATGCTCGGCAGCTCAAAATTTTATAACAAATATTGAAATCAAAATAAAATGTTCGTGTCTCCTAACCCCCAAGGAAAACAAATGGGTCCACCTTAAATAATTAAATTCAGAGCCAACAAGTGTACTCGTGCCATCATCAGTGTCCTCATGCTCCCTGCTCCTCAGACCTGAGTGAAGCTTTCCAAATCATCAAGGTTTCTGAATGCCCATAAATCTACCAAGAAAGACAACTGACTTCTATCTCTGATTTTTGGACACACACACACACACACACACACGCACACACACACACACACACACACACAGAGGAACAGATAATAGAAAATAAAGAGATGGGAACACCTCCAACCTCCAACCACCCAATCAGGCCTGGGCTTTTCATCTGCTGCTAAGCCACTTTAAGAGCCCAGACTGATTACTCTGTACTTACCCACAAGGAATGGAAAGACAGATTTTAAACAAATGAGCATCAAGAGGACAAAGACTCATATTAACACACACAGCTACTGACTTGTTTCATCTCTCAATTCCAAAATGATTAGAAAGCCTTTCTAATATAGACTCCATAGTATACTCAATGACAACACAACACAGAAACAGAGGTTGCTGAAACCAAGATTCACATAACTCAAAATGTTATCGGTATTTTTCTGAAAAAACGTGATCTGAGCAACCAGTGATTATAAATAAGTTCCAATAAGGTGAAGTTTGCAGATTTCCAAATCAAGACCCTACTGTTGCTTGACCACACCATTCATCTGATCACTGAATTCTCTGAGATAAGACCAGCTCACCAAAGCCAGCGGCAGGATTGCAGAAAGAACTCCAGTAAGAAAGCAATGCAAATGGCCATATTAGAAAAGTTATAGTTAACATGAGTCAGACTTAAGTCCACAAAAAGTTTCAAATGATTTCAACCAATAACAGAGAATCTCACGAAGAAACCAATACACTTCCTAAAATCGATGTTCCCTAATACCAGAAGAGTCTCCCAATGGGTCTCACTTCCATCAGTGACAAACAAGTGCTCCTGTTGTCTACTTCTTTCTACTCCAACACATGCTTCTTGCTCTTGGTTCACCAGACAGCATTACTGTGTTCCCCTTACGGGCTGTTCAACCCCCAGCTTCCAAAATCTCCAGCAAGACTGAGGTACACTTGGGGATCCTTCTAAACTTGCACACAACTTGGGAGACGAAGGGGATGTGGGGCACTCAAAGAGCATCAGGGAAAATGGAAACCAACATTGTGCTTAACAGGAGGGCCTGCCTCTTTTTCTCTTTCTTTCTCCCAAAGCATCTAGCACTAGGTAGTTGCTTAAAGTGCCTTGAGAGGCAATATTATAAAAAGACGACAGGGACCTACATTTAGACACAAGCAGATTCCCAGGAAGAGGCTTCCCATCTTACTGGACTCTCGTAGCATCAGCATTTGGGGCTCCCTCTGATGCCACATTTGGCTTGGGCCTGAGGACACATTCGGACCCCATCAGCCTCGGGATCCCTGACTAGGGCTGGGTCAACTGTTTAAGTGAATTCAAGCAAGAGTGACCTCTGTGGACAACACACGGGCCTCACGGACACAAAAGGCCTCCTGTGCACACTACATGGGTCGCCTGACAAGACTTCACGCTAACGGTCATTTATAAGCGGGTCTAGGGCTGGCCCCTTAGGAACTCATTCTGGTCGCATCTTAGACTTCTTATCGCCCCAGAAGTGCCTGGGATTGTGGTTTTATGGTCTGAGGAACAGTTAGGCCTCGAAGGCCCGGCCTAAGATGTGTGCACTCCGCATCCCAAGCTCCCGCCTTCCCCACTCGGCGGCGGGGACCGGGTTTCCCGCCCCTCGGCCGACCAAAGGTTGGTGGCAGTTGGAGGCAGTTGGGACCGGCCCCAGCAGGTTGGAACCGGTCTGGGCCGGGCCGGAGGAAGAAGGGGGGAGGGAGAGGCCGCCTCGCGCTCTCCCTGCGCGCGTGACTCACGCTGGCCGCTGACGTCAGGCGTGCGCGCGCGGCGGGGGGGGGCTCTACGTACGTGTAGTGCTGCGGTTTCTCGGGCTGTGCCTGCAGCACCTGAGCGGTAGCGGCCGGGGGCGCCGACGAAGCTGCGGAGCCGCCGGGCCCTGGGCCCTTCGACATGGTCCTGTCTTCCTGCCTCTTCGCCGCTCCCCTTTTATTATTCAGTCTGCGCGGTCCGCGCCGAGGCCCCAGTGCGCCTGCGCCGCGCCACGAGAACGTGAAGACCCCCCGCACGGCAGCAAGGGTTGCTGGGAGTTGTGGTCCCAGGTTCGGTTGGAATTTTACCGTCAGCAGAGGGTTGCTGCCGAAGGAACGGACCACAATACCCAGGGATCCTTGCAGACGGTGTCCCGGATGCTGAGGGCCCGCGACGGTTTCTGGGGATTGCAGTCCGGCTGCGTTTCTTCTTAACTGCGGGTTTCCAGGTTCGTAGGGGAGCCTTTCCCTGAAATTGGAGCCCCTGGAGTAGAAGAGGCCCAGAGCTAGGGAGGGCCTACCGACTGCTGGGAAACGGTTCCAAGTGTAATTGCACTGCCAACAGTGTAACAATTACCTCGCCTCCATACTTAGCACACCCTGGGCTCGGTTCTGATGCCGGCCCTGAGCAGTGGGCCTTTGAGCTTCAGGCACCTGGAGTCCGCCAACATCCTCATTCCTGCAGTGGGACCAAGCTGAGAGGCGTGAAGGAAAGTCTGCCCGTTGGAAGTCAGCTTAAGAAACCTTTGATAACGAAGAGCTACACTACACAATACTCTGTTCCTGCGCCTTTGCTGAGGCGCTCCGTAAACCTTTACCAGCCCTGAAACCTGGAACTCCACGACTTGGGTCCCTTCTCAACTCGACACCTGGCTTGACCAACTTGTTTCCAGTACATTAAGGGCCAAGGACGAATTTAATCTCCGTCTAGCATAGTCTCAGGTACACTGGCAAGTTGCAGGGGCGTCGAGAAGCATCACAGTGTACAGAGGAAGGACATGGGTTTGAGTAGGGAGTGCGATTTATAATCCACTCCAGTTTCCTGCTGCGGATGCCAGCGTTTCTACTGGTGAAAATGTCTCCTACCCGCTTCCCGCCAGTTGGGCGAAGTTCTTCATAGATATTTTAACATTTGTTATTTAACTTTGTTTTCCATATTGAATCTATTTAAAACCATTGTTTTACAGACTAATTTACATTTTATTAGATAACGTTAACTAATGTTAATCTCATTAAAGAAACACACTCCGAATAACGAATAACCTTACGGGTGAAGCAGGGTGGGGTGAATGGAAAATTGTTAATGTTTTAAGACTGATACATATCTATTTTATTTTGTTACGAGTAACTTCACATCAGAAGCCAAATTGTCAGCCTACAAAGTTGAGAAACTGGTATTTCTTAAACATGTCAAATCAGTTGTTTAACCACTAGGGGCATTTGAAGATGAAAAATTCCAAAAGGACAAAAAAGTTGTGTATTGCTTTACTCCTATTATTAAATCCAAATAATTGGCATATTTGTTATCCCCAAAATACCCAAGTGTGATTTGAATGAAGAAATGTAGTTAAGAGTGCTAGATTTTAAATAAGGGTATACCATGAGCTTCAGAATAAGTGTGTACTGGTAGAACTGGGAGATGATATCATCCAAACTGCTTAATTTACAGAAGAGGAAACCAAAACTCAGAGAGGTTAAGTAACCTGTGCGAAGTTACTCAGCAAGTCTGACAGAACAGGAACTAGGACAGTAGCCTACATGCTGCATCATGTTTTGCATTGTTTTGAGTGTATTAACATTTTCAGTTGTTCCCTATTTCCTGTGTTGCTTTTCCTCCCCTGCATCCACTTAGGAAAAAGAAAAACATAGCGATAAGACGGCCAAGTAAGAGGGACAAACTGTTTCCACTAATCATCCTTAAATGGATGCATGTAAATTCATACCTAGTTTCTCCTGGAGCAGTTTTAGTTCTTCTGTAGTAATTAGCAAAACTGGGGACGGGGATGGGGGGCCCGGCGGATAACTAGACTATTTCTCCTGTAGAAAGCATGGGACAGACAGGGTTCTGGATCTCCTAGAAAAGCCTTGGAACACAAAATGGGTGATAATTCAGGAGCCCATTCCTTCTCCAGGCCATCTGAGCAGTCAAAAAAAGATGACAGGGTATTTTTCTGGTTACATCCCAGGACATTTGACAGCCTCTTACGTGAGATGTAACCAGCGCCCTGTTTCTCGGCTTTACCCAGGTTCTGAGAACAGGGCATCTTGGTTTGTCTTCTCAGTCTGGCATGAATGAAACAGCTTAATTTTTCCCCTACCCTAAGCTTTGGGCAGAAGGCAGAAAACTAAAGTTGATTGAATTATCACATAAAAGTTTAGATATATAATAATTAAATACATACTGTGCGTGTTATGATTGAGAGGGCTGAAATAACAAGAGGAATTTGGAAATAGAGGTTGGGTCAAAGGTGTTTTTTGTCATAGCTGCTTTTTCAAACTGCATTTTTTTTCTCTCACTATTGATGGTGAGGGGGAACTCTGGCGTCAGGAGTAAATTTTTGAGATATTTGTGTTTATGTATAATAATTCTCTGAGTTGAAATCTATATGTACCTGGTTTTGCTGCTTTTTTATTTTAATTAAAATATTCGGTGAGGGACTTCCCGGGCTCTCCAGTGGTTAGGGCTCCGCGCTTCCACTGCAGGGGGCGCGGGTTCCATCCCTGACCGGGAGCCTGAGATCCCACATGCTGCACGGCACGGCCAACAAATAAATAAGTTCGGTGAACCCAGAGTAAGAACTGCGGAGTAGAATGCCCAAGGCTCTGTTTCAATTTTCTGAGCTTTGTTCGGCGGGTCTTAACCTTAAGCCTGCTTTGATATTTTATATAACTGAGTCACCTGAAAAACTAAACATTAAAATCAACTCAAGACATTTAGGCAAAGGTAGGGATTACCATTTTTATACATTTGCCCTGTTTTTTCAGAAGTAACACATTCCAGGATATACCATTAAATACAAGTGAACGTATTTAATTTAGTTTTCTTTTGTTTACTCTTTATGGACATGCAAATACTGTTTTAGAACTGACTATTCCCATTCTGGCTGTAGTTATTTCGTTCAGTTGAATTACATAATTTAAAAAATATGTTGCTTAGTGGGTTACTTCTTGTTTAAGCATTTTGAAATCACAAAGTATTTTGTGATGGTCTAAGAACATACAAAACTATACTTCTAAAATAATTTATTGACATTTGTTTTTTTGTATCTATTATTTACCCCTCCCCACCCAACCCCACCAAACAAAAGAACTCCCTTTTGATTAAAATGTATATGCCTGATATATAAAATACTTGGTTAGATAACATGATTTGCTGAATTCTAATTCTCATTTACACTACGTACCTATCAAAATGTTAATGAAAAGTAATCACAGGGAATACTTTTTTTTTATATTGGAAAATATTTACAAAATTTTCGTTAAAGAAACCTCTCCTCCTCCTGCATTGTATTAGCTTGATGCAAATAAGGTTAGGCTCCTTCCCGTCCCGACTCTTAAGTCCTGATAGGGACCAGTGCAATTCATTTGCATTGACTTTCTATTGTAGAGCTTTGGAACCAAGGGAAGGATCCAAACATAGCTACATTTTATCCAATCAGAAGAGCCACTTAGTGCTAAACTCTGATTCGTCCATTCCGCTTTCCATTCATCCAATCATTAGGCCACTTTAACAGCCAATCAGTGGTCTAGATGTCCGCCAATCAGCGAACGGGGCCGAAGCACGGCCTTTGTGTCGGGGGATGTCAGCGCGTCGGCGAAAGCGTCAGCCAATAGAAAAAGTCGTTGGTGTATGCAAATTAGGGTCCTATGACGCAGAGACGCAGCGTGAAGCGTGGGTATAAAAACGGAGGCATAAGGGGGGCCTGGAACGCAGAGCGGTTTGGTCGTTAGTCGGAGGAGTTTCTTCTGTTAGTTCGGCGACTGCGGCTCTTCATTGGGCAGCAGGAGCGGCGCGGCTGTCGGAGAAGCGGCGTAAAATTTCGGCATTGGGTAAGTGTTCTTGGGTTTACGCGTGACATGAGGCTCTGTCAGCCGTTGGTGTCGCGGGCCGCGGCTGTTGAGAGCCGAGTGCCGGCTGCTGCGGGCTGCCCAGGCTGCTTGCTGGTGCCGGCGTGGGGGGGACGGTTGGTTTTCCCTTGGGGCTTCGTTCCGGAACCATGTCTCCGCCTCTTTCCCGCTGGTGATTCAGAGGTCCCGACGCCGGGTTCCGGGCAGCCGGGCCTCCGCCCGTCGAGGAGGGGAAGTGACTCCTCCCCGCGCCCCCCCTCCCGGGGGAGGCTGTTGCTACTTGCAGCCTGAGTCATTAGGGGAGGGGGAGGAGGCGGCAGCCCTCGGCCATCTGCCGCCCGCCTTGGGGCGCGAGGAGGCGGGAGGGCAGCGGCGCCGGGCGTCCCGCCCCCTGCACTCCCGCCGCCGCATCCCGGGAGGCGAGCGTCGAGGCCCCGGAGTCAGGGATTTGTTCCGCAGGTGAAAGAAAATGGCCCGAACCAAGCAGACTGCTCGTAAGTCCACGGGTGGCAAAGCGCCCCGCAAACAGTTGGCCACTAAAGCGGCCAGGAAAAGCGCTCCCTCTACCGGCGGGGTGAAAAAACCTCATCGCTACAGGTAGGCAGCGCGGCAGGAAAACAATGACTCGGCGGCGCGCCGCGAGCGGGACGCTTCCTGCTGCTTGATCTGCGCTCTCGGTTAACCGGTGTCCCTTTACGCCTTCCTCTTCGCTTCAGGCCCGGGACCGTTGCGCTTCGAGAAATCCGTCGTTACCAGAAATCCACCGAGCTTCTGATCCGGAAGCTGCCTTTCCAGAGGTTGGTGAGGGAGATCGCCCAGGATTTCAAAACCGACTTGAGGTTCCAGAGTGCCGCCATTGGTGCGCTTCAGGTGAGGTGGCCGAGGCTGCGTGTAGCAGGGGCGGAGGGCTTGTGTGCGGTTCTCCTCCTCGGAGAGCGTTAATAGTGTGGCTCTTGTCCTCAACAGGAGGCTAGTGAAGCGTACCTGGTGGGTTTGTTTGAAGATACTAATCTGTGTGCCATCCACGCTAAGAGAGTCACCATCATGCCCAAAGACATCCAGTTGGCTCGCCGGATACGGGGAGAGAGAGCTTAAGTGAAGGCAGTTTTTATGGTGTTTTGTAGTAAATTCTGTAAAATACTTTGGTTTAATTTGTGACTTTTTTTTGTAAGAAATTGTTTATAATATGTTGCATTTGTACTTAAGTCATTCCATCTTTCACTCAGGATGAATGCGAAAAGTGACTGACTGTTCACAGACCTCAGTGATGTGAGCACTGTTGCTCAGGAGTGACAAGTTGCTAATATGCAGAAGGGATGGGTGATATTTCTTGCTTCTCATGATGCATGTTTCTGTATGTTAATGACTTGTTGGGTAGCTATTAAGGTACTAGAATTGATAAATGTGTACAGGGTCCTTTTGCAATAAAACTGGTTATGACTTGATCCAAGTGTTTAACAATTGGGGCTGTTAAGTCTGACCATACATCACTGTGATAGAATGTGGGCTTTTTCAAGGGTGAAGATACAAGTCTTAACCACAGTGTAACTTACAGTTTCCTTATTAAAAAAAAAAAGTAAACCTGGCAGCTATAGAATACACTATGTGCATTTATAATAGCTATTTTATATATTGTAGTGTCAACATTTTTAAATTAAATGTTTTACATTCACATGTGGTGGGGAGTCTTGTCATTAAGGTGTGTGTAATATAGAGTCCGGTTGGTTTTCTCCTAACTAGACTGCACTTGTTTTTCATACGTAGTAAAATGCTTTGCGCATTATACCTTGCATAAGTCCTCATTCTACCACATGTTGACTAACCCTCTAGCTGATAATGCAGACACTAACGGGGGGATTTATTTATAAGGGCTCTAGAATATAATACAAGTTATTCACACCAGCATCATCTGTCACTAATATAGTAGTTAGTGCAGCTTTTCTTTGTGTTGTGGTTGGTCTCATAACTAGGTTGAGTTTTTCTCTGCCAAGAGGGAACAATACCAAACTTCTTTTCCTTGTGGAGTTTGTATTATAATAACCCTTAGGCTAAACTTGCTGTGGGGGAGGGACACACAGCTTCAGCTCATGGAACCTCTGCCGGTTAAAATGGTGTCAATCTGGTATAAGGTCCTGGGAAAAATCACTTCATAGAGATGGCTTTCTAAGTGGTTTTAAAATTTATCCTTCTATTGAAGTTTTTAGGTCAATTATGTATGTTGACTAAATTTACAAATAAACTTGTTTATCCAACTAAGTGTCAAAAACCTAAATTGAATGTTGAAAGCTTAATACATCCTTTATTTAGGTCCTTTAAGTTTATTTCAGGTTTTGCTTGGTAGACAAAGGAAGTATATTTATTTACAGAAATATTTCTACAAAGCATGTAAACAGCTCTCTGCTCTATAAAAATGCCATGACAGCTGTATATGCAGTGTGGACTTAAGACTCTTATTAATATGCTTCTCCCCCCTGCGCCTCTGTTGTGAAGGAAAGTAAATTTCTTTGAAATTCCAGGACTCAAATTTGGGGTCTGTTCCTGAACCTGTTTATGAAGCACATTTATAGATCTCTTCATATAGCGAGTTATTTTAACACAAGCCCACAGGTATAGAATCTTGTTAGTCTAAGCCGCTTTTTCAGTATGAAACTAGTGTTCTTGACCAATGATGGCCACCAGTGAAGCATAGTATGTCAGCAAGACATGGGCACAAGAACCACACCAATCAGACAAAAGAATTCTGTATAATTTGAAGTCAGTAGCTGGAGGAAGTCTCTATGCTCTGATAAAACAGTTCGGTGGGGTTTTTTTTTTTTAAGTTTGGGCTAGTTTCAAATTTAGGGTTTTAAGGGGTTTAGGATTGGAAAGAGGCAAGTCAGATTAGGATTGGGAATCTTGGTAATTTAGTGAGCTTTTTATGAGGTGTCAAAATCTGATACAGTATAATGAACTGGTTTCCTAGAAGGTGCATCATAATGAGTTCTGGAACCAACTCTGACAATTTACTTGCATTGTTCTTGTGAAGGACATTGAAATCCTAGCCAGTGGAACGTGGTGTGGAGTGTCTGGCAGTTCCAAACACAAGTAGAGAAACAGCTATGGTGATGCGTCTCCTTGAGTTACCACTCGAGCTAGAGTAGGCGACAAACTTTCTCACCAAGTCTGCATCCCAAGGTAGGATTTTACGGGGCAGCTTGGAATCTGCTAAAATAGTGCAACTTACACTTCCATACTTTTAATTTTTAAGCCAACGGGCAGAAATATTTTCTGGTTCTAGGAAACTGCCCACATGTTATAATACCCATGGGTTAAAGTGGTAGAACAGTCTGAAGAGAAAAGCAAGCAAAAATTGGAGCTCATGAAGGCATCCTGTGCTGTTGATGGATGAGACAAAAATAAAGTTTTTAAAGTTTAGACTTTCTCATCTTGTTAATGGTCTTCATTTGGATGATAATGTTTTTCTTTCACAAAGTTTTGTGGGGGAAATGTTCAGAAAACCTTGCCTTCTGACTCAGCTGGTGGTGGGTGGGGGAGTGCATTCCTCAGCTCTCCCCGATGGTCGTGTCCTGGGGCTCCCCCTACCTGGTTTCTTGCAAGCACTGTTTCTTGCCTGGTGTCAGGTGTTGGGGCTGGGGTCTGCCTCAGTAGGAAAGCAGGCCCCTTCTGGAACACTTTCAGGTAGGGCAGCAGAGGGTGGACACAGTCTAGTCAGCTGTGTGCCATTGGACCCACAGGAAACTCCAGGGCTTGCCCTTAAGCTTCTGCAGGCGAGGGCCAGCCTGCCTGTGGACGCAACAGCACAAAGTTAGGGATCAGTGCCTCAGGCCTGTGGCCAACCTGCCCTGCCACAGAGAAGGACGAGGGGTAGTTTTCAGCACACCCTTCTGTAGCAGTCGTCTCACTGTGGGTAGCGTGGCCCGCTAGGCCCAAGAGCCTTGAGCCTCCGCCCTGGGCATCCCGCCCTCACCCCCACCTCCCCATCCGTTGACAGTCACCTCACCACGGCAGTCACAGCGCATTTCCCTGGGCCCCACCTCGGGCGCTGATACGAGAACACAGCTGAGCTCCATGTGCTCTGTCTGCGCTCCACGGCCTCTTCCTTCCCTCAGCCCATTGGCCGTGGCACCTGCCTCTGTAGGCGTTCCTCAGGGATGTCAGCAGCCCAGACCCTTCCATCAAGCTGCGCCTGGCTTCTGGCCAGCAGCTCCAGCACAAGCAGCCAGCATTCCACCTACCTTCCTGAAGGCAAGGCTGGAGGAAGGCAGGAAGGAAGAACTGACCCTTGCCCAGGTTGCTAACCCAAATCCTTGCACCCTGCTCAGAAGGCTAATGTCCTTGGGCCAGGTGGCCGGCCTTTTGGCTCCCTGACTCCTTTGTCAGCAGGTCTGGGGAGTGAGCAAGGCTGTGGGCCGAGGTGGGTGGGTGCAGCTGGGACAGCTTTGAGTATATTCACAGAGGCTGTGCTGTGAGCAGGGACCAGAGGCTGTTGTCCTCCCTCCTGGGGTGGGTGGAGAGGTGCTTGCTCCCTGTGGTCCTGCCTGCTGCCCAGCTGCCCCTGGCAGTGAGGGATCCCACCCCGACAATCACCGTTGTTCCAAGCAGAGTCATGGGACTTGGGTGTGACGTGTCCCCAGCCTGTCCTGGTGTCCTCACCTGAGCCCTGTGTCCAGTGTCCAGCCAGGGACCCTCCACCCCCATTCCACCTACCCCATTGCCCTTCCTGAGAAAGAAGCTAAGAGGTTCTGCAGACACCCCCCCTCCACCCCAGCTAGGGAAGCAAGGCAGGGGGCGGCGGGGCGGCTCTTCAGTGAGGCTGTGACTCTTGGAGGAGCTAAAAGGTCACATGTGATCTGGAAAGGGGCACAGAGGGGCGTGGTTGGGCAGTCAGGGTCTGGGGTCTTCTCTCTGGCAGCTACCAGCCCCCGTTCAGGAAGCTGCAGTTCTGGGAATATACACAGTGGAAGGGAGAGTGGGCTGAAAGGGAGAAGGCCATCTCCAATTCACCAGTACCGGTGACAAGAAGGGCTCTGGGGAAGGGAGGCTGGTGGGCTGCAGGCTTCGGGCTGGCCGCCTTTGGCTGAGGGGTGTGTGAGGGACTGCACATGTCCCCAGGGAGATGGTGCCCGGGCTCCGTTAACCTCTACTCCCTTCCCACCCTCTCTGTCGGACACACTAGGCCCCAGGACCTTTCCCATAAGCGCCTCACTGGCTGGCACTGAGCCAAGAGCATCAGCATGGGGTTGGGTCCAAGGCCCAGCCTTCATGAACCTGAGGGTCCTGCGACAGTCCAAGGGCCTCTCCCTCCTCAGTGCCCTGCCTTTGACCAGTCTCAGTCTTCCTGCCCACCCACAGTGGCCTGGAGACCTGCCAGCTGCTGTGCATAGGGCGAGGTGCAGGGAGAGACAGCCGCAGCTGCATCCTGTGAGTCTGGATTTGCTCCCTGCCTGGCCATCAGCAGGGTGGTCGTCAGCCTAGAGGGCAGGAACTTCAGGGACACAGTGGGGGTACCAAATAAAACGAGGCCTGCAGCTGGCGCCTCTTAGCGGGGCACCTGAGGCCGGGGATGGACAAGAAACTCCCGGTGCTCCGAACGCAAGACCTGAGTCTTGTCTGCCTCTGGAGTCGTGCCTGGCACACAGCACAGACTCCAGGCGTGTTTGCCGGCCGACCCAAGGCCCTGGCAGCCCCACAGCGCATCTGGCTGGATCTGCTTCTGGCATGAGTGGCGAAGAATCAGTCAGGTTCCCAAGAGCTTTGGTAACTGGCCTGGCTTCCAAATCGGGAGTGTTCCATGTAGGAAGTGGGGCTCCAGGGGTCCAGGAGAGCAGCTGCCCCTCCTGTTCCTTACTATGAGGCTGAGCTTTGGATTTTAATCCTCCAGTAAGCAGAGGCTGGCAGAGCAGAGGCTGCAGCAGGTCAGAGTGCTCCTGGAGACAGGGCGGTTGCTGAGAGAACAATCTCAGTATCAGACAGACCCAGGTTCAAGGCCCAGCTGTCCTACTTGGATGAGTTCCTTAACCCATTTGTGCTTCTTTTCCTCATCTGTAAAATGGGAATAAAACCACTGTCTACGCAATAGGCTTGGAAGGATTTAATGAGACAATGTGTGCAAAGTCTGGTGCCTTTAAAACCGAAGTCCAGAGCACTGCCCGATCAGAACGGGCACCGGTAGTGAACAACCAGTGCTGCCCTGCAGGCTGCATCTCCGCCCTGGTACCAGGGTTTACCACAAGCTTGACATTGGCATTGTCAACATTACAGAAGCTGTTATCACTAATGTAGCAGACGGGCAGAGGGGGCCCAAATCAGGAGATAGGTTAACCCCCTGGGAACAACAAAAAGAACCTCCCAGAATGGGTGAAAGGGTGAGCCACCTGCTGAGAGCAAACATTTTCAGAGACTGTAGATATTAGCTTGGGAGATATGGATCCAAGTCCCATCAGGAAACCAGTCTTTAACTGCAGCAGAGAGGCCAGAGCTGCATGAAGCACAGAGACCTTCATTGCATGAAGAAAGATGGGGTCCAGCAGGGAGGGCCCAAGGGCTAAGAATTGAGTGCAGGGACAAACACGGACTCTGGGAGAGAAGAGCCGCCTCTGGAAAACCTGTCCTCAGTGGTGGGCCCGGTCTCGCCATGACCTGGACAAACAGCTTGCCTAGGCCACTGGGTACTCAGCCGGCACGGGTGGTATTCCCACCACTGGATAATTTGTCCCCATGGGGGCTATTACTGAGAATTCTATCATGACACCTCAGTCCTGTGTGACAGTTGGCTCTGGTTGCTCTGATACAAGTAAGTTTTTTTGGCCAGCAGAGCAGAGGACAGACTTTGGGTGGCAGTGTCCCCTTTAAGGTGCCACCTTCCCCTCATTCTTGTGACATCTGGCCAGGAAATGGGAGGGAGGGTTAAAGGTCAGAGGCAGACTTTCTTCTGAACAAATTTTATGTAACATGCTAGATGGGATTCAAACACTGAGAGTAAACAGGTCTCCCAAATGAAATCAGTGTTTCAGAGTCCGGAGTGAGCCATCAGGAGCACCTGCCCTTGGGTCAAATCAGGTTTTCCAAGAACAACTGAAACATACAAAGGATGAAGATGGGTCAAAGGGAGTGTTTTCAATCAAAATGAAACAATGGAAATAAACAGAGGTGTGGGCTGCCTAGTGATCAGAATTCCCAGAAAGCTCTTTATTCCTTTGTCAGAGCATTTATCTCAGTCAGGGTGGGGCGAGGGTCAGATTGAGACTGCCTCCCTATCAGACCAAGGCTTTTATCTGGCCCACTGCCTGCTGGAGAGTCCAACAATGTCTGTTGTATTAATGGATGATTGATTATAATAGCAAACATTTATTCTGTGCTTACCAAGTGCCAGGGGCTGGGCTGGGCACTCTATGAAGATGACCTCATTCACTTCCTTTTGAAACAGTCTGTTGGGAAGGAAACACACTAGCCCCACTTTACAGATGAGAAACTGAGGCTCAGAGGGGTTAAGTCATCTGACCAAGATCACACAATAGTAAGGGCAAAGATTTGGGCTCAGAGCTGTTGGACATCAAAGCTGAGGTGGGTAAATGATGTACAGAGTCGGGGAGGCTTCTCCAGTCATTGCCTCGTGGGGAGGCATGGTTTGTGAGTTTAATTCCATTTTAACCAGCCCCAAGGGCCACTCACCGTTTTGTCTTGTTTTATTTTGCCTATGCCAAAAAATGCTTTACTGAGGAGTGCTCAAAAGGCCCATTTAAAGTGTATAATTCAATGGTTTCAGTATATTCACAGATATGGATAAACCATCACCACTGTCAATTTTAGAACATTTTCATCACCACAAAGGGAACTTGGTACTCTTTCCTAACACCCTCTTATTCTCCCATTCCCCTCAGCCCCAAGCAACCACTAATGTACTTTCTGTCTTTATAGATTTGCCTATTCTGGACATTTCGTCTGGATAGGATCATACAATTTGTAGTCTTTTGTGACTGGCTTCCTTCATTTACTATGTTTTCAAGGCTCATCCGTGTTGTAGCAGGTATCAGAACTTCATTCTTTTTATGGCTGAATAATATTCCCTTGTATAGGCCACATTTTGTTTATTCATTTTCCCTTTTGGATTGCTTCCACCTTTGGTCTAATGTGAATAGTGATGCTATGAACATTAATGTACAAGGTTTTGTGTGGCTATATTTTTTCTCTTGAGTGTACATTTAGGAGTGGAATTGCTGAGTCATACAATAACTCTATGGTTAACATTTTGTGGAACTGCTTAATTGTTTTACATTCCCAGCAGCAGTGTATGAGCGTTTTGATTTCACCACATCCTCACCAACACTTGCTATTTTCTGTCTTTTTTTTTTTTTTAACTTAAGCCATCCTAATGGATGTGAAGTACTATCTCATTGTGGGTTTTTTTTTTTTTTTTTTAATTTGTTTATTTTTTGGCTGCGTTGGGTCTTCGTTGGCCGGCTTTCTCTAGTTGCAGCGAGCGGGCTTATTGTGGTGGCTTCTCTTGTTGCGGAGCACAGGCTCTAGGCACACGGGCTTCAGTAGTTGTGGCACATGGGCTCAGTAGTTGTGGCGCACAGGCTTAGTTTCTCCGCGGCATGTGGGATCTTCCTGGACCAGGGCTCGAACCTGTGTCCCCCGCATTGGCAGGTGGATTCTTAACCACTGTACCACCAGGAAGTCCCCTCATTGTGGTTTTGATTTGCATTCTCCTAATGACTAATGATGTTGAGCATCTTTTCATATCTTCTCTGGAAAAATGTTCAAATCTTTTGCCCATTTTTTTCAAGCTTTTAAACCTTTTCTTTATTGATCCCCAAGCCTTATATTTAATCTTTTTGCCCATTTTTAAATTGTCTTTTTTACCGTTGAGTTGTAAGAGCTCTTTATACATTCTTCTTTCTTTTTTGAAAAATTTATTTATTTAATTAATTTTTTTGGCTGCGTTGGGTCTTCTTTGCTGCGCGCGGGCTTTCTCTAGTTGCAGCGAGCAGGGGGCTACTCTTTGTTGTGGTGCATGGGCTTCTCATTGCAGTGGCTTCTCTTGCTGTGGAGCACAGGCTCCAGGCGCGTGGGTTTCAGTAGTTGTGGCACGTGGGCTCAGCAGTTGTGGCTCATGGGCTCTAGAGCACAGGCTCAGCAGCTGTGGCACATGGGCTTTGTTGCTCCGCGGCGTGTGGGATCTTCCCAGACCAGGGCTTGAACCCGTGTCCCCTGCACTGGCGGGCGGATTCTTAACCACTGCACCACCAGGGAAGTCCCTCTTTATACATTCTTTTTTTAAAAAATTTATTTATTGTTTCTGGCTGCGTCGGGTCTTTGTTGCTGCTTTGTTGTTTTTCTCTAGTTGCAGCGAGCGGGGGCTACTCTTCGTTGTGGTGCATGGGCTTCTCATTGCAGTGGCTTCTCTTGCTGTGGAGCACAGGCTCCAGGCGCGTGGGTTTCAGTAGTTGTGGCACGTGGGCTCAGCAGTTGTGGCTCGTGGGCTCTAGAGCACAGGCTCAGCAGCTGTGGCACATGGGCTTAGTTGCTCCGCGGCGTGTGGGATCTTCCCAGACCAGGGCTCGAACCCGTGTCCCCTGCATTGGCAGGCGGATTCTTAACCACTGTGCCACCAGGGAAGCCCTCTTTATATATTCTTGATACAAGTCCCTTAAATATGATTTGCAAATATTTTCTTCCATTCTGTGGGTTGTCTTTTCACTTTCTTGATGGGGTGGTCCTTAGATGCACAAAAGTATTTTATTTTGATGAAGTACAATTTACATATTTTTCTTTTGTTGCTTGTGCTTTTGGTGTCATATCTAAAAAACCATTGACTAAGCCAAGGTCCCAAAGGTTTAACCTTATGTTTACTTCTAGGAGTTTTCAGAGCTGACTTTTGAATGTTCTTGGGGCAACCCCCTGAGCAGACCCCAAGCTACCCTGGCTGCAACCCTCCCCAAAACCCCCACTCTAATCCCGAAGAGTGTGCTTACATTTCAGCCTTTCCCTCCAAGTTTTCATATGTGGTGGCCAACTGTGGACAGGCATCCAGTCAGGAGCTGCGGACAGCTTGAAGGTTTAGGATGCAGGCTGGTGAGAGAGGAGGTGGCTAGTGTCAGACTCTGGGCACCAGGCCCTGGGACCAAGGTTCCAGGCTGAGAAAGCACCTGCTGGGGCCAACAGCCCAACCTACCTTGGCAGCTGGGTGGGTCCTTCCAGGAGGGGCTGGGCCCACTGCTGTCCATCTCCACCCTCCCTACTCCTCCATTGCTAGGAGCTGGGACAGCAGGTCCACTCTAGAAGAGAAGCCTGTAGAAAGTGACTCCACCAAACTTGGCTTTCCTTATTTCTATTTACACTGATTGTCCGGCTGCCCTCTTACAGATTTATGATCAGAGGCTGGTGACCTCTCACAGTTGCAGGACTTTAGGACCTAGGAGATCCTTTTGGGAAACCCAGGTGTTGGAAGCCAGCTCTATTGCTCCGGCTCGGGTAGATGGCTGGGTGGATGGGTGTGGACACAGAGAGGGGCACCAGGGCCAGGAAAGAGCAGCTCAGATCTCCCGGGCCGGCCAATACCCGCCCCGCTGGGCGCCCAGCACTCCTTTGGAAAGCCCGCCGCCGGCCCGCCCCGCGCGCCCAGCTGGTGGATTGGGCCGGAACCGCGGGCGGGGCGGGGCCAGCGCGGCCCGATTTGGGGCGGTGCGTGCAGCTCTGTGAGCCGACGCCGCGCGGCTCCGCCCCGAGCATCCCGAGCTGACCCGACTGCGCCCGGCAGAGCCGCAGGGTGAGTGTCATGGCCGCTTCCGAACAGCGCCAGCCCGGGGAGCTGCTGGCCAAGGCCCGGAGAGCCTTCCTGGAGGAGTTCGGGGCCGAGCCCGAGCTGGCCGTGTCGGCCCCGGGCCGCGTCAACCTCATCGGGGAGCACACGGACTACAACGAGGGCCTGGTGCTGCCCATGGTGAGGGGCTGCGCGGGAGGCGCCATCTCCCCGCGCGCGCTGTCGGGCGGGCCGCTCCGAACTTTTACTCCAGCCGAGTGTGGGGGACGAGCACGTGGGAGAGACCCTAGGACGGGGCATTTCACACGTTGGAAGGGAGGAAACGGGGAATCCGCGAGGAAGTAGGCTGTGGACCGCTGATCCTCGCCATCTCCTTGGGAGCCGCCTCAGATTGTCGGGGAATGCGGAAGGGGGCCCAACTGTAAACCGAGGCGAAGTAGCCCTAAGCCTCCTGGTCCAGCCCGTTCAGTTCGCAGAGGAGGGAATGGAGGCACAGAGAGGGCTAGTGATCTGCTCAGGGTCACACAGCTGAGGTGGAGCTGCCTTAGTCTGGGGCTATGTCCATCCCACCTTGCATCTTCCAAAATGGGAAGGCGTCAGAAAGAGCTCGTCTGATTCTGTTTTCCTATTGACCCACAGCCAGGAGCCCACGCTTAGGGCAGAGTACAGGTCTGCACTCCCGCTACACTGGCCCTGCCCCTGAAGACCTATGGGATGGGACCCAAGCCCCCCAAGGCCAGATGAACATGCAGGCTCTTCCCTGAGACACTCCCTATTCCCATCATGTTGAGCCTGGAGGTCACCTCCTTGTCTGTCCCTGGCCCCTTGGTATTGGAAGTTTTGCATACTATTTGTTTCTTCTGCCAGGCGCTGGAGCTTGGGACTGTGCTGGTGGGTAGCCCCCGGGCAGATGGGCTTATCTCCCTCCTTACCACCTCTGAGGATGCCGACGAGCCCCGGCGGCTGCAGTTTCCCCTGCCCACAACCCAGCGGCCACTGGAGCCTGGGGCCCCCCACTGGGCCAACTACGTCAAGGGAGTGATTCAGCACTACCCAGGTATGGGGCCCAGGCCTGGGTCAAATTCCTGTCTCTCAGCCGCAAAGCTCATTAGCTCATCTAATCCACTGTGGGGGTAGGCATGCAGGGTGGAGCATCCCCATTGTACAGGTGAGGAGACTGATGCCCCGAGAGGTTCTAGAACTTGCCCTGGGTTGCCCATGACACGATTGGAGGAGCCAGGGTTCAAACCCCAGCCCGTTGGTCTCCAGAGCCCTAAACCAGGAGGACTAGGAGACCGTGTCCTAGGAACCTCAGGGTAGGAGGATGGAGGGCGGCGGACCCCTTGGCCCAACAGGTTGGTGGCCTCTGACAATTGAGACACATTTCCCTGGAAGCAGCTGCCAGGCAGTTGCCTCCTTTGTACCAGAATACATGCCCTTCTTGTGCTCATCCTTCCAGATGGCCCGTCTTACCATCATCCATTCTTTCTCCTGCAGCTGCCCCCCTCCCTGGCTTCAGTGCAGTGGTGGTCAGCTCAGTGCCCCTGGGGGGTGGGCTGTCCAGCTCAGCATCCCTGGAAGTGGCCACGTATACCTTCCTGCAGCAGCTCTGCCCAGGTACCTCCTAGACCCCAGCTCCCAACCCAGCCCTCCTTCCCTGAGGTCCTGTGATCAGAGCTTCCTACCCCAATTGTGGCTTTGGGGGAGTGGGTGGGGAATCTCCCTGGAGTATCATTGGACACATTGGGGGCTGCTCCCACCCTCCCACCCCTAGTGCTCCCTCCTGGGCCCCAGCCTTCCCACCTTGCCCTGTGCTGCAGACTCGGGGACAATAGCCGCCCGGGCCCAGGTGTGTCAACGGGCTGAGCACAGCTTCGCAGGGGTGCCCTGTGGCATCATGGACCAGCTCATCGCACTGCTGGGGCAGAAGGGCCACGCACTGCTCATTGACTGCAGGTCAGGGGCTCCCCTTGTCCCCTCCCACCTCGTAGGAGCTCCTGGATGAAACATGCGTGGCAAACAGACGCTTGGCCTTGTCATCTTCCTGGCTCCATCTCCATCCCAGGTCTCTGGAGACAAGCCTGGTGCCGTTGTTGGATCCCAAGCTGGCTGTGCTCATCACCAACTCCAACGTCCGCCACTCACTGGGCTCCAGCGAGTATCCCCTGCGGCGGCGCCAGTGTGAAGAAGTGGCCCGGGCGCTGGGCAAGGAGAGCCTTCGTGAGGTGCAGCTGGAGGAGCTGGAGGGTGAGAGCTGGCTGGGTGTACTGTGTCCTGGAGATGGCTGGGCACCCTGGGGTGAGGGGGGCTGCCGGGGTCTCGCTGTGGCTTTGACCCGGATGTACATCCCCTCACCTCCAGGGACCTCTGCCAAGCTCTGCCCACTCCCCCAACACTGCTGACTTAGCACTGCTTGAAATCTCCATATTGTTTTTTCTAATGTGAGGATTAAGTATCCACCGTGGAAAATACAGAAAAGTACAAAGAAGAGGACTTCCCTGGTGGTGCAGTGGTTAAGAATCCGCCTGCCAATGCAGGGGACACGGGTTCGAGCCCTGGTCCAGGAAGATCCCACATGCCGCAGAGCAGCTAAGCCCATGAGCCACAACTACTGAGACTGCGCTCTAGAGCCCGTGAGCCACAACTACTGAGCCTGTGCTCTAGAGCCCGCGAGCCACAACTACTGAAGCCTGAGTGCCCAGAGCCCGTGCTCCGCAACAAGAGAAGCCACCACGAGAAGCCCGTACACCACAACGAAGAGTAGCCCCTGCTTGCCGCAACTAGAGAAAGCCCGTGCGCAGCAACGAAGACCCAACGCAGCCAAAAAAAAAAAAAAGTACAAAGAAGAAAATAACAAGCTATAAGATCACTACCCAGAGATAGCCACTATTAGCATTTTAGTATATTTCCTTCCAGTGTTTTTCTACATCTGTATTTTCTTTTTTAAAATTAATTAATTAAAAATTTTTTTTTTTTTTTGGCTGCGTTGGGTCTTCGTTGCTGTGCATGGGCTTCAGTAGTTGTGGCGAGCGGGAGCTACTCTTCGTTGTGGTGCGCGTACTTCTCATTGCGGTGGCTTATCTTGTTGCGGAGCGCGGGCGCTAGGTGCGCAGGCTTCAGTAGTTGTGGCACGTGGACTTCAGTAGTTGTGGCTCACAGGCTCTAGAGCGCAGGCTTAGTAGTTGTGGCGCACGGACTTAGTTGCTCCGTGGCATGTGGGATCTTCCTGGACCAGGGCTCAAACCTGTGTCCCTTGCATTGGCAGGCGGATTCTTAACCGCTGTACCACCAGGGAAGTCCCAATTTAAAAACTTTTAATTAGGGCTTCCCTGGTGGCGCAGTGGTTGAGAATCTGCCTGCCAATGCAGGGGACACGGGTTCGAGCCCTGCTCTGGGAAGATCCCACATGCCGCGGAGCAACTAGGCCCGTGAGCCACAACTACTGAGCCTGCGCGTCTGGAGCCCGTGCTCCGCAACAAGAGAGGCCGCGATAGTGAGAGGCCCGCGCACTGCGATGAAGAGTGGCCCCCGCTCGCCGCAACTAGAGAAAGCCCTCGCGCAGAAACGAAGACCCAACACGGCCATAAATAAATATTAAAAAAAAAAAAAAACTTTTAATTGAAATATCCTTGACTTACAATGTTATGTTAGTTTCAATATCTGTATTTTCAAGGTTGAGTATATGCAGTGTTGCCACCTGCCCTTTTTTTTTTTTTTTAAATTTATTTATTTATTTATGGCTGTGTTGGGTCTTCGTTTCTGTGCGAGGGCTTTCTCTAGTTGCGGCAAGCGGGGGCCACTCTTCATCACGGTGCGCGGGCCTCTCACTATCGCGGCCTCTCTTGTCGCGGAGCACAGGCTCCAGACGCGCAGGCTCAGTAATCGCGGCTCACGGGCCCAGTTGCTCCGCGGCATGTGGGATCTTCCCAGACCAGGGCTCGAACCCGTGTCCCCTGCATTGGCAGGCAGATTCTCAACCACTGCGCCACCAGGGAAGCCCTGCCCTTTTTTTTTTACTTAACATTATCTCAGAGCCCTTCTCTATGTCATGAAAGGCCTGTCATCAACACGGCTTTTTAAAGCTACATAGCATTTCAGCATCTAGGTGCACTGTAATTTACTTAACCATTTTCTGGTAATCATACCTAACACCGAGATGGATTTTTTTTTTATATAAATTTATTTATTTTTGGCTGCTTTGGGTCTTCATTGCTGCACACAGGCTTTCTCTAGTTGTGGCGAGCGGGGGCCACTCTTCGTTGCGGTGCGCGTACTTCTCATTGCGGTGGTTTCTCTTGTTGTGGAGCACGGGCTCTAGGTGCGTGGGCTTCAGTAGTTTTGGCGTGCAGGCTCAGTAGTTGTGGCTCACGGGCTCTAGAGCACAGGCTCAGTAGTTGTGGCGCATGGGCTTAGTTGCTTCACGGCATGCGGGATCTTCCCAGAACAGGGCTCAAACCCTTGTCCCCTGCATTGGCAGGTGGCAGGTGGATTCTTAACCACTGCGCCTCCAGGGAGGTCCCTGTGATGGGTTGGTTTTTTTGTTTGTTTGTTTTTATTTTTGGCTGCATGGTTCTTCATTGCTGTGAGTGGGCTTTCTCTAGTTGCAGTGAGCGGGGGCTACTCTTCGTTGTGGTGCTCGGGCTTCTCATTGCGGTGGCTTCTCTTGTTGCGGAGCACAGGCTCTAGGCATGCAGGCTTCAGTAGTTGTGGCTCACGGGCTCTAGAGCACAGGCTCAGTAGTTGTGGCGCACAGGCTTAGTTGCTCCGCGGCATGTGGGATTTTCGCGGACCAGGGATTGAACCTGTGTCCCCCGCATTGACAGGCAGATTCTTATCCACTGCGCCACCAGGGAGGCCCCCTTGATGGGTATTTTTTTTTTTTTTTGGATGGGTATTTTTATACATAATTCTTTTTCTGCATTTTCTTCCTGTTTTCTTAGGATTAGATTATTAGGAGTAGGATCACAAAGTCAAAACATAACTCTTTTTTTTTTTTTTTTTTGCCCATGCTACATGGCTTGTGGGATCTTTTTTTTAAATTTAATTTAATTTAATTTAATTTATTTTTGGCTGCATTAGGTCTTTGTTGCTGTGCGCGGGTTTTCTCTAGTTGTGGCGAGCAAGGGCTACTCTTTGTTGCGGTGCGCTGGCCTCTCATTGCGGTGGCTTCTCTTGTTGCGGAACACGGTCTCTAGGAGTGCGGGCCTCAGTAGTGTGGCTCACAAGCTCTAGAGCGCAGGCTCAGTAGTTGTGTCGCATGGGCTTAGTTGCTCCGCAGCATGTGGGATCTTCCAGGACCAGGGCTCGAACCTGTGTCCCCTGCATTGGCAGGTGGATTCTTAACCACTGAGCCACCAGGGAAGCCCGGCCTGTGGGATCCTAGTTCCCCAACCAGGGATCGAACCCGGGCCTTCGGAAGTGAAAGCGTGGAATCCTAACCACTGGACCGCCGGGGAATTCCCATAACGTGTATTTTTAAGTTTCCTGATACACATGGCCAGGAAGATCTATTGAACAGTTTAAAGGTCATGTAAACATTAACTCATTTAATTCTCTCACAACTCTGTAGAGCAGATATTGTTATTATTCTCTCTTTTTTTTTCTTTTTTTTTTTGATTGGGGAATGTACAGTAAGTGGCAGTGCTGAGACTTGAACCCAGGCTGATCAGCTCCATCCTCCTGACTGAGGGGCCAGGCTGCTGGCGTTGGGAGCTGTGCCCTCCCTCGCATTGTCGGGGTGCCCATCTCAGAGACCATCTTGTCCTTGGTGAACTGTCACCTTCAGACCTGCCCCACCTGCTCTCTGCAGGTGACTGTGGCCGAGCTTTTCACACTTGAGCGCTTTTGCCATTTCTTCCCTCCACCTCAGCCCTTCCATCCGCTGCCTCCCCCGGGGGTCTCCCTCTACCTCAGGAACAGTGCTGCCCTCTGCCTGCCTTTCTGCCCTCTGCCTGGCTCCTCCCCTTCTGCTTTGAAACATGCCCAGTTTTCTAACCTCCTAAAATAGAGTCTCCTTCCCATGCCAGTCCTCTGGGAAGAGTACCCATTGCTCACGGCCCCCGTTTTCTCATTTCTCCTCATTTCTAAATCCTCTGAATATGCCCGCCCGTCTCCCAAGCCACCCGCCATGATAGCTCTCCCAGGGGTTCCCCACAGAAACCTGGGGGTTGCCCTCCCTGCCCTCTCAGTGCCAGATCTGCTTGGCCACAGCCCCGTGTCTCTGCCCAGGCCTGCCCCAGGCTTTGTCCCCAGCACAGAGCGCCAGCCACGGCTGCTCCGCGGAGGTCTCCGATGGGAGCCTGCAGCCCCCCACTGGGGTCCTGCAGCCTTCGCCTGACCCTGACAGAACGCCTCCTCCTTCCCCTGGACGCCTCTCCTTTTGACTTCCCCTTTTCTGTTATTTCCTCGCCCTTGTCACTGCTGTCTGAAACTTCAGAGCCACCTCTGAGTCCTCCCTGCCCTCCTTTCCTTCCTCCCCACACCCGGCCTCTCTTGGTCTCTGACTGTTTTAACAGCTGCCATCTCCTGGCGCTGGCTTCTCCCAGCAGGGCCCCCTGCTCAAGGCAGTCACTTTCGTCAGCTAGAGCTCAGCTCCATCCCTCCCCTGCTCCAGAACCTCTCTGGCACCCGGAATTAAGTTGTAAAGTCCTAAGTGCTCAGGGCTGCCATCAGCGACTCAGCTTGCTCTGCCCGCTTCAGCGTTAGCCAGTGGGACGGCTTGCTGGTTCCCTGGGGTGCCCCGGGCAGACCTGGTCTGTACCCCAACTCTGGAGCCCTGGCTCTCGGAGGCTTCGCTGTTAACTCCAGCAAAAACACCAGCAGGACTTTTCCTTCCTGTTCTGTCTTGGCCTCTTGAAGGCAGCATTGTGTCCCACTCACCATGGAAGCACCAAGAGTCTGGGGCTCAAACTGCTGTTTATCGAGCACCCGCTGTGTGCCAGGCACCCTGCTGGGACCACTCCATGTGTCTGCTCACCCAGTCTTCCCTGCGCGCCAAATGAGGCGGGTGTCCCCTTTTATAGTCGAGGAGGGGAGGCTCTGAAACCTTGGTCACCAACCCGAGGTTCTACCCAGAACTCAGTCAGAACCAGGTCTCAGACTGGAGATGCCCCCGCACCCGCCCCCCCCCCCCCCACCCAGCCAGTGCCCTGGAGCCATCGTGCCCCTTTTCCACATGCACAGGGGCCCAGAGGCGGTGGATGGTGGGTCTTCTGACTCCTTTTCCGCCCCAGCTGGCAGGGAGCTGATGAGCGGGGAGGCCTTCCGGCGGGCGCGGCACGTGGTGGGTGAGATCCAGCGCACGGCCCGGGCAGCAGCCGCCCTGAGCCGCGGCGACTACAGAGCCTTCGGCCGCCTCATGGTGGAGAGTCACCACTCGCTCAGGTGAGATCCCGGGTGCCCGGCACCTCCTGGTCACAGGCTGTCCCCTGTGCCGGATGGGGCTGGTTCACGGCCTCCCCCCTACCCCCGCGTCCTCTCTGCAGGGATGACTATGAGGTGAGCTGCCCCGAGCTGGATCAGCTGGTGGAGGCCGCGCTCTCTGCGCCCGGGGTTTATGGCAGCCGCATGACAGGCGGTGGCTTTGGTGGCTGCACGGTGACCCTGCTGGAGGCCTCCGCCGCTTGCCTAGTGATGCAGCACATCCAGGTGGGCAGGTGCCAGAGACCGGGGGGAGCGGGAGAGATGGGTTCCCAGGGCCGTGCTGTGCTCAGACCCCACCCCACCCGTCCCTCCTACAGGGGCAGTACAGCGGGACCGCCACCTTCTACCTTTCCCAGGCGGCCGACGGCGCCCAGGTGCTGCGCTTGTGAGGCCCTCCCAGGCCGGCCCACGGCAGGCCTGCCCTCCAGCCTGGGTGCTCAATAAACTTGTATTACCTCCGGCTCTGATACCTGCCTGTCTCCAGAGGTGGATGTGTGCTTGGGCATCAGAGAAAGGTGGGTATAAGAACTGCTCCCTTGCTCTGGGCAGGCCCCAGAAACATGGACAGGGCAGAGCCAAGCGGTAGCAAAATCTTTTATTAAGTGGAGAACAAAGCTGGGACCTTGTCATGCTGGTCCTAGCTCTTTGGTTACAAATGGGCTTGGGCCCAGGGTAGGAGGGCAGCCGAAGGGCCTTCCGGGACCACTTCATGCCTCCCAGAGGACACCTGCCCCCTGCTCTGTGGCCAGAGGCACCGGTCCTGTGATCAGCATGTGGGTGGGCTGGCCGCCAGGGGTCCAAGGATGGAGTAGCTGAGGCAGCGCCAGGGAGAGGAGGTGGGGGTCGGGGGCTCAGGTCTGAAAGAACTGTTGGTCCACGTGGGTGCTGAGGGTTCCACTGGTGGTCAGCGTCCGGCTCACAAACTCCTGTGTCACGTGCCGGGTGAGGGAGCCATGGGCTTCCAAGTGCTGGGACCCCAGGGTCAATCCGTCTGCAGGGGAAGAGGTATTGAAGGGTCTACCTGGGTCCCCAACCCCCTCTCCTCTGTTAGCACTGTGCTCCCCCGGGAGAGCCAGGAGCCCCCGCCGGGCAACTCACCCAGTAGGACGGGCTCAGTGGTGCTGGAGTGGGTGGTGGTGATGCTGTACTCTCCTGGCATTGGGTGCTGGAAGAGCCCCAAGTGGCTGCCCAGCTGTGGGAAGGGGCCTGGAGTGGGCAGAGGGGCCAGTCAGAGGGTGGTGCCAGGAGAAGGCGTGGCCAGAGAAGGGGTGCGGGTGAAGAAGGGGTGAAGCAGCCTACCTCCATCCTGGGACTCGATGGTGATGATACCCTCACGCTCCGGCCCGAAACCTTGGGTGGTCTTGGCCTGCACCTTGAACTTGTAGGGCACGTTCTCGCTGAGGCCTGGCACGGTCAGCCGGCTCTCGGGGCTGTCGCCATCCACCAGGAACGTGGTGGCCGGCTCTGGGCAGGGAAGATGCCTTTAGCCTCGGTGGCTCCCTCTCCACCCCTCCCCTGGTCCCCCTGACCCTGGGGCGGGCAGCACCTCCTCCGTGGGCCATCTCACAAGTCACCAGGTAGCCGAGGATGTCGCCATCAGGCCTGCGCGGCCGCTCCCAGCTCAACTGCAGAGAGTCTGGGCTCAGGGCGGTGAACACCAGTGGGCCCGGGGCGCTGGGCGTGCTCAGAGTGAAGGCAGAGCCTGGGGACAGCAGAGGAAGGGTGTCGGTGGATGGGTGGGTGGGTTTGTGGGTGCAAGATGGGGGGGCAACTGTCAGGGTGGGGGGGGCAACTCACCCGGCAGGGGGCAGAGTGGGCTCTGTGGGTGCACCTGTGACTCGATGGTGATGACACCCTCGCGCTCTGGGCCCCAGCCTTCCTGGCTCTGGGCCCGCACGCGGAACACGTAGGAGTGGTTGGGCAGGAGGTCTTCCAGCACCACCGAAGTCTGGCTGGGGTTGGGGATGTTGAGCTGATGCAGCTCACCTGGGTGGGGATGGAGGCAGGTAGCAGAGCAGGATTATTCCTTATTCCCATCCCCGGCCTGATCCCAGCCCTTCCCTAGGCTACTGTCAAGACCTAGCCACCAGCCACCCAGCATTAGTTGTGGCTTGGGTACAGGTAGGGTCAGCCTTGTATAGTGTGGTTGGTTGTTCAGGTCGAACGTTATACGAGGGATGAGTGGAACCTGAAATCCCATCTGCGTATGTTGGCTGTTTATGGGCCCAGGTCATGCTGCCGTGAGTGTGTCTGCCCACGGAAGTGCCACTTCCCGATGCCTGAAAAGACATCTCATAGGCCAGCAGAGGCCCTGGGTCCCTAGGCTGGTGAGGCCTTGTTAGGCAAAACCTAGCAGTGGGAATGATCTGGAGAGACGCCCAGGGAGATGGATGAGGACCCATCAGAAGAGGCAGTGGGGGTCTTGGAAGAGAGAGACTCTCTCAGAAAGGTGGGGTGATGGGGGGAGCATTAGTGTTCAAGGGACTTGGGTGGATTCCTGACAGTCGGGTGTCCCCGTGTGTCAGCCCGACAGCAGCCGTGTCTCACCGCCATTCAGCAGCTGGTACTCCACGCTGTAGCCCTGCAGCGCCCGCTCGCACTGCGGCTCCTGCCAGCTTACTTTCAGAGACGTGGGTCCCAGGGCTGAGAACACCAGGCGGGTGGGTGTGTTGGGCACACCTGCAGCCAAGCGGGAGCCTGGAGACAGGAGGCCACAGTCAGCCGGTGTCGGGGGTGTCTGGGCAGGAGTGCTAGTTCTAGCCCTGCCCGCCCTCAGCTGTGGTGCCTGCACTGACCGCTGGCCAGGTGGCCCACTCACCCTGCAACACCCTATCCAGGCCACCCAGCACCTCCTGAACGTCCTCAGAGTGGGTGCGGGCCCTGCCTGTGCCGAGACGGGGTGAGCCCGTGAGTCAGCCGGCCCCCACCCTCCTCAGCTGGCCTGGCCCCTCTCCTGCCCCAGCCCAGCACCCCCGGAGGACGGAAGCCGCGTTCGGCACCAGCGCTGATGTGGATGGAATGGAGGGTAAGGTGGCACGGGCGGCGGCGGCGGCGGTGGGTGGATGGGTGAGAGATGGAGCAGGACAGCTGTGGAGGCACAGGATGGCCACCCCTGTACTACCTGGGCCCCAAAAGGGTGCTGCTGGCTGCCCAGCCAGGATTATAGAGTCTCTTGAGTCCCCGGAGTGGGGGACCCCCTTCATCTGAGCCCGACTCCAGGACCCCAGGGCCCAGGACAGCGGAAGCCTGCTCCTCCCGTGTTCCCAGATGGGAGGGAGGCCTAGGGCAGGACAAAACAAGAGTGACAGGGCAGGAAGTGTGCATGTCAGAGGATGGGCAGGAGGGCGACGGCAGGCCAGCAGCCCGAGCGTCCAGGAGCTGGAAGAGAGGAAGGATTAGGGGGAGAGCAGGGGAGGTGGCGGGCACTCACTCTGGGAGGAGAGGGAGGTGAGGGTTGAGTAGTCCCTGGACAGCGTGGCCGAGTGCGAGTGTCCCGTGCGGGTCAGCGAGTGGTAGTCCCGCGAGAGGGTGGAGGACGTGCTCAGCACGCGGTGGGACAGGTGTGGGCTCAGGTGGGTGCTGTAGGCGGCGTTGCTCACAGTCATCCTGTGCAGGGAGTTGGCACTGCCCGGGAAGGCAAAGTCCATCCGCCCGTTCACCAGGTGCTCTGTGGGGTAGAGCAGGGTCACCGGACCGGCCCGCACCAGGCCTGGAGCCCCTCGGGGCAGGCTGCGGCCCTGGGAATTCCCTGGATTACCTACCCTCTGGGGGCCCTTGGCGTAAAAACAACCTGCTCCCCTTGGCCCGCCAGGGACAGAGGTCCTTGGAGGAGTCCAAGGGCCCCCTAGGCGTCTGCAACTCAGGTCCTGTGGCCTGGCAGGACGCCCCTATGGACGGCCGCTGACCTCAGCCGGGGACTCACTGCCCCTGCAGTTGGCCCTGCCCTGGGGAGAGCCCAAACGCCTGCCCTTGGGTCCCCTGAGGCCTCTGAGGGGTCTCCTTGGGCACCAGGGCCTGCCCCCTGGACACAACAGACTTGGAAGTTTGGGGGCAGTCCAGCTTTGGGGAGAGCCCCAGCGCCTGCCCTGGGGTCCCTTGGCTCTGGGGTGGGAGCCGGGCAGCCTGGCCGCGGTGGGCTCTGGCTGGAGCCCAGAGGCAGCAGACCAGCGAGCCTAGGTGGGTGCGGGTCAGGGCAGGCCGGTCACCTCCCTCCCCGCCGGTGCCCCGCGCGCCCCCTTCGGCGGCGCCGTCGTCCAGGGGCCCGCGGGGCGGCTCGGCAGAGTCGGAGGAGCGCCGGCTGCTGGCCGACGGGCGCGGGATGAGCTCCGGGGGCAGCCGCCACGTGACGCGCCGCAGGTCCAGCTCCTCCCCCAGCAGGGGCTCGAACTTCCAGCCGCTGCCGCCTTGGGAACAACGAAGGGCCGCGTTGGCACCGCCGGGAGGCGCGGGCGGCTGCGCGGAGGGGCTGGGGGAGGAGGCGGGTGGCGCTCTGACGTGAGCCCATCCTCTGGCTCTCTGGGGTCCGGGTGTGTGTGCCGAGGAGCCCGGTGGCCTGGCGAGGCCCTGGCCCGAGAGGTGGAAGAGGGCGGCCCGGGCTGCAGCCGGCGAGGGAAGACCCCTGGACCAGAGCCTGGGCTCTGTCGCCAGCTGTGAGGACTTGCTGCTCTGAGCCTCAGTTTCCCGTCTGGATAACGGAGGGAGTGAGCTCTCCCCTGCCGGCCTCCCAGGGGCACTTCCAGCAGCCAGAGTGCGTCACAGGCAGCCAAGTGTAGTGCAGCTGAGCTGGGGCACCTGATTCGTACCAGCTGCTCTTTACTTCAGACCCTCAAAACTCTCAAGACCCTTGGGCTTGGGTTCCTTAAACCCAAGCTTGACGCCACGGAGGCCTGGTATAGGCAATGATGGAGGAAAATACAAATCCCGGAGGATTTTCACTAATGGTAGTGTGTGATTGGCAGCCCATTTCACAGATCAGAAAACAGGCACAGAGAGGGTGACTCATCTGAATTCCTGCAGTGGAGCAGAGCTCAAACTGAGTCCCCAAGGGTCCCAGTCGAGGGCTCTTTGCATCACACTGTACAGGAATCAAGGAAGGAGGAGACACTGCTTTGTGGCCCCCAGAGCCAGGCCTGCCTCCTCCCGCATAGCCCTGTCCCTGGGAGGTGGCCCGAGTCCATGGCACTGCTGGTGGGCCTTCGAGTCTCAAAACTGTGTTTCCAGTCCCAGGTGCACGAGCCTGTGTGCATGTGCCCCAAGCACAGGTCTGTCTGCCTGTCCTCACACACAGACATGCACACGATTCACTTGGGCCACGTCGGCTTTGTCCCCTCTGTATCCAGAGCCAGTGTGGTGCCTGCCAAACCGTCGGCTTTGTAGATACTCGTCTGGGGCTGAGAGGGGACTTCTGGTGTGACCTTCCTGCCCAGTGCACTGGCCCCTTGGCTCTCTCTGGACACCAGTGACGGCCCCACCCTCTACCCAGGACCCCCACCTTCCTCGCAGGCGTCCCAGGCCCACTCACCAGTGTCATCAGAGACGCTGGGCCTCTGGCTGCCAGTCGGGGAGCGGAGCACGTCATCGCTGTACATGAGGAAGCTTTCGTAGTCTTCCCCGCTCTGGGCGTCCACGATGGGGATGTCCGGGATGATGGGGACTGCAGGGTGGGAGCAGGTGAGCCGGGGCCCCAGCCTCGGCCTCCTGCCCGCCCCTGTCTGCCCTGTGCCTCCCGCCCACCACTCACTGGACATGGGCCGCTTGGGCTGGGTGGCCAGGTTGATGATGGCCTCCCGCTCAGGCCCCCAGCCTGCCCCGTTGCGAGCCTTGACTGTGTAGCGGTACGGCTGGGACTCCCGCAGGTTCTCAATGAGCAGCGTCCGCTTCTTGGGGCTGTCTACCAGCACCTTCTTCATGGGCCCGATGGGTCCTGGGACAGGGAGAGTGCTTCAGAGGGGTCATCCAGCTTCTGGCCTGGTGCCTGCCTCTGACGCACCAGGACTGTTGCACAGCCCCTGAAGCGCACCCAGGAGTTTGGGGAATGAGTCAGGGAGCAAGCAACTGTCGAACCCCAGCTGCATGCCAAGCCCGGAGAGCCTGGGTGTGACTGGCTTAGAGAAGGCTCCACGCGGCTCACTGCTAAGTTAAGTGGCAGAGACAGACCGGACTCAAGTCGGCCCCACTGTCACCGCTACCAATTGGTAAAGGGTCCTGCGTCCATGTGCGTCTGTGTGACGCTGGCTCCCGAGGCTTGGGCGCCCTCACCACCTGTGCCTCGCTGCCCAAATGCACGGCTGCCCTGGTCACTTGGGCAAGGACGGGAGGAGAGAGGCAGGCCTGGACCTGCACCTGAGGACCGGCTGAGGCTTGTGAGAGCTAAGGGCGAGAGCAGAGGGGAAGCAGCTCTCCTCCGCCACACCTAGAAGGGTGGACGCAAGCCCTGGGAGAGAGGAGGAAGAGACCCCAGGCTGCTCTGAGCAAGTTACGGTGCCTAGGCCCCCGTGTGACAAGATGGGGCCCTCTATGTTGGAAGACGTCTGGGAGACCAGAAAATGTCCCAGTTTCCAAGGGGTCCAAAGGAGGGCTCTGGAAAAACAACACCTGCTAAGCTTGATGCTGTTTGTTTGTTTGCCCCACCGCGTGGCATGCGGGATCTTAATTCCCCAACCAGGGATCGAACTCATGCCCCCTGCAGTGGAAGCATGGATTCTTAACCACTGGACCACCAGGGAAGTCCCTTGATGCTGTTTGATAAGTGAGCAGCTGTGCTCCAAGAATTGGCTGATGTTGGGCTGTCAGCCCGGGGAGGTCTCTAACTGCCCTCTCTCATCTCTGTCCACCAGGGGGAGAAGGGAAGGGGGCCACCCCAAAGTTGCTGACGCCCTTGGGCCAGGAGGTCTGCCTCACACATTCGTGACACAGCGGAGGCCTCAGCAGGCTAAGGCCATGGGCTGAAGCCACCAGTCATTCCTGGGATTAAAGGCTGGGTCAGAAGGCACTTCCTGACAGTGGTCCATGAGTGGACCAGGTGTTGTAAACTCAGAATGAGCCAAGGATGTGATGCAGCTGCTGAGAAGCTTGTGCTTGGTCAGCCAGGCTAGTGAAGAGCAAGGAGCCTGAGGCCCAGAGCAATCCTGCTGCCCTCTGCCCTGTTGGGCCACCCTGGGGCTGCTAAGCCTGACTCACTTTAGGGTCCGCAGGTCCTATTTGGGGGTGGTCAGCTCTCCATCCCTGAGATGGACCAAACAGACGTGAGAGCACCAGGAGGAGGGCCCTGCACCAGGCGAGAGGCGGGACCAAGTTCCCTCAAATAGTTTCTCATCCTGACAACTGGCAGGGGTCATCCCTCCCCTTTCCAGGACTGGGAGAAAAATAACAGTTCTGCCAGATGCTTTGGCCTAGGGCTGCCAGATAAAATATTGCATGAAATGTACTAGAAAAATTGTCTATTTGAAGTTCAGGGTGTCCTCCGCTTTTATTTGCTAAATCTGTCACCTCTACTCTGGCCCTAAGAGAACCGTGTAGAATTGAGCCATTCTAGTTACCTGCATGGGCAGGCAGCCCTGGACACTTGTGACCCCACTGCACATATATAATCTCAGGCCTTCCATCCCTACCTGCCCCGGGAGCTTCTGGGCTTGGCTTTGGAACGCAACTCAGCCCAAACCTGACCACAAAGCTAACGATGCCCCAGGCAATCAGACATATGGGCTCATCCACTGACCGGGACGCCGTGACCTCCTCCCACTCTCCGCCCCCTCCCTGGAGGCAGAAGGAGAGGCCCACATCCTTACGGTTGTCCTCGTTGACCAGGCCATAGCAGACCTCATAGGCTGTGATCTCGCCGTTGGTCTCGGCCGGCTCAGCCCAGCTCAGCTGGGTCACGGTGGAGGAGACGACATTGAAGGCCAGACGCCCCGGCTCGCTGGGTACTGGAGGGGGAGGGGATGCAGGAAGAGAGCTGTCAGCCGCAGAGAGGGGGCAAGAGTTCTAGGGGGTCGGGGGACAGGGCTGGGCACGCTGGCATCAGGGTAGCTGGGGGGCAGACAGGTGGATGGACGGAAAGGCGAGGCCTCACCTTCCGGGTGAGTGCGACAGGACACCAGGGAGCTGTAGGGGCCCTCGCCCTGCGCCCCGTAGGCGCACACCTTCATCTCGTAGTCGCAATACGGGTACAGGTTGGTGAGCTCCACCGAGGGCACCTTGCTGTCGAGGAGGTGGGCTTCGGACTCAGAGTCACCCTGGATCCAGTACTTCACCTGCTCCCGGGGCGGGGCTGGTCAGTGGGGAGCAGCTGGCAAAGCTGATCGTCCCTCCACTGAGCCCTGCCCTTGTTACCCGCTTTGCGCACAGACACGGAGGGACCGAGTGACCTGCCAGGTTCACACAGCAGGGCTGGGGCAGAGCAGAGGTGTTTCTGGGCTGGTGGGGCCACCGTCCAGGAACTTGCCTCTCCCCCGGGGCACAGATGGGGGTTCCCCCATCCACTGAGGCCAAGCATGCCCTCTCCTCTCCCTCAAGGGCCCTCTGCCCCCGGGTGGCCCACCTCCCCACTATGTGCCCTGCCTCCCCATCCATCACCCTCATCGCCCCCCCACCTTACCCGGTACCCTGTTGGCTTGCCAGGAGGGGGCAGCCAGTTGAAGTGGATCTTCCGGGACCCGGCGGCCTTGGCATTGGGGTTCTGTGGGGCACCCAGGTCACCCCGGGGGAGTGGGGGTGATGACAGGGTCTGGCCCATTAAGTTCCCGTCCAGTTCATCTGTAGTGGGTCAAGCCAGGGCAGGGCAGCCAGCTGAGACCCCCTGCTGCTTTGAGGGGGGCAGGAACCCACCGTCGCCACCAGGGGGCGCCAGAAGCCCAGTTAAACCCCAACGCTCCTTCCCTGCACCCCCCTCAACTGAGACCTGCCAAAGGGGGTCTCTAGAGGGCTGGTGCCCCCATTAGTAAAGCACAGGGCATCCTGCCAAACTTGGGGGGGCCCAGGAGGGTCTCTGGAGGGACGAGAAGGAGGAGAAGGAGTTTGCTCTCTCTCTCCCTTTGGCAGCCAAGGGTGTGTCCCACGTGAGAATATTTGGCTCCTCCCAACGCCCTCCATCACTCCCGTACCCCAAGATTCCTCCTCCTCCCCCATCTTCTCTGCAAGCCTCCTCTCCGGGTGGGCTCACAGACCCCACTATACAGTTCTCAGGACCCATAAGAACTGTTTCACCCCTTCTGGGAACACCTGCATTTTAGCTGGAATTAAGGCTGAAGTCAAAGGGCTAAGGCCCTTAGTGGTGGGATTCACAGCCAGCAGCAGGCCGGTGGCCGCGTGACCCCAGCCTCTGATTGAGAGGAGGGTTGCCAGATAAAGGCAGGATACCTAGTTAAATTGGAACTTTAGATAAACAACAAACACTTTTTTAGGATAAGTACATCCCAAATAGTGCATGGGACATACTTATACTACAGATGTGGTGGTTACTTATCTGAGATTCAAATTTAACTGAGCGCCCTGTATTTTTACTTGCTAAGACTGTCAAGAAGCCCCCAGCCCTGCTTAAGCTGACTCCAGACTCTGCCTACCTCGGTCCCCAATGATGACAGTGGCAGACTGGGGCTGGCCCAGGCGGGCCCCAAACTTGGGGTTGCTGAGTTGGATGTAGAAGCGGCGGGTCTGGCAGCCCCGCAGGAGGGAGTCCATCTCCTGCAGCTCCAGGAGCTTCACCTGCAGCTCCTTCCAGGTCTCCCCAGGTTGGAATAGCAGTTCGCCCTCTGTGGGGATGTAGTCCTGGGAGTGGGAAGGGGTCAGGGTCAGACCAGGCCTGGGACAATGAGTAACGGCCCCACACCCCACCCCAACCTCACAGATAATGCAGAGACCCTCACACACAGACTGTCCCACGTGGATGCGGAATGGCTCACGTTTCTACAACACCTGTTGTGCATCAAGCACTTTACAAATATTAGCTCGTTTACTCCTCAGGGCAGTGTGAGGTAGAGATATTATTGTCCCCATTTTACAAATGAGGAAACTGAGGCACACAGAGGCGAAGAAACTTGCCCAAGTTCACACAGGTAGTGGTGGTGGAACCAGGATTTGAACCAAGGCACAGAGACAGGGATGCAGATATGGAGGGTCCCATACAGGCAGGCACTCAGCTGGGGCAGCTGAGATTTGGAGGCCCCAGACAGGGAGGGAGGAACTGTTCCCCACACTGGGGCTCTGAAGTCTGGATCCCACCAGCCCCTAGGCCCTGCCTCCCGGGTGGGGTGCTTCCAACATCTCCAGCTTCTCCCCCCCACCCCCCGCAATGCCCCAGAGCTTTCCTGAGCGCCCGTCACATGACGCCACTAGGTGGCACTGCAAACTAACATTCAATTCCAGGCACTGCTAGCCAGCCCCACTGTGCGGAAAGGGACAAACTCAAACGCTCAAAAACCCAGAAAGAAAAGCAGGAGTCGCCTGCAAGACAACTGACCTGGGGGGGATGCTTCAAAAATGTCCAGGTGACAAAAGACAAAACCGGGGAATTATTCTAGATGAAAGGAGACTAAAGACACATGGCAACAAAATGCAATGCCATACCCTTGACTGGTTCCTGGATTGGAGGGAAAAAGTTATAGAGGACATTACTGGGACATGTGAACATGGGGGGATCCGAATATGGACAAATTATTAGTTATGAGGACAATGTGACATTTCTTAAGTTAGGTAATTCTGTCATAGTTATGTAGAGTGACCTTGTTCTTAGCAGGCGCCTGCAGAAGAGTTTAGGGTCTATATGATGTCTACAATTTACCTTGAATAGTTCAGCCAACAAAAGTAAACCAAACACACTCTCTCCCTTTCTCTCTACAGTTATAGAGCTATAGATACATATATATATATTCTCTCCCTTTCTCTCTACAGTTATAGAGCTATAAATACATATATATATATATATATATATATATATATATATATAACACACACACACACACACATGCACGTATACATCTATATAGAAGGAGAGAAAGAAAGCAAGGTGAATCTACGTAAAGAGTAAATGGGTGCTAATTTTGTTAGTCTTTCCATTTTCCTGTAGGTTGAAGCTTTTCAAAACAAAAAGTTGAGAAATAAAATGTTTTTAAAAATAGTTCAATACCAAAGGATCTTTATAAAAGCATAACAGGACAGCCAGAATCTCTATAATATGGCATATTCAGTGAAAAGTTATGGGCATACAAATTCCTCTTTGGCGTTTTTATGGGGAGCCCTGGAGCAGTAATGAGAACTGTTCCTACCGATAAAAAGAAGAATAAGGTGTGTGTCGGGATCTCCTGAGTGCACGCCTGCTCCCAGGATTGCCAAGTGGGCCTGTGGGCCAGTGAGACTAGACTTTATTACTTTTTGAGTGAAGTTCTGATGTGAATATTTTTAGTTTTAAAATGTTGGTAATAGGTATAAACTGGATAACTAATGAGAACCTATGGTATAGCACAGGGAACTCTACTCAATACTCTGTAATGACCTATATGGGAATAGAATCTAAAAAAGAGTGGATATATGTATATGTATAACTGATTCACTTTGCTGTACAGCAGAAACTAACACAGCATTGTAAATCAACTATACTCCAATAAAAATTAGTTTAAAAAAACATTGGTAATAGGGAATTCTCTGACAGTCCAGTGGTTAGGACTGTGAACTTTCACTGCCATGGGCCCGGGTTTGGGTTCGATCCCTGGGTTGGGGAACTAAGACCCCACAAGCCATGTGGCGTGGCCAAAAAAAAAAAAAAAAACATAAAATGTTGGTAATAGGGGCTTCCCTGGTGGCGCAGTGGTTGAGAATCTGCCTGCCAATGCAGGGGACACGGGTTCGAGCCCTGGTCTGGGAAGATCCCACATGCCACGGAGCAACTGGGCCCGTGAGCCACAATTACTGAGCCTGCGCGTCTGGAGCCTGTGCTCCGCAGCAAGAGAGGCCGCAATGGTGAGAGGCCCGCGCACCGCGATGAAGAGTGGTCCCCACTTGCCACAACTAGAGAAAGCCCTCGCACAGAAACGAAGACTCAACACAGTCATAAATAAATAAATAAATAAATAAATAAAAGAAGGAAAAAAAAATTATTAAAAAAAAAAAATGTTGGTAATAAATTTAGAAAAACAAACAGACCTGTAAGCCAAACCAAGCACATCCACCACCTGGATTTGGCAGTTCCCCGAGACTGGGGCCCAGTGATAAAGGGGACACTGCCCTACCACACGGCCCTCCCTGCCCTGAGGGCTGCTCCTGTGGCACAGCCCAGAGAGGGCCTGCCCGGCAATGACAGCCCAGGGACATGGGGTCTGTGATCCCACGTCAAGAAGCCCAGAGTCCCTGCACAGGGGCAGACGGAGGTGTCTATTTCTCTGTGGAGAGTTTGGCTGTCCTGGTGGATCCTGGGATGTTGGGAGGGGGACACGGATGGTCTGGACATGATGAGACCTTACTCCTCAGGGCGTCACTGGCACTTTTGGTGCGCAAGTCACCCCTGCTGCAGGGTGACCGGGCAGGTGGACATGTCCTTGGGAGGCCAGCCAGCGGCACCACCAGCATCCGGAGACTCAGGCAGCTGCCACGTCCTGCTCCCAATGGGCCCTTGGGATTTGCCCTTGACCTCGTGGTGGAGACTCACCTGGTTGCCCTGCGCTGTGTTGTCCTGCGTGCAGTAGGAGACCTGGGACTTGCCGTTGTCCAGGATACGCCGGATGATGGGGATGCGGGCCACGTGCTCCCCGCGGCTGACCAAGTACTCGGGCTGCTCAAAGGACACGATCCCGCTGGCTGCAAGGAGCCAGGCACCGGTCAGGGGTCTTGGCCACAGTCCCTTCTCAGCCCCCGCCCTCCCTCTGGCCCAGCCCGGCCCAGACTCCAGGAGTCTGCTTGTCACCCCTCTCTGGGGAGGGCAGAGGAAGGGGCTGGAAAAGTCTGCCAGGAAAAGTTGGCAAGGCTGGAACAGTGTCCAACTAACATCTTGGAAGGGTCAGGGCAGAGAAAGGAGGCCGGGCAGGGGCAAGACCAGACATGAGAGCTGAGACTGAGAGCTGGGGCAGAGTAGGCCTAAGTCCTGGGGTCCTGGAGCAGGTGGGGAGGGGTCAGGGACCAGAACAGACCCTCTGGGCACCGGAAAGATGGTTATCAACAAGTCCAGGTTCCCCGAGGAACTAGCAGGGAAGGCACCGTGGGTGACAGTGGTGGGACGCCTTGCTCACCCTTCTAGATAGGCTTGGGCAGAGGGAGGCCCCAGTCCCCTCCCTGCTCTGATGCCCTGTCATCCTAGGGGGGCCCCATTCAGTCTCCCAAGTTCAAAGGCCATAGGGGAAGAACAAGGAGAGGGATGTGCAATGGCCCCAGGAGGACGTAGCACCCTCTGGTGATTATAAGAGAAGCTCCCACACTGAGTGCTTACTACCAGGCACTGTGCAGAGATGTACAGCCACACACTCCTCACAAGAGCCTGATGCCCATTTTACAGATGGAGAAACCAAGGCTCAGAGGTTAAGTCACTTGCCTAGGCCACATGGCCAGGCCCCACTTCCACTTGGATTCGAGGAGGAACAAGGGACCCCAGAGCCTCCCTTTTGGACCCCCTGTTCCCCCTGACCCTGACCGACCTTGCTCCTTGATGATGGTGATGTTGACCAGACGGCGGCCGAGGGTGGCAGTGCCCACGGGCACGTCGATGGCCTCCACCAGCAGCTGCTTCTCGTCATCGTCCTCAGGCCGGATGAAGAGAGGCACCCGCACGTCCACCAGCTCCACGCCCTCCTGGAACTCCACCATGCCCCGGGCGTCTGGGCGGGCGGTGGGGAGCCATCAGATGGGGGTCAGGGGGCCGCACAGGGGTGGGAGGTCAGAGGGAGGGGCACAGAGAGCCTGCCCACCTACCCTGGTCTGCAGTGAGGGTGTAGTAGCCAGGGGCCACCTTGAGCTCATGGAAGGCCCCCTGCTCCACGTGCTTCTCCGTCAGCTTCAGCAGGGCCTGCTTGGCCGAGCGGGGCGCCATCAGCACCGTGTCCACAATGGTGTGGTCCTGCCTGGGGGCGGGGTTGGGGGGGGAGGTGTCAGGCTGGCCAGGAGGCTGGCACTTGTCCCGCCCCGCCTGCCTGTCCTCTCTCCATCAGGGGACAAGATTCCAGGCAGTAAAAAGCAGAACCAGACGGTCCTAGAGGCCACGCTGGTCCCACCACCTCGCCCTGCAGCCTCGGCATCCTCATCTGTGAAATGAGGCCACTACTCCCACCCACCTCACCAAGAAGGGCTGGTGAAGCAAAAGTAGAGTCAGGACAGCAAAGATGTGAAGGGTATAGGCCCTGAAGCCAGACTGCCTGGGTTCAAATCCTGGCTCTATATCTTTTTTTTTTTTTTGTACATGGATGACCACAACAAAAGCAACAATGATTGCAATTACCAAACATGAAACACACTCATACTATGTCATAATATTGACATTCAGTCCAGTAATCCTCCACTGCTGGCTCTATATCTTAACAGCTAGGTAACCTTGGGCAAGTTACTTAAGCTCTCTGATTCTCGGTTTCCTCAACTATAAAGTGGGAATAGCAATGGTACCTACTTGGATAAGATAACCACACACATGAAGCCCTTAGAACAAGGCCTGGCCCGTTGTAAGCACTCAGAACGCAGGTCTAAATGGTTCTTACTGAAGGTGATGTGCTCAGTGAGAGCTGGATTCTGTTACTGCGCAGTTCTGTCCTCTCTGCATGCTGTTCCCACCCCCACTCTTCCCCTGGGGGGGCTGGGACTCGGGGTAGGAACTGGGAAGGAGGTGTGTCACCCACTGGACCATCTTCTTGGCAGCCAGCGGTGCCTCCAGGATCAAGGCCTTTGGCGTCGGAGGAGGGCTGCAGCTGGGCACCGGGCTATCCCGGGTACTGGGTAGGGGGCTATTGCCGGCACGAGGGCAAGGACTGGGTCTGCTTGGTTCCCTGTGGTTTTCCTGTTCTAGTACCGGGGCTGGCTTTTGGTGAGGGCTTCATACTGGTATTTGTTCAGTGAAGGGCCTACCCAAGGACAGACACAGACAGCCCTCCTTTCCAGTGGGATGGAGATGGAGATGGAGATTGGGGTGGGGGAGGGGGCAGAGGGGGCAGGTACTTGGGGCTGGTACTACCCCACCTGTGTGTCTTCGACTCACTTTTTCCCGGCATTGGGCTGCTGCCTGTGGAGGACAAAGTGGGGAACGTGAGCCAGGTGGTCCCTGGGGTGGAGGCACGATCTGCCTGGGGGAAATCCCCTGGTGTTGGCTATACGGGCAGCACCCTCACCCAACCCCGGGCACCCAGGACCCACCGGAACTTGGTCTGCTGGAGCTTCTGCGCGCCTGTGATATGCCTGTACACCTCGTTCAGCTGCCAGGCAAGGGAGGGCTGTGAGGCTCGGGCCCTGGGGGAGCCTCTCCACCCGGAGCCATCCCGGCCCAGAGGACCTCTCGGGGTTGGCTGGGGGCGTGGCCATGGGCACGCACATTGCCTCTACCCTTCTGGAAGCATTTACAGGGAACAGATCCCAGCATGATCCCAGGCCAGGCACATGTCCAAGGAAGCCCTTCTTTCCTGCCCGGAAAAACCCAGGTTCCCCAGCTGCTTCCCTCTGCTCTCCCACCGCCTGGCTCACACCCAGCCCAGAGATGCCAGCTGCCTGGGATCGGCTTCTTTGGCCCTTACGTTCTCCTCCACTTCCTGGCGCAGCTGGTCACATTCTCGGGTGCCAGGCTTCAGTAAGTTCTCGGTGCAAAGGCGGGCAAGGCGCAGGGACAGCCCGTAGGGCGCTAGGGGCAGGCAGGGAGGGGTGTCGTCAGCCCTCTGCACAGTGGGCACCGCAGAAGCCCCATCCAGGAGCCATGCTTGGATAGGGGAGCACCTGAGGCTTATAGCACCATCAGGAAGGATAGAAGGCAGCCAGGCCTGTGCCTGCACCCAATACCCAGAGAAAATAGGAATGGTGTGATCCCGGACCCGGGAGCAGCGGTGAACATGCCCTGGGCCCCAAGGGCAGCCCCAAGACCTGCGGTGCCCAGCCCTGGCCCTCACCCAGCTCCATGGGGTTGATGCCAGCAGCATGCGAGGCAAAGCCAGGCCGTTGCACGTTGTTGGTGATCTTCCAGCGGACCATGTCACGCCCCTTGAGGTTCCCGCTGCGCAGCATGGGCGTGTCCAGGTGATCCGAGGCCATCAGGTTCTCCCGCAGCATGTAGTGGTCTTCCTTGAAGCCCACCATGTGACCTGCGGGACAGGGTCCTCACACTGGGCCCTCACACTGGGCCGCTCCCTAGACCTTCCCCACCACACCCCTGCAGGTGGGACCCTGGGGCCTCCCGCCTCTGTTCCAGACTCAGCCCCCGCTTCCCCTCCACCCCAGCTGGAAGAAAGAGCGTGCAGAAGCCCACACGACCCCTGCTGATGCTGGCCCATACCTCGGTTGCAGCACGGGAGAAGGGCCAGGCAGGCCTAGGAGACAAGGTGGGTGAGGATGAGAGCTGAGACAGCCACCCCAGCCTAGGTAAGCCCCTTCCGCCACCACCTCCCACCCACGCCAACGGTCCAGAGGGGCCAAAGGTGCCTTCCCCAGACACCAGGATATCCAGGCAGCTGCAGGGGTCTAGGTGTGTGGCACACAAGGTGGGTACAGAGGGTGATGGGGGCAGAGGGTTCCCCAAATTTGTGCCAGGGGACCCTGGTCCTGCTGTATACTCTGGAAAGTAAAGGTTCTGTGATCAAACCCATTTGGGACGCACGGAATTCCTTCCCCTTAGTTTCACTATTCATACAACTAGGTCAAAGGCTCTGAGAAGTCCTGCAGAGAAGAAAGCGCTTTCTCAAATGTATTTGATCACAGAACCCTTTTCCTCTGTAACACACACTAATATCCCACAACACTGGGGGTCACTGCAGAGTGTTGCCTCTGAGCCCCACAATTCAGTATCCCTTGCCATGCCATCCTCCATGTTTTCCTGTCTCCTGTCTTTCCTCCCCAGTGAGACTGTCAGCTCCTGGTGGGCAGAGCCCTTCCTTCCCTGTTAGCTCTCATGACCCTCTGCATGTGGCTGACCCCCGGGCAGGGGCTCCCAGGTATCCGGCCACTGATGGTTGGCAGAGGTGAGAGGCTGGGGTGGGGAGGGCACCAGGGCTGGGCAGAACATGGGGGTTCGCTTGGCCTCTGCCACCCACAGGGACCCTGGTGGCGGGTGGAGACCCTGGGGGAGCCCCCACCTTGCAGCAGGCACAGTACTTCCAGCAGAGCAGCCCCAGCAGTGCCGGGAACAACAGGAGGAAGATAAGCAGGGGGATGAGCCACCAGAAGGTGCCGGGGGGGCAGTCTAGGGAGGAAGGAGGAGGAAGAGGAGGGAGTCGGTGCCATCTCCCCCTCCAGGGTCTGCCAGGCCACCCACATCCCCCCCCGGCCGGCCCTCCAGCTCACCCTTGCTCCTCTGCACCAGGACGGTGCTGTTGGGCCCGGGGGCGCCGTCACCCTCCACGGTGTAGCTGTACGTACAGTCGTCGTCCTCGTCCCGGAAGGAGCAGTACTCCACCACCTCCTCTGCTGCACCCACAGACGGTCAGCAGGGCACCCGACCCCACCCCGGAGCACCTTAGGGCCTGGTGAGGGGGCCGCTCCTCACCACGGCCCTACTCTGGGGCCCACCCCGCCCATCACAGGGTGGGAGGCACCTCCCTGGGGAAGAATGCAAGTTCCCGGCAAACTGTGCATACAGATGGGGCAAGGCGGGGGCTGCCCTCCAGGAGCTTCAAAGGCTGCAAATCTGTGCCCGTCCTGGGCATCACTCAGGAGCTGGGCTTCTACAACATTTTTCTTTTTTCTTTTCTTTTTTTTTGGCCACATGTTGGGATCATAGTTCCCCGACCAGGGATCGAACCCATGGCCCCCGCAGCGGGAGTGAGTAGTCTTAACCACTGGCCCGCCAGGGAAGTCCCTTCTAGAACATTTCTCTGACCTAGAGGAAAGGAGGCTGTGTGCCCCCACGGCCCAATTATGTGCCTTTGCCGTGTTCATGGCCCTACCCAGCTCTTTGCCCCCTGCCCAAGCCAGAAGCCATCTCCCCAGGTCTGGGGGCCCTGGCCAGACTGTGTGTCCCCTACCTGGGTCTGTGTGACCTGTCTGGGTTCTGTGACCACTCTCAGGTCTGGAACCCCTCTTTCTGGACTGCATCTCCTCAGTTTGGATTATGAGCCCCCTACCCAGCTCTACAGCCCTGCCCAGATAAGAGACACCACCTACCCCATCGGAAGCCCCCCTGCCTAGTCCTCTTTCCCTGCCCCATACCTTTCTTAAGCTCATCCACCATCTTGACCTTGAAGCTGCACTCCTTACACGTGTGCCCCTTCTTTTCACCGGTGCCCCACGCCTGGCACTGCACACAGGAGCGCAGGTCCTCACAGAGGCCCAGGTGGATCTGGGTGGGCGAAGAGGGCCAGATGGGCACTGTGTTGGGCGGCGGCCCCTGCCAGGCCCGCTCCCACCACGTCACACCCTTGGGCAGTTCCTCTGGCACCAGGCTCAGCCCCTCTTGTCCGTCTTGCCCTGTGCCTGGGGTCCCCACGCCCATACCCAGTGAATCTGGCCTCACCGCTGAGTAGTTGATTTCGCAGATGGTGTCTGTGTAGAGCGACTGTTCGTTGCAGTGGCAGCGGCCACACTCGCAGTAGCCACGCCCATTACAGATACCCTGAGTCAAGAGGAGGCACCAGTGAGCCAGCTGTGCCCCCATCCCTGCCTGAGAGGGAGGGTGGTCCTGATTGGGGCCCCCTCCGCCGCCCCCCACTGTCTGCCTCATGCCCAGGCCTACCCCGTTGCTGTCGATGCAGGTGGCATTGCTGAGAGGACAGTCACAGCTCAAGCCTGTCCAGCCAGGCTCACACACACACTGGCCCATGGAGCAGCGTCCCCGGTCTGCAGAGAAGGGGAGGGGAGAGGAGAGGCACACTTGCACCCACAGTCCAGGCTGCCCACTGGCTGGAGCTGCCTTGGGAGCTAGGATGTCTCCAGCCAGGGGCAGAGACATCTCTTCGTCACTTTCTTGGAACTCCCTTCTCTCCATTTCTCCTGCTCTATTGTGCCCTTCTACCTTCCACTCTGCAGCTGGGGTGATCACCCCAAAACACAAACCCAATCATGTGTCTCCCCTGTTTAAGAACCTCTAATGAGTCCTGGCCAATGCAATAAGGTAAGAAAAAGAAATAAAACATAAGTTTTGGAAAGTAAGAGATGAAAAACTGTCATCATTTGCAAGTATCAGAAACATGTCACAAAATAGCAAGAAGAATCTATAAATAAGTTATTAGATTTCATAAGTGAGTTTAGCAAGGTGGCTGGATACAAGGTTAACAAATAAAGAGTTAGAAAATGAAATTAAAAGCACCAGTGAGGACTTCCCAGGTGGCGCAGTGGTTAAGAATCCGCCTGCCAACGCAGGGGACACGGGTTTGAGCCCTGGTCCAGGAAGATCCCACATGCTGCAGAGCAACTAAGCCCGTGAGCCACAACTACTGAGCCTGTGCTCTAGAGCCCACGAGCCACAACTACTGAGCCTGCATGCCACAACTACTGAAGCCCGCGTGCCTAGAGCCCGTGCTCCGCAACAAGAGAAGCCACTGCAATAAGCCCGCGCACCACAATGAAGAGTAGTCCCCGCTCACCGCAACTAGAGAAAGCTCGCGCGCAGCAATGAAGTCCCAATGCAGCCAAAAATAAATAAAAAATAAATAAATTTATTTTTTAAAAAAACACAAAAAAGAAACACACCAGTGACTCCCTTTTGCCCAAAGGATGAAGTCCAATATCCTTACTAGAATAGGGGTTGATTAACTACAGCCTGTGGGCCAAATTCAGCTCACCACCTGCTTTTGCAAAAGTGTTATTGGAACAGAGCCACACTCATTTGCCTTTGTATTGCCTATAAGCTGCTTTCTGCTACAACGGCAGAGCTGGGTAGTTGTGACGGAGACCACATAGCTTACAAAGCTGAAAATATTTAATGTATAGCCTTTTAAGAAAAAGTTTGGACTAGACTAAAACTGGACCCATCCTGGACTGGAACACAAGCCCCTCGCACTCTGGCCCTGCCTCCTTCCTGGCTGCATCTCCCTCCCCTCCTGTCTCAGCTTGGCCTGTGCCAAATGTCTGCCTTTCTCCAGACGTCCTGGGTTCTCCCTCCATTTCTCTGAGCACACCCTGGGGTGGGCAGGTGAAGAGAAGAAATGGCAGACAAAAGCAAGAACGGAGGAAAGGGTAGAAAAGCAGGGTCTTGACCCCCCGTGGCAAGTATACAGTTGGGGCTTAATAAGTATTTGGTGAGTGGATTTTCATTCATTCTCCTCCATTTACCCATTCAGTACTTCCATGTGGCCCCTGTGGGTTCTGTGACCCCTGCCCAGCTCCGGAAGCCCTGGCCAGCCTATGTGCCCATGGCCTGGGCCCACACTGTGTTAGGCCCTGTGGGGCTACAGAGGATGCATTACTCCAGGCCCTGTCTGCTAGAGATGTAGCATCTTCCGAGAGAGTAAAGATCGCCATGCCATATACCACCGATCACTGAGGTTGAGCTGGGTGGTACCCACTCTAGTGGGATGGGAGAGTGGAGAAGGGGGTGGGCACGGGCCGGAGGACCTCAGGGGGACATTCCACAATGGGGATTTCATGTTGGCAGGGGCCTTGGGCATCAAGTTTGTGGAGGAGGAGAGAGGTCCAGGTTGGGGCTGGACTTGGGAGAGGCACTCAGGGAATCTAGAGGAGGGCTGGGCCTGAACATGGGGGTCCTGACTCCCAGAGAGGCTCTCCCAACATGGGTTCTGATGGCAGAGCCAGAGGCAGGGGGCAGGGGCTGGACACCCAGGCCACCCTCTCGGCTCCACCCAACCTGGGCCAGTAGCTCACCGTTGCAGAGGAACCCGGAGGCGCGGGGGCACTGGAAGTTGTCGTATTCGCAGAATTGACCCTCATAGCGGCCTTCACCATAGCACACGCAGTGGCCGCACTGGCACTCGCCCTGCCCCGAGCACAGCTTGTCCTCACCCTCCCGCCGGCAGGGCGCCAGGTCGCTCAGGGAGCCAGTGGAGCAGTTACAGGTCTTGCCGCTCCTGCAGGAGAAGCCAGTCACTTCCGCACAGCGCAGCAGGAAGGCTTTCACCATCCCATTTTACAGATGAGGAAACTGAGGCTCTAAGTGGGCCCCTGTGGGTCTGAGTTATGTAGACAGCAGGGGCTGAGCTGAGACTCAAACCTCAGTCCCCTGAGACCCTCCCCCTGTCCCTTCCTCAAGTCATGACAAACTTATTCAATGTCTTGAAGCTTGAAAAGCCCTTACTCTTACTAGCATTCTCTTATGACTCCCTTCTGCTCAGGTAATAGGTGCCCATGGCTCAGATACTAAAGGTCCAAAAGGGATGGAGGGTAAAGTATGTCTCCCTCCTGTGTCCAACCCACAGCACCCTAATGGCCACCACTGCCCTGATTCTTACACGTCTTTCCAGAGGTAATCCTATATATCCATATATTTCTTTTTTTTTTTTTTTGGCCACGCTATGCAGCTTGCGGGATCTTAGTTCCCTGACCAGGGATCGAACCCGGAGCCCCGGCAGTGAGACTGCTGAGTCCTAACCACTGGACTACCAGGGAATTCCCATATACATGAATTTCAAAGTGCTTTGAACTGAATCCACCTGCCAACTAGACATACCCCTTTCCTAGCCCTTTCTATGCCCAGCTGCCAACCCACCCTCAGCAGCCTACATGGTGTGCCCAGCCCCTCCTCTGGGAGCTGCTGGCATGCTGGGTGCTGGCTTCACCCTCCCACACTCACCAGCCCTCATTGCACACACAGTGTCCGCACATGAAGTCCCCATTGAAGCTGCAGCGAGACGACCGCTCCACTTTTTCCTGGAATGAAATCATGGTGGGGTGGCTGGAGGGGTGAGGGACGCTGGACGCTGCCCCTCAGGGCACCCCGAAAGGGAGTTGTGGCCACAGGATGCTCTGCTGTGTTACTCAGGGCCCTGGGGTGGTCGGCTTAGCCTCTCCCTCCCTCCGCGACCTGGCGGGGCCGCATCATACCAGCTCACAGGCGCACACGTCACAGACGATGTCCACGTCCATCTTGAGGCCATTGGAGAAGGAGGGCTTCAGATGGATGTTGCCCTTCTGGTCCGCTTCTGGCAACTGGCACACGTGAGTCCCCTCCAAGTCCTCGATAGCCCGCAGCTGCACTTGGTAGGTGCCCTGCAGGGACCCCACTGTCAGACAAGGCAGGCCTGGACAGACCACCAGGGGGCAGTTGTGCCTGAAGGCTCTAGGCCCTCGAGCTCCAGGGATGTGTCTGGCCCTTGACACCCAGCTCCCTGCCCGCCCTTCCTCAGGGCTGCAAACTTGCTTCTTCCAGGCACAGTCACGGTAACAATAGCACCAACAGTAACCAGGGTTGCTTTTGGTCCATTCACTCATCTCAGCAGCCCTGAGCTCCGAGCTGATTGGTCTCCACTTTACAGATGAGGACAAGCCAAGGGGCTGATCCAGAGGGCTTCAAACCCAGATCTGACTCCGGAGGCCATGCTCTGGACCTCTGTTCAGGTAGACCCCGCCCCGCAGGGTGCTGTGCCCGTCCTCCCCTGCCCCGGGACCCCCACGGAGGCGTACCACTTCCCCCCGCCGGATGAGAAAGGACCCAGTGTTCGTCTTCTGGAACATCCTGGAGGTGACCTCTGTCCGCAGGCCTCGGGGGCTTTCCAGGGCCCGGATATCCAGGTTGGAGCGGATGCGCTAAGAGAGCAGGCGATCAATGGCCTGGGGGTACCCCGGGCTCACCCACCCTGGCCTGGCCTGTCTGTGCTGCACTCCCACTTACACGGAGGCCTGGGGTGCTGGCGGGGCGGGGTGGGGGGGGTGTCAAGGGAGAAGAGCCTGCAGGAACCTGGGGCCAGGCCCAGGAGGCGCTCCTCAAGGACTGCAGAAGACCCTGCCTCCCTCCTATCCTATTTCCCAGTCCTCCGCCCTTCAGCCTTCTCTCCAGCCCCGCCCCAGAAAGGCTCAGCCTCCAGAGCCCTCACATTGAAGGCCTCCTGCAGCAGATCCACGATGTTGGAAGAGTCCTCCTGCAGCACCCCCAGCGAAGAGACAGGAAAATACGAGGACAGCTTCTGCAGGAGAAAATGCCAGGCTGGGGCTCAGCCTCCGACAGGTGTCAACTCTTTGAATCCAGACCGCAGCTTTGGGGTTCACTCACTTTGCAGATGGGGGAGCTAAGGCCTGGCGCCTGCTGTGCGTTCCGGAGCCTGTGCTCTTAGCCCCCACCTGCTTGGGAGGGGGGCTGGGGAATGGGCACGTGGACTCCTCTTCCCACCAGAGCCCATCCCAAGTTTTGGGAAGGAAGGGAGGAAGGCAGATGGGGGTGTCTGAGAAGTTCCACGGACCCTCCCGCCCGCCCCCATCCTGCCCAGTGAGGTCCCGGCCCCCCGCACCTCGTAGTAACCATAGGAGTAGTTGGTGACTGCGAAGATGGGGATGATATTGTGCTGGCCGAGCAGGCGCACCAAGGTGGGCACCGACGGGTAGTCCTGTGTCCTGTACTGGGTGTAGGTGCCCGTGGTGTCCAGGTGGCACTCCTCGTCGTTGCGCCTCATGATGCCAGCCAGCACGTTGGCACCGTCCGCCTCGTAGTGGAAGGCCGACTCGGTAGAGAACACCAGCAAGTGGGTGCTGTCGGGGCGCCAGCCGATGTCCCTCTGGGGAGAGCGAGGAGGGGTGCCCGTGGAGCAGGGGACACTCATCACAGCGCCGTGCACAGTGACAGAGAAAGCACGTCCCAACACGGGGCTCAGCGAGGACACAGGATTAACAGCCTGATGTCCCCATGAATGACGCACGTGACAGACAGCACATGAGTGACGACGGGGAAAAACAGAAACCAGCGATGGGAAGTGGGAAACAGAAGCAGGGGCTGTGCCCACAGTGGGCACCACGCAAGATGGGAACCAGGTTCATCCAGCTGTCCCCACAAGGTCTTAACCACTCTGCGAGAATATCTCAACTGCACAGAAAAATGCACACCATGCAGCGTTCAACAGAAGAGTTAAAATAGGTACAACAAGCAGCATGTGAGAAATACATGGGATGATTTTGAAAACCATGTATTACAAGAGAAAATGTTTACGATAGCATTAGGTGAAAAAAAGAAAAGCAAGTTTCAGAACTATACGTACACTGATTCCAACTATATAAAATAAGGAAAAGGGAACAAAATACGCTGGTGGGGTATCAGTGGCTGGCTGTCTGATGGTGGTGAAATTATGGGCAATTTGTTTTTTGTTTTCCAAATTGTCTGTAATATGGATACATTATTTTCATTTTTATTTCTTATTTTTTAATTTTGTTTTATTTTTTGGCCACGCCATGTGGCTTGAGAGATCTTAGTTCCCCGACCAGGGATGGAACCCCGGCAGTGCAAGTGCTGAATCCTTAACCACTGGACTGCCAGGGAATTTTCTTTTTTGTCTGTGAATACATTATTTTTTAAATGAAAAAACTGATGTGCACATAAAAAGAAGTGCCCTCTTCCAGCACAGTTGGAGACGGGTATTAACAGGGAGATTGGGTGGGAGGCTGGCCTCAGGGCACTGAAGATTCCAGAACCCCAAGACTCACGTCCGCCTCACTGGCCAATACAAAACCAGGCTGTGACTGCTCAGGCCCTGATACCTCTAAACTCGGATTGGAATTGAGGGCCCCCCAGTGGGTCTGAGCTTGTCTTAGGGGATGGGGGTCCCAGCCTGGTACCAGAGCAGGCCAGTGGGCAGCTCATGCCCTTGTTGAAAAGCACAGCCGGGTCTAGGCCGGCAGGACCCGCCCCGGCACTCACGGTGCACACGGCCGTCTGCAGGATGGCATCGAAACCTCCTTCGGGGGCGTCCAGGTTGCCTGAGATCCGCTCTCCCTTTAGCTTGTTCCGGAACTCCTCCACGTCTTCCGTCAGGCTGATGACATTTTTGAAGGAGAAGGGGGCGTCACTGTTGGGCCAGGGCTCCTTCAGCCTGGGCGGAGGTGGGAAGGAGAGAGTCAGGGAGGGAGAAAGTCAGGGGAGGAGATGCCCCCAACCCCCTGCCCACCCTCTCTAGGGACCGCCCCCTCGGCTCATTTCAACCTGAAGACTTCCAAGTGCTTGGGTGGAGAGGGCGTGGGCCACCTGGCCAGGACCCCTGCCCACTCGGTCACTCACTTCTCGGGCCTCATGTCTGTCTGAGGGACGCTGACTTTGTCCACGAACTTGCCAAATCCAATCGTGTAGTCGCTGGTGAGCTGCCTCAGAACCTGGGCTGGGCATCAACAAAAAAAAAAGAGGGGGCAGCTGGGCCCCAAGAACCCCACATCAACACAGGGGCCAGGGGCTGGCTTGGGAAGGAGGAAGAGGAAGAATAACTTATTGTCAACACTTTGCATGTTGGGCGTCAGCTCACGCACGACAGCCCTTGTCCTTATTTACGGATGAGGGAAATGGGACTTGGGGGACCCAGAGTCGTGCATGCAGCTAGTTGGAGGGTGCGGCCGGGGAGCTGGACCAGCCGTCTGCAGAGCTGGGAATTAACCTCAGCCTCATGGCAGCTGGTGCCCTCCTTGTCAGCACCAGAGGAGGGACTTCCTTGGCGGTCCAGTAGTTAGGACGCTGAGCTTCCACTGCAGGGGGTGCGGGTTCAATCCCTGGTCAGGGAACTAAGATCCCGCAAGCCACGAGGCGCAGCACATCCAAAAAAACAAAAAGGACCAGAGGGTTCTGGTTCCCACCCGGTTGGGGCCTTCTCTGCACTCCCGAGTGGTTATTGGGGTCTGGACAGGACCCGCCTCTGAGAATGGGGGGAAGGAGTTCTTGGGGTGCTCAGATGTCCTGTCCTTCCTTGAGGAGTGGGTGCAGCTAGCCTGAGCCCTGGCCTCCTGAGCAGGTGCCCAGCCAGCTGGGGGAGGCGCCTCTCTCCATGCCCTGCCCTGCTGTCTTCCGCGCCGTACCCAGATCCTGCCCCATCTTCTTGAGGTTGTCCAGATCGTCAGACATGGAGTTGGAGAAGTCCATGAGGATATACAGGTCCACGGGGCTCTCCAGGGGCTCAAACACCTGCAGCTCAAAGTGGCGCTCCTCTCCCGGCCGCAGCCGCACCCGCAGCCCCTGGGGGGACACCTGGCTGCGGTGCAGGGTGGTGTCGATCTGCGTTTCCTGTGTCCAGGGGAGGGGGACACCTGGCTGGAGGGTCTCTCCAGATCTGATGGAGATACCTCTCAGCTCAGCCAGGGGACACGATAGCCTCCCACAAACAGCCAGCCTTGAGCTTGGAGGGCCCAGCCCCCTTGACCCCCACTCTGGGCACCTCTGTGATCTCGAAGCTGCTCTCCATGACCACCATGCTCTCCTGCCGGCAGCCCGCAGCCAGCAGCTCTGCCTGGGTGTTGCAGCGCCATTCCTTGAACATCTGGCCGGAAGGAGATGGAGTCAGGAGGGCAGTGCCCTTCCCCTGGCTGTCCTAACCCTGGATTTACCCTCCCCCCCACCACCCCGATTTTCCTGACCCTTGCCTGTTCTCCCACGACCGCCTGGCCTGAGGCTGGGCTGAGGGCAGGGCAAGTGTGGGCCAGAGCCCAGGGGTGGGGTGTAGCAGGGTGGGGCACACAGGTGGGGAAGGTGGCCTCGCACCTCGTCCGTGCAGTAGGCGCAGTGCTTGTCCACGCGGATGCACTCGGTGCAGCTCTTCACCTGGGCCTTCTTGCAGCGGTTCGCTGGGGAGCAGAGATGGGCGTGCCCACTGAGATGCGCCTCACCCACTGCCAAGCCCTTCCCTTGTGCATCCTCATTTGAAAGAGGGGGAAGTGGAGGCCAGCAGGTACGTGGTCAGTCCCAGGTAGCACAGCTAGAAACCCGCAGAGCCAGGTCTCAAACCTGGACTCTCCACTCAAGTCTGGAGGCAAGGATGGTGGGGGCTGAGACCGAGGCGCTGGCCCATTTGCTGGCGGGGACACCCTAACCACCCCCTTCACCTGCTCCTCCAGGGTAAAAGGGATTCTGTCTTGTTTATCACTGTGTCCCCAGTGCCTAGCCCAAGCCCCGCACACAGTGAGTTGTTAGTAAATGAATGAGGTAAAACTCCAGTTTCTCCAAAGGTTGGGATTCCCTTTGGTTTTGTTCAGTTAAAATCACAGTAAGGACCTATTATGCGCCCTAGTGGGTGGTCTCCTGGAGCGGCAACGGTGCACTGTCACTGTTTAGCAAGGGCTGGGGTGAGGGCGGGGAAGCCCTGACTTGCAGCATTTGCCAATTTCCAGGGTGTTAATGTTCCCACCATGGTCTATTTCAAACTATCAGCATGACCTCCACTGACAGGCAACATTTCATCAGTAGGAGCCGGCTCCAGCCCTTTGCCGCCTGCAGACACTGACAGAGCAGGTGATGATCACCTTCCTCTCCTCCAAATTCCTCTAAAACTTTTCGACTCAGCTTTCCAAGCCCCAGTACATCCTGCGAGCGCCTCCATTCTCTGAGTGGACGTCTTCTCCCTCCTCTAGACCAAGTCTCCTTCCTCCCCTGGGTGTTCTTGGGCCATACGGCTCAGGCTCATGGCTCCCCAGCCTTCAAAGTGGGTGGTGGTTGTTTGTTGAATGGCCGAGTGAGTGTCTGGGTAAAACACTCGATGAGAGGGCCCCCCCCCCCACTTAAGGGCAGTGCCTTGGAAGTTGAGCTCCCCCGTCACAGAGGGGTGTTGCAGGGGCGTGTCCGACTCACCCATGTCCCCGGGGAAGCTGACGCTCAGCAGGGCTGCCAGCAGCAGCCTGGTCCACCAGCTGGGGTGCAGCCCTGCCATCCTCTTCCTCCTGCATAACAGCAACAATCAACATACGATGCCTGACAGCCCTGGTCCATGTGTCAGCTCACTGGGTCCCTGTCTAAGCTCCATCATTCCCATTGCACAGATGTAGAAACTGAGGCTCTACAGAACTTCAGTGATGTTCCAAGGCCACCTGGCCTGCAAGTGGCAGGACTCAGGGTCCCTGACTCCTCTCTTCCACTGCCCCCTTCCTTGTCGTCTCTGGAGTGGCCAGATGCCCTGCAGGCCTATGCCCTGCCCAGGGAGGCCCCCACCCTCTCACCACTGAGGACTCTGGGCTCTGAGCCTGTCCCAACATGAGGTCTCTTGTGCTGATCTCCCTGAGGGCAGAACAGGGCTTATTCCGCCTTTGCCTTTCAGACCCCAGTGGCCTGGGTCAGGCTTGGCAGGGACAGGGCCACCCTAGAGGGTCCTGGCTCCACCTTCCTGTCCCTTCTCTGTCCTGGCCCACTTGCCTCTTGGTGAGAGGGTGCAGCCGGGAGGAGGGGGCCCCTCCCAATATCTGGGGCCTGGGGAAGGAAGGAGGAGGCTTGTTGCACTCAGCTAAGTTCTGCAATGGCTGTCTGTCCCGTCAGAGGAGGGGTCCCCACCCTACTCCCCACCTCTGCCTGCCCCAGAGTTGAGTTTTGGCGGCCCCTGAGCAGATCACCCTTTAAAAAATTAGCCTGGAGCTGGATTACAAGCCCCTCCTGCCCACTCACACACACACACACATATTGCCAGCCATCCCAGGAGACCCATCTGCCTTTGGTTCACCATTAAACCATCTCAACTCATTAGTGACCTTCGGGGCAGGCACTGGCATCCCTGAGGCCTTTTAAAAGATGGGTATGGGGACTTCCCTGGGGGCACAGTGGATAAGACTCTGCGCTCCCAAGGCAGGGGGCCCGGGTTCGATCTCTGGTCAGGGAACTAGATCCCACATGCATGCCTCAACTAAGGAGCCCACGTGTGGCAACTAAGACCGGGTGCAACTAAATAAATATTAAAAAAAAAAAAAAAAAAAAAAGACGGGTATGTACAGCAAGAAACTAATACAACGTTATAAAGCAACTATACTGCGGTAAGAATTAATAAAAAGCAAACAAATAAATAAAAGATGGGTAGCCTGCTGAAGAGAAGGGGCTGGCCATAGCCACCAGGCCTGCAGAGTTGACGTTAGGACCCCCTCCTCTTTCTCTAGAGCCAGTCACCCAGCAGCCCAAGACTATGCCATGCCTACTGGCCCTCCCTCCTTGGATCTTTGCTCAGTCCTTGGCTTGTGGGGCAGGGGCAGCCCCAGGCTCTGGGAGACTGAGGCCCCCATATGGCTGGGGAGAGCCGGGGCGGGGGGGTGCGTTGCAGGAAGGCATTGCCTCCATTGCTCCAAGGCAGGTGCCTCCCAGGAGGCACTAGCAGCTCCAACACATCGCAGGCAGAACCTGCTGGGAAGGACCCACCCTCTAAGAGGGGCCTGGGGTAAGGGAGCCCTGAGCCAGCCAAGCGGGCGCTTCTTGGGGGAAATGACTTTCCTGCAGCCTTGGGGCATAGGCACCACACCCACACACTACACAATATAGGCTGCTTACCCAGGCCTCCCGGGGGCACCATTACACACGCAGGTACAGACACTGGAGGGCCCAGCCCAGCTCTTACTCACCCTCCTGTGCCCCCAGGCTGGGCACACAGTGGGCAAGTGCCCAGCACTTCATGTACATAATTGCCATTTAAATCTGTACAGGAACCAGTGGGGATGATCGCATTGTCCCCATATCCCGGGTGAGACCCGGGCAGCACACACCCCCCCCCCGTTTAACCTTCACTTTATACTCGGAGGCTCTAAAATGGCAGCTGGGGGCTAGTTATGCACTCAGGAGTGTTGTGTTTGACTCAACTTGTGTTTAAAAAGTTTTTTGGTTTTTTTTTTTTTGGCCTCCCTGCACAGCTTGTGGGATCTTAGTTCCCCGACCAGGGACGGAACCCGGACCCCGGCAGTGAAAGCGCCGAGTCCTAACCACTGGACCACCAAGGAAAATCCCTAAAAAGTTTTAAAAGTAGTTGTTGGTGTTAAAAATAATAGGGTTTCACAAAGAAGTTAGGACTGTGGGCTTATTGGAAGAGGTGGCTGGCCGTGGCCGGCTGGGCAGAGCCCTCGGGAAACATACTCTCCAGGCTACTCTGGGTCCCCAGGCTGCAGGGCCTTTTTATGTACCACCCGGGTCCCGGAAGTATGTGATTGTCACCCAGTGTTACCACATAGTGGCACACCCAGGCCTTGCAGGCACAGGGACATGCATATTCTTGGACACACACTGTGACCCACATGAACATAGGCTCGGCCCTCTCCCCACACCCGCCCTCCCTCCCACCCACGGGACCCCTGTTGCCTGTCTGCACCTGCCCTCCATGGTTCTCTCCCTTCCTGCTTTCCTGGCCCTTCTGCTGCTCCATTGCCCACAGAAATCAAGGCCAAGGAGATAGGCTCTCCTTCCTGGCTGTCCCTCCTGCTCTCCTCTCCCCACTCAGCCCCCAGGATGGAGCCCCTCGGTCTTCACTTCCAGCTCCTTCCGAGGCAGCACCAACCATGCCCACCCTTGGGCTCAGGGTGTGGCAAGGCCATGGGGGAGAAGGAGGAGCCCAGCCTGCTGCCCTCTGGGAGCCATCTAGAGCCCACCCCCCCCACCCCCGCCTACAACCAGAGGCCCACCCGGGGCTAAGGGGGTGGGAAAGGGGGCTGGCTCTGGAGGAGGTTACAGTGGTGGGCACAGCCTCCAGGGGTGTTGGATGAGGTCAGGAGAGCTTCCTGGAGGAAGGGTGTCCTGAGCTGACTTTGGGAGGAGGGCCAAGAGAAGAGGAGAGTCAGGGACTCCCCAGACCCCAGACGGACTGCGGCACCACACAGCCAAGCCAGGAGGGCCTCTGCCTCTAGGTGGCTGCTTCTTTTTGAACCCCAGAGGAGACCAGCCCAGTAGGCCTGCCAGCCACTGCCTGGCCCCTGCCCACTTCTCCCTCATATTCATCCAAGGGCCGGGCGGCCAGCCTTTAGGAAGGGAAGAGCCGGGGAAACAAAAGCCACTCGGCCCACCAATCAGCTCCCCGCGGGCCTGCCCAGTTGGGGTGCGCACTCACTTTCTTCTTCACCCCTCGGAGGTCCCTGAATGGGCGCCCAGCCCCGGCGGCCCGAGGCACTGGAGGGGCGTGCGGCGTGCGGAGGGACTGCCTTCCCGCCCCGCGCCTGTGCCCCGGCCGCCTGCCGCGGTCCGAGGATGGACCTACCTCGGGGCTGACTCGCACCCTCCCCGCGCTGGGCTCCGCTCGGCGGCTCCGGATGCGGCGCGCGGGCGAGCCGGGACTGTCCGGAGGGCGGGCTGCAGGGAGGGCGGGCGGCGACGGGGAGGGAACCGCTCTATGGGCTGGGAGGCAGGTAGGAAGGAGGAGCTGATGAGTCAGGCAGACCGCATTCCTGCGCACGGCGCGCACCTGTCGGGGCAGGAGCCGGGCGCTGCCGCCTCCGGACCCGCCCCCCGGAAAAGGCTGCGGCTCCCGCGCAGCCCGGTCCCGCGCCCCGACCCAGAACGGCGGGGGCGGGGAGGAGCCACCCCCCTCTCTCCGATCCGGCGCCGGGAGCGGCGCCTCCCCTCCCCACCCCAGGCTCCAGACTCGGGTGCCGGGCTGCCCCGGGCTGGGGGTGGCCTCTTAGCCCCCTTCTCGGACTGCCGCCCTCTCCCATCCCCACTGCCCTTGGGAGCCATCTAGATAGAGCCGCAGACACACAGCCCGGCGGCGATCGAGTGCGCGCACCGCTTCGCTCCTCCCTGCGCCAGCGCGAAGGATGGGCCCCGGGGCTGCCCCAAGCCAGGTCAGCCATTCACCGGGTCTTCGCAGCCTTCCCCCAACTCTCCAACGCACACACGTGTGCCCAGAGGGAGATCTGAGCAAGGACTGGTTCCCTGAGTGTCTTCAGGCAAGCTGATTGAACCTTCTTAAAGTGTCAATAATATCCATCAAGAGGCAGCACCCACCTGACGTGGAGTAGGCACTCGAATCGTTACAGCTGTTCTTGACAAGCTGGTTCACACATCTGACCCCTCCAATCCTCTTTCAAGTGCTGCTGGTTAAGTGTGTTCGAGCTGGACCCTCTCAAGTTGCTCCCTGACCTCAACTGGGTGTATTTCTCTGGCCCCACCTGCTAACAATGCTGGACAAAACCCAATTGCTTGGCAGCCCCCCCCCCCCAGCCACCAAGCAGCTTCAAGCCAGCATGCTCTTGCAGCCCGGGGCTGTTTTGCACCAGGCTGGTCCCTTTGCTTGGGATCCTCCCACCCCCACCCCAGCCTGGTTTATCCTCCTTATCCTTCAAGGCACTGTGCTGATGTCCCATGCTCCAGGGAGCCTCCTTGACCTCCTAGCACGCTGGATTACGTTATGCGTACCCCTGGGGCATGTTTTTTTCACGTTATTTGCCACATTGATTTGAAATAATCTGTTTAGGGGTCTCTTCCCCGTTGGACTGTGAACCCCAAGGACGGACATAGTCTAGCACATCTTTTGATCCCCAGCACCTACCTCAGTGCCTAGCACATAGCAGGTGCTCAATAAACGTGTGGTTGACCCAAATGGGATTGCCACATCGCCTCCCTGAGCCTCAGCATTCTCATCTGTAAACAGACGCATACACCACCAAACTCTGAGTGACCATGGGAGCAGCTGGGACTGGATGTGGACGAGCTGTGGACACCAAGTGCCCACTGCAACTGGGCGAGCCACAGACACCACTCGGCCACCTTGCCCAGTCATCTGAGATCTGCTCTGCACGGGCTAGGAGCTCAGAGAGGCTGCCTCCGGGATTCGGGAGCTCTGTGGCAGGAGCCCCAGTTTGGTTGGGGTACCCAGGTCGTGCCCTGTGGACCTGAGTTACTGCAGCAGGCTGGAAAATAGGGGCTCAGAGAGCAGCCTGTGACACCATCCATTAGAAGGTTGGGGTAGGGGATATGCACCCCACTGTGGGGGGGCGGCTGACACACCCTCCTAGAGAAGGAGACCCTGCCCAGAGGCAGCGATGCCACAGACCCCACTGGGCTCAGCAGCCCCTTCCTCTCCTCATTCCAGACCCTTTTAAAAATGACTAGGGGGGGGCTTCCCTGGTGGCGCAGTGGTTGAGAATCTGCCTGCTAATGCAGGGGACATGGGTTCGAGCCCTGGCCTGGGAAGATCCCACATGCCGCGGAGCAACTAGGCCCGTGAGCCACAACTACTGAGCCTGCGCGTCTGGAGCCTGTGCTCCACAACAAGACAGGCCGCAATAGTGAGAGGCCCGCGCACCGCGATGAAGAGTGGCCGCCGCTTGCTGCAACTGGAGAAAGCCCTCGCACAGAAACGAAGACCCAACACAACCATAAATAACTAAATAAATAAATAAAATTAAAAAAAAAAAAAAAAATGACTAGGGGGCTTCCCTGGTGGCGCAGTGGTTGAGAATCTGCCTGCCAATGCAGGGGACACGGGTTCGAGCCCTGGTCTGGGAAGATCCCACATGCCGCGGAGCAACTGGGCCCGTGAGCCACAACTACTGAGCCTGCGCGTCTGGAGCCTGTGCTCCGCAACAAGAGAGGCCACGATAGTGAGAGGCCCGCGCACCGCGATGAAGAGTGGCCCCCGCTCGCCGCAGCTAGAGGAAGCCCTCGCACAGAAACGAAGACCCAACACAGCCAAATAAATAAATTAAAAAAAAAAAAAAAAAAAAAGACTAGGGAGACTTCCCTGGCAGTCCAGTAATTAAGACTCCAAGGTTCAAATGCTGGGGGTTCGATCCCTGGTCGGGGAACTAAGATTCCACATGCCCATGTGGTGTGGCCAAAAAATGAAAAGTTAAAAAAAATCTTTTTTAATTAAAAAAAAAATGACTAGGGCGGCTGAAGTCTGGTATCTGCTGAGATGAGACGTGCACCCCTGGGAGGCCCTCAGAAGAGAAGCCGTGAGTTTCTTTCTTTCTTCTTTTTTTAAAAAAATTAATTAATTTATTTATTTTTGGCTGCGTTGGGTCTTTGTTTCTGCGCGAGGGCTTTCTCTAGTTGCGGCGAGCGGGGGCTAATCTTTGTTGTAGTGCTTGGGCTTCTCATTGCAGTGGCTTCTCTTGTTGCAGAGCACGGGCTCTAGGCGCGCAGGCTTCCGTAGTTGTGGCACACGGACTTCAGTAGTTGTGGCTCACGGGCTCTAGAGCGCAGGCTCAGTAGCTGTGGCGCAGGGGCTTAGTTGCTCCATGGCATGTGGGATCTTCCTGGACCAGGGATCAAACCTGTGTCCCCTGCATTGGCAGGCGGATTCTTAACCACTGCACGGCCGGGGAAGTCCAAGCCGTGAGTTTCTTCAGGTTTCTTTGAGTTTGGGGTTTCATTACCTGGAACCTGTGTGTGGACCTTGGGGGTCCATGAACCATTTGAGATCATGTGCAAAACTCAAGGTGTATCTGACATTGGAATGTGGATTTGGTGGCAAGAGGATCCCTCCCTTACACTGAATTCCCAAATAGGTACTGGCCCCCAAAGGGTTAAGGAGCATTGTACTACATATTAATTTTATAAAAAATAAAACAAAAAACCCCATTGTCTCATTCTGCAGCCTTAGGGCCAGAGTGAGCCCGGTATGTAGTGGAGTTTCCTTCTGCAGGCTTTGCCAAATAGCTGAGGTCCCTGGAACAGGATGGAGAAGCCCAAGAACCTCAGACTGCAGCTCCTACCTGCCTGCACTCATCCTGTGGCCTCTGGCAGGCCAGACTTGCTCCCTCATTAGTTCAATCGTTTATTCATTTAACAAGCATTTAATGAACTCTTATGCCAGGTGCTGGGGATCCCCAGAGGAATGATACACACCACCTGCTTGCTTCACGGAGCTCAGTTTAAACCATGGACCTCCAAAGCGGGCTGCATATTCTCCAGGGATATGCCACATGATCCACTGTTTTTTTTTTTAAATTTTTATTTATTTATTTATTTATATTTTTGGCTGTGTTGGGTCTTCGTTTCTGTGCGAGGGCTTTCTCTAGTTGTGGCAAGCGGGGGCCACTCTTCATCGTGGTGCGCGGGCCTCTCACTATCGTGGCCTCTCCTGTTGCAGAGCACAGGCTCCAGTCGCGCAGGCTCAGTAGTTGTGGCTCACGGGCCCAGCTGCTCCGCAGCATGTGGGATCCTCCCAGACCAAGGCTCGAACCCGTGTCCCCTGCATTGGCAGGCAGATTCTCAACCACTGCACCACCAGGGAAGCCCTGATCAACTATTTTTTGCTTGACAATGTACATCACTTATTGGCAGAACGGTACCCATTTCTATAAATAAACAACTTAAATGATAAATAGACAGTGGATGTGTGACTAGAACAGTTTGGTGACCCGTCTAGAGACCTTGTATCAACCCCCACTGCATCTGATTGTTTTATCTTTCTAACTCCTAAAACAGTCTTTCCCCGACCCACCCCCCCAAAAAATTGACCTTTTATTTTTTTATTTTTTAAAAATTAATTAATTTATTTTTTTGACTGCGTTGAGTCTTCATTGCTGCGCGCGGGCTTTCTCTAGTTGCGGCGAGCGGGGGCTACTCTTCATTGCCGTGCGTGGGCTTCTCATTGTGGTGGCTTCTCTTGTTGCAGAGCACGGGCTCTAGGTACGCACGATTCAGTTGTTGTGGCTCGCAGGCTCTAGAGCACAGGTTCAGCAGCTGTGGCGCACGGGCTTAGTTGCTCTGCAGCATGTGGGATCTTCCCGGACCAGAGATCGAACCCATGTCCCCTGCATGGGCAGGCGGATTCTTAACCATTGCACCACCAGGAAAGTCCCCAAAATTGACCTTTTAAAGAGACAGGCCAGTTGACTTGCAGAATGTCTCACTGTCTGGATTTGTCTGATTGCTTCCTCATGGTGTCTTTGGACTTGATATTTTAGCCTCCTGTAAACTGGCAGTTAAGTCTAAAAGCCTGATTAGATTCAGTTTAAACTTTTTTGGCAAGGATGGTCAGAGGTGGTGCTGTGTTTTATTGGATGGCGTGTGATGTCAGCTGCCCCCCTATTAGTGATGATGGAGGAAGTGACCACCATCTCTCTCCACTGTAAAAATACATTTTCACTTTATGATTAAGAAGTAATTAAGAGGGGGTAATGATGTTTTGTCACCCTGCCCGTTTCCCAACTAACTTTCACTGAACGGGTTTTAGCATCCATTGTTGATCCTTGCTTGAATCAATTATTCTTTGGGGGTTGAAGAGTAGTGATATTCCATTTCTACGTTTAATAGAAGGTATCCTTCTAATTTAAAAAAAAATAGAGGTTTCCTTCATCAACTGGGAATGAATTATGTGCCTCCAAAATACACATACACAAAGGGTAAATGATTCTTTTCTTTCTGAGTTATAGAACTTTAAAAAATTACAATGATTGCTACAAAGCAACCCCAAGGGACTTCTCCCCTGGTGGCGCAGTGGTTAAGAATCTGCCTGCCAGTGCAGGGGACACAGGTTTGAGCCCTGGTTCGGGAAGATCCCACATGCTGCGGAGCAACTAAGCCCGTGCTCCACAACTACTGAGCCTGCGCTCTAGAGCCCGTGCACCACAACTACTGAGCCTGCGCTCTAGAGCCCGTGTGCCACAACTACTGAAGCCCACACACCTAGAGCCCATGCTCTGCAACAAGAGAAGCCACCACAATGAGAAGCCCACGCACCGCAATGTAGAGTAGCCCCCGTTCACCACAATTAGAGAAAGACTGCGTGCAGCAATGAAGACCCAACGCAGCCAAAAATAAATAAATAAACGTAAAAAAAAAGCAACCCCCAAAAATGTTTTTAAATTGTGCTAAAAACATAACATATGGACTTCCCTGGCAGTCCAGTGGTTAAGACTCTGTGCTTCCACCATAGGGTACACGGGTTCAGCCTCTGGTCGGGGAACTAAGATCCCACATACCGAGCGGCACGGCCAAAAAACCCCAAAACAAAACAAAAAAATCCACCATTACATAAATATTACCATCTTAATTAGTTTTCTTTCTTTCTTTTTTTTTTTTTTTAATTTTTTGGCTTGCGGGATCTTAGTTCCCCGACCAGGGATGGAACCCAGGCCACCACAGTGAAAGCGCGGAGTCCTAACCACTGGACCACCAGGGAATTCCCTTAATCTGTTTTAAGTGTATAGTTCAATAGTGTTAACTATGTACACATTGTTGGGCAACAGATTTCCAGAACTTTTTCATCTTGCAAACTGAAACTCTATACACATTAAATAGCTCCTCATTTCCCCCTCCCCCCAGCCCCTGATTAATTATCATTCTATTTTCTGTCTCAATGATTCTGGCTACTCTAGGTGTCTCATGTAAGTGGAATCATATACTGTGTCTTTCTGTGTTTGGCTTATTTCACTTAGCATAATGCCCACAAGGTTCGTCTATGTTGTAGCATGTGGCAGGATTTCCTTCCTTTTTAAGGCTGAATAATATTTCATTGTATGTATAGACCACATTTTGTTTATCCACCCATCTGTTGGTGGACATTGGGTAGCTTCCATCTCTTGGTTATTGTAAATAATGCTGCTGTGAACGTGGGTGTGCAACCATACCTTCCAGACCCTGCTTTCAATTTTATTGGACATAAACCCAGAAGTGGTGGATCACACGGTAGTCCTATTTTTAATTTTTTGAGGACCACCATGCTGTTTTCCATAGCAATTGCATAATTTTATAATCCCATCAACAGTGCACAAGGCTTAACTCTTTTAACTATGAATTTCAGAGTAAAGAGTTGATATATTCAACTCAAATGGTGGCAAATACATTTTTTCCTTTCTTTTTTCAAATACGATGCATGCATGGATTTTCATTTATTCAATAGTTTACAATTGTGATGTTGCGATATAATAAGCAATACCTATTTAGTCTTTGTCCATGGTTTTTTCGAACAGCTCCTGAGCGATAAAGGTGAAAGGAGAGTCTTTGTTATTCATAACAAGCCCCTTTCAACCACACCAGAGTTTATGTTAATGAGGTGACTTTTGGAAAGCCACTAAGGTTGGGGGGCACTGGTTGTCTGGGGAACCAACCACGTGATTAGAGAGTTGAAACTTTCAGCCTCAACACTGCCCCACCCTCACCCCAACCTCCACCCACCTCCAGAGAAGGGGGATGGGCTAGAGATTGCGTTTCATCACCAATGGCCAACGATTTAATGAATCATGCCTAGTAATGAAGCCTCCACAAAAATCTTAATCGAAGTGGGTTCAGATTGCTTCCAGATTGCTAAATACATGGAGTGCTGGGAGGGTGGCGTGCCCAGAGAGAGCACGGAAGCTCCACACCCCTTACCCCATACTGTTCCCTATGCATCTCTTCCTTCTGGCTGATCCTGAGTTGTATCCTGTTGTAATAAACCAGTAATCTAGTAAGTAAACTGTTTTCCTGAGTTCTGGGAGCCATTCTAGCGAATTATTGAGCCCAAGGAGGAGTCATGGGAAACTCCAGTTTATAACCAGTTGGTCAGGAGTAGGGGAGGCCCAGACAGGCAATTGGCCTCTGAGTAGGGAGCAGTCTTGTGGGACAGACCTGTGGGGTCTGAGCTAACTCCAGGCAGTTGGTGTCAGAATTGCTTGGCTGTGGAAAACCCACACATTTGGTGTCAGAAGCGTTTTATGGATGTTGTGAGTAGCAGTGTATAGGAAGCAAGGGAGTTTTTCCTTTTTCACAATAATTGGCCAGTGGGAGAGCTCTTCAAACCAGCTCCTTTGACCTTTGAAACACTCCTTGCAGTCCTCCCTGCTTTCTGAGACAAACTGGCCCACTCCCACTTAGATTTCTAGATCAGCCATTTCTCTCCAAGGAGCCCTGGTTCCTTTTAGTGGGGAATGGTATTAGATATCAAGATTTGGGTGCTACATGTGCTCATTCCTACTGGGGGCCATTGCTTCTGGGTCCTTTCAAAGGACATAGCTGGGACTTTTTTCTTATTTTTGAATCATGAGTCCATCATCTTTTTTTTTTTTTAATAAATTTATCTTATTTATTTATTTTTGGCTGCATTGGGTCTTCATTGCTGCGCGTGGGCTTTTCCCTAGTTGCGGCGAGCGGGGGCTACTCTTCGTTGCGGTGCGCAGGCTTTTCATTGCGGTGGCTTCTCTTGTTGCGGAGCACGGGGTCTAGGCGCGCGGGCTTCAGTAGTTGTGGCATGTGGGCTCAGTAGTTGTGGCTCACAGGCTCTAGAGCGTAGGCTCAGCAGTTGTGGCGCACGGGCTTAGTTGCTCCGCGGCATGTGGGATCTTCCCGGACCAGGGCTCAAACCTGTGTCCCCTGCATTGGCAGGCAGATTCTTAGCTACTGCCAAGATACTTAGTCCCTGAATCATGAGTTCATACTGATGTTTCCAATTCAAATTTAAAATGAAAGATTTTTCTTGTGTCTCTTTCCTCTATTTTTTGTTTTGTATTTCTTCCCTTTCTTACACAAAAGCATATTCTATGCACTGTTCGGCACCTTGCCCTTTTTGTTTTCTCTCCTGAAGATCACTCCAAATTTGGCCACAGAGATCTTCCTCATTCTTTATGGCTCAAAGGGCCTTACTTTTTTTTTTTATTATAGAGATTTTAAACATACATAAAGGTGCTCCTCCTCATTAGGGAGGACGCCCACACCCTTTCTCTCTGGGTGTGTATCTCTGCCTTGCTTCTGTCTTAAAGAAACAAACTGTTTCTCTGTGTGCTCTCCAAAACAAAAAAACAAAAACAAACACACAAAATTAGAGAGTACCCATCACTGAGCCGTATCAACTGCCAACACGTGGCCTATGTGCAGCGGGATGCTGTGAGGTTGGCACATGGGTTGGGAATTTTCAGTCTAGTGACCATGGGGGCAGGGACCACTGCTCCCTCCATCCCTCCAAACACCTGGGCACTTACCTCACACCAAGCACTTGGGACACAGCTTTGTTGGATTGTGTTGTTTCCGCTCGTAAGAGAACCGTGGTCTCAGCCCAACGTGTGGACAGAAGTGGTAAGGCAGTAGTGTTATCAGAGATGTGGGAGCCCTGAGAAAGGAGCAACTAACGCCCAGGGGAGTCAGGAAGGGGTTAAGAAAATCTGAGCTGCACCTTGAAGGTATATGTGCCCAGGTAGGGAGTGATACAAGGGCAATGGTGAGAAAGTTGGGAGAAGCCAAGCATGGGGGCGTGGGCAGGGTCAGCGGCGGGGCGGGGTGTGGAGGGGGGGAGACTGGCGAGGTGATGAGAATGCTGGTGGCCTTGCCTGCCAGGCTGAAGTGGAATCTCCTGTGGGCAGCGGGAGAGCACATGACGTGGCCAGAGCTGGGGTGCAGGAAGATGCTCCCCAGAGCCGGACTGGAGCTTGGATGGGAGTGGGAGAGTGAGAAAGGCAGCAGATGAGGCCGAAGCAATCAGTGAACTGAGGCAGCAATAACAATGGTGGGGGAGGGGTTTCTGAAGTGACCCATTCGTTGTGGGGTAGAGCACAGGGGTCCAGGATGCAGCTGTGAGCCCTGGATGATCATGATGCCATCACCCAAGATGAGGACCATCGGAAGAGGGGAGGGGATGTATGGGTGGGTGGGAGTAGGGTTCAGCTTGCACAGGCGGTCTGTGAGCAGAGACAGAGGACTTTGGACCCGCGTGCTGGGGACACCCAGTCTCCAGAGACAGCTAAGCCACCCCTGTGGCACCCTCAGTGGAACTAAGGTGGGCAGGCACCAAGCCTGTTTTACAGGAGAATAAACTGAAATTCAGCGGTAGTAAAGACCTTCACCCCACTCACAAGGCTTGTAAGTGGAACAACTCTGCCAACTCTGGGCTGCCCAACCCCCAGACTGTGTTCATTGCCCAGGGCCCCAGCGGCGGAGCCCCGCAGGGGAAACAGTCATTACTGATCCAACCGGACAGCTTGATGGCCAGGGCTGGGGGTGCCCAGAGCACAGTCAAAGGCCACGACCCTGGCCAGTTTTATCATCTCAGGAGTTTGCTTCCCTCCTTGGTCTAAAACAAGAAGGAACTGGATTGGCCAACAACAGACATGTGTAGAGTACATTACAGTTAATAAAACTTTTGTATAAATCATCTCATTGATTCTCCACAACCACCTTAAGAAGCTTTATTACCGTGATCTGACAAAGAAGGCTTACAGAAGGGCCCAAGACGCGACTCAAACTCAACTTGTTTTAAACTGGGATCCAGAGCAGAGGTGCTGACCCCGCTCCTGCTGTCCCCACGGTCCCACGCTGCCACCCACACAAGCTCTACGGGGCCCTTGTGGAACGAGGGGTCCCTGTCGGAGGAGGCTGCGGGGCAGGAAGCCCCTTCTGACTCAGGGGACAGCAGCCCCTCTCTCCAGGGTTGCGAAGTCTTCACAAAGGAGTGGAGGGGGAGAACCGACCTCTTCTGGTGCCGAGTGTATGTTTGTGGGGAGGGGGCGAGTGTGACTCGATCTCTATTTTGGGGACCACAGGGCAGGGTTGTCACACCCCTCTGGTCACGCAGCAGTATCGGGCACAACCTAGAAAGGTGGGACCACCTTTCTAATCCCCCACCCGCCCGAGGGAAGCAACCCTGCCCCTCACAGCCCCGCCGCCTTCTCTGAACACGAAGCCCTCCCGCCGCAGAAGCGAGCTGCCAGAGAGCAGGAAAGGCAGACCCGTTCCCTCCGGCCTCGGACTCCAGGCCTGGCAGCAGCTGGGAAATCTGTTTTGGCCCCAAAAGGAGCCTGGCGGCCACTGGCGCTGCCCGGGTGCTGCTGTGGGGCAGAGATAACCGGCACAGGAAGGGTGGGGTGGCGGGAGCCTCCCAGGAGCCGGGTTTCACGTAAACAATGAGCGGCTGCCCAGCCATGCCAGGAGGTGACTCATCTCCCCACACCGGGCCTGCTCACACCTCGCCCCCTCCCTGCATGGGCTGGGGGTCAACCCCAGTCCTCCTGGTCACTGGCTTGACTTCAAAAACTGGGGTGTGTCCAAGAAGTGGTCCGAGGAGGGCTCAACTGCCCCCAAGGGAGTAGAGGCCTGGGCTCCTGCCTGAGGACTGGCTGAGTTGCAGGGTCAGGGTAGCAGACAGCGGGAACTGGGGCCTCCCCTGCCCTCTGAACCCTGCCCGCCCACGCCAAGAGGCGTTCACTGGGAATGACCACAGTCATTTCCTGGGCCACCTTCTCTGAGCAGCGCCACAGGCTTTGGTCATCCCACTGTCAACCCTGACAATCCCAACCAAGAAGATGGGGAGGACACTTGAGCTTTCACGTTTGCCTGAAAACAGACTGTAGAAGAGGCCAGTGCATCCGAGATGCTGAGATGTAAGGATACAGTGCTTTTAATAGGGCGGCAGACCCCACGGTGTGGAGGACACTGTCCACAGTGCCCCACTCTGCTGCAGCAACGTCTCTTCCAGCTGGAAGGCTGCACGGAGTCTCCTCTCGGGGTGGCACTCGGGGAGCAGGTCCCAGTCCTGAAATATACAAAGTGGTGCCTCCCAGTGGGCGTAGGTCACCGGGCTGCACAGTCTCGTCAAGTCCCAGAGTGGCTCCTCCCCTTGAAGGAAAGGAGAATGTCCGAGCCACCCCGAGCTGGTCCCTCAGGTCACTGCTTGGCCTTCTTCACGATGGTGCCCACGGCAGAGATAACGGTGGTCTTAGAGCCACTGGCACTGGTCGTCACCGTGACGACAGCGGGTAGGGTGGCCGTAGTGGTGAGGATGGTGGGCTGGGCTATCGTCGTCACCGGGATGGCCGAGTCCCACTTGCTCTTTCTCTTCTGGGCGTCTGGGGGTAAGGCAAGCGAGAAGCCAGGATCAACACCAACCATAAAGCAACACTCCCTTTCCAGGAGGCCAGCAGTCAGAGCTCAGGGGGCAGAAACTGCAGGGCCCCTAGCCTCAGAAAGCCAAGGGGCAGCCAGTGAACCGGAACCCCACCCCAGGCTCCAAAGCGGGCTCAGCACAAACCACAGCGAGGCCAGGCCCTGTTCCCCAGAACAAGGGAGGGAAGCCCTCGCTCCGTCTGTGGAGTGGCCGGGAAGCGGAGCCGCCGTCTACCTGCAACAGCTGTGCTGGCCGTGGCGGTGGTGGCGGCGGCGGCGTTGGTCGTGGTCCCTTTCTTGGTGCCCGTCACAAACTCTATCTGGAAGGCGACAGGGACGAGCGTTAAAACCCGTGCAAAGCTGTGTATCCACGTCGTCCTGCCAGCTGTCTGCTCCCAGGGCACAGGAGGTCGGCACCACACAAAGGAGGCCGTGAGAATCAGCTCTGCTCTGACTGTCCAGGGGTAGGAGAGGTGCGGGGCAGGCGCTCGAAGGGGGTTTAATCCTCTGAAGAGAGCTTCCCCAACAGACATCGGACCCCTCCCGGCACCACTGTGTCTCTGCGCTCGGGCACCCCTGCCCGCCGCCCCCCCTCAGGCCCAGGCCCCCGCCCTCACACTCCGCGGGAGGCGGCGCTGCTTGGGAAGCAGCGTGCTCAGGATCCTAAAAGGAGGGGTTGCCGGGCCATCAGGCATGGGGCCTACAGGGAAGCACTAAGGCAGGCTGCAGAGGTCAGCTCTGGAAGCCAAGAAAGGCACAGACCAGAGCGCCCTGGGAAGGAAATATCTGCCTCCGTTCAGGCCGAGGAGAACACCTATGACGACAAAGGGAGAAAGCCCCCAGGGGTCTATGGCTGTTAACGGGGTGTGGTGTGTTTGTGTGTGTGTGTGTGTGTGTGTGTGTGTGTGTGTGTGTGTGTGTGTGTGAAGGGATGTAATGCAGCAAATATAAGATGCCAAGAAACCAAACGGAAGCAACCGGGAAGCGTCTTCAAGCTGAGTTAGGGAGGCTTAAAATCCAGCACGGGGCACACCTAAGGCTGCTCAGAGCGTCGTCAGGCGATGCACCAGTGGTTGTGGGGAGAGCAGCCTGGACGTCCCAGGGCTTAGCCAGCAGGACCCGTGCGCTCTGAACAGCTGCCCTCTTCATCAGGACTGCCGTCCATCACTTACTTTGGTTCGCTCCTTTTTGGCCTTTTCCAATTTGTCCATTTCAATCTTCTGGGCTTTGGCTACGAAGACAAGACGGGCAGTTACACAAGCAGCCGAAACAACTCCCACACGAGGAGATACTTCAGGCTGAAGGACTAGCACTTGCCGCTTCCCTGGGGTTCTTGTTTGAAGCATCCCTTTGTGGTGGGCAAAATTAAGTGCCAGCGCTCGGCCAGCATGAAGCAGGGGCCTCAAACTTAAAGGCCCCGAGGCTGGGGCTGTGCACTGCCGTCTGGAGGGGTCAGCTGTTCCCGGCTTCAGCTGGCTGGGAATGCTGGCCTAGTGTGACTACCTTCTCAGCAACCAAGAGCAGCCGGAACCTTGGATTTTTATTTTTTAATGTATGCATTTTTTTATGCATGTATTTTTAATGTATTTTTAAAAATAAATTTATTTATTTTTAATGTATTTTTGGCTGCGCGGTTCTTCGTTGCTGCGCGCGGGCTTTCTCTAGTTGTGGCGAGCGGGGGCTACTCTTTGTTGTGGTGCGTGGGCTTCTCATTGCGGTGGCTTCTCTTGTTGCGGAGCATGGCTCTAGGCGTGCGGGCTTCAGGAGTTGTGGCACGTGGGCTCAGTAGTTGTGGCACACGGGCTTAGTTGCTCCGCGGCATGTGGGATCTTCCCGGACCAGGGCTTGAACCCGTGTCCCCTGCATTGGCAGGTGGATTCTTAACCACTGCACCACCAGGGAAGTCCCTTAATGTATTTTTTAATGTATGTATGTATGTATTTATTTACCGTGCCATGCAGCCTGTGGGACCTTCGTTTCCTGACCAGGGATCGAACCCACGCCCCCTGCATTGGAAGCTCGGAGTCTTAACCACTGGACCACCAAGGAAGTCCCTACATTTTTAGATAAAACGTTGTCAACTAATTCAAATTAAAGCAAGACAAAACTCATATGGGCCAAACAAAACACACCTACAGGCCAGATCTGGTTCACAGGCTGCTGGTTTGGGACCAGGCATCCGAGGAAACGGGCCCTTTGAAATTCCTCCCAGTTCTCCCAGATGGGCCCCTTCCGAGATTGCTGCACTCCCGCTGGCCCCTGCCTGGGACACCGTCTACACCTGCTCGGCCAGTCTCTGTGCACCTTCAAACCTCACCTCGGACCCGGTTTCCTCAGCGAGGCCGCCCCACCCCTGGCCCAATTAGGTGGCCCTGCCTGCACGCCCACCATCCCCACACCTGTCATCGCTGGATCACTCCTTTAATCCTGTCTTCTTTGCTGTACTGTAAGCCTCATAAGTCAGGGATGGGGTCTGGACCTTTCAAGGCTGTATACCCAGCTCCTCAGACATGGCCGGACATGGAGGAGACCCTGAAATCTGTGCTGCCTGATGACTGGAGGGATAGACAGACGGATGGGTGAGCAGGCAGACGGACAGCTACGCACCTAATGCCTCATAGTAGGAGTCTTCAGACCAGCCATGGGGGTCAAACATATCCTGAAAAAGAAAAGGTTAAAGCTGCGGTAAAGGTTGAAGTGCCTTCCCTGAGTCTTCCCGTGGATCTTCCTGGCCTGGAGTCTCCTGCCTTCAAGGGCACAGGGGCTCAGCTGTTAGCCCTGGTCTCCAGCCAGTCCTCCTTAGGGTTATGAGGGCAGAGATGCATGTGTGCACAGGCTGTTCTACAGGGCACGGCGAGTCCACGCTCAGGCCCTAGCCAATCAGAGGCCCCGGGGCTCAAACAGGAGAGACGGGGACTGCGCTCCTCAGCTGGCAGTGCTGCAGTGTGGACCCTTCGGAGGAGCCAGGCTGGGCCCAGCGGGATGAGCACAGGGCCCCGGGTGCCCTCTCTCACCCTCAGCCTCTGCGGGTGGGGCATACCTTCGGGTAGTTGGTGCCGAGCTCGTCAATCGCACAGAACTGGATGAGCTTCTCATAGATGCTGAAAGAGGAAAACCGCAAGGCGCTGAGCAGGCCTGAGAGCCGGGCCCTGTGTGGCGCCAGAGTTCAAGAGATCAGAACCATTTGGTGCCTGGGCTCAGGTGAAGCCTTTAAATCTGGCTGAACTGTTCTAAGCAAGCTTCCGGATGGAAGGGGAAACGTCCACTGGCTTGACATTAAAAGTCACTTCTGGCCCTCCAGCCTCCCAGAGAGATGGACTGGGGCCAGTGGCCAGGACGAATACGGTGTCGAGGTGAGGGCTGCAGTTTCTGTTCTTAACCGGACATCTGACCTTCAGTGTGCGTGGTTTGGTCGGGGCCACCCCACTTAGGCCCGTAGGGGCCAGGGCAGGTCTCGGCTATCTGCACACGAGGCTCCTTCCTGGGTGTGTCACTTGCTTGAGCACTGGACGGAGTAAGACCCAGACACAGTTCTGTTTCTCAGACCTCTCACCTGCGCACAGAATCAACCACTTCCTAGAGGTGGAAGGACCTGGGGTGATCATCTGGTCCAATCCCCTCATCGAACAGCAGCGGACACTGAGGCCTTGAGAGGTCACATGCTTTAGGAGCAGAGTGGGAATGAGAACCCAGCCAGGCGCCCCCGCCCAGCCCAGGTCTCTCGGCTTCCACTCTGCTTTACGTGTTCAATCTGGCTCTTCAACGGTAAACGGTAAGCCTCGGCGAGGGTAATGCAGTCTGGGTGATGGTCCTTTTGGGCTCAGGTGTGATCTGAGCTGGGCCTCTCCCTGCCACCTCCATGGCGGCATCCCCGTCCCCAGTCCAACATCAACCACCCAACTGACCCTGCAGGTTCATGGGAAACTCACCTGGGATTCCGAAATTCCTTCTTCCTTTGGATAATGTAGTTCATATCCATTCCTTCCTTTATCTTCCGCTCATAAAGCTTCTGGATCTTGTCCTGTGGAAGAGAAACAGAAGAATGACTATGACAGAACCTCACCGCCTCATGATCCCAGTCTGTGGTCACACATGCTGTGTGGACATGAGGACCCAGGAGAGCCACAGAGCCACGTGAAGCCCTGCTCCGGCCATACGGTCTTCCACCACCCAGCCTGTGACCAGCACCGAGCACAGATAAGATAGACGGAGACCAGCCTGCTTTTGCTTTGCTCTCTTCTGACCCGCTTTGGGTGGTTAGTAGAGGGAAGAATAAGAAGGTCAAGGCAGAGAAGCCGCAGAGAAGACAGTGAACAAATCCCCACTTGGTTAATCAGTTCCTGAATCACTTGAAGAGGTGTTTCAGGCTTTAGTGTTGACGGGCAGGGGCTGAAGGCTGGTTTTGAATTTTAACATGGGGATAAGTCCTCAGCAGGAGATCTAGGAAGGCAGGAGTAGAGGTGTCACAAGCCTCCCCAGTGTCCTTTGAGGGGCGGCTCACAGATGGCCGGTCCCCACCACTTTATCAAGAGGCACCGTCAGGGGTCAAGAGGTCATTTTTCATCCAAACTCCCCTCCATGTCCCTGCCCTGGCTCAATGGAAAACAGAAGAACCACCTGGCAGGGATCTGGGCCAATGCCACAAGTGTCCCCAGGCCCACAGAGAAGAAGTCCACAACAGATGGCATCAGGGCTGTCTGGCGCATGAAGAGGCCCCAGGAACCCGAGTCTCAGGGCAGAGCCACCTCTGAGGAGGAGCAGTCTTACCCAGGAAGGCTGGCGCTGGCCCAGGTGAGGGTCACTCGGCCGCCTCCCCCACTAGCGGCAGCTAAACACAGACTGTCCAGAGGAAAACATTTGGGGCACTCTTCACCTGCAAGAGGAGGTGGGCAGGCTGGGAGGGCCTGAGCGAGGCCCTTTGGGCACATCAGGAGAGATGACCCACTCCCTCTGTCGGAAGCCAAGAATGGCTGGAGGAAGCACTGAATTGCAGAGAGAAGTTCGTGACACATTTACCAGGGAAGAGAGAAGCTGGGTGCGACACGCCTCCACGTTATCTCTTTAAGGGTGACGGAGGGCAGCCTATCCAGAAGGCTCGGCAGATGGAGGAAGATCTGTATTTTACAAAAGACTTTTCTGTGTCTCCTGGGCCATCAGACAGGTCCTCCCATTTCAGGTGAACTAAAACGTTTGCTCAAGTGTCATGGTTTCTACCACTAGGAGGATCGAAGAAGGAGAAATACTCTGATCTTGAAGGCTGGGCCGCCTGTCTCCGCCTGGTGGACTGCTGGAGAGTTCTTACAGGCTGTGGACTGTTGCCTGGCGCAGGGGTGACTCGATGCTGGGCGGGTGGTAGGTGGTGGTGGTGGGGGACGACCTCAGCAAAGGCAGGAGACTTGTGGGAGAAGAGACCGTGAGCCGCACCCCCAGCCCCAGGTCCCTTTAGTCATCTGTCCGCCAGCGTGCTGCGGGGGCTTGGGGTGTGGCCAGAGGCACCAGTAGAACCTACAGGATCAAAGGTAGAGCAGGTGGACCGGGCACCACTCTGGGGGCAGCCGTGCATGTCTGCCCTACTGTCACAAAGTCTCCTTCACAGCGGAACGTGCAGAGGGACAGGGAGAAACAACCAGCGAGGCTGACCAGGAGGTGTAATCCCGGCTGTCCCCTGAGGTCCTGCTCCCAAGGGAGTGACCGCACTCACCGTTCCATCTCCTCAGGTCAGGTCTGCACCAGGTTTCGTCAGACAAGGAGCCAGTGAGCTGGCATTTCAGGAAAACGAGGACTGAAGTTTATGCGTATCCGTGCTTGTGCTTTTGCACTTCTATTTGTTTATTTTACATTCTGACAATCCCTCAGTTTCTTAGCAAAGTTCCCTCCGAGATGGTCCCATTGGCTCAGGGTTGCCCAGAAGAGGCATGTTGTTTTCTCTGGTTAGGACATCACTGAGGGCAGCTAGGGGCCCCAGCTGAAGCAGCAGAGGGTGGCATTGGGTACAGAGCAAACTCCTGAGAGCAGCCTAAGGGAGGTTACCAGGACTGCAGGCTCCTTCCCACTCGGGCCGTCCAGAAGCCTCTTAAAGTCAGACCGAGCCAGACACCTGTCCCAGGCCTCCTAGGCTACACGGGCCCCAGCAGCCGAGCGCTGTGCTTACCTGTAAGTGATTTGAGCATCTGCCGGGCGGCTCCGGCGGGATCTTGATTTCATCAGGTGACATGTTCCGGACTCTTTCAGAAAAGGAGGCTGTGGAAAGAACAGAGAAGAATTCTGTGGGTGGGTGGGAGGCTTAGGGTGGGGGACAGACATGGACAATAATCCCCCCCCTCAAAAAAAGGCCGATAACACACTTTCGAGGAGGGATACACGCTACGAAACAATAAAACAGGGTGTCTGGAGTAGCACTCCTAGAGGGTGCCTGTGAGTTGAGATCAAATGACCAGAAGGAGCCGGCACGTGCCAACCCAGGGGAAGAGAAGGTCAGGCGGAGGGCACGAGCATAAAGATGGCGTGTGGCCACGTCACAGCAGCTCACCCACGAAAGGCTATGTCCTGGGGCGCGCTGGTGGATGTTTAACACCCAGCTGGGAGGCGGGGAGGGGCACAGCCACGACCTGCAGCATCTGCCCATTTCTGTGGTGTAAATTCTCCCCATGGCTAATGTCAAGCTACCAATGTGAAGTCGCTGAACTTGAGGCTGGGAAGAGATGTGCACACCGCTGGCTCATAACGTGACCAGCTCCAGCCCCCCAGGGGCTCTGCCCCTGAAACACCCTCCCAGAATCCCGGAAACTCAGAGTTGCTTGGTGCCATCCTTCTCACCTCAGGCTCTCCTACCCAGGCTACAGGAGCAGCTCAGGGTTCCCTAGGCTTCGGGACTCAAAGCACTCAATACTGCCTTGTGCATAAATGACATTTACAAAAGGACCTGTTGGTTATTAGCTTAGGGCCCTTTAATGTTTTTTAAAATTAATTAATTAATTAATTTTTGGCTGCAATGGGTCTTCGTTGCTGCACGCGGGCTTTCTCTAGTTGTGGCGAGCGGGGGCTACTCTTTGTTGCGGTGCGCGGGCTTCTCATTGCAGTGGCTTCTCTTGTTGCGGAGCATGGGCTCTAGGCGCACGGGCTCAGTAGTTGTGGCTCGCGGGCTCTAGAGCGCAGGCTCAGTAGTTGTGGCTCACGGGCTTAGCTGCTCCGCGGCACGTGGGATCTTCCTGGACCAGGGCTCAAACCCGTGTCCGCTGCACTGGCAGGCGGATTCTTAACCACTGCGCCACCTGAGCAGTCCACGGCCCTTTACTAGTAAACCAATCAACCCGCTCTTGGTCCACTTCGTTCTTGGGAACAAAAGGTCTGATTGTGAAGTGAAGAACCACAACTCCCAGGGGGCAATTCCCTTGGAGATCTGCCCCTGCCCACCCAAGCTTCTCTGTCTCTCCACTCCCCTCCACGCTGCCCCTGCCCACCCAAGCTCCTCTCTCTCTCCACTCCCCTCCACGCTGCCCCTGCCCACCCAAGCTCCTCTCTCTCTCCACTCCCCTCCACGCTGCCCCTGCCCACCCAAGCTCCTCTCTCGCTCCACTCCCCTCCACGCTGCCCCTGCCCACCCAAGCTCCTCTGTCTCTCCACTCCCCTCCACGCTGCCCCTGCCCACCCAAGCTCCTCTCTCTCTCTACTCCCCCCCACGCTGCCTCTGGCCACCCTGGCGACTGCAGAGTTGTGCTCTGGATCACTCAGACAATGCGCTGTTTGTTGTAAGATTCTGTATGTGCTTTTAAAACGTCCTCTCATGAAAAGGACTATACAGTGAGCAAACAGCAGGCGGAGCGGGGTGGGGCAGGATGAAGGCAAAGAATGCACAAGCCAGCACCAATGACATCCGGCAAGTACTTACTGGGTACCCGCCGTGTGCCTGGCCCCAGGCGAGACTTCTTAGCCCCAAGTGGCTGCCTGGACCGCCTGGGGATGGCCTGGCGAGCCTTCTCCTTCTCCCCCAAGGCCGGGTTAATATTTTCTCAGCGCATAAAGTGCTTTGATTTCTGCTTCGAGCTTCACTAGTCTCAGCTGCTGCCAAAGGAGCCTGCACACACTGTCAACACTGAGGCTGGGGCCCAAGCCCAGGCACAGTCTCCTACGCTGGATACACGTGCCGATTCTCACTGTCGGTGGATTCTCACTGGACGTGCCCCAGGGACAGAGCACTAGCTCTGCCATTTTGGGTGAAGGAAGAGGACGGAGACTGGGTGACGTACCCTGCTGTGGACTGAGGCACCAGTGCAGCCCGGGAGCGGTTTTCACCACAGAACCATGTGCTTCTCTTTGCCCAGCACCCTCCTTCTGTCTCCTGTCTCCTGAAGCAAGGGACACCCAGATCTGGCAGGAGTTCAATCTCATCCTGACTTCCTCCTTCCTCCCAGCTCTGGGAGAGGCAGGAGGTCAAAGCCTGAGGCTCAAGCAGGCTGCAGAGGCCGGCTGAGAGTGGAATCAGCTGGGGTGTGCTGGTTCTCGCATTTCGTAAGCATCAGCAACAAAAGCAAGGAGGGCCGGGGCAGGCTTTGGGCGCACAGCAAAGAGGGTCAAGGCTTCCCTGGGGTGGAGAGTGTATGTGTGCATGTGACAGAGAGACAAAGAGTGCCCTCTGGCATTTGCCAGGAAAGCCTTTTGGAAAAACAGGGTGTGGCACTGTTGCCATTAGCAACCCAGCCACACTTGGGCTCAAACGGCATACAGTGTGACAGGGAGAGGGAGAGCCCCTCCTGAGCTCCTGGGCTTGGAACTGGGCTAGGAATGAGAAAATTCCTCGGGAGTAGCTGGCAAATGAAGGGATACATTCAGGAAACTTGATAAAAGTTTACCTCACAGATTTCAGGAGCAATCTTTCCGTGATTCTGTCTTTCCTAAGTCTCAAAACGAATCGAAAGCAGAAGACATCAGACCCACATATATGGCTATTGAGCAGCCAGCCTCAAACCATTTTCCCTGGAAACACATCGAGATGCGTATCCAGGCACATGGGGGCAGCTCGTGTCTGTGGCTGCTCCAGGTCTGCTTGGGGTGTTCTAGGCAGGCAGCCATACTCAGGGTCTGAGAAGCCTGCCGTCACCATGATTCACCCCAGGTGCGCGCCCAAGTCCCACACCAGTGCTGGTATCCATGGTTGCCAGGTGTGACTCTGCGCAGGAGCAGCTAGTCGGCTGGGCTGCTGTAGCGGCAGGAGTGCAGCGATGCCCGGCAGGTGCTGTGGGGCTGGGAGCAGGAGGCAGTGGAGTGTCTCTGGCTCACTGGAGACCCAGCTGGCTTACCACCCAGGGCCACTGTTCCAGGCCCACCCACGGGGCACCGGTGGGGCAACTGGAGGGGACGGCAGGACAGCCACGCTTAGCTCTGTCAGGCAGCTACAGTGCTGGGGAGCCCTGGGCCAGCTTCTCTGCTTTCCTTTGCTCCATTAAACCTGGGGCTGTCTATACATATGAAAACGCTGCCCACACCAGCAGAGCAACCCAAGTCCTACATCCAGAGGCATGAATAAAAGGAGCTGAGGGGCCTCCCTGGTGGTGCAGTGGTTGGGGGTCCGCCTGCCAATGCAGGGGACACGGGTTCGAGCCCTGGTCCGGAAAGATCCCACATGCCGCGGAGCAGCCAAGCCCGTGAGCCACAACTACTGAGCCCGTGTGCCACAACTACTGAAGCCCGCACACCTAGAACCCGTGCTCCGCAACAAGAGAAGCCACCGCAATGAGAAGCCCGTGCGCAGCAACGAAGACCCAACGCAGCCAAAAATAAATAAATGAATAAAATTTTAAAAAAAGAAAAAAAAAAAAAGGAGCTGAGTTCAGGCAGAGGTGCTGACAACCACGGTCCCATGAGCAGAAGCCACTCTGTACAGGTCAACTACTACCTCCTCAGTGAGAAATGGGAAGAGGAATCCAAACTATGAGACTTAAAGCTCCACCTGTGTTCTCTGTGGGTGACTGGATTCAAGAAATTGCGGTGTAACTCCTACAATGAGATAATATTAGCAATAAAAAAAAGAAACTATGGATATTCTCAAGAACATGCATGGGTCTCAAAAACACTATGGGAAGTGTAAGAAATTAGACCAAAACACAAGCAAACAAACAAAAAAGCAACAGAAAATCCCCCAACAAACTGTGATTCCATTTGTATCAATGGTTCTCAACCAGGGGCATTTCTGCCCCCCAAGGCAACATCTGGCAGTGTCTGGAAACATTTTTCATTGTCATATCTGGCAGGACGAGGGGGTTGCGATTGGCACCTAGTGGGCAGAGACCAGGGATGCTGCTAAAACACTGTAGAGTGCACAGGCCAGGCCCCCACTGCAGAGAATTATCCAGCCCGAAATGTCAATCGTGCCGAGGCCAACAAATCCTGATTTATAAGAAATCCTAGAAAAGACAAAACTACAGTGAAGAAAGTAGATCACTGCTTGCCTGAGGCTGAGGGAGGAAATGTCTGCAAGGGGAGGGGTACGGGGGAACACTTTGGAGTCATGGAAATGTTCTACGTCACGACTGTGGTGGGAGTTAACACTAAAAGCTGGCGAATCTTACTCTATGTAAGTTACACCTCAACAAAGCTATTTTCAAAAAGTGACAAGGAGAGCACAAGTGAAAGCCGGTTGTGGAAGAAGTCGGGGCTGAGATGGCTGGTGCCCACACACATTGCACCGCTCGCCAAGCGCTGCCAGCAGGAGTGGAGGGCGCTGCCTTGTTGGGCTCCTGGGCAGGCGCCTCGGACCCCACGCCCCACCCCCAGCGTCTCGGTGTGAACAGCAGGGACCGGAGGCGAGAGGAGGCCGAGGCTCCAGGCCACCCCCCACTCGGGGAAGGCCACGGGCGGCCCGGTGAGGCTGTGCTCTGTTCTCTCTGCCCGTGAAGCCCACTGGGCCACCCCTACAGCGCCATTTTCCAAGAGCAAACTCTAAGGTTTTAAGAAAATTTGGGTTTTTATAGGGTGGGAAAGACTCATACCCCACTCATCAGAAAACTCGGGGATAAAGGCAGGATCCCACTGGGCATCTGGGCTGCTCAGTGTGGTCACGCTGCTACCCAATCCTTCCTCAGAAGACAAATATAATGAACAATTTTCAGTTCTTTCAGTCCGGAAAACCAGAATGGGTCCCTATCTCCCATCACCGGTGAAGGGATCCTATCCAGAGAAAGGTCAGGTTGGAGGGGGTGCAGGAAGCAGCATTTCCAGGCTGAGTCCGGGGCTTCCCAGGGCAGAGTAAGTACGTCTCAAAGGCTCCGTCTGGAAGCAGAGGAGCGAGCTCTGCAGGCCGCCTGAGAAGCAGGGCCACCGGGAGCAGGAACCCGCTTTGTGAAGACCAGTGGAGCAGGCGGAGAGAGACAGAGAGAGACGGGCACAGTCGCCACAGAGAAGGAGGGCAGGTCCCCCCACCATGAGGTTGGGCCAGGCCTTGGGAGAGCCCTTACAAAGTCCGTGGCCAAACTGAAGAAGCTGAGAGGCTTCCTAAAAGGATTAAGCGGCTGAGGTTAACACGGAACTGGGATGACACGTGTGTCACTTTCCAGAAATGTAACCGCCCTGGCCAGTCACACAAAGGGCCCCAGACCCCAGGGCTGTCAGGCATGTTCCCTCCTGGGGACAGAGTAGGGCGCCAGCAGAGGCCACATGTTTGCTCCTTGAGCCCGTGAATATGCCAGCGGAGGGGGCTGCGGGGGTACAAGGCCGGAGGACGGGCGCAGGGCACAAGGGGAACGAGCTCCCAGCTGAAGGGGGCCCTGAATCCCTCTTGACAACACTGGCAAATGACCAAAGCCCAGTGAAACGCACCATGAATCTGATTGTCAAAGAAGAATTTTTCCCTGGGTGTCTTATCCAGACGTCTTAGAAAATGCCAAAGGCCCTGTGAGAGTCTGAAGACGCAGGCTTGCGGCAGAACAGTTGCCTTGGCCGAAGCAGAGAGAAGCCGCCTGTGTGGCTGGAAGCCAGTTGGCTCTGGGTGAGGCTCGGAGACCTGCCCCCGAGGCACCACCCCACCACCCCCGGATACTCACCAACTAATTCCTGGGGATCTCGCTTTTCTACTTCTGGGTTATCCTGCAAGAGAAAAACAGAAACACAAGGAGTAAGCCCGGGCCTCCTGACCCACAGTCACTCTCCTCACTGACACCACTCAGGATTTTTAAGGAAGGAGAAAAGGTGAAAGCACCGTAAAGAGCCCCGAGAGTGAGCGGATACTCTGGGGGATCCTGGGACCCCTGAACCTCCGAATACCCCTCCTTCCTTCATCAGAGCAGCTGGGACGCTCCAGGCACCTGCTTGTCTCTCCTCCACGGCCCCCGGCAGTGACCAGTACCCCAACGATGAGGAAAGCGAACACCAGCCATGGACAGCTGCCCACCTGGACCCTGCTCGCTGCTCTCCCAGGGCCCGGCCAGCCGCCCCAGAACACCAGCGCCTCCAGCTGGTGCCCAGGAAGCAAGAGGTGGCTACTTCACAACACGAGAATCGCAAGACCAAAACGCAAAAGACTGTCTGCTCCCAAGAGATTTTTCTTACTCTCAGTTTCAGCAAAAAAGAGGCTTTATCACAAGGGGGTAGCTCAGGGAACCCGGGGGGCAGGCAGGCAGTGGGCCTTCAACAAGTCACGGCACTGGCCCCAGGAAGGACCGGCTTGGAGGCAGCCTCGCTCTGGCTCTCGCTGGCCCACCTGTTAGCTCGCCTTACGTTGGCTCACAGTCTCGCCAAAGAAAACCTTTCTCTGACCCTTCCTGCAAACCCCCGTCCCCAGCACCCACTCCCACACGTCCTTCAGTTCTGGCGGCGTGCAGAGCCCTAGGAGCAGAGGTTTCTCATCAGACTGCTCTGGACTTGCTCTGGATTTCACTGCTCAGAGCAAATGCTTCATCTAAACCAAATCAGCCCGGAGGAGGCACCGTCCCAGCCGTGGTCACACACCCGGGCACCTTGGGGAGGAAGGCCTTTCCTTGCTTCTGCTGCCCCAAATGCACAACGGCAGGAACGTACCTGCTTTCCCCATTTCTGGGGAAACCGAGCCCCTCAAACACAGTTAGGTCAGGGGTCTCAAGTGCCATAACACGGTAATGATCACAGTGGCAGAAGCTGTGCTCATGAGATTGCTGGCTCTCACGCCCCCTCCCTCTGGTTGGTGAGGGAGGACATAAGACAGTAACAACTCTGGACCCGATGGGCACATGGAAACGGCCGTGGAGCTCTGCGCACTCCGCTGACACTAAGCGATGTTACACCGGGGTGACGTCTCAGAAGGGAAGGGGCAGGAAGACCACCCCCCCGCCCCCGGGCTCCACGCCAAGACCAGAGCAGCAGTTCTTAGCCCCCTTCTCCAAAAAGTTCCTCCTGGTTCTGGGACAGGCCAAAACCCCCTCATCCTTCGGCACCCTGCAGCTATTCATTCGACCTGGACGGGCATGACGCCCAGGCCAGGCTGCTTAGCAACCGTCTCCTCCAGCCACCCGCCCCCTGCCGATCAGGTGGGCGAAGTGGAGGCGCACCCGAGGGCTGCCGTGCCAAATTCAGGCTGCTTATCCACCAGCTGCTCTCCAGAGAGAGCCGGTCTCCACGGGTCCCACAACAATCCCTTCGGAGCTGTGACTCCGGAGGAACCAATGTTAAAGAGCATGGCAGTAACAAAACGTTGGACTGTAAAAGGTCCTTAAATTTTCCCTCTAGGGGACAGCTTTCTGGGTGCTAATTGTGGGAAAGCATCAGGTGGGTACATCCTTCCTCCCCTCCCAGGCCATTTGGCTGGTCGTACAGGACTGACCCGTTAACTCTTCAAAGGCCCCCTAGAGCTCTTTCCCAAAGCACTGCCCCAGCCCCTTTTGTGGCCAAAATGCAGAGAAGCGAGGAAAGAGGCAAGATATCCACGTGGGAATTCAGCCGCATCTGCTCCAGAGGCACAGGAAGTTAGTCGCCAAACAGGAAGCTTCTCTTCAAAGGGGAAAGTACTTGTTCACACCAGGGGCTCCTCGGTGAGATTAAAGGCTGTGAGGCTCCCTGGGGCTCTCCTGTGCCCCAGCGAGGGGAGGGGGAGGGGTGGGGAGAGGTGGGGATTCCTGCATATCACAAGGTCCTGGCCTGGCTTAGCTGAGGTCTGTTTAGTCACGTCTCTGGGAGAAAAAGAAATGATAGGGCAAAATCACAAACAGGAAGTTTTTTCCACTTCTTTCAGTCTTTCCTTTTTTGGCTTGGCTCCTCATTTCCCCCCAAGTTTATCTTTTTACACATGCCACAAAACAAAACAAAAATTAACTGGGTAGTTTGTTTCAATCTGCCAACTAGTCTAGTCTCTGGTTTTCTGCCCTCACAGCGCGCGCGCGCGCGCGCGCGCGCACACACACACACACACACACACACACACAGACAGAAGGGGCGGGTAGTGCCCAGAGAGCACCCGAAGTCCCCTGGAGCTATGGCCTCTTATTCAATCCCAAACCCAGCACCCCCAGGAAGAAGTCCCACCCCACCTTCCCAGCAGCGGAATCCAGCTCCACACTATCCCCAAGCAAAGTATCGACCAATGGACCATGGACCCAACCGCAAGCAAGAGAAGATTCTCCTGCCTTGAGAGACTCCTGAAAGCCAAACGTACAAATGAGTCTCCACAGACTGGAAGCCATATCATTCTGCACAAAGGTCTCCTGGAAAGACTTTGGAATCTGTCGTTGTTCAGATCCCCCATTCGTGTCACATGTACCCGTGTGACTCCTAAGGTCCTGGAGAATCAAGCAGTGGGACTCTGTGACTCCTGGTGGCCACACCTTGTTACGCTTTAGAATGGAATTCCCCTGCCCTCTGACGTGAACAAGCTGGTTGTGGGCCTGCTGAGCTCCTGGGCATGTGGTGTGGTACCAAGGTGCCCCCAAAGAAGAAAGCCGACGACGCGGTGCTTCCGGATCCTAAAGCAGCCTAACCCCCGCCCCCCCCCCCCGGCCCCTGCCCTGAGCCCGAGAAGAAGGGCTTGGCTCTGCCCCACAACAAAGGGCCTGAGCCGCAGCATCACAGGCTCTTGGAATGGAGTTGGGTGCAGGACTTCAAGTGATGCTGAAGAAAGCCCAGCAAGGGAGGAGAGTTGGGGTGTCCAGTGAGACCACTGAAGACAGGGGTCCAGTACCCCAAAGATGCTTTTTAGAACCATTTATGCTCAACTGTCCATTGAGGCAAGTTTCATCCAATGAAAGCAGCCTTGCGGGGAGGAGAGGGGGGGTCCACATTCAAGACAAAGACCCAGAGAGACAGTCATGCCTCGGATACCAGGAATTCAGCACAAAAATGAACAACGCACCCATGATAGTTATCTCAGAAGCCAGCCATGGTGTCAGAAAAAAACAACGGATGAAGTATTTAAAAGGACAGAGCTAAGGAGATAGAAGGAAGGTTCACACCATTAAACTGCCAGTACTTCAAGAAACTGGTTTTACAAAACCTGCTATAGAGAGAGTCTCAGTATGTCCTTAAAGAGGCAGAAAGGGAGCAGCAAAGCGGATACAAGTGAAAAGCAACAAGAACCCCCACTGTTCCTTTCCTTCCCCCAAAGCGGTGTGAAGGCACAAAGGACACCTGCCCTGACTTGCGTGAATCCACCCTCCCTGGCCTCCAGGTGGATATTCAGTTCTTCAAAGAAATGAACTCAGCCTGGAGATCTATTTACCAGACAGTTGGATGTCTGCGTCAGCCGGTAGGCATGAAGCCCACAGCCCAGAGACCTGGCCAGACCTGGACATGACAGCACACGCCCCTCAGACACAGCAGGCTGAGTGCTTTTCTTGCCTAGGAGAGCATCTCACATAGCAGTTTCTAGGAGAAAATACCAGGTAAACCATTTCTGCTCTCTAGTTCAAGTCCAATTAAGACACAAGGAAAAACAAAGCAAAACAAAATCCACATCTTCCTAAGAAGCCTAGTGAGAAGACTGGAAAGGGAGGGGAGGAAAGAGAGCTCTGAGGCCTCTTCTTCAGACTGTCTGCACCCCTCCAACCTCCCTGGGCTTCACTTCAGTCCCACCAACTGGGGCGCGAGTGGCTGCTGCGGGCTGGGGGTCGTCCCTGGAGGACTGTGGTCTGAACCCAACACTGCTGACTTCTTAATCAACTGTGCCTGAGATGTGGAACAATCTAACGGCCATGGCAGGGGCCTTGTCCTCAGGAATTACAGAATCTGAAATGTGGTTCCCCCTGCAGAGAATATAAAAGTCCAGCCACCGGCAAAACTATGACTGGAGCAGAGGAAGGAAGGAAAAACAATATGGCTCCACGAAGCGGGACAAGCTGCCATGTGAGCTGGGAGGATTTACTCAGCAGAGGAGGAGCAGCTTCTGGTGGGGAGAATGGAGGTTTATTTACAGCCAACAATGCTTCATCAACCCTTCCCGGAACCAGCCCACCAAGTGCACTCAAAGGTCCGGCGTCCAACTTGAGACAGAGCAACGGAGCTTCCGGCAGCTGGATTCTGCCGGACCTCAACGTCGCCTTTTCTCCCCAGTTCTGGGAGCATTAGGCACAGAGAAAGCACTCTGAACAGAGGGCAAAGGGTAGCCTCTCCCTGCTCCATGGGAAAGAATGCTACAGACATGTTTCCTGTTGGATGACGTAATCCTGCACCTTAAAAGTAGGGGGCAGTTGGGGAGGCAGATTAGCAAAACAAAGCCTCCCAAATCTTCTGTCCTCTCAGATCTGGGGCTGCCCCAGGAATTATAACGCCCTAATGACATCTCACTTCAGGAGCAGGGTACCCACTTAAAAATGAACCCTCGCTGTGGCCTGAGGCCCCGGGGGCTCCCTGCCGGCCACTTCAGCACCCTCCCCCCACCCGGATCCTGGCAAAGCTGCTCCCTGGATCACCCCCATCCCACTCCAGCCTAGTAAGCCCCATTCAGACTTCAGACCTTGGTTCAAGGAAGCTTTCCTCCACCACACCCGCATCTGGCCAACGAGACGACATGTGCCCTATTCTGTGCTCTAACTGTCTTATTTACTACTGTGTTCCCAGCACCTGCAATAGTCAGTGCCCTGCCCACAACAGGTGCTCAAACACTGACAGACAGACACACACACACACACACACACTTTCTCCCTCTCTCTCTCCTTTCTAATCAGTTAACTGTCCAGTGGCCAGTTTTTCTTCAGTCCAGTTTAGGGTTTCAAAGCCACCATCACCTGCAGTACATTAACCCCCAGACTCCAAACCTGTTCAAGTCCACAGTTAATTTCAATGTGTGGACTCGATATAAGAAAGGGAGGCCAGCGGAGGAGCTAAATAAAGGGGCTAGAGCTGCAATAAAGGTTGATACGGGACAAGCAGGAAGGTGTGTGCGTGGAGGCACCAATGCTGAATTAAAAAAAAACCTTAAATCTACCTTGTTGCTCCTAATCTTGACAAAAAAAGAATTATCGTATAGTTCATTTATTTATTCCACAAATAACTTACCAAGCATTTATTATGTACCAGGCAATGGGCCAAACACTGGGCATGTGGAATGAACAAAATTCAGTCTAGGGGAATAATTTTAGGTATCACGCTAAGCACTTCAGTGAAAGATCTCATTTAATTCTCACGACAGGCTCATGAAATTGTGGGCAGACAATCCTGCTGCTTCAGAAGCCACTGGTGTGCCTAGGAAGCCCTCCTGAAAGCTTCAAGCTGATGGTCAAACGAGGTTTTCTGAGGCACATGTGAGTCACTTCAGGTTGCCAAGAAAGCAGCAATTCTGGAACTTTTGTTGAGATACCTCCAAGCTCCAGAATAAAATTACTGTCGTTTGACAGACACGGGTGGGGGCGTGGATCGAGAGTGGCAGTAACCCAAGACTTAGTGGAAGTCACTGAACCCAGTGCCGTGTGGGGGACAGCCCACCCGTGGCACAAATGCCTGGCGTGGGTTGTTCTACCCACACACCCAGGAGAGCCCTGGAGAAAGCCCATCACCAGCACATTTCCTTCCGTTGTATCCTGTTGGGTCAGGATTGGGCCACTGCCATGGCAGGCTGCCTGCCTGGGGATGGAAACACTCAACTTATCACAAAAATGGGCGGAAGTTGGTGGGGCCACTTTGGATGCAATGGACTCGCCTTCACTCCCAGCTCATTGCCGGGAAGGCTCAGCTCCCCAAGCAGAGAGGTTTCTACAGGAAAAGCATTAAACAGGCATCTGCCAAGACAAACTAAGCCAGCTCTAGAGCTGGCCTTGTAGACTGAAGCAAAGGCGGGGAAGGGGAGAGGAACGGTCTCTCTCTGAAAATCCTGTCTCCAGTGATGCCCACAGGGCTCAGCATGGCGCTGATGCTCTGTCACGTGGAACCAACCAGAATTCATGTGAAGGCAAAGCTCTGGCTGGAGCCACTTCTGAAGGGGAGACTTTATTATCTGACTATTGCAAGCGTAACCACAGATTTGATTCAAGACCCCTGAAGACCCTGAGTTTCTTGAAAGCTGTAGAAGATGCTCAGAGAGGGCCATTCCCTTTCTCTCTCTCCTGCCCAGGGTGTCAGGTGGGCTGTGCCTGGGCAGAAAGGTTACCTCACGTCAAGGATTTGAGTCAAGTCCTCAGTGGTGAGGCCAGGTTGCACTTTCTTCTTAAGGGTTCTCCACAAAAACAGTGTCTCTATGCTTTGAGTTGGAGAGCTTGGAGCCAGACAAGCACAAAGAAGACAGCTTTGTGAGGCTGAGGGCAGCAAAGTGAAGTTTTTGAGACACACCTCGACAGCGCCACCAAATTACGAAAGCATTATCTTGCCTGGGAGGTCAACTGCCAAGCTGCAATGTTAGATTAACATCGGGGCAAAAAGCAGTGAGATGCCAGAAAGCCAGGAGTGTGGACATGCACACTGGTCCTCACGTACATACTGGTAGGAAGAGGATTAACTGTCTACAGGGCCAGAGGGAACGCCAGAATCTTTAAGGCACTGCTTACGGAAAATTTAGTTTTCAATTGTATCTCAATGTTAAGAATACAAACGAGTAAAATCCTGTCAAATCCAGAAATCGCACAGTAGCATCTCAAGGGACCTGGAGAACGAAGGTGAGAAGTGCTGGATCCCTAAAGACAGGCAGCTTGCCTTCTGCATCATAAATTTCAAAAAGATAAATCATCACTGGGGAAGGCCCCAGCCACACCTTGGTTAGTAATCCGTGGCATGTAGTCCCATAGGGAACAAAGTCAGGGCTTGCACGGCTGATGCGCAGGCGGACCGGGCACGCAGCGGCTCCTTCTTGGACGGAGAACCGCACAGGGGCGGGGTGGGGCTTCTGGGGCTTCAGCTGACTGGGAGCGAGTGCAGTCAAGAAGGCCCTGATGGCAGCTGCGGTGCAGCCAAGAGTAGGGGTTAGAGGGAGAATAATGGTCCTTCTTCCTTTTGCAGGAGATCACAACTTCCAGCAATCACAACGTTTCTCCCAGCGGTGTTCAGCTACAGATATAGCCAGGCCTTCTTCGGAATGTGGCAAGACAAAGGACCTACCTTGGGTTTCTTTCAATCTGGACAAGACAGCTACTTCCACAGCCTGCCCTGTCTCTGTCTTTCTGTCTGCTGCTCAGACCAGATCACCACCCAGACAGACTTGTAGACCCCAGCCTGGATATTTTATGTCACTCACTCTGCAAGGGCAACCCCCGCCTTGCTAAAGACCAGGCCTAAAGAAGGCCATGTGGCTATTCACTGCGGTGAGAGCAAGGAAATGCCAATGTTAAATAGGCCTGGGCATTTTCAACAGTTCAAAGGCCTAATTACAATAGCCAGAAGTTAAGAATGGATGGCTCATCTGTTGCATATTGGCTGAGTGCAGCTTTTTCCATAAATTCTGCACACGCATATGCACTAAATTGAGTGGCTGTCTAGCAGTGACAGGCGAGAAGATGTTCCACTGAATGTTCAGTTGTTCCCAGGGGCTTTCTGGGCTGTTGCCAGGATTCCGTAGCCTGTAATCTGGTTGGTTATCTCTTTGTAAATGTACATATAACTCAATCACAATAAATATATAGTATTTTTAAAATTCGAAAAAAAAAAAAAAAGAGTGGATGGCTCACAAGCCAGCAATGGTCAAGGGCCATTTCCTTCTCTGGTCCTAGGTGAGTCATGCTGTCATTTTTTTTTTCTAATAAGCACTCAAAGGATCATGGGGTATGGGGGGTGCAGAACATGGGGGCCAGATAGGAAAATAAAACCAAGATGGAGGGACCAAGAATATATTCGCCCTCTCACACTCTAAACAGAACTCAGTAAAAGCTAACATACATTATTCAAGTCTCATAATAACCCCATGAAGCAGACTTTATTATTTCCATTTTACAGACGAGCAAACTGAAGCAAAATACAATGAAGCAGTTTCTTGCCCAATAAATGGCAATGTTGGAACTCAAGCTCCAGCCTGACTCCAAAGCCTAGAAATACCACTTCCCAACTTCTCACCTCCTCCCTTGAGACCAGGAGGCTGTGAATAGTCACAGTTTCTTCGAAGCCCTTGGTTCAACCACGGGGGAAGCCAACATCGAAGACCAAGGAGGTAAAATTCCTCTCCAGGAATGACTCCATTAGCAGATCACAGGCGAAACAGGTGTTAAACCCTTGACTTAAGGGGAAGACGGCCAGATCTATTACCTTTTAACTGTAACGATCAGGGGAAAGGGCTCAAGAATCCGTGGTGCCCCAGTGAGTAATGTCTGAGTTCACTTGAACGGAAGTCAAGGTCCTGAGGACTTAATCATATACACAGTGGGTGCTGCCAACCCTGTCCTTAGCCTAGAGATTTCCTGGGGGCTTACAGAAAAAATGCTACCAAAACCCGAATCCTACTAAGCCAGCCTCCCTTACTGGGTGAACAATCCTGCAGACTTCCAATGAGAACTCAAGTTTTAAAGAATGAGTTCTTTCTTTTGACTTGTGTAAATAGCATGGCACATTTCCTGTCCATCAGGGAATCTCATTGGAAAGAAACTGCCTACGTAACACTTTATTCGATAACAATTACAAAACTATATTCACATTTTGCTACTATAATGTGCCATTTTTGGATTTTATTTTAGCTAGCTGAATATATGAGAAGAACGAAGGGAAGTGATGTGAAGAAGTGTGTTGCTCCTGACTGGTATTACTACTAGAACAAAAGCTGGTGAATCTCAATCGTTTCTGCATCAGTCCCCATTTGGAGGTATTTAGAAAATTACAAAAAAAAAAATCTTTCCTACAGCAGTTTTATTGAGATATAACCCACCACTTAATTCTCAAGTGTTATTTTTTCATTTGTGTCATGCTATTATATAATTACCCAGACTATAGCAACAGTGAAGATGTTTGTAATACAAATGAGAACAAAACTGGATACAAAATATATATGCTATTACACAGGCAAACCTACACAGATGGAAGAATGAAAATGGCTGCACTGTCAGGCCCATGGAATTAGGTGGTTTTTTTTCTTTTCTTAAATATTCAATCTTGCTTCTCTAATAGTCTGACAATAAAATATGCACAATATAAAAACAACAAAACCCTGACAAGATAACCACTAGAAAAAGTGCTATATGACCCTTTCCATGTCAAAGACCTCTAAGAAAAAGTCCAAGTTTAAGCTCTTACAAGATAACCTTTGCTGTCCCATCCTGAAAAATAATTCTCAACAGAACATTCCTCAAGTGAGGGTTCCCCAGAAGCTCGCCAAGCAAAGGCACACAACGACCCATCCCCACTGGCTGGAAAGGGCCTTGGTTCCTCTGCCGCACCCCACCACCTGCCCTCTGAAGGAGCCTTCAGGATGACTAGAACCCATGCTGCTTGTCTGTGAAAAGCTTAGCATCTCCTTTTCCGATTCCAGAGTCCTGGAGGTACAGCAAACACACCCAAAGCCCAAAGAGGAAAACATTTTGCTCTGCACGGATCCTGCGGAAACTGGCAGCCTCTCGCCTCACGCGGTCAGTAAGAGAACGGCTGGCAGGCTCCTGAAAGTTCTTCCTAGAGTCAGTTGTCAACAACAGACTCCTGTTGTTGAAACAAGCTCCTCGGGCTGTTTTCCGTCTCCAGATCTTTGATTCTGACATTTTAAAAGATCAATAATAGTGCTGGGTCGGGGAGGGGGTGGGGTGGGGTGGGGAAGGGCTCGAGAGGAGAGGAAGTTTGGGAATTACCGAGTCAGTTCCTCCCGAGGCAAATCCTTCATCTAAACTCTGAGTCAATTAACAACACATAGCGATGAAGACGCTCGACCTCCTTGAAGGAATTCAGGTGTGTATGTGCAGACACCGAAGGCAGAGGCCCCTTCAACGCGCTGAGCCAGGCCTCCAGGGGAGGCTGCGCGAGGACTTCACCGAGCCCCACCGCTCTGGGACTCTTGGACCATCTACCAGCGCAGTTCCCAAGCTGTCCATCAAGGCCCCCCAGGTCCCCCCCAAAGGTGCCCATGATATTTAAAAATTTCAAGGGAAACAGCATTACTTGACATCTGTCAGATACCACACTAATTTATGTATTATTTTTTTCAAGTGGCTACTAAATTGTGAGGACACGGGTGCTGACTGCAGGGAGAAAATTACTTAATAAACAGAACCGTCAGGTTATTTCTTTCGGCCTAGGAGTTCTGTGAAAGACTCCTGTGATACCAAGGGTGCCGTGAACTGAGAAACTGTGGCAACTTCTGACCTCCAGGGTGAGGGCGTAGAATCAGACTGTGTTTGGGTGAGAAGGCTGAGTACTGCTCACAGCTGCATCTTAGGCTGAGAAAAACTTGTTCCTACACGTTCTCTCCTATCACTGCCACAATCCCCTGGAACAGTGGGTATCACAGCCCTGACTTCAGCCGAGCTGAGCACAGTTTAAGTTATGTGCCTGTTGGCCACAGCTGGAGGGCAGCCGAGCCAGCGCTCAACACAGGTCTTCTGACTCCAAACCCACTAGACCGGCTCTGAGTTGTGAACTCCACATATCTGCACTACTTTTGGGGTCGAAGGATTTTTTAAATGTTTTCCTTGAGCTGGGGTTGTACACGCCTTTTAAAAAATGCTGGCACAATTCCCCCCCACCCCCGATGTCACCTCTTTGACCCAGAGACACTATTTTATTTTGACAGATGTTTGCTCCTTGGGCCGAGAGGATTCTTTCCCTGGGTCAAAGCCTGGACCACAGCGCCTCAGGGGGCCAGCCATCCCGCCCCGCACCGGGAAGCCGGGCCTCCCAGTTAGCTTGGCAGTGGGCTGCTCCAGCTTGCCCGTGCCAGCTCATCAGTGCCCGTGTTTGTTTGCAAAGGAAGAATGTGTCAGGGACAGGGAGTGAGTGGAAATACCTTTATCCACGGGAACCGTGGGAGTGGGGAAAAAAATAAACAAGGGGAAAAGTTCCAGGGCAACTGAGGTAAAACAAGGACAAAGGAGAGTGGTGAAAAGGGAAGCTCACAGGCCAAGGGCAAACAGATGGAGGAAACACTTGAGCCTTTGGGCCCCTGTCCCTGTGGTAAGGAGCTGGACAGATGACCGCCACTCCTAGTCTGACTTTTTCTAGGGCAGCAGTGCCACCTTCTGCTGAGTAACTGCAACATCCAAGTCGGGCTGCTTACTGAAGAGATGAGACCAGAAAACTGAAGTTCGAGAACAAGATATGATGGAACAGAAATGCTGAAGCATTGTTTCCGTGGGACACTCTGCCACCTCCTCCAGCTCCTTTTCTCTAGTTTAGGGCAAACTCAGCAACCCCAGGGCCCGATCCCTGCCACCCCGGGCTGATGGATCAGGGCCAAAGGCTCCCTACGGGGGGGGGGGGGGGGGGGTGGTCTGGAGTTCTCATCTTTTCCTCAAATTCCCAAATATGGGACTTTGCACTCATAGGTAACCCCAAACATCAGAGTGATAAAAATAAGGGCAATTTCCAGTCTTTGTACTCTACATGTGTACTTCCTAAAGTCAACAGATGATACAGTTGGAGAATACTCAACTCTGCTTATCCACAATGCCAAGTCCTTTCCCAAGAAACACCTTGGGGGTTCTAGTCCGACCCCACCCTCACATTTCTTTTAGGACATTCGTTCCTGAAAAGGCCAGAAACAGAGAGTTCACCACCTCCTGTGGCACCTCGACTCACTTCTGGCCAGAGACGAAGGGCAGCTCTTCGTTATGCGAAGGCAAACATCTCCTCGTTGCTTTGAGTTCCGCATGGGGCTGCCACCGCCCTTCCCTCACCAGACCTTCAAACAGCAGAAAGAACTGCCGGCTCTTCCCCAGTCTTCCCTCTTCCAGCTCCTTAACTTTTCCCCACGTGACGTGGCTTTAAGTCTCCTCACCGCTGCTCTCCTTGGAGCACAGTCCGGTTTAAAATGCAGAATCCAATATCCCAAAACAGGCCCAGTGACATGTATGAGCAGCCTGGGAAGCGTGTTGAGGGGGCACTAGTCGTCGCAACTAACGCTACTGAATGCAGACGGGCCAGACACCAGTAATCTAAGTATTTGCTACATTTACTCAGTGAATCCTCACAAAACAAATGAGGCAGATTTGATATGCGGTCTCATCGTACTCCGGATGCTCTACTGCCTCCAATACGACTCAAGACCCCATAAGGCTAACAGCTCAATGGACAGGTACAGGGCAATGAAAGCAGCTATCAAATAGTTAATTAATATTTCCAACCCAAGATTTTTGTTTTTGAAGAACAGTAGTTCTTGAAGTTGATCTGTGGACCCCTGGGGGTCTGCAAGGTCAAAACTATTTGTGTAATACCAAGACATTACTTGTCCTTTCACTGTGTTACATTTACAGGGGCAACAATGGGTAAACTTCTTGGCCCTTTAGAATAAATCAAGGCAGTGGCACCAAATTTAGCAGTAGTCATATTCTCGGTTTAAAAAAAAAAAAGCAAATTTCACTTAAGAATATCCTTGACGAAGCAGTAAAAATGATTCATCTTGATCACTGAGTACATTTTAGCATTTTGTGTGACTGAGTTACAAGCTGAACTAGCTGCTTTCTTCATGGAATATCACGTTTACTTGAAAGAATAACTGACAAACTATGGTTATTCAGACTTACGTAGCTGGCAGGCATTTTCTTAACAACAAAGCCCGTCATTTCAGGGAAAACTCTCATGGTATTTACTGGCAACAATAAAATTCAAGTCCTCAAGCAAAAATTAGAATCTGGGAAAATACATACTTCCCACTGTGAGCATGACAGCTTTCTGATACTTAATGGCTTGTCTGATGAGATCAGAAATGTCACTAACAAATAAGATTTTTTTTGGATACTACAGAACAAAATGTGTCAACATTTAGGAAACCTGCATAACTCGGTGAACCAACATTGTCCGAGTCACTACTGTCTGATGATGTAATATCATGTATGGGCAAAAGAGCCACTTAAAGTGTGAGAGACCTGTGGATTTAAGTGAAGCAGAGTCCAAAAAGTTCATTGATTCACATTCTCGTTGCGACTAACCTTTAGGAAACTACCACCTGTTGAGTTATGATGAAGCATCAAACATCCACAAGTACTTGAAGGGCTATCAAAATACTCTTCTCTTTCCAACGACCTGTCTGTATGAAGCAAGAGTTTTTTCGAATTCTTCAACCAAAATAACATGTTGCAATAGACTGAACACAGAAGCAGTTATGAGAACCTAGCTGCCTATTCAAGTAGACATCAGACATTAAGGAGACTTGTAAAATGGTAAAACAATGCCATTTTTTGTTCAGACTTTTTTTTGTTTTGGAAATGATAATTTCTCATAAAAACGTTATTTATGTGAATATGTAATAGGTTTGTTATTTTTAAATAAACAAATATTTAAAACATCAAGAGATAAAACCAAAATGAACAAAAGCTTTTTAGGATCCTAGTTTTTAATTGTGTAAAGAAATGAAAATGTTTTGAGACCTGCTATAGTAAAAAATTAAAAGCAGATCTTAAAAAGTCTAAGTAGGAAGGAGTGCCATCTAGTGAAAAGAGAGTTATGACATCAATTCATTTGCTAACAAAATAAATGACACCTCCAGTGACATATCGTATTGTTAGAAACTTCACATACTTAACGCAGAAATATGCAAAATTAAGGGTTTAGAATACAAAAGTATTGTTAAATATCAACTGAAATAAAACTTAAATGTGCCAGAAGAGTTCCAGAATAGAGGGAGGGTTGAGAGGGGTTTGAGGCAGAGGCTGAAACCCAAAGACAGTGTGATACCAGCTCAGGCAGGAGAGGAAGTCAGGGCCAGGACGAAGCATGGGAAACATACAAAACTCATGCTGGGGACACCGTTTCTAGTCCTTGGAGATGCCACGAGCACTTGGTCTTTCTGTCCCCCTGGTGGGCCTCTGCTAGCTACTGGGGACCACAGGACGTCTGAGCTGGAGAACTCCGTCTGACCCCCTCTATGCTCACCCTCCAAAAGAACTACATCAAGTTACTGTGAGGGCTGGATTTTGTGTTCTCATTTCTGAGGGCTCCCTAACAGGAACAGAAATTGTTCCTTGAGGACTTTTCATTTCACAGATTGGAAATTCAAACGACTGAATGAAATACAGTAACGCACATCAGTCAACCTCCAGGTGGGACCAAGAAAGGGGAGGCTGAACACAAAAAGACATTAACCAACTTCCCATCCTACCTCCTCTCTTTTTTGGCTGTTCTTCCTCTCTCATGCAGGCATGTCATTCCCAGGGGATTTGCTGTATTCCAGAAGGGGTGACAGTTAAGGGCATGCACCCTGCTCTCCAGCCAACTTCCCCAGGAGGCTTCAGCTTCAGGCGAAGGCTGGCAGCTGTACACATAAAGGCTCCAGGTCCCACAAATCCTCCTTTCTGTCCACAACTGAAGCCCTGACACTTGGCGACCCCCAAGGCTTATTTTATGCACAGGCTCCAAGGCCCAAATACCCCAAATACTAAGACAGAAGATGGACACTAACACTACTGACCATTTCCTTTCTGTGAGCCCAAGCAGAGCTTGACAGTCCTTGATGCAGGCCACGGGTCTACCCTCCTGCTAGTAATGCTTGGCCAGGTTCTGAAGCCTGCATTCCTCACTAGGCACAGAAAGGAGCTGGCGCTTGTGGTTTGTAGGACAACATTTGTTTTTCCTCCTGCATGCTGGTGCCTAAACGTTCTTTCTTGGTAAAATTTCGTATCTGCATCATCCGCAGCTCTTTGTGGCTTTATTTCAATGGTTGTGCACAGTTCTAGCCAATCACAAAATCAGCTCAAATTTGGAACAGCTCATGCTATATTTTTGGATATACCCCTGCTTTACCTTATAATTGGGGATAGTTTTCCTAAATTCCACTAGGACACCTTAAAGGCCTCAGCTGGTTTTAAAGCAGTTTTTAGACACAAAACTTGATCCCTATTCCCCATGCCCAGAGTGTTGGAATTACTCTTTTTCTTTGAAAAAAAAAAAAAAGTTTGTCCCCCAAAGAAAGCTTCCTCAACAGGCATATTTGTATTAATGCCCAGCACACAGTACCCAACACTGGGGGGGCGGGGTGGTGGTGGTGGTGGGGTGTGTGTGTGTGTGTGTGTGTGTGTGTGTGTGTGTGCCTTAACCTTCATCATGATGGGGTCAAGGATATGCAAATTACTCTCAGCTGCTACTGGGATGGAAATAGAAGAAGAAATGACTATGTTGTTTCAAAACAAACCATTCTGTGCGGTTTACCCGAGAGTGGAAGGGCACAAGCCTGGAAAAACAAGGCTTATTAGGCTCAGCATCTCCCATAGCTGGCAGAGGTCTCATTTTGTCTGGCTCTCTATGGCCCTTCTTCATGTCTAGACGACTAAAGAGAGCCCATGGTACATGAGGCAGCCATTATGGCTTTCTGATTCTAAAAACATTCCCACACCTAACCCACCTGCAGGGGCAGTGACCCCCCAGAGCCCACCTGGATTCGGAGCAGAGGTGGGTTGCTGCACTCAGCCAAGCCTCTCACCTTGGCTGCGAGGCTGGAAATCGAGCTGCCTCAGGACAGTCCAGGGTAGTCTCCAGGCTTCTCTCCCCCAACTTACACATGGTTACATAGTATGTTAGTGAGACAGATCTTGACCAGACACATGAACTGAGCCATATTGTTAAAAATGCCTTGTTCGTATCCAGCCACCCCACCACAGCCAATACCAAATACCTTTGGGTCATCAGCCTCAGGTTTTTCAGTCTCTGAATCGTCATCTTCCTACAAGACAAAGAATTTAGAGGATTAAGCTTAAAGGACTGGGCCTGAGGTTCTCACATGCATAACAGGGTTTGGAGCAAATCTACCCAGCATGGGTTGTCCCACCAAGAACCCCTCCCCTACCATATGACCCAGGCTCTAGAGAAAGAGAAAGGGAAAAAGAGATGTTCGGGGGGGACAACATCGGCAGCTCAAAGTTGTTATGCCAGCAGTGCCATAGCCTATATTAATGAAAATGCCTGAGATTAAAAACCACAAACACAAAAATGGAGAAAGGTGGCAATATGCTTGAGAAAAGAATAAGATCAGGCGCCACGGGATAAAACAGGAATGACGTTTCCAATGAAGTATTGAAGTATCGGTGATTTTAAACCAGTATGAGTCTTTTTTTCCTTCTTTGCCTTTCATGTACACAAATACATCAGACTCAGAGCTCCCGTAACATTGTTCGCCCCCGGAGTGCCATGACCCCCACACACTATACCCCAGCGCTTCAACCAGCAACACCTGCACCAACATGAACAGTAGGAAGGTAGGCATCAAACGACCAGGGCGAGTGAGCTGGGAAAGGCAGGACTGAAGGGCAATGCCCAGCCTGTCCTGGGCCCCAGCTGAGTGGGCCCTGCCTCCATGCAAGTGCTCACAGAATTGCCGGTGACCCGTTCCATCCAGCCTTGTTCCCTACCCAAAGGGCCTGCCAGACACAAAGCACCACGCGGGCAAGGCATTTTCCAAAGTGTGCCCTGACCTCACCCGAGCTAGCCCACCATTCCACTAAATGCTAATGAAGGTCAAAGATCAGCTACCCTGTTAGGTAGCTATAATCCATATCCGTTCCACTACCCCCAGCACACCCCAATACGCGGGAGCCATGATTTAACATCCAACAGAAAACTGTTTCATTTGAAACTGCTTTTTTCAATCACTTTAACCCCCAAATTAAAAAGCCCGCCAGATGTTAATATAAACACCACCTGAGAGACTTGAACTACACTGATGGCTTTGAGATTTAACTGTCCTGCAAGGCATCAGTGAGCCACAGGTTTTAAACGCAATCTCCAAAATCTCCTCCAAATGAAACCCATCAGGCCAAATAATCAGAGATGTAGCTCAGCCAAATACAATCACATTTTAGAATGTCTATATTGGGATTGGATGCGAGGATTTTACTAAAATTTGAAATAAAGCTTAAATCTGGTAAAAATTCTATGCAAAGCAAATATAGAATAACACTTCAAAAACACACGTCGTGCAAATTTGCTGAAGAAAATAGTTACGGATGTTAAGCCACTATGTATGCACTTAAGAAAAGCAGAAAAACGAAATAACTTACAAAGCTTTTCTAAACAATTTTAGTCAATTCTGAATTATCAGCAATCATGGGGGAGGAGAGGCCTAAGGGGATAACAAGGTCTTCCAAAACAACAGAAAATACAAAACGCGTTTTTGTTTAATTTGTAAAGCATTTTATCCCCGCCCTCCCCCCCCCCCCTTTTTTTGGTCGCGCCTCGCGGCTTGTGGGATCTTAGTTCCCCAACCAGGGATTGAACCTGGGCCCTCGCAGTGAGAGCACAGAGTCCTAACCACTGGACCTCCAGGCAATTCCCTGTGAAGCATTTTAATGTTAACATTTAAGTATCAACGAGTAACAAAAATTTCAAACAAATAATATAGAACACTGAGCGTTTTAATTAGAGCTGTTGCTAAATAACCAGATTTTATATAGAGATTCAACTTTGTATGTCCTTGTATTAAGCACCAGCCTGAATCCTTGTTTTTCTCCAAACTTTAAAATTCTGGCCCATGATTCTCAAGTGACAGTGTACCTAAAGTCTTTCTGATTAATTAAGATGCAAGTTCTCTTTCCTTTGATAGTCAGCATATACTAAACATCAGGCAAGATTTGTGATCAAGAACACTTTGATAAAAAGTGCCAAGTAAAAAGTCAAGAAAGGAGTTAATAAGGATCAAACCACAAATAACTGTCCTTCTTAGTCTTTCTAATAAACTGAAAAATTTGAATGAACCCCAACCAAGATTACAAATAACACAGAATTGAGTGCAGATATAAATGATACACCAATTAGGATGAATGCACTGTTACAAATGGAATAAATTATCTAAACAGGGAAAACCAATATAAAACACCCATTGATATTTGTGTTAAATAAAATTGTCCACTATCTTTTCCCCCAAATTTCAATTCAAAGGTTAATACAAAATGGTTCAGGTGAAAACGAATTTGATTTTCAAATAGAACTAGTGATATCCAACCCAGTTTCCTCAACTGATACTAAAGAAAATAAAAGGGGGGGGGGGATGAAATTAGGCATGAAATGGAACACTGTTGGTACAGGTCAGAAAGTTTCTGACAAATGGCGCTTTGAGCAGCTCTGGATTTGGGAACAGACTTACTTACCGACTGTTTGCTGTTCTCATCCTCCTCTTCTTCATAGCCATCTTCATCACCCCCGAGGCGAGAAAAATCATCCTCTCCATAGGCTTCAGACACCAATCCGCCTTTCTCCTCTTAAACAGAAGAGAAAAATAAAATGAATGAATGGGGAAAAGAATGCAAAAAAAAAAAAAACACCTGAGTGATCTGAGTTGCCAGGACTATCTCTGAAGAGAAAAGGAAACCTAAATCTCATGTAAGTGACCTTAGGCCCAGATTCTGCTTTTGGGAAGATCACAGAATTTAGTGTATGAATTCATTAAAAGAACAGGGAAGAAAACCAAGTAATATTAAATTCCGTTTCTAATGCTTCCAATCCACCTATTATGCCAACAGAAGCCTTCCCTTCTCTGAACTATTATACCATGTTGTTTAAACATCTCTTTTGAACAAACGTATGGACACCAAGGGGGGAAAGTGGCGGGGGTGGTGGTGGTGGTGGGATGACTTGGGAGATTGGGATTGACATATATACACTAATATGTATAAAACAGATAACTAATAAGAACCTGCTGTATAAAAAATAAAATAAAATTCAAAAATTCAAAAAAAAACCACACCCATCTCTTTTGATCTGCATATGTCTACCTTGTATCATAGGCACCAATGAACTTGTCTTCTCATCAAGACAAGAACTCTGTCATCCTCATTTTTGTGTGTCCTCCCCTAGGAACAGGACCTTAAATGGGGGCACCTTGAGAGGTTCCCAATCATACCTACTTGAGAAACAAAATCTTTTCCTACATTTAAAACAAAAACAACAACAAAGCCCAAAAACAAAACAAATTACTGGGAAACCACCAGAGAACTTCCTGACAGGCAGAGACCACACAAAACTGAGAGGAGCTAACTCAGTCCAAGGCCCCCCGACCCCCATCACTTTCCAAATGAGGAAACCAAGGCCCAGATACGTTGGGTAACTTGCTGCCTCTCTATGTCCCCATATAGATCTGTTCCCATTTCTTAACATTGTGATTCTTAACCAGAGTAGAGCAACAAAATCACTGATGGGCTTTAACAACTCACAAAGTAATGGAATCACCAAGAAGCCTTGGAAAGCTCACAAATGCCCAGGTCCTTCCCCAGATCTACTGAATTAGACTCCCTCGCAGTGGAGACAGGATGTATGTATTTTTAAAAGCTCCAAGATATGGCTAAAGCATATTATTAAAAGTTTCGCTCCCCCCACCAAACAACAAGGCCGGAGAAAACAGGTGGTGGTTCAGTAGCCTTGGACCCTCTCCACCCTTCGTCCATCCTTCTGCCCAGCACGATGCCCAGCAGGGAGAAGACTTTCAGTAAGTTTCGGAAAAATAATCGAAACAAAAGAAGGAGACGGTCCATTCTTGCTACAGAGCATCTAACGCTCGGTCTATCCCAGGACCCTGAACGCCCTTCGGGGCTCCAGAGCCCGATACTTGGGGCACAATGACCATCTCTTTCCCTCCCGCCTGCTAGGGCAGCAGCATTCCGAGCAGACATCCGATTCTCCCCTTCCAGCTCCCTACTTGGGCCTCACCAGCTGCGCCGCCCGCCGTTTCAACTCCTGCCTCGCCGTCAGACTCGGGCTCTGAATCTTCCGCGTAAACTGCCAGAGACGACAGAACATTCTTCTTCCCCGCCATCTTATTCCCACAGCCCCGGCGTGGCTCACTCCTATGACTCCACAGAGCCGACTTCCGGGCGGAGAGGCAAGTACTTCCGGATCCCAGGAGACCCCGCGCCCGTTTCAGACCTAGAACCAATCAAAACGGCTGTTTCCGCGCCTGGCTCCGCCCTCGCGCCAACGCTTGCATAACGTCATCACTGCGCGACGGACCCAAGCTTGTGTGGGTTTTACCTGACATTGCATTCCCAGCAGTTTGGCTTTTGAGAGTTGCCTGTGGCGTATGGGGGTCTGCGAGTAGTTCCCGAGCCAGCGGGCAGCAACGGCCCGACAAGAGCCCCTCGCTCCTTGGGGCCCACGGCCGGCTCTGATATCTTGGGGGTGAAGAGAGGGAGGCTTCGGCTGGGGAAAGGAGGAAAGAACAGATCTAGGGTTCAGAGGAGGAAAAGGGAAGAACTCTCCTCTGGCGTGGGGGTCGTGGGGGGGAGAAGAGGTCGGGGTCCCGGGGGGAAGAATGGTCGTCATGGCTGTGCTTATAGAGCAGAGGGTGGATCTTAGAAAAAAAATTCCATCTTCTCCAAACTATTTTGAAGACATTTGTGTTTTTTCCCGTGATCTGATTTCTAGCTCTGCGCTATACCGTGGCCTGGGATAGTTGGGTGTTTTTATTTTCACCGAGCATAAAAATGGAGATAATTACCCAGGAATGTATTGCTTGAGGCTGTTCACCTGGAGCTATATTATTTGAAAATAATATAGTTTGAGTGTAATAAAGCAAACTTATAGAAAAAATAAGTAGGCTTTGAAAAGCAGAACAGAGGGTTCTCTTTGCAACCATATGATCATCACCTTTGCCTTAACCTTTGGCCACTGTCGTCAAGATGAGTACCAACCCTTCCTCTCCTTTTGACCCTGAGCGTCGAGTCCGGAGCACGTTGAAGAAGGTCTTTGGGTTTGACTCTTTTAAGACGCCTTTGCAGGAGAGGGCAACCATGGCTGTAGTGAAAGGTAATGTTGCCAAACTAGCTGCATTTATGTTTGTGCTGGCTATACCATAGCGCTGCCACTACAGAAGGAAGAACACCTTCCTTCTGACCCTTCCTTCCTTCCTCCCCCCCCCCCCGGGCCATATTTGGCTTTGGAGCTCTTGTAGATCTGTCACCCAAAACTTGCAGTTTTATTGGCAGAACCACCCAGCTGTTCTGGTTCATAGCCAGAGCTAAGGTTGTCTTTGAAAACAGCTTATAAATTTCCATTCTCCTTTGTGTGTAGGCAGCGGGGTGGGGGTGGGGTGGGGGTGTGGCAGGAATAGCCTAAGCCAGTCACCTTCTAGGTAATTCCTGTATTGAAGATTGAGTGGTCTGGGTCCCAAATAGGGAAGGAAGGAGTAATAATATTATAAAACTGAGATATGTTGACAAATGGTGGTTGTCAAGAGGGGAGCAGCAATGTCATGTTAATTACATTATAACATTTATAAACAAAAGCCCTCTAAGTGATGTTGTTTCCATGGCTATACAGATATGCCCACTCCTCCAGAAGTATTCAGCTTTCATGGCTGTTCAGTTCAATCATCCATATCCCAGCAGACTCAGACTTCTTACCCTTGTAGTTGTTATTGCCACTACTGGAAATGATTTGTGTGCATTGCCAAATCTCCCTGGACCACTCCCCTTTTCATAGAAAGGATGGGAAGAGAATTGAGGTTATACTGAGACCCTTGCACGTGCCAGACACTCTGTGAGGAGTTTTTCCTACATTCTTGTTTAATTTTCAACAGCCTGGATGAAGGGGAGAGATTAAAAGGCAGGAAGCATTGAGATGTTGCCTTCTTGTATTTTTGCAGGCGACAAGGATGTCTTTGTGTGCATGCCCACAGGGGCAGGAAAATCCCTCTGCTATCAGCTCCCTGCTCTGTTGGCCAAAGGCATCACCATCGTGATCTCACCTCTCATTGCTTTGATTCAGGTGAGGCTCAGGGGTATGAAGATGGCAGCCCAGAAAGTTTAGAGGAAGGTTTTTTTTTGTGGGGGGGTGGTTAACAGCTGGAAATTTTACTTCTCCTTTCTTTGGTCTTTTTAAAAAAATTAATTTATTAATTATTTTATTTTTGGCTGTGTTGCGTCTTCGTTGCTGCACGTGGGCTTTCTCTAGTTGCAGCGAGTGGGGGCTACTGTTTGTTGTGGTGCTTGGACTCTAGGCGCATGGGCTTCAGTAGTTGCGGCACACGGGCTCGGTAGTTGTGGCTTGTGGCCTCTAGCACACGGGCTCACTAGTTGTGGCGCACGGGCTTAGTTGCTCCGCAGCATGTGGGATCTTCCCCGACCAGGGATCGAACCTCTGTCCCCTGCATTGGCAGGCGGATTTTTAACCGCTGCACCACCAGGGAAGTCCACCTTTCTTTGGTCTTTTGCCTCTTATTTTTCTTTGATTTGCCTATATCCCTCTCTGTATTGGGTTTCTGAATCGCCCAAATGTGGGGTTCTCCACTAGTGCATATCACTCTGGTGGGTTATGAATGAGTCTTCTGTGTTTTGATGGCCTAAGGTCTCTCACCCTCCTTTGTAACTTTTTGCCTGAAGGAATATGGAACTGTATGTTTATGCACATACACACTCTCGTACGTACACACGTGCACTCTTGATGTTATAGAAGATGCAGGTGGATAGAGAGGTATAAACCGATATAGGGGAATTCCTGGTATATTCTGCTTTATTCTGGCGAGAGCACAGCCATGAGACAGAAAAAAAGATGAGAAGCTTATTGGGATGTTGTTAACATCTGTTCTGTGCTTCTGACTATATTTAAGGCCTGCAGATGGACTGATAGAATCAGAAATGAGGAAGTGTGGCTGTGTGGTTAAGAGCCATCCACCATGAAGAAAAGGAGAGAGAGAGAGAGAGGGATAGAGAACAACAATAACAGTGCTTAGTGAGTGTGTACTAGTCTCAGGCCTTGTGCTAAGTGTTTAGGGGCATTAACGTACCTTCCAAGTGTAAAATTTCATTTAATTCTTAAAACAATCCTATTAGGTAGATTTACTCTTTTCATAGTAAAGTGAAAGAATGAGAGTGAGAAAATTGAAAGGTTAAGGTTAAGAACCAGCTGAAGAGCATGTGGTAATTGAGCCGGGATTAAATCCACGTCTATCTGGCTCCACACATCAACCACTTCACTTTCTGTACTTCTTTTTATGCAAAGAGAAGACACGTTAGAGGGTGGGAGAAGGATGCTTTATGGCTGTGAAATACCCCAGGGAGTCACAGTGACGTTTACCACTGAGGCCTGAGGGCCACGTATAGTCCCCTCTCCCCCTTCTGCCCTCAGGACCAAGTGGACCACTTGCTGTCCCTGAAGGTCCGAGTGAGTTCCCTGAACTCGAAGCTCTCGGCACAGCAGAAGAAGGAGCTGCTCTCCGACCTGGAGCAGGAAAAGCCCTGGACCAAGCTTCTGTACATCACGCCAGAGATGGCGGCTTCTGCCTCCTTCCAGCCCGCCCTGAATTCCTTGGCGTCCCGCCACCTGCTCTCCTACCTCGTGGTGGATGAAGCTCATTGTGTGTCCCAGTGGGGGCACGACTTCCGTCCTGACTACTTGCGTCTGGGAGCCCTGCGGCCCCGCCTGGTCCATGCCCCCTGTGTGGCTCTCACTGCCACAGCCACCCTGCAGGTCCGAGAGGATGTGTTTGCCGCCCTGCAGCTGAAGCAGCCGGTTGCTACCTTCAAGACTCCCTGCTTCCGGGCCAACCTCTTCTATGATGTGCAGTTCAAGGAGCTGCTTCCTGATCCCTACGGGAACCTGAGGGACTTCTGCCTTAAGGCTCTCGGACAGAAGGCTGATAAAGGGGTGAGGGCATTGAGGTGGGGGGGCCGAGGTACATTGGGGGCGGCGGGCTGCTATGTGGGGCATAGAGAAGGATTCTCATTTCCAAGATCTTTGCTTTTCTGGCTTCCTCAGCCAGGACTGTCCATAGCTTCTTAAAACTCGTGCACAGAGTTGTCGCTTTGGTTTCCTGGCCTTGTCCCCCTTACTGGGCTTCCCGTGTCCCGGAGTCCTCCTGTGGGGGGCCTTTGCAGACCTATCCGAGGCTTGTGGGGAGGCGGCCGGGGTTAGAAAAGTTGGGTTTTGAGCTGCTTTGGTCCTGCCTTGTTAGAAAGTAGCAGGGCTGTGCTAGGTGGTCTGCCTCAGAGGAGACCGTGAGCCTGACGAGAGAGAGTCAGAGCTGCTTTTAAAGCAGGGACTTCCCCGGAGGACCAGTGGTTAGGACCTGGCTCTTTCACTGCTGGGGCGCGAGTTCAGTCCCTGGTCAGGGAACGAAGGTCGCACAAGCTGTGTGATGCGGCCAATAAATAAATAAATAAATAAATAAAAAGAGCAGGCTGCAGTGTGATGGGCTGTTTTGTTCTTCCCGTGTCTCCCCTTTCAGTTGTCCGGCTGCGGCATTGTCTACTGCAGGACCAGGGAGGCCTGTGAACAGCTGGCCATAGAGCTCAGTTACAGGGGCATGAATGCCAAGGCGTACCACGCAGGTAAGGGGCACCTGGGCCACGTGGCCCACCTTACTCTCAGAAGCCGCTTAGCCGGTCTTTTGTTCCTTAAGAATCCTGGATAATCAGGGGGTCCATCATCTTTTTCCAGATACCCAGGCAGAGCTAAAGTGATTCACTTAAATTCACGAAAAGGAGTCTAGACCCAAATGAGATCTAAAAGGAGAATTGTGACTCCTGAATTCTTGTTGTCACCCTGTGCCCACTCAGCAGCAGGTGATGAGTTTTTTTAGCCCAGGTATTGGTGTCATGGAAAGAGCACAGGCTCTGGAGGCCAATGGACTTGGGTTTGAATCCTGGCTGTCACATTTATGGAGTGCTCTGTGCCACACACAGGCCTGGGTCTCTATGTTTATTGGCTCAGGCTTGGTGGGTTAAGTGCCTGGCCTGAGGTCATACAGCTGGTAAGTGATGGATTCAGGGTGTGTGTACTGTGCCCAGCACAGCGGCAGACCCAAGGTAGACCTCAGGGGAAACCCAAGGGAAATGCAAGTTCCCTTCGTCACCTTCCCCTCTTTTCTAGGGCTGAAGGCTCCTGAAAGAACGCTGGTGCAGAACGAGTGGATGGAGGAGAAGGTCCCTGTAATTGTTGCAACCATTAGTTTTGGGATGGGAGTGGACAAAGCCAATGTCAGGTGAGCCCTGGTTCTTGTCTTGCTTTGCCAGTTGGGGCCTGGCTCCGGTGGGGTGGGCCACCTGGTGCTCTGTCTGCGGAGCCAGCCCTCTGTGTCCTTCTAGGGCCAGAGCGGAAGGAGGCCCCAGGATAGAGTCCCTGGTACATAGTCCAAACGCTGACAGGTTCTGTGCACAGTTCCTCTGCTCCCTGGTGGTGGCACAGCACGGTTCTTCCATCCCCCAGAAGAGGGGGCAGCATGCAGACCATCAGGCTCACCCTTTAACACAGCCCCGCTCACTCCCACCTTAGCATCTGGAGCCTGTGAGGGGGTGGAATGAACTATCTTAAAACTGCTCCCTGTGCAAAACTGAAGGCAAAGATCTCGTTACCGTCACTCCTTGTTACTGTTTACTGGACAGTCCAGAAGAGATGGGTACATCCCAGCCTCCTAGCCCCACACTGGCCACTGTTGGGAAGTCTTTTACCTCCAGCCATGCTTGACCCTCCAGAGACATTTTGGGCTGCAGCCTGAAGCCCTTTGCTCTGATTAACACCAACAGTAATGCCTTGTGTGATTTACAGAGCACTTTTGCATACGTGGTCTTGTAAAGCCTCATAGTGACTCTGAGTTGGTCAGGGTAGGAATTAGACCGTGAACTATACTTGAGACAACGTGGACTTTGGAATCAGGGTTTGAACTCTGGGTCAGCTGTGTCTTATTACGGATCAGCTTTGGAGTCAGACACCCCTAGGCTCAAATTCTAGCTCTGCCGTCCCCTTGTACAAATTTACCTCTCTGAATCCCAAGTTCATTGTCTGTAAAATGAGGCTACCTCACATGATGGTGACTGTAATGATTTAACAAGGCAAATATATACACTGGCTCATAGTAGGTACTTCATAAGTATTATCCTTTTCGCTCTTCAAAGATGTTATAAAGGACTTACCCAGCTCATTAGTGTCCTAATCTTGTTTCTTTAAGTCCGCTATTTTTTCCATGGGCTGCTCCATGGCGGGAAGGCCTGCTGAAGGACTGCAGGGTCCTAGCCATGCTTACTCTGGGGGCCTGTCTCTGCCTCTCTGCCTGCCAGCCTCCCACTCCTGGTCCCTGTGGAGACCCCTGCTCCGCTGACTTGGAGTCACTTCTTCCCTCAGCTTTTCTGCCACATTTCATGCTGCTTGTCCCTTGGATCCTACAGGTTTGTTGCCCACTGGAATATTGCCAAGTCTATGGCTGGGTACTACCAGGAGTCTGGCCGGGCGGGCAGAGACGGAAAGCCTTCCTGGTGCCGTCTGTATTACTCTAGGAATGACCGGGACCAAGTCAGCTTCCTGATCAGGAAGGAAGTAGCAAAACTCCAGGTAAGTCCTGGGCAGTAGGAGCCCTTCTTGTCCGAACCCACCACTCTCCAATTTCCGAACCCAGATGGAGCTTCTGTAATCTGGAGGGGTGCTCCTGAGGCTAGAAGGTACAGCAAGGCGGGGAATGGGCTGTAGGTGGCTAGCTTATAACTAGGTTAGACTTTCTTCTTTACACTTGATTGATCTTCATACGGTCTGTTGTGTGTGTGTTACTTTACATAGTCAAGATCAATCCTGCCTTGTTTTAAATTAGCATTGTTACATAAGCATTTTCCCATATTGTTATAAGCTCTTTGATTTTAGCCTTTTTTTTTTTTTTTTTTTAAAAACTGGTTACATATTCCTTGTAGAGAACCTAGACACAGACTCAGGAATATAAGGGAACTTGGTGTATGATAGGTGGCATTAGAAATCAACAGGAAAAGGATGAACTATTGAGTAATTGATGCTAGAAAAAGATAAAATTAGAACCCTACCTCCCATGCCATATACATATGAATTACAGGTGGATTAAAGACCTCAAAAAACTGTAAAACTGGGGAGAAAATATTTCATGGCCTTGAGGAAGGGAAGAGTATGTCAAGTTTTTTTTTTTTAATATTATTTATTTTGGCTGCACCTGTCTTAGTTGCAGCATGTGGAATCTTCATTGCGGCATGTGAGCTCTTAGTTGCGGCATGCGTGCGGGATCTAGTTCCTTGACCAGGGATCGAACCTGGGCCCCCTGCATTGGAAGCACAGAGTCTTACCCAGTGGACCACCAGGGAAGTCCCTATGTCAAGATTTTTAAAAGCAGACACCATCAAAGAAGACTTGATCTGTCTGACTAAATTCGAGCTAAAAATTTCTTTATAGTGACAGACACCATAAACAAAGTGAAAAAATGAGCCATTTGGGGATTTCATCGTGATAGACATCATTGGCTGGCTGTATAGAACTCCTGCAGGTAAAACAGTAAAAGGCAAACAGCTACATAGCAAAAAGGATGGATTTCACAGAAGAGGTAGCCAGAATATCTAATAAACATACAAAGAGGAAAAAAAAAAACATACAAAGAGATGCTCAGCCTCACTTAGGAATCAGAGAAATGCAAATCAGATAACAAGCTATCATTTTCTACCCATCAGACTGGCCAAAGTGTAAAACATCTTTATAGTCGCTGTTGGCAAGGATGTGGGGAGAGGGCAGCTCATGACATGGTCAGGATTATAAGCTAGAACGGCTGCTTTGAAGAGAGACGAGGTGACACGTGTACGTGGAGGGGACTGGCGCACTGCAACTCAGCAGTTCCACATCTAGGTAGACAGGGTGTCAGTGCACATGATGGACTGTATGAGGGTATAGAGCGATGTTGGCTGCAGCAACACAGTGGGGAAATCAAACTCTTTCTCTGTGGGGTGTGGGGTAAGTAAACAGTGGGCTAGTCACACAGTGGAATGGTCCAGAGCAGTTAAAAATGAAGCAGTAACTCTACATGAATCAACATGGATTAAACCCCCCCAAAACATAATGTGTGACGTTGCAAAAGGATACACATTGACTTTTCCTTATAAGAAAGATTGAACACAAGGGCTTATTCCTGATCCCCACCAAAAGCACAATAAAAGGATGAAAAGTATATAAACTCACAGTGACAAGGAGATAAGACCCCAGCAGATAGAAATTTTAACAAATGTCTGCCTAGAAAACCCCAAAGACTCTACTAGAAATCTACTAGGATTCATAAGAAAACTTGGCAAGATGGCTGAATGTAAGAGAAACATTACTGTAAATACCTAGGAGTAGAAATGAAAACATGTTTAATTTGCAAGAATAAAACTTATAAAATACCTAGAAGTAAATGTTACCGGTTCTTATCAAGAGACTTTTTTTTAAAACCTCCCCAGTTGATGTTAATATGCAGCCAGGGATGAGAGCCACTGATTGAGATGAAGAAAACTAAAATCTCATTGAAAGAAAACAAACTCTGAACAGATACAAAAGTGATTGGGAAGTCTTAAAACTGTCTTTTCTCCTCAAAGTTAATATAGATATTTCATGAAGTCCCAATTGAAATCCCAAAAGACTTTTATTGGGAAGTAGAATCTTAGAATTTATGTGCAAGAATAAGTGCTCAAGAGCAGCCAGGAAAAGTATGAAAAAGGAGAATGATGAAGGGGATGTGCTTAACGCAGCATCAGAATATGCTGTGCTGCCACCCTGATCAAATGCATGTCATACAGTAACAGTCATTGGAACAGACGAGAGAATTAGAAAATAGGTCCTAGAAAAAACAACAAATAACATACAAGGGGACTCCCATAAGGTTAACAGCTGATTTCTCAGCAGAAACTCTACAAGCCAGAAGGGAGTGGCACGATATATTTAAAGTGATGAAAGGGAAGAACCTACAACCAAGATTACTCTACCCGGTAAGGATCTCATTCAGGTTCAATGGAGAAATCAAAAGCTTTACAGACAAGCAAAAGCTAAGAGAATTCAGCACTACCAAACCAGCTCTACAACAAATGCTAAAGGAACTTCTCTAAGTGGGAAACACAAGAGAAGAAAAGGACCTACAAAAACAAACCCAAAACAATTAAGAAAATGGTAATAGGAACATACATATCGATAATTACCTTAAATGTCAATGGGTTAAATGCTCCAGCCAAAAGACACAGGCTCACTGAATGGATACAAAAACAAGACCCATATATACGCTGTCTACAAGAGACCCACTTCAGACCTAGGGACACATACAGACTGAAAGTGAGGGGATGGAAAAAGATATTCCATGCAAATGGAAATCAAAAGAAAGCTGGAGTACCAATACTCATATTAGATAAAGTAGACTCTAAAGAATGTTACAAGAGACAAGGAAGGACACTGCATAATGATCAAGGGTTCAATCCAGAAGAAGATATAACAATTATAAATATATATGTACCCAACATAGGAGCACCTCAATTCATAAGGCAAATGCTAACAGCTGTAAAAGAGGAAATCGACAGTAACACAATCATAGTGGGGGACTTTAACACCTCACTTACACCAATGGACAGATCATCCAGACAGAAAATTAATGAGGGAACACAACCTTTAAATGACACAATAGACCAGATTTAATTTATATTTATAGGACATTCCATCCAAAAACAGCAGATTACACTTTCTTCTCAAGTGCACACAGAACATTCTCCAAGATAGATCACATCTTGGGTCACAAATCAAGCTTTGGTAAATTTAAGAAAATTGAGATCATATCAAGCATCTTTTCCGACCACAACGCTATGAGATTAGAAATCAATTACAGGGGAAAAAAACATAAAAAACACAAACACATGGAGGCTAAACGATATGTCACTAAATAACCAAGAGATCACTGAAGAAATCAGAGGAAATAAAAAAATACCTAGAAACAAATAACAATGAAAACACGGTGATCAAAAACCTATGGGAGGGCTTCCCTGGTGGCGCAGTGGTTGAGAATCTGCCTGCTAATGCAGGGGACACGGGTTCGAGCCCTGGTCTGGGAAGATCCCACATGCCGTGGAGCAACTGGGCCCGTGAGCCACAACTGCTGAGCCTGCGCGTCTGGAGCCTGTGCCCTGCAACGGGGGGGGCCGTGATAGTGAGAGGCCCGCGCACCGCGATGAAGAGTGGCCCCCGCACCACGATGAAGAGTGGCCCCCGCTTGCCGCAACTGGAGAAAGCCCTCGCACGAAACGAAGACCCAACACAGCTAAAAATAAATAAATAAATAGAGTAGCTATTAATTTAAAAAAAAAAAAAAACCTATGGGATGCAGCAAAACCAGTTCTAAGAGGGAAGTTTATAGCAATACAATCCTACCTCAAGAAACAAGAAAAATCTCAAACAATCTAACCTTACACCTAAAGGAACTAGAGAAAGAAGAACAAACAAAACCCAAAGTTAGTAGAAGAAAAGAAATCATAAAGATCAGAGCAGAAATAAATGAAATAGAAACAAAGAAAACAGTAGCAAAGATCAATAAAACTAAAAGGTGGTTCTTTGAGAAGATAAACAAAATTGATAAACCTTTAGCCAGACTCATCAAGAAAAAGAGGGAGAGGACTCAAATCAATAAAATTAGACATGAGAAAGGAGAAGTTACAATGGACACTGCAGAAATACAAAGCATCATAAGAGACTACTACAAGCAACTCTATGCCAATAAAATGGACAACCTGGAAGAAATGGACAAATTCTTGGAAAGGTATAACCTTCCAAGACTGAACCAGGAAGAAATAGAAAATATGAACAGACCAAGCACAAGTAATAAAATTGAAACTGTGATTAAAAATCTTCCAACAACAACAACAAAAATCTTCCCACAAACAAAAGTCCAGGACCGGATGGCTTGACAGGTGAATTCTTTCAAACATTCAGAGAAGAGCTGACACCCATCCTTCTCAAACTCTTCCAAAAAATTGCAGAGGAACACTCCCAAACTCGTTCTACGAGGCCACCATCACCCTGATACCAAAACCAGACAAAGATGTCACAAAAAAAGAAAATTACAGACCAATATCACTGATGAATATAGATGCAAAAATCCTCAACAAAATACTAGCAAACAGAATCCAGCAACACATTAAAAGGATCATACACCATGATCAAGTGGGATTTATCCCAGGGATGCAAGGATTCTTCAATATATGCAAATCAATCAATGTGATACACCATATTAACAAACTGAAGAATAAAAACCATATGATCATCTCAATAGATGCAGAAAAAGCTTTTGACAAAATTCAACACCGATTTATTATAAAAATGGTACAGATGAACTGGTTTGCAGGGCAGAAATAGAGACACAGATGTAGAGAACAAACGTATGGACACCAAGGGGGAAAGTGGCAGGGGGGGGGGTGGTGGTGGGATGAATTGGGAGATTGGGATTGACATATATACACTAATATGTATAAAATAGATAAGAACCTGCTGTATAAAAAATAAATAAATTCAAAGAACAAACAAACCAAAAAAAAAAAAAAAGGTCCTAGAATACATCATTTAATATTGATGAAGCTGATAATTCTGTTTAATGGGAAAAGAATGAATTGTCTAATAGCTGGTGCTGACACCGCAGGAATAAAATAAAAGTGCCCCACTTGACACCTTATATAAAAGACAGATTAAGGACCTCATGTAAAAACTAAACAAAATTTAGTCCAGTGTGCCACCTAGGGCTGGAGATATGGTGAAGATATTGTTGTAATGAAAATTAGAAATCCAGAAAGCTGTCTTAAAAAACCAAATATTTGAATATATAAAAAATCTTAAGTTTCTATAAATGCTGAACCTATGGAAAAAATATACGTGGTGAAAGATACCGTAAACAAATAGACTGTAGATCTGGAAAAATATTTAATGTAAAAGGCAAACAAAAGGTTAAAGCTGAGAATAAGTAGAGAGCTTTCACCAACTGACAAGAAAAACAAAAGGATATGAAAGGAAAGTTCCCAGAAAAGCTCATCCAAATCCTCGTCCAAAGATGTTCAAATTCGGTAGTAATCAGGTAAACGAAAATTAAAGTAAAATGATTTGACACACGTGTAAAAGAGCTCAAACTCCTGTTGCTAGTGGGCATGTGAAAGAAAGAGTGCCTACACTTTGCCAAGAGAAAAATGCAGTGTTACAGTCTTTTGGGGGGAAGCAATCTAGCAATATCTATTTAAATTTTAAAATACAGATACCCTTTGACCTAGATATCCTATTTCTGGAACCAAATCGCCTGAAATAAGAGTGGCAGTGGGGACTTGCCTGGGGGCGCAGTGGTTAAGAATCCACCTGCCAATGCAGGGGACACGGGTTCAATCCCTGGTCCGGGTAGATCCCACATGCCACGGAGTAACTAAGCCCGTGTGCCACAGCTACTGAGCCCGCGCACCCTAGAGCCTGTGCTCCGGAACAAGAGAAGCCACCGCAATGAGAGGCCCGCCCACCTCAACGGGGAGTAGCCCGCACTCGCTGCAACTCGAGAAAGCCCGCACGCAGCAAAGAAGACCAAAAAATGCAGCCAAAAATAAATAAGTAAATAAAAGTGGCAGTGCGTAAGCTCATGTGCTCAAGGGCTTGAATGGTAGAATTGATCATGAGGACAGAAAATCGGAAACAAACTAAATATCCAGCAATGGGGAGTGAAGAAGAAATGATAGTAAATACTCCCCATAGAGTAATAGGCATAGCTGGGGGCCCAGGAAGTCTCATATCTTCCTTTTTATAAAAAGTATATTTATTACTGTTTGACTTTATAGGTTTGCTATATTGAAATGTAAGTTCCATGACAGCAGGAACCTTTCTGTAGCTGTAATTAATGCCTAGCTCAGTGCTGGGAATGTAGTTAAGTGCTTAATAAGTGCTTATTGAATAAATGAGTAAATTTGAATGACGGGAGAGAAGGTGGATGCAAGTAGCGATTGGGAACGAAGGAGCCTTGCGAGGACCAAGGATGATAGTTTGCCATGACCTAAGGGAGTGTGATTAACTTGTCTGAAGTTCAAATTAGACAAGGAAAAGATTTCGGTAAGGTGATTAGGTATAAGGTATTTATTTAAAACCTACTAACACAGTGAATTACAAGAGCTCACACTGGGCTCATCATTGAGACATTTGAGATCATTTGAGATAAAGAGATGATCCAGGGGCTTCCCTGGTGGCGCAGTGGTTAAGAATCCACCTGCCAATGCAGGGGACACAGGTTCAAGCCCTGGTCCGGGAAGATCCCACATGCCGCAGAGCGACTAAGCCCGTGCGCCACAACTACTGAGCCTGCGTGCCACAACTACTGAAGCCCATGTGCCTAGAGCCTGTGCTCTGCAACAAGAGAAGCCACCACAATGAAAAGCCCGTGCACTGCAGTGAAAGGTAGCCCCCGCTCACTGCAACTAGAGAAAGCCTGTGCACAGCAATGAAGACCCAACGCAGTGAAAAAAAAATTTTTTTAATAAAAAATAAATAAAAAAGAGATGATCCAGAAAGCTTCCAGAGAGTGTTACGTGGAGGACGGGGAGTCCAAAGAGCACCAGTTTTCACCATTGTAATACTGGAAACGAGAAACAGTGCTTCCAAATGCTAAATAAACCATCCAATCTAGAACTTCCTACCCAGCCAACCAGTTAGTGTGAAAGTAGGATAAAGACATTTTCAGACAGACGATTTCAAGAAACTTTCTCCTTTGGAGAAGCTACTAAAGGATGTTCTCCACTGCAGAGGCAGTCAACTAGGAAAGGAAGATGGAGACCTGACCCAGGAGCGAGGCAAAGGGAGTGTCCTAGGACGAGAGCAAAGGGTAGTCTCAGCTGTGCACCAGGCCTGGCGAGCAGAGGCCCAGGTCGAACACGGGGACAGAAGACACCAGGAAGGATGTTTCCAAAGATAAAACTGGACCTTGCCATCATTGGCCCCCTCCTTACCGAAGTGAATTTTTCATTACATCAGAACATTTGGGCGGGTATTCGTGATGCACTGAAATCTAAGGAAATGAAAAAACAGGTCAGCTGTTAATTTCAGGAGAAACAATGTTGTCGAAGGATATGTGATCATGGGAAATAGTAAAAATATAATCACGTGGTTAGCTCTGAAGAATCACCTTAAGGGAAATTGTGATGTAATAAGAAATCGTGATATAAATGTATTGGGAGAATGGAAGTATGTGTATTTGTGTGTTCGGGAGATGGGAACCATTCAACTTCCAGAAGCAGAAAGGCAGTAGAGAATGTCCTGGGTATTAGAGTCTGCTATATTTTCTTGGCTATTCTGTATTTTAAAATTTTTCACAATTTTTTTAAAAGATTTTTTTTTTTGATGTGGACCATTTTTAAAGTCTTTATTGAATTTATTACAATATTGCTTCTGTTTTACGTTTTGCTGTTTTGGTTGCGAGGCATGTGGGATCTTAGCTCCCCGACCAGGGATCGAACCCGCAACCGCTGCATTGAAAGGCGAAGTCTTAACCACTGGACGGCCAGGGAAGTCCCTTCACAATTTTTTAAAAGGAAAATTTAACAAATAGCCATGTACCAAAAGGCAAATAATGCATAATCCCAACACTCAGAAGTAATGACTGTCAACGTTTAGTGTATGTCCTTCCACGCATACAGAGGTTAGTATGATCCTTCACACACTCGTATATATATTTAACTCCTATTAAATTAGGTCATATTATACAGTGATTCCCAAATGCCATTCCCCGGGCCCTTTGCATGAGAATCACCTGAGCAGCTTTTTGAAAATATAAACTCCCTGGAGCTCCAGGTTCAGAAAGTTCAATTCAGTAGTCTTGCTGAATGGGGCCTCAGGTCTTTTAAAGTTACCCAGGTGATTCCGATGCATGGTCAGGTGCGGGGACTCTGTTTTGTGAATGGCTTTATTAGTGTCATTTGATATTTTTCTCTCTCACCATTTGTTGGGCTACAGGGTAGTCCAACTATGTAAGACTTTTACTGAATGGTTGTTTCTTGTCTACAGGAAAAGAGAGGGAACAAAGCATCCGATAAAGCTGCTGTCTTGGCCTTTGATGCCCTGGTGGCCTTCTGTGAAGAATCGGGGTGAGTGACTTATCTTGTGTGTGGAAACAAGTGTTAGTGAGATCTTTTCCTCTCCCAGCACCGCTAGTTAACCAGCTAACATAGGGCAGTTCTTGGGCCACGAAGGGACCCCTGCCTGCTGAAAGCCATCGTGTGGGAATATTTCCTGTTGGAGCGTGGAAGTTGGTACCCTCCCACCTTTCTGTGGAAGGCCCCAGAAACTCTGGCACTGTGAGGATTCGTTGAGTATTTTGGGTGCTCATCCACCCATCCCACTCCACCCACTTCTGGAGTGGCTGGCACCACGGGTGCCTCAGTTCCGAGAGATGTGACCAGCTCTGAGCCATTGGCATTGTGGTCATCACGTGCCACTGAGCTGTACCACTGGCTTCACTTGTGGAGTAGTCACTCTCATCCCAGACCCAAACAGAGACATGTGGCCCGGCTTATGTCTTGGGAGGGCAGGGGCGGTAATGTGCTTGGAGAGAAATCAACTTTTCTAACATAACACCAGCCTGCCTACTTGGAACCCACTTAGCTCTTTGATCTGCATCTGCTGGCGGTGGGGGCCATGAAAGAGCCTGATAGCTGCTCAGCGACAGGCAGGTTGTGGCAGGGAGAGCCCTGGGCACGAGCAGCTGTGGGCGCACTGTGTGAGGGACCTCCAGAGCATTCTGGACAAGCTGGGAGCACTTGCATTTGTGTAGCCCTTTGCTCGAAAAACCTCTTTGATTCCTCTGCTCTCACTGGTCAGATCTCGTTGGACAACCCTGTAAGGTAGATGAGGCAGAATTGATTGCTTCAGACTTAAGAGATGAACAGACCACTGTCCAGAGAGGTCGTGGTTGGGAGTTCCCTGGCGGTCCAGTGGTTAGGACTCGGTGCTTTCACTGCCGAGGGCCGGGGTTCAATCCCTAGTCGGGGAACTAAGATCCCTCACGGATGCCACTAATCCCCCATTTCCCAATTTTCAGTGATATGCACATTTTCATACACACATGCCATCTTGGTTTTTGCAAGACTGGATTCTTGAAGCATGGAGTTGATTAGGTGCCTGGCACTGGCGGTGCCCACCAGATGTTTGGGGCTTTCTTCTGGAAACCAGAGAGGCACTTATTTGGGCCATGTGTTCTGATTCCCGCCCCCTCCTATTCACCAGGTCGGTGGCTCCTAGGCTGAAGGAGCCTATTTCCTTCTCCAAGACGCCATGTCTCATTTGGCCTCTGTGGCAAGACCACACCCAGCAGAGGTGGTTGGCACCCTTGCCCACAGCCATTGCAACCAGAGCCCTTTTCAGGCACTAACATAGTGAGTTGCTAAATCAGGCCTTCTTTGGTCCCTTGAGTAAAGCGCTTGTCATGAAAGGGCTCAGTGTCCTTGCTAGCTGTCAGAGTCCCCTCTGCTGGAAGTCACCCTGACCGGGGTCTTGTTTGGGGTGAATCTGAGGCTCTGTGGAGCTGTCTGGAAGCTTAGCTCTGCCGTATCCCTCTGGGCTGCAGCAACTCACCAGGCAAGAGGACAGGTCCTCCCAGGGCCCTCTGCTTTCTGTCTCATACCAGAGAGCTGGGGCCTGTTAGAGTGTCAGGGGTCCGGGCATCGGTGGGCCTCCTGTTGCCCCATGTGCAGCCTCATCTCTTCTATCTCATTTGCTACACACAGGGGTGTCAGATTCCAGGACTTCCAGGCCCTGGGACGGAGTGAGCACGGCTGGTGTGGCTGGATTTGAAATTGCTCTTTGAGTAAAAAGGAATGTTTCTTCATTGCATAAATGGTATATAGCACGAAGGCACAGCCCCTTCCTCACCAGATACTTGCCCCTTTTCTAAGAATAGCCTGGTTTGAGGTTGATGTTGAAGCAGCTGTTTGCAAAGGGAGGGCACTTGGCAGCGAGGGACAGGCCTGCTTGGTGGCTTTGGCAGAGGCGGGGACACTTCTACAAGGGCTGCGTTGTAGGGTCTGGGGTGCATGGGGGCTGGAGGACCCTGTGGGGGATACCTGGGCATCTCTGGGACCAAGGGAAAAGACACTTGGGTCACATGAATGAGGCCAGCGTGGGGCGTCCAGTTGGCTTCCTCTCCTTTGCGTGCAGCTACTTTCTCTGAGTGTGGCCATGAAATGCATTTGATTATTTATGACAGGGCCAAATTTACCTTTGCGTGTAAAAAGGAACAGTAATTAGGTTCAAAGCAACCTTCCTCCAGCCTAGAGGCCTCTGGACCCTGTCTGAGATGGGCAAAACAGCTTTGGTTTAGGCCTAGATTGTACTGGGCTCTGTCATCTCCTGGGGTCTCCAGGCTGGGGGAGCCAACGGCCCAGCATCCCTCTGTTTATCCATTCGTTTGCTCATTTGTTCATTCATTCATTTATTCAACCAGCAAATATTGATTGATACTGACTCTGTGCAAGGGCACATCAGAAAAGGGGGTACAATGGGGAACAGAAAGAGACCCAGCCCCTGCTTTTTGTTGCTTGGACCAGTGGGGAAGACAGGCACTTATCAGATAATCACATGAAAAATGTATAATTCCAGACTGTTAAAAGGGCTTTGGAGAAAAGGTACATGGTGTTTTGAGAGTGTATTAACAGTGGCCCCCTTCTTGGCCCGCAGAAAGTCAGGTCACGACTCTTCACACTGGTTGACCCTATCGAGTGGGGGTAGTAAACCAAACACAATAGCAAACAAGATGAGAAACAGGACCATAATGATGAACAAGCAGATCACTACCAGGCCCCCCTGGTCCAAGGGGTTCTGCCAGAACTCATCCTTCCAGGCGCGTTTTGTTAGTAGTCTGTCCATGTGAACCTGGAAAAGTGGGGACAGAGGCCCTGAGTGCAGGGGCTTCTCCAAGGCCCTGTCCCAGGTGCTACTCCCTGCCCCCAGCTTCACCCTCTGGTGCGATCTCAGAGAACGGCGGCCACCTCTGCAGCTAGCGGGCATTGAAGGGATGGTGGGTCATTGGGCTCGATGCCTCCAGCAAGCAACAAATGAGCTTTCTTCCTCCGTAGAAGCAAAAGCAGGGACTGGCACCAAGGGGGGGGGGGTCCCTTGAGTTCTTCCTGGAGGCTGCCTCTGGCTTCTCCAGTCCTTTCCTGAACAGCCCTGCTGTGAGCAGGACTTTCTCTCCCATCCCTGAGAACCGCTCAGCCAGAATCTAAAAAGCAGCACTACAGACCCTTCCTGGGTTTCCTGCCTCGGTTGCCAAAGATTTGGGAAGCATTTTGAGAGATCAGCACAGGAGCCCAGGAGTGGATGGTCTCAAGCTGAGGCCTCTGTAGGCTTCCTTAGAGGCAGGTGAAAACAGAAGGACTAACTAATCTTGAAACACAGCTGAGATGGGCAGGCTGTGCGTCTGTAGCCAGTTGCAGGGAGTAAAGGCAGAGAAGGAAGGAGCCATTACCTGGGTCTGCTGTTTATACTCCTGTGTCCTAAGAGAGGGCAGGCGGATCAGGGTAATCCTTCAGGCCCCACGCTTTGTGGGGCCTGAGCTGAAGAAGCCGCCAGGTGACCAGAGCTGCACCGTGACTCAGAGAAGCAACTCTTGGGAGGAAAAGGTGGCCGCATTGCTGATTGCCCCTGACCAGACCTGCTTGCTGTCACCAGAGCAAACAAAGGTGGGCTAGGGCCCGTTGCCTAGCAACCGCGTTCTCTTTTCAGCCTTTCGCACTTACCCCCTCCGCCGCGTTCTGCCCTCTTGTGATGCTGTTTTGGGGGGCTGCTCAGGGTGCGTGGGTTGAGGTGTCCTGGCTGAGAGAGGTCAGACTTGGGGTGGGTGGGGGAAGAGACTGGATCCGGGGCCCTTGCCCCAGGCCTCCCGTCCACCTCACCTGTGGCTGGGTCCTGCCCCTCCTCTCAATCCGGATGACCCGTCTACTGAAAGGACCTGCCCAGAGCTCGGGAGGCCCCAGGGCTGGGGCTGCCACGCATGGCCGCTCACTTCCTGTGGCGCCGGGTTGATGATTAACCACAGGTCCAGCTGGCACCTCCTGGAACCAGCATGTGGGTGTTTATCACCATTGAGGCCCCGGGTTCCTGTGGAGGCCCAGCTTCTCCCTTGGTGTTTTTGTGTGCCGCTTAGGCCCGGCCGCAGCTGCTTCGTGTGGGTTCCCACCCCCTGGTGTGATGGGGCAGCTGGGAAGCAGGAGTGGGGCCTGTGCCCCTGCTCGTGGAACCTGGTGGCTGCCATTCCCTCCTTGAAAGACAGGAGTCGAGTGCCCACGGTGGCCAGGAACTGCGCCAGGTGCTGCGTGTCCAGTCGTGAGCGAGAGAGGCAGGCCCTGCCCTCCCAGGGGTTACATTCTAGGGTACCCGTCCTCAACCCTGCCTGTTCCAATCATCTGGGAGCTTTTCTGAACGCCAGTGCCCAGGCCCCACCTGGTAGCACAGAGATCAGCCTCTGGGCTTGTCAGAGCCCTGTGCTTGGTAAAGCTCGTCGGGTGATTCTCCTTTTTTTTTGTTAATTTAATGTTTTCTTTTTTTTTAAATTTATTTAATTTATTATTTTAATTTTTGGCTGCGTTGGGTCTTCGTTGCTGCACGTGGGCTTTCTCTAGTTGAGGGGAGTGGGAGCTACTCTTCGTTGTGGTGCGCGGGCTTCTCGTTGCGGTGGCTTCTCGTTACGGAGCACGGACTCTAGGCACGCAGGCATCAACAGTTGTGGCTCGCAGGCTCTAGAGCTCAGGCTCAGTAGTTGTGGCGCGTGGGCTTAGTTGCTCCGCGGCATGTGGGATCTTCCTGGACCAGGGCTCAAACATGTGTCCCCGGCATTGGCAGGTGGATTCTTAACCACTGCGGCACCAGGGAAGCCATCATCGTGTGATTCTGACATGCAGCCGGGGCTGGAGGAGATGATGGGCAAGTTCCGTGAAGTCCTTCTTAACTCTCCTGGCTTAATTGACCTTGGCTTACCTGCCGCTTTGCATTTCCTTCTGTAAAACACTCTGACTAATGCCCTTGGCCTGCCGAATGCTCAGAGCCAGCAGGCTGGTCTCAGCACACCCTCGGACTTCTGCTCCATTAGCTTAGTTGGATGCTTATTAAGCGTCAGCTGCTTGTTCCCAAACCTGTTTTGTGGCAGTTGTACTTGTTATTGTAATTACATAATTGCACTTAACATTACATAAAAGTGAAGTAGTGATAAAAGCTGAAACTCCAGTTTTACAACTGGGGAACAGGCACAGAGAGGTTAAGTAACTTACCCAAGGTCACACAGCTAAGAAGTTACTGCTTTGGGGTTTGGACCCAGCTGTTCCTGTCAAAAATAGATGTGGACAAGACAACTGTAAACATTTCCTAAAAATGCAGAAGTATTTTCACACTCAGGTTTCCTTGCAGATGTCTTCAAGTTCTTATTCCGCCTTAAAGAAATCAAAATTAGCAAATAGACAATTCAGGAACTCTGGTCAGCAAACCCACACTCGGAGAAAAGACCTCGGCCCTGCATCAAAAAGATTGGCCAAGGAATGTGCATCTGTATGTTTCCATTTCAAATGAGAGGTGTAGAGAACGTATGTCTCGGGTACACAAACGTTGCTTTAATTGACTTTTTCAATTAACTGCTGGCCCTGATCAGAAAAACCTTCTGAAATGATCACCACAAGGGGAATGATGTGATGGGAAGAGGTAGAGAATGCTGGTGGTGCCCATGGCATAGCCTGGCCCGGGGCCTGAGGGGACTCCCCCGGGAGGAGCGATGTTGAAGTTGAGATGGGAAGCCGACGTAAGAGTTAGAATGAGGAGACAGTGTTCCAGGGTAGGCAGCCGGTTCCCAAGGAGAGCGAGGAGACTTTTCCTAAGGACAAAATTAATTTGTCTTCAGTTTTTTTTTTTTTTTTAACTTTTATTTTTTAAATTATTATTTTGTTATTGCTGCGCGGCTTGAGGGATCTCAGTTCCCTGACCAGGGATTGAACCCAGGCCACGGCAGTGGAAGCCCAGAATCCTAACCACTAGGCCACCAGGGAACTCCCTGTCCTCAGTTTTTTATGGTCTGCAGTTTGTTATTACCCACAAGCAAATATGTCGTCTTGAAGATTGTTATCTGTAGATTGCTTTCAAATGTTAATGTTTGGGAAAACAGGAGAAAACTGTTTTTGTCTGCTCTGCCAAGTTTTGCTAATAAGATTCTTGCACCGGTGGCTTTACTGTAGATTCTAATAAGGCATAACATATGGACAGTAAACTGCACAGATCTGAAGTGTAGAGTGAAACCCTTGTGAGGGACCGAGAGACCACAGTCGTGGTCAGTGGTGGAGCAGAGGCCACGGGCGGGGAAGGCGTGACGAGGCCGGGGAGATCAGCGCCGAGACCGGCTGGGACGCTGCGGCAGGGACCTCAGGCAGACGCTGCTGGCGGCTTGGTCCAGGGTGGCATGGCGGTGGGAACAGAGAGGTGTGGCAGCCAGAGTCAGCCAGATGTTCTCTGGGGCTCAGACGGCCTGATGGCCACCCCTTCCATGGTCACCACCTGCCTTGCTGTACCTGTTTATTCTTTGCCATGATGGGGGAATTGCTGCCTCCTGTCGATGCCCATCTTCCCCAGAGGACCAGCCAGAGTACGTACGTCAGGCTGCTCTTGCGCTGGAGCAGATCTGGTTGGTTGAGCCGAGTGGGATTGGAGCCTGCCTGGGACCTGGCGTGACAGCTTCAGGGGAGCCATTGGTGGTGGGTCTCAGCGTGCCCCCGTAAGCCCTCCAAGGGGAGGGACAGAATCTTATTTGGAGTCAGCAGTTAAGTACTGCCTGGCCTGGAGGAGGAAAACGCGAATGAACCTCCTGTCAACCTGTCGGTGCCCAGGTCTGCCGACTTCTTGGCAGCTGGACCAGGGAGCCTGAATGTTTTCTAGAAAAGAGGCTCAGCCTCACCCACAGTGAGGAAGGATGTCCTTGATGCTGATGTAACTCACTGAAGGAAAAGTCACACGAGGATCTGGCTGCTGCACCGTTGGAGCGTCTCCTGAACAGAGGGCTTCCTGGGGACCCTCCAGCTGTTGGCGCTGGGACTGGAAAGGGCGGGGCTTCACATCCTCCCACCCTCCCTCTGTTTTTCTTCTGGGAGGGAGGGCCCCAGAGTTTGGGGTGTGGCTGTTTGGGATCTAGGGTTGGTATTGTAGGTGGTGGATAATGGAGTGAGAGCCTTATCAATACTACAGCTGGAGGCCTAGGGCACCGGGTGTGGTGAGCAGGGGCTCTGGAGCCAGGTGGGGGGGGCGCCCAGAGGCTGGCTCTGCCACTTTTCAGCTGGTCAAATTTAGGGAAGTTACCTATTTCCTCATCTTTAAAATGGGGATAATAATGGTACATTTGGCATTGAGGTTGTCGTGATGACTAAATGAATTTATCTGCATCAAAATGCTTAAGGCACTGCCTGAGCGGGGATGAGTCCTCAGTGAATTTTAGCTATCTTCATCCTCACCATTGTTGCAAGTATTATTATGGTTATCATTATTTTTACGAATCCCATTCTTTTGTGGTGTGGTGGGGGTAGTAGAGAGTACAGACAGATTCTTGAATTTCTTTTATTTTCTATGGAAGCACTCCTCTCTGGGTCTTTAACCCAAACCAAACCCATCAGAGAAGTCCCTGGACACCAGGAAGTGAAACCAACCAGAGAGAGCTTCTCCTGCCTGCCTGCCTGTCAGCTGGAGATGGTGGGGCCGCAGAGGAGTGGCAGGGGCTGGCATCCCCTCTCCACTCCCTGTTTTCTGAGTAGATGGGGCTCTGCCTCAAGGCAGGCAGAGCATGGGCTGCACAGGCCAAGATGACAGAGGAGTATAAAAAACGCAGACTTCTTTATGGCCCCGGCGGACCAGGGTTGTGTGTGTGTGTCGCGGGGGGGGGGCGGGGGGGGGGCGGGGGGGGGAGGCGGGGTACCGCGTGAGCCTCTACCTCCCCTGCCCTCGTTCCTGGCTTTGTAGCTCTACCTGGAAAGTTCTGTGGGAGAGGAAGTAAACTGAAGGGAAAGAGGCCAGGCAGTGTTGCATGTCAGCAGGCCCGGTCCTTAAACGAGTCCACATTGCTCTGGCTCGGCCCCCTGTTTAGAGGGGCAGATAACGATGCTTCATATCAGTCTTAGCATATGCCCAGCACTGTGCCAAGGTCATCTGGGTTTATCCCAGGAGGTGGGGACCAGGATTAGCCCCATTTCACAGGGGAGGAAACATGGCTTGGAGAGGCTGAGTCACTGACCTCCGTTTCGTAGCTGGCGGGGGTGGGAGGGCGAGGATTTGAACGCAGACAGTCCGGCACACGTTGGGGAAAGGACGGAGCGGTCAGGATGCAGGTTACGGACAATAGTAGGGGCCTCACCTCTCTTACTGCAGAAGTTTGGGAAGACCCAGTGGCCTGAGCCTGGATGCAGGTTATGGACAATAGTAAGGGCCTTACCTCTCTTACTGCAGAAGTTTGGGAAGACCCAGTGGCCTGAGCCTGGTAGGACGGGGTGTGCCGGCTACGGTTAATGGCAATGGTGGCATTCCTGAGCCCGGCACCTGCCTGGGGCAGACGCAGCCTCCACCACTGCCAAGCAGGCGTCTGGGAGGGCGGAGCTTGTTAGCAGCTGGTGCTGGGCAGGAAAGGCGCCGCAGCCCTCCCCTGGTTCCGCAGCCTTCCCTCTCGCGTGGCATTCCTGCCTGCGTGTTTTTCCAGCTTCCGAGAGCACAGGGAGAGCAGAGGCCTGGAAGGGACGGTCACTGGCCATGTCCCTGGAATTCTGGCACGCTGCCCACCTGATGCACATAACCCAGCCCAGGGAGTCTGGCACCACAGAAACACATAACCAGAAAGCTTTTACTGGGAAAGAAACAGGCAAATACTGGAATGGAACACAGACATGTCCGCGCTCTGGGGGGAGCTCGGGACTTAGGAGCTACTGTGCAAAGCCCCTCTCCGATTGGCCTGCTCCTCTTTGGCGTGGGAGCGTTGAGGCCAGCTCCCCACACGTGCGGGCTGTTCTCCAGGTGTAGGGACCCCACTTCTGTGTTTTGTTGGAAAGCGCAGGTAGGCGCAGAACCCCCGGTGGTTTTCTGTCTTAGAAACAGTCGACTCCTCCTCGGCCCCCTGTGTTCACTGTCAGGTGAGAGTTTTGTGGCCCGAACAGCCCGTATTTCCTTGATGAGGCCCCAGCTCTCAGTCAGTGTCTGGGTTCCTGGGCTAGGCCAGGGCCGGGGCGGTGGATCTTTGTCTTGAGGGGTGAGGGCTGCAGGGCCAGGCTGACTCCCTGGGTCATGGCTTTGGCGGTCTCCTCTCCGGCTCCTCGTCGGCCGTCGCCCTGGCCCTCACGGTGGGGTGGTGGGTCCCACCGCGGCCCTCCTGCCTCCCCGCTTAGGGCAGCAGCAGTAGCCGACGGCCGTCAGCAGCAGCAGCAGCACAATGGCTGGGGGGTTGGGGGAGAGAGCAGAGCGCTCCGGGAGCTCAGAGGCGAGGAGGGAAAGGACGCCCACCACACTTCCAAAGAGGCCCCTCTGGGGGCCTGGAGGACCTTCACCGAAGCCCTGGCTTAGTGGTCAGAAATACCCGAGAGTCTGGGAAGAGGTGTGACTGTCCCCATGCCGGCCCCCAGAGCTTTGCTCCCTCCATCTGTGGGTTGGGGTGCCGGAGGCACCTCTGGGCCCTGGTGCCCAGCGCTCCCGTTTCCTAGAGCAGCATGTCAGGATTAGGGGGGACCCCCTGGCTCCCCCCAGGGGACATCTGCTTCTCCTCCTCTGTCTGGGGGACCACCCAGCCACCTCTGCCAGCCCCGTGGTTGGTACCATGGTCTCGTCTCTCCTGGATGCCAGGAAGAGCCGTGGGCACCGAGGAGACTCTGGGAGCGCCGGCTTACCTGTGAAAATGACAAGGACCGAGAAGGCCACGATCTCCACGGGCTCGGCCTGGGGCAGCCTCTGCAGCTTGTGCAGCAGCCTCTCCCCTACGGAGCGCATCTCCAGCGCAAGGTTGGAGGCTGCCATGCTGTGTCGTGTCCCTGCCGGGTTTCCTCCTGAGCTGCAGAGCAGGGAGAGGACCTGGTGTCCCCACGGAGCTGCCTCCGGAGAATCTGCCCTCTCACCCACCCCAGCCCGCAGAACGAGTTTGTCAGGTCTCACCCCTCACAGGCCTGGTGGCTCACAGCTCACGAGGGAGGCAGGGAGCTGGCAGGGCCCCTTGCTCAGCGCTCCGCTGTGGCCCTCAGTCCCCACCTAGCTGGCACTGCCCAGGCGAGGGAAGCTGGGGATGACAGTGAGCCTGAGGCCCTGCCGCAGGAGGGGTCTGGCAGCCGGCCAAGGTCAGCCACGGTTGCTGACCGTGAAGGGACTGCACGCTCCTTTGTCTTAGACACCACTCCTAGGTGTTGCCAGGGTGCCTCGGATGGGCATGGCTCCCCTGGCGGCCCCTGATGCCTCCCTGGTGGGGAGACGGGGCTCCAGAATGCCAGCCTGGCACTCTTGCTTTTCATCGTATGTGGGGACAGAAGGGTCGGCTTTTTCCGAGAGCAGGCTCATGGGGGCTTCTGGTCAGGGTCGGCCGTAGTGGAGAGCTGACTGGGGGCAGTGGTCTGAGCCCCCCTGGGGCCCCCCACCTCTCCCACCAGCCCCATTTCTTTACTCATACGGTGTCTTCCTGTGAGAAGGTGGAGGTGACACTGTGTCCTTCTAGTTTTCCCCAAGGGGTCCTCTCTCAGGATGGGACCAGAAGTCCCGGGGGGGTTTAGCCTCCTTCTCTTGCTGGCTTGGACCTGCCTCTCTGGCTGACCAGGAGAGTCCCCTCTGCTCCCCCCTCCCCCCAACACCCCCTGCCCCCCGGCCCCAGGGGAGGGGCAACAGCCTCCAGGCCCCAGGACCGAGAGCCTCCTCCTGTCTGTTGTGCCCAAGGGGCCGAAGGTGAAGATCCAGGCCGAGTCAGTGAGTCGGGACACATTATGCCACAGACCTTCTTTCCCCTTCCGCCTCCCCGGTGGGCACGAGGGAGCCAGCACCTCTTCAGAGAGGGATCAGGGACAGCCTGTGCCAACCCAGAATCAGCCTGTTCCCCGAGGCAGCTCTTAGCCAGGGCAGGGCTGCAGGCGGCCAGGGGCCTGAGCCAGACCGTAAGCTCTCATTACTGCTGCCTCGTCCCTCAGCCAGGCACGTTCTCCCCCAGGTGGTTGCGGTCTGTGAGGCCGGTCACTCCTGGCGCTGCTACCACAGCGTAGCGTCCTTAGAGCCGCCTTGAAGGTCATCCGCTCGAGTCCTCTGCGCCGCACTTGGCTCCCTGCCCTCCCTCTGGCATTCGGCCTTTGCTCGAGTGGGGAGCCCCCCTGCGGCCCCGCCCCGCCCATTCCTTCTTGGGCAGCTCTGATCGTTAGAAGATGGGACCTCCTGGTGACCTCGTCAGTCCCACCTGTGGTCACTCAGGCCAGTTCCACCCCCTTCCACCTCACGGTCCTCCAGGGCCCGGACGGCCGGCACAGGTTCCTCCTGCATCTCCTTCCCCACAGGATAACTGCCCTCATCTGGTCAGGTGGCCCCCCCCACAGAATAGCATTCGAATCATCCTGGGTTTGAATACTGCCAGCCTTCTTCCTGCTTTTGAGACACGGAGTGGCTCCGTCTCTCTGAGTCTGTTCCTTTCCTCGTTTTCCGTGAAGATGAGGTGCCCGTCTCTCGAGGCTGTCGGGAGGGTTGAGCACAGGGCCGGGCTCTAGGAGTGCCCAGCCCATGTGATTCCCCTCTGGGCGGGGTCCGGCCAGCGCAGCAGAGGCCAGGCGGCCTTTGGGGGTGGTCACACCCCCCCACACGCTGTCAGTGACCTTCCTTCAACACCTTTGGGGAGTTTCGTCTGTGTCCTTCATGCCCGGGATGTTTGTGGTGTGTGAGGTGAAGGAGAGTGGTGGGGGGCCGGCTGGAGATGGGGGGGCTATGTTTTAAGTGATGATGGAGGGTAGCAGGCAGGTGATGTCTCTCTCTTGTCAAAGGGGCAGGCTCCTGGAATTAGGGCCTCCCAGCTTCTCCCACGCCCCACCCCAGGGTCCGCACGTTGCTACAAACGAGATCAGGATCCCAGTTTTCCAATGTACTAGGAGGCATAGAATTCTAGAATGCCATGGGTCATCCACTCCTGCCTCCTTTCTTCTGCATATGGGGACACTGAGACCGGAGAGAGGAAGGGACTTCGCGGTCACACTGCGGGAGTGGGGCCTGGCAGCGCTGCCCCCGCCATCCCTCTGTGGGCACCTGTCTCGGGCAGCCTGCTCTTTGACGGGCAAGATAAGCCAGCCCAGGAGCAGCCCGCAGAGGGCCTGGCCCATGCGATGGGCTCAGCACGGGGACCAGGGCTCTGCGTGGTCAGCCCCACCCCACACTCGGGAGTCTGGAACGCAGCTTTCATCACTCACCGGGCCACACTTGCTCTTTGAGAACCTCCTGTGACTTGTCACCAAAGGGCCAGATCTTGCGAGTCTTTCTGTCTCAGGCTCATGAACTCCTTCCCGAGCATGAGACCCCTCTCCTCAGGTCACACTGAACAGACCTCCTCCCACTGACCAGTGGAGCAGGTGTGCACAGGAAGGTGGTCCCCTCCCTTGGTCTGGCGCCTCCGGGCATCTCGCTCCCCGGGTTTCCAGGAGGACGGGAGCCCGCCCGCTGGTCCCATTCCTGGAGGAGGGACCGGTGGGCCGACCGAAGCCCATGGGGAGCTTGCCCGGGGCTCAGGAGCTGGGCTGCTTTCCCCTCCCCTCTTCGGCTACTTGGCCTGGCTTTTTCAGCCTGATTGGCCCAGGGCCTGCACTGCCTAATGTAGCCATCAGAGACACTCCTTCACAGAGGCGGAGGCGAGCGGGTGGGCGGGGGGCTTTTTCACCTGTGCCCCCCACGCCCAAAGACCCGGGAGGGATTGCAGAGGGGGCGCCTCCGCTTGTGAGTGAGAGGTTGCGTGGAGACCCTGGTCAGTCGGGGCGTGATCTCCAGAGCAGGGAGGGGGAAGGTGGGGCCGGGCTGAACTGCTGTGCCGGAAAGGCGGGGCCTGTTGATCCGAAGCTTCGCCTTTAAAGTCAGCCGTCCTCCAGGGGTTAGGAAGTCAGAAAGCTGCAGACTCACGCCCAGGGGACCCGGGCCCCACTCTGGGAAGAGTGTCGGTCCACACCAGCGGGCCACGGACGTGGACACCCAGGGCCTCTGGGGACTTGGATTGGCCCCAGGGCTGCTCAGTGCATCCTGTCTGCAGGAGTGGGGCTGCTGGACACGGCTGTTCTGCCCCAAAGGCTGAAGCCCCCTTTGCTTTTCAGTTGCTGTTTTATCATTTCCAGCTTGGCCTTGAGCAGAGGAGCCTTAGTGGGGGCCGTGGAGGGCTGGAGGGGCCTGTTCTCCTAAGAGGGCGGAGGCACATTCCAGCAGGTCCCAGGCGGGCTTTCCAGCACGCTATTTAAAGCGAGGCCAAGGGGTGCCTGACGCCTGGTGCCCGATATAACCAGCCGTCGTCAGGTGACCGTGAGGCCTGTGCCCCAGCTGTTGCGTTGTAGGGAGCCCTGAGTGTTCCCAGCTGTGGCCCAGGGAGGGTGGGCGTCCTGGGGCTGGCTGCCTCTTGTCCTCTTACCCTTCCCAGGTTTGGAGAGCGGAGGGCAGGGAAGCCCAGTGGGGCTACTGGTAATTCTCTATGTTTTCCCAGTCTTTCTATCTCAGCTCCACCACACTCCTTCCCAAACTGTACTTTCTGCCTGTGAATGAGGATCTCCCCCAACCCCACGCTCGGTAGCGCCTCGGTTAGAAGCAGCCAGAGCAAGTGGTGGCTTCCCCGGCCCGGCTGCCTGCACGGCCCTTCTCGGCACCTTCGGAGGGTGCTCCCCGGCTGGAGTGGCAGCGAGTGGCGGGGGAGGGTGAGCCAGGCTGAAGGGAGGGCTGGCAGAGCTGGAGGGACTAGAAAACTGCCTTTGTGTGGCATCTCCTGGCACGGAGAACCTTGCAACAGAGCAGGCAGGCCTCCTGCAGGCCGGACAACTGCCACTTGGTACTGAAGTGTCCCTGTTCCCTCTCTGCAGAACTGACGCTCCAACTCCAGACGCAGCTGCCTGGGGAGAGCCCAGGCAGCGGATGTGTGCTGTCTGATAAGGGTGTGTTGATGGCTCAGGGCCCAAGGGCTTCTTGCCCTGCCCTGTTATTTTGTCAAGGTGGGTTTCAGCCACCCCTGCCCCCTGGGCAACGTCTTGTTCGAGAAAGAACTAGAATGAGGCATAACTGAAGGTTGGGGGAGTCTTGCGGGGTCCGGTGGCCTAACCAGCAAGGCAGAGATGCCCACTGTGCGCTGCGCTTTCTGCCTTGGCCCCGCCTTCCTGTGGGGTCCAATGACACTTGAACCCTCAGCAGCCCCGGCTTCCCCAGCCCCGTAGCTTTTCCAGGACAGGAGGAGACACTTCCTGCTGCTGCTGATTCCTCCTGCAGCCCCAGAGGCTGGGCATCACCCTTCTGTCCCCGCACAGGGATTGTGTTCGGGGGCCCCCATCCACCTGTGTCCTCTGGATCTAGCGACTCTGATCCCTGCCTGCCGGCCTGGGCCGTCTTACAGATAAGAGCCAGCAGGGGCAGCCATGGGCTCATCACTGCCTCCCTCCCTCACCCGGCGTCTGTCCCCTCTCTGTGCCATCACTGCTCATCGCTGCCGGGCTTTTAGTCTCCCCAGCCACCAACCCAGGCCAAATCCCACAGCCTCTGCCGAGCCAAGAACACGTCGACTGATCCCTGGTTTCCACTTTAACCTGGGTGGCTGTTTTTTCTAAGTAGATACTAGCTTGTTCGCTTTGGGGAAAACATCTGGGGGGCTGGGGAAGGGGACTGTAACGCTGGCGTGAGGACAGGGAGGCAGGAGGGGTAGGCAGCCAGCCTCGACTCTCGGGGCCCTGCCCAAGAGAGCTGATCTCAGTGCCGCCCGAGAACCACCAGCATTCTGATGGCGGCAGAGGGCCAAGTATGGGGCGGGGCAGTCCCTTCCCAAGCCTCACTTCCACCATTGTCGCCTTCCCACCCCACCCTGGGTTTAGGGCCCTCATGCTTCTGGCGTGGCATTCAGGGAGATTTGGGGGTTCCTGGGGATCTCTGTGGGCCCAGGAAGGAGCACCTGGGCCTAGCTCCGAGCTGAGAACACCAAGCCCCGCATAAGAGGTGGCAGCTGCTGCTCTTGTCCAGAACACAGTGGGCAGAGCTGCCACAGGTTCGCATCCTGGGAGGTGCGAGGTGGCCGGGCAGCCCCTGCCCTGAGCCTCCTTGCCTGGGAGAAAGCAGGGACTTGATCCCCAGAAAAAGGGAGGCTCAGTGGGCAGGCGATGGTTCTCCCCTAGGCCAGGCCAGCCAAATCCCTCGTTTAAGCCCCCTGAATAGGAAAAGCTTAAACTAACTTGCCGAGTAAGCAGGCACTCCAGGCCCCTCTGCCTGCTCAGCAAGCCAGCAGAGGGCTGCAGCCTCGGCCTGTGCCCCGTGCGGGGTCCCAGCAAGAGAAGGGAGAGCCTGAGTTTGAAAGGGAGGCTCTCCAGAGACTACGACCAAGCGTGTCCCCCAGGACCCTCCTCTCCGTGCTCGTGGTAGATTGTGGCCCTCCACCCTTGAGACAGGGGACCCTGGCGGCTCCTTTTCCTTCGTCCCCGCCTCATCTGTGAGCGGAGCCACTCACCTGGGAGCTCAGGTGCTGGGGTTGGGGGGCAACCGCAGGTGTGGGGAGCCCAGCAGCTTCCGCGTGCCTCTCCGCCGGCCTCGCCTCCAGCTGGGCTCACACCTCTTCCTTCCTTTGCGGACGCCTCTTTCCTGACCCGCGGCTGCTCCCTGGGTGCCTCTGCTCAGCGCAGCGGAGCTCCTGGCTGCTGACAGCCAGCTGCTGTCTCGGCCTTAGCTTTTTTGTTGTTGGTCGTCCTGGAGATTCAAGTGTCACATTACACGGGGCAGCCGCTGAAGTAGGGAGCCAGTGCCACCGCTGCCCCGCAGGCGAGGGAATCCCTGCTGGGAACTGGGCCTGCGGCTGCAGACTCCTGTGCCTACTCCCTGCCCCGAAGGTCTGCACGGCCCTCCTCTGTTCCTCCTCCTCTTCCTCTCCTCCCCCCTGGCGGGTGTGGGCTGGGCCTGGGCTGTGAGCTGATGAAAGAGGAGGTCGGCTCTCACATTCCCTGGCAAAGATGACCCCCTGGGAGGTTCCACCTGAGCGGTGGAGTCGGGCGGGAGGGAGCGAGGGGGCCTGCACCTCTCCCAGTTCTTTGCCTCCTGCCCCGCCCTCAGGAGGGCCTTTGGGCCCACGTCCCTCAACCCCCAACCTGTCCCTCAGGCGACTCCCTGGCAGGTTCCTCTCTGTGTTCTCCTGGGAAAGACAGTAAACAGTGGGGGAGCTGCTGGACCACCCAAGCAGTCAGCCCTCTGGGGAGGCATCTTGGGGAAGAACTTGGGAGTCCCGAGTGACTTGGGAGTGGCCTGGCCTTAGCCTGTTCCTCGGGGGCGGCCCCGGGAGGAGGAGAGAGGACACTGCTGATCTTGTTCTTGCCAGAGTGTCGGCTGGGGCTGTCTCCACACTCCCGGCCCGACTGTCAGGGACGGGCTCCAGAGCCCAGGGGCTGGCTGGTTTGACATTTGACTGGTCGTGCCACCCCAGCAGACCAGGCTGTGCCCGGAGCAGGACAGGAGCCGACCCCAGCCCGCATCTGCGAGCTGTCAATGGAGCCCTTTGAGTGTGAGCACAAAACGCCAGTGAGTCGGGGCTTGGGGGAGGGTGGGGGGAAGGAAGCCAGCCTTGTGGCCACACCACTTGGATGCCAGAGCCTCCCAGAGGCCGGACAGGCAGCCACTGTGCAGTCGCACGGGCTTGAGCCATGGAATGAGTTACACATCGGTTTTGGGTGCGGCAGGAATAGCGCCCTCTGGTGGCCTCCATGCCCTCCTTGCCGGCTCCAGCCGTTCTCTCCTCAGCTAAACAAGGCAGCCAGCCCGCGCTTCCTGGGGGCTGTGTCACAATCTGTTGTCATTCCTGGAGCCTGCCCCTCGGGGTCTTGGCTCCTCAGAGTGTTTCTTGCAGCCCCAGGCAGTGCTCACGTTGAGAGGTGTTCTGGTTAGAGCAGTGACGCCCGCTCTTCTTGTCTTTGGGACGTGGTGACTAGACAGCCCTACCTCTGCTCCGGCATCTCCTCTCGGGCTCCCCCACCCCGTGCCACCTTCCTGCTGCAGGAATGGCTGTTTGTAACAGCCCTGATAGAGCTGTGGCCCCCCAGGCCTCTGCATCTGCCCCAGTGACCGACTGTGCCCCCAGCCAGGGGGGGTTCATTCTTCCAGCCTGGAAGGTACGACGAGGAAGACTCCGGCCACGGCTGCGTCTCCTCGCTGCCCTCACCAGTGGCGGCTCTACGGTGCCGGCCCTGAGCTGCCCAGTTCCTGCTCTCAGGCAGTCCCCCCCCCCCCCCGGTCCCGGGCTGTGTACACTGGGCTGGGCACACACAGGCTTGTTGGGGGCAACAAGGAAGAGGTCACCAGGAGACAGAAGTAGAGCAGAGTGCTGAGGTGGGGTAGGGCCACTTGCTGCCGTTCTCTCCCTCCCTCCCCGTCAGAAAAGAGTGACGAGTGTGTGCCGGGCGCTGTGCAGCGCGCTTCAGAGCGCCATCCTGGCCCTTATGCCGCCCAAGGGGCCAGTGCTCCTCTTGCACCGGCTTGTAGGCAAGAGCGCATGGGCTTCAGGAGGTCAGATGCTTTCCCCAAGGACACAGCCTCCGCAGCAGAGTCAGCCTCTGCACCCAGAGTCCGTGCTCCTTCCAGGGTGCCCCACTGCCGAAGGATGGAGAGGGGGCTGGGGCCCGGAGGAGCGCTCCATAGAGAAGCAGGACAGAGTGGGGTTCGTGCCCTGGCTCCTCTGGAGGCGTGTGCTCCGTGACTTTGAGAAAGCTCTTTCCGCTTGCCGTCCTCATCTGTACAGTGGGCGCCCCAGCGATGCCTTGGGAGGCTCGCGTGAGATGCCTCCCACAGTGCCAGACACGTAGCTGTGCTCAACCAGAGTTTCGGGATCGGGTGAACGAACGCTGGCCGGCGTGGGTCCCTCACCCCTTGTCTGTGCTGTGCTGCCTGCTCCAGGTGCCGCCACGCTGCCATTGCCAAGTACTTCGGGGATGCGCCCCCCGCCTGCACCAAAGGCTGTGACCACTGCCAGAACCCTGCAGCTGTGCGGAAGCAGCTGGACGCTTTGGAGCAAAGCAGCAGCTGGAGCAAGACCGCCATTGGGCCCTCCCAGGGGAACAGCTTTGACCCTGAGCTGTATGAGGGAGGCCGCAGGGGTTACGGGGGCTTTAGCAGGTGAGGGGCCATGAGGCCAGGGGCCCCCAACCCACTGGAAATAGTCTGGCATTCCCTCCCTGATGCTAAGGCCAGACCAGAGGCGACACAGTGCCGTAGTCCAACCCCCGGCCCTGAGGGCCACGCTGGGGCCAGGACTTCGGTGTTGCCCATGAGCTGCCAGGGCATCAGAGACATCACTGTCCCACCAGACACGTGACAGGAGGGCAAAGCCCAGACCCAGGACTGCTCACGCCCAGCCTGTCTCCTAGGTACGACGAAGGCTCTGAAGGCAGCGGGGATGAGGGCAGAGACGAGGCCCACAAGCGGGAATGGAATCTCTTCTACCAGAAGCAGATGCGCCTGCGCAAGGTGAAGGGGACGGGGGCTCAGTGGGGTCCAGGTGGCCCCCTGCTCACACCCTCTCAGCCCCTTCCCTGGTGCTGGGCTGGGAGCTGTCTTGCTGCGGGGCAGGACGCCTCACGGGCCCTCATGTCATCTTCCAGGGCAAAGACCCCAGGATAGAAGAATTCGTACCCCCAGGTCAGTACAGAGATGCCCCCTGGGCTGGTGTCAGGGTGTGGACGGAGGATGCCTCACTGGGGGGTTGGGGATGCCAGAGAGCAGAAAGTAGAGTGGAAGGACTCGCCTCTGCTCCCCCCAGATGCGGACTGTCCCCTGAAAGAGGCTTCTAGTAGGAAGATCCCCAGACTCACTGTGAAGGTAAGAGGTGGGCAGCTCGTCACACCTGCCCCCCAGGATCCCCCCCAACCTGCGACTGTTTGACCAACTTCCTTCCCCTGTGCAGGCCCGTGAGCACTGCCTGGGGCTCCTGGAGGAGGCTCTGAGCAGCAACCGCCAGGCCGCAGGTTCCACTGACGGGTGAGTGTCGTCAGGGCCGAGGAGCAGTCCCCAGGCTCCTTTGGAGACCGCAGGAACCCCAGCCCCCCTGGCTTATTTGGGCACCCCTCCCCAAATTGGGACCCATCTTACTCCTAGGGGGTGTGAGTCTCCACAGCCTCACCAGGGGGCAGGCTTGGCCACAAGCAAGGGGCTGCCAGGAGCTGCTGAGGGACAGGTAAACCACAGGGGGCCAGACAGTCCAGGTCGGAATCCCTGTGCCCAAGGCCGTTCCTGCCAGGCCGTTCCTGAAGCCATCTCCAGGGTCCCCAGGGAGGATCTAACAGGGAGGGGCCTCAGGCCTACCTGACACCTTAACCTCATTCCTACCCTCAGATCTGACCTCCAGGCCAAGGCAGTGGAGCTGGAACACGAGACATTCCGAAATGCCAAGGTGGCCAACCTGTACAAGGCCAGCGTGCTGAAGAAGGTGGGCACCGGGCGGGGTGGGCGGGGTGTGCTCCGGGCTCTGGGTGGGAGAGGCAGCCCGCCACACAGGGGGCCGCTTATTCCCTGGGGAGCCCGACTTCCCTCCTTTCCTGGTTGGAAGTATTTCTAGCCAACCCCGTGCGGACTAGAACTTGTCCAGTGCCCAGGTGCCTGCAGCCACGGGCCGCAGAACCCACTCGTGGAAAGCCTGGGCTGGGGGCTGTCAGGAGCTAGGGGTGCCGACCACGGCGTTCCCACCTGTCCCTGCCCCAGGTGGCTGAGATCCACAAAGCCTCCAAGGATGGGCAGCTCTACGACGTGGGAGGTGGTGCCAGGAGCTGCAGTGCCCAGGCCGAGCCCCCAGAGCCCACCGAGTATGACATCCGGCCGGCCTCCCAGGTGTACTCGGTGAGTGGCGTCCTGGTGTCCACCCCAAACCTGGGTCCAGGAAAGGCGCCACGGCCCCTTGCTCTCAGCGAGGGTATAGTCCTTGCTCTCCTGGCATCACAGCCCTGGCCCTAGGGCGCCCCAGGGCAGGCCCTCGCGCTTCCGTACTCTGCCAGCTACGCCTCTGCAGCCCCCCACGGTGCCTGTCTCGCCACCCCGACCCCCAAGCCTTGTCCCGCCCAGCTTTTCCCGCCCCCACTCCCGGGACCCCCACCCACACAGCCATCCCTGGGCCCTCTAGAGAGTGCCCTGGAGGCACCTGTGGTCAGAAGCCTCTCTCCTCCTCACAGTTCAAACCCAAGCGGGTGGGAGCTGGTTTCCCGAAAGGTTCCTGCACGTTCCAGACGGCCTCTGAGCTGATGGAGAAGATGCAGCTCAAGGAGCAAGACCCCCGGCCGGTGGAGGGAGGCGGGCAGGAGCCGCCCGGCCGGCCCCGTGGCCGCCAGGATGAGGAAGGCGCTGAGCCCCTCCCTGGGCCCAGAGGAGAGGCCGCTGGGAGCGGTGCTCATTGTGGGGGGCCCTCCCCTGAGAAGAAGGCCAAAGGCCCCTCTCAGGGCAGTCCTACCGCCAAGGCCCGGGTCGGCAAGAAGCAGCAGCTCCTGGCCGCAGCGGCCCTCAAGGACTCCCAGAACATCGCCCGCTTCTTCTACCAAAGGACCGAGCGCTCTCCTCCGCTCACTTCAGCCCCAGGGGCAGCAGGTGCCAGCCCTTCCCGTGACGGGGTGCGGGGACCCCTGCCGGCCCCAGAGAAGTGCACAGGGGAGGAGGATGGAGCCATGGGACGTTTGGCTGCCCACCCCCAGACCGAGGAGTGCTCCGAGGACGGGCCAAGGTGAGGTCACGGGCAGTCCTGGCATCCTCTAGAATCCCCTCTGCTAACTGGGCCTCTGAAGCTCGGGGCCTGTTCCCACGATGTGCTTCACTGGGCCACCTGGGCTGAGGGCGCGGCTGGCATCTGGAGCTCTGACGCCTGCTCTCCCTTCCGGCCAGTGCCTGCCCGCTCAGAGACCAGAGGCCCCCAGAAGGCCAGCCCACCCCCACAAAGGAGGCACAGAGAGGCAAGCGGCCCAGACCCCAGCAGGTACTGAGAGGGACGAGGCCGTGGGGGAAGATACCCGTCTACCAGGCTGGTGTCTGCTCTGGGTAGGGGTTTGGGAAAACCCCTTTCTTCTTTCCACATCCCAGGGCAGATGGGCTGGGCTAGAGGGAGCCAGGAGGTGCTGAGGCCCAGTCTTCCAGAAGGAGGGGAGGGGCCAGGAACAGGGAGCCCAAGAGTGACCCTCCACTGTGGCCCTGCCCAGGAGAACCCAGAGAGCCAGGCTCAGAAGAGGCCACGCCCCTCAGCCAAGGTCTCCGTCTTAGCTGAGACCAAGGGCAGCATCTCAGCCAGCGATCAGGGCAGCTTGAACCCCCAAGGCTCCTGCCAGCTCTTGGCTCCTGGCATCTCGCTGAAGGAGGCTGCGAACGTCGTGGTCAAGTGTCTGACCCCTTTCTACAAGGAGGGCAAGTTTGCATCCAAGGTAGGGTAGGTGCCTGGGCTCTGTTCTCCCCTGAGCCTGGGGCACTAGGGTGCAGTGCATGGGTGGGTAGGGAGTGTGAGCCCCAGGAAAAAGCAGGGCGGAAGCAGGCCAGCCCAGAGGCCCGCTGCCCGCTCCCCGGGTCTGCCTCGCTCTTGGCTCGCAGCTGTGGGTCGCTCAGAGAGCAGGGTGAGGTTCTGCGCCCTCTGCCCCTCTCCACTCTCTGTCCCCAGGAGCTGTTTAAAGCCTTCGCCCGCCACCTCTCACACTCGCTGACCCAGAATCCGTCTCCGGGAAGGAGCGGTAAGTGCCTGCGTCACCGGCCGGGAGGTGCTTGTGGGGGCCCTGTAGTGGGGAGACTGGTTCTCACGCTCCCCCGTCCCGAATCCAGTGAAGGAAGAGGCCCAGAACGTCATCAAGCAGTTGTTCCACGGCCGAGCCCGGTGCGAGAGTGAAGCTGACTGGCACGGCCTGTGTGGCCCGCAGAGATGACCGACAGCTGCCCGATGGGGCCGGTGTCCTCCCCGGACTCCACCGCGGCCCAGCCCGGGCCTCGCTCAGGAACGGGGAAGGTGGGCGGCCTGCTGCTGCCGGGGCGTCGTCTGCTCTCAGGCTCTTCCCCCTTCCAGCCACGCCTTGCTTTGGAAATGGGCCTGGACACCTCCCAAATCAAGGTCAGAGGTCAGCCCACCTTTCTCTTTGCTTGCGAAGCCTGAGGTCCTCTTTCTCCTAGCCTCCCTGCCTCCCCGGCCCTCGTGGCTGGGTTTTCTGGGCCAGATCCGCAGATCAGAAAGTGACAGGTGGTGTGGCTGCTGCCAGAGGAACAGAAGGAAGGAAGGTCCCTCCACCTCTTGTACTTAGCACGTTTTAAGCCGGGGGCGAGGCCCACCAGTCTGAGGCCTGGGGCCTACTCAGAGGAAGCCCAAGCTGGCCCCGGGTCCGCCCCCACCACCGTCTTCCCTCGCGATGCCAGCCTCCAGCCCGGCTCAGGTGCAGAGCGCGTGGGAAGACGGGCAGCCGCCAGGCCCTGCTCCCTCTCGGCCCCTGGTCAGAAGGCCAGGCGGGGCTTCGACAGTTAGCAGGGGAATAAAGTCCTGGTGGTTCTCATGCACACGCACACGGCCCTGTTCTCTCGGGACTTTTATTTCCTCAGCAGCTGCTGCTCCCAGGGCTGCGCTCATGCTCATGTCGGGCCAGGGCCCAGGTGGGCATCTCCCCCAGACTGGGCAACATCGGACGCCCAAGACGAGTTCCTGCGGCGCCCACCCCAGGCTCAGGCTCAGGCCCAGGCCCAGGCCCAGGCCCACCCCAGAGGGAGTCTCGTGACTCTTTCCCAGTTGAAGTCGCTATAGCAGCCCCTCCCCGTGGGCCAGCTGGGCTGTGCTGCAGCAGGTTCCAGAACAGCCAAGCGGTGAAGTCCAGGCCAGACTGGCTTGACAGCACCCAAAGGAGACCGTCCGGGTGAGACTTGGGCCAGAGAGGCTTCCTGGCCTCATCTCTGCCCCTCCCCCGCTCCTCTTGGGTGAAGCCCGGCCACTAAATGGAAGGAGAGTTGCGGTCCAGCAGGAAGGTGATGGTGTGCTTCAGCTCCTGGGCCTGCGCGGGCACAGGCCTGTGAGGCCAGGGCTCCCCAGCCAGCCCCCTGCCTCTGCCCCCAGCCCCACCACGCCGGAGCAGTGGGCAGCGGCCTGGGCCCAGGCTCCCGGGCACACCAGGCCTGGGTGAGGCGCTTGCCACCTTCCCAGGGCGCACAGAGGCCACCCACCTGCGGCAGCTCAAACCAGATGGTCTGGGGGTCGTCAGCCGAGCCGTAGTTGAGTTCCAGGCCAGGGGAGCCCTCAGCCCCCAGCGGGCTCAGCATGTGGAGCCGCTGCAGGTCCCTCAGGGCGATGGAGCAGTGCAGTTCCTGAGGGCGGAGGGCGGGGAGCGGGGACGGGGGGAGAGAGAGCAGAGCTTGGTCCCTCTGCGGGAGGGGTCAGTGTGGGTGGTGGGAGACGCGTGGCCCGAGGGTGCCCAGGCCAGCACTTGGGCCAGGAGCCTGGCCCACCTGAGAGCTGGGGTCCATGAGGATGAGGTGCTGGCGGTTCAGCCCCAGGAGGCTGGGGCTGGGCAGGGCCGGCTTGCTCGCTCTCAGCACTACGTAGACAGTGTAGCCGAAGAGGGGCAGCTCGCTCACGGCCTCTGCAGACGGAGGGGTAGAGCAGGCGTTCTGACCGCTGGGGCCCTGGGACCTGCCGGACTTTGCCCCCAGGACAGAGGAGAGGGCGGGGCAGGTGGAGAGCTTCCTCAGCCCCTCCACCCTCACCCCTTCCTTGCTGGGGCTCCCGCCTCTGCCCCAGCTGCCCCCTAGCCCCAGACCCACCGATGAAACTGATCTGCGCTTCCTGAGAGCTGCATCCTTGCAACTGCCTCAGCTCCTGGCCCATCAGCCTCTTCACAGCGGCCACGTTCATCTGCCATTGCAGGTGCTTCGGCAAGTAAGCCAGTAGGCCTTGCCTAGGACACAGCCTGGTCAGTCAAAGCTGGGCATACAGCAGGTGCTAAGTAGATGAACCAGTGGCTACCATGGGTGAGACCGGGGATCCAGACACATGAACGAGGCGTGGGCTCTGCCCTTGAGCGTGGGGGGGTGGGCAGGTGTACCCAGCCCCCATTTGGTTAGGGCCACAAAGGGCGCAAGTGGCCTTGACCTTGGAGGAGGGCGTAGGGGTGGTGGGGCGACCGGAGGCGTGAGGGCTGCGTTCACGCTCACTCTGAGGGGGGCTCCTCGTGGTTCCTGCTGAGGTGCTGCAAGGCTGCCAGCCTGGCGAGTCGGGCGTCTTCCTGGGCGCTGACCAACAGCTTCCCCTGCAGGTAGTCCCGCAGCACCTGAGGGGGGAGCAGTGAGGGGGCAGCTGTGCCCCGAAGCCCCACCTAGTGGGTGGCTCCTGGGCCTCAAGCCCTCCCCCCACCCAGGGAGGGACTCTGCCTCAAGCTGCAGCCGAGGCTCCAACCGCCGGCGGCACGGCAGCACAGGGCCGAGTGGGGCTGACCTGGCCGTAGTGGGTGCTGACGTAGGTGGGATTATCGAAGTGCAGCGGGGTCTCCCAGCCGAGCCGCCGGCTGTGCAGGCTCACGTCCGGACCCACCACCTCGCTGTTGAGGTACTCCCGGGGCCACAGGGGCCGCACCAGCTGGCCTGCGCGGGGAGCCTGGGTCCACAGCCTGCCCTGCCGCCCGGGGCCAGCCCCGCCCACAGCCCTGCCAGCCCCAGCCTCCCCTGCCTCCCCCGTGGCCAAAGAGCGGACTTGGCAGGCAAGGCCACGTCCCTGAATCCAGCCGGGCCACGCTTCCTCCCCAGGCCAGGTGGCCTACCTTCCCCTTTGATGAGGAAGAGGGCAAATTCCTGCACTTCATGGGGGTCCGTGATGCCCATCTGCCCACACATCTCCTCCAGCACTTCTGCTGCCACCTGGACATGCGGACAGGGCCGTGACGGGGGTGCTGGGGAGGGAAGGAGGCTGCGGGAGGGGAGGGGTGTCCCCAGAACTGATGCCCACGGCTTCCCTGGGTCTCCCCAGCCCCTCCCCTGTGTCCCCGTGCTCACCGTGAAAGTGTGGATGTTGGCCTTGTACTCCACACCCCCGGGCAGGTGAATTAGGAGCAGGTGGGCCACTTGTCCTTTCTGCCAAAGCAGGTGCGGGGTCAGTCCCCCAGTGGGCAGAGGCCCCAGCTCCCCCCACCGAGAGGGAGTCCCAGAACACCCAGCCGCGTGCACCGCCAATACCAGGAAAGCCTGCATCTCGCCAGGGGAGGGCAGCCGCCGGCGCCCCCCGTACTTGACTGTGCGCTGGAGGTGCTCCTGGCACCTTCGGGCCAGCTCTGCAGAGAGGAGCCAGGCTGGGGTCATGAGCATCTCCAAACCCCTCCCCAAGCAGCCGAGACCCCAGCCTGGAAGCCCCTCCCACCGGCACCTTGGCTCAGGGCCGAATGCTGCAGAAACTTGGTCACGTAGGGCATCAGCGAGGTTGACGGGGAAAAGTAGCCTGTGAGGAGGCTGAGGAAAGTCCAGCCTCGAGCGCAGGGTCCCCTGCAGGGCAGAGAGCCTGGGCTTTGGACCGGCCGGGCAGCAGCACTTTGGGCTGCCCCTGAGAGGCCCGCCGCCGACCCCCGCCCGTCCCCCACACTCACGGCCGGGGGTGTCCTGTGATCTGCTTGATGGCCTGGCAGTAAATCTCATCCCTGAGGTTCTCCTTCTCCTGGCACAGCTGTGGGGACAGGAAGGGCAGGGGGTAGCGGGTCGGGGGCAGAGCTGCAGTGCAGTGCGGTGCGGTGGAGTGAGGGATGGCGTGGGATCTGAAGTCAGAGAAGTCCTGCCAGTGGCCGTGGGCGGGGGGCCAGGTCAGGGTGACAGCCCACCGTCATCTCTTGGTCTCCGTCTCACTCGGATTAATAGCATCTGCACAACTGGCCACTCGACTAAGTCGCCGTCTTTACCCGCTTCCAGGCCGTGCTCAGCCCTGTCCTCTTTCTCTCGTCCCTCTCTCTTAGTCATCTCTGCCTGACCCCCTCATCTCCTTGACCTCTAAGGGCTGCGGTGCCCTTGGGCCTCTGTCTGCTGATGACTCCCGGTGCCTGCCTCCAGCCCAGACTTCTCCCATGAAGCCCAGACCCTCCACTTGGAAGACTGGGACTTCAGACTTTACGCATCCCAAACATTCCTCCACCAGGCCGGCCCCACTCCTCGTTCAGGCTCCCTTGTGGAGACCAGCATTGCTCTGGCCTCGGCCTCCGTGTCCTCCTCGGGCCCTCGCTCTCACACCCCACGTGCACCTCATAGCAAACCCTGCTGCTCGGAGTCTTTCTTCTCCCCTCTGCTGCTACCTCTGGGCCTGGGCCAGCCAGGTCTCACCTGCGATCGTGGCAGGAACCCTCTCCTGGCCCTTAAACTCCCAGAATCGCAAACAACCGCCAGAGCGACCCCACGAAACATAAGCCACGTCTCTCTTCAGAACACTCCAGTGTTTTCCCAGATCTCGAAAAATCCAAGTCCTGACAGTGGACTACAAGGCCTACCGTGGCCCGGACCCACTGTCCCTCCCGGTCCTCCCCTTCCACTCTCCCCCTCGCTCACTGGGCTCCAGCCACACTGGCCCTGCTGGGGCCGAGGCTCACCGCCCCCCCCCCCCCCACCGCCTGCATGCGTGCCCCCATGCGTACGTGCCTCACTCCCTGGCCTCCTTCAGGTCTCTGCTCCAGGGTCACCTTGTCACCAAGCCTTCTGCACTGTAGCAGCCCCTCCCCTGCTTTATCACTCTCCACGGCACTCTTTGCCCTGGACACGTTGCATTAGGGTTTACTGAGTGTCTCCTCTAACCAGGTTGTAAGCTCTGCAGGGACTTGGCCTGCTTGGTTCACTGCCCTGCCCCCAGCATGTAGGTGCTCGATAGCTAATTTTGGATGCTTTGAATGTATAGTGACCAAGGGACAGGGGGTCCCAGGGAGGCTCAGGCAGGAGGACAGGAAGGGGCCCTCAGGGCTCACTGACTCCCCACCGCTTCCGGCTCACTTTCCTACCTTCAGCAGCCCGTAGAGGAGATCCAGGTCGTTCTTGCCCCGGGGCTTGGACTGGTCCCCCATAAACTGCATCAGAGCTGCGGGCAGGATGGAAAGCACGGTGAGCTGGGCTGGGGGCCTGGCCGTGGCTCACGCTGTCGCTATGCAGGGCCACCTCGTGCCTTGCTCTCACAATGCGTGCAAGCCAGGCAGAGCGGCAGTCTCAGCTGTACCGATGAGACAGGGTTCAGAGAGAGTCTGTGGCCACCCAGGGCTACACCAAGCGCATAGCAAGCCGGACCCACCGCTGCCTTCCAGCCCAGACTCCACACAACCCACAGCCCCCTGGGCATGAGTAGAAGTGGGTGAGGGCCACGTGGTATAGGAGCCACCATTGAGCTTCCCCGAGTCGGCAAACTCAAGGAGAGAAGGCGCCCAGGTCCAGGCACTGCAGACATGGCGACCCGGGACACTGTGGCTACTTACCCTGGAAGCTTCCCACAGCCTGCCTGTTCACGTCCTCGTCACTGACGCTGATGAGCGATGCCTGGATGGGAGCCTGCGGCCAAAGAGGCTGGCTGTGGGTCTGGGGCCGTGGGGGCCAGAGGGCAGGTCTGCTGTCCCGGCTCCTCCCCACCGTCCCCCTTACCTTGCTGTACTGCACCAGGCTGGCCATGGCCTTCGTCTCAGCAGCTTCACTTGTCTGGCCCAGCCTGAGGGGGCGGAGGGGAGGACAGCCCTGCTTGCTCAGCCCTCCCACCCCCATCCCAGGCTGGGTAGGGAGGGTGCTAAGAGCCCTGGCCCGGTGGCTCTGAGCAGGCAGTGTCCCACTTCAGGGACACCGAGGATGGGCAGGCATGGGGCGGGCCCAGGGCACTCACAGGGTCTGGGGCTTCCGGAAGTAGCGCAGGGCAAATTCCTGCATGGTGTAGTCGGAGTCTGTGGGCAGGGTGACGCAGGCCACAGACGGGGACAGGCTGGTGGCCAAGTTGTCACTGTGTGCCTGGCTCCAGGGGTGGGTGGGGAACTTAGGAGCACGGGAGACCTAGTGCCACCCGAGAGTCCCCTGGCCTGTCCAGCGGCCCTGCCCCAGCCCCCACCCCAGCCCAACCCGAGAGAAGCAGGCAGAGCAGCTGCAGTGAGCACACCACCAGAAGCCAGGAAAGTCAAGAGCTGTTTATTGAGCGTCTTCCAGGTGGCGCCGAACTAGCTACCACGAGGGCCACACAAGAGGCAGACAGCCCAGCCCCTGCCTGCAGGGAGCTCACAACCCTGCTGGGGAGACAGGACAAGAAATCGGGAGCGGGCAGAGGGGCGGCATCAGACCAAGCGCTGCCCACCAGGCGTGGGGTGGTCCTCCGCCGCTCTGGGGCAGTCGAGCCCTTTCTTTCCTCGACTCCTAGTTAGGCCTCGCCTCGGCCTCTCCCATCTTCCTCACCTCCGACGCCTTATCCCGCTCTCTGGGCTGCAGCTGACTCTTGCGCCGGCCATTCCTCTGCTGCATCGAGAAGGAAGAGTCTGGAGCAGCAGCCGGCTGCACTATGTCAGCAGGAAAGAGTCCGGAACGGCCCCCGGTGGAGCCAAACTGCCAGCCTGGGGGAAACATCCAAGGATGGTGCCTCACCTTCCTGGCCCCTCTGCCCCTGGAGGCTCCGCCTCGTCTGCCCGCCGGGTGCCAGCCGCCCTGCTTGCCCCGGGGATACCTGGCTCCAGAGTGGCCCCCGGCAACAGCTTGATGAGGTCCCCCCGCTGGAAGCTGAGGAGGCTGTGGTCGTCAGTGAGGTAGCTTCGCAGGGCAATGACATAGCCGGAGTCCTGCAGGCGGGCGGGTGAGCGGCCAGCCCGCTTATGACTCCGTCCTGCCCGTCCCACCTGCTCCCCCGTTGGCATCACTCTCCACCAAGCGCCCCCAAGTTCCAGCCCCGCCCCAGGCAGCTTGAAGGAGCTTGGCTGACGGCCCCGAGACCAGGCAAACCAGACGGGGTACGACGCAGCGGTGCTGGAGGCCCCCCGCCCGGCCCCCCGCCGGCCCCCCGCCGGCCCGCACTTGCCTTCTTGAGCTCGCTCAGGAGCAGCTCAACCATGGCCTTGATGGCTCCCGCCCGGCCTGTGTGCAGCACCAGCTGTTCACTCGTCAGCGACAGCTCCAGGCTGGGGCCAGCCAGGCATTCTACGCCCAGCACCTCAGCGAAGCTGTGCAGAGGGTGGGGCGTGAGCTGGGGGCCGTCTCGCCAGCCCACCCCGCACCCCAGCCCAGGCTCACCTGTACGAGCAGAGAGTCTTCAGCTGCGGCTGGTCGGGGTGGAAGCTGGGGCCTCGGGTCACCTTGAGCAGTCTCAGCCCCCGGTGGGACACAGCCAGCAGCTGCACGTCGCTGCCACCCTCGCCCTGCCCGGAAGGTGGCTGGCTCATGGACAGGCTCCGGGCTCCCCGCCACCGTCCAAGACACCCTGGGGCTGCTCAGGCCAGTGCTGCTCTCCGTCGGTTCCACTGGGGCCCAGCCCACCCCCAGCTCTCGTCCTGCTGCAGAAGGCCAAGCCGGCCTCCAGCCTTGGGCGCTGCCACCCCCAGCCTCACTGACCGAGACGGGGAAGATGCGGGAGAAGTAATTGGCCCAGTTGTCCCTGGCGGCCACCACGATGCGCTTCTTGACACTGTCCTCAGCTGTGTCCAGGGAGTCCAGGCCCACCTCCAGGTCTCCTGTTGGGCAGAAATGGCCCCAGGCCGTCCTCAGGCTCCCTCACAGCGGGGACCCCAGAGCCTACTCCCTCCCTCTGGGCAGGCCCAACCCCTAGCGCTCCGGCTCCCTGACTCCAGGGTCCCTGGACCCTACGCAGCAGGTCTTTCATCCTGTGCCTCTCGTCCTGGGAGATCCGGATGCAGGACTCCGCAAAGGTGTCCCTCAGGATCTGGGGGCAAAGCCAGGCGGTCACCACCAGGTCCTGAGGCCACAGCCCACCCCAGAAGCAGCCACACGCGGAGGAAGAGCTGGAGAGCCCCATAGGCACGTGGGCGGAGCAGGGAGGGATGCCTGGCCTTCCAAGCCCAGGGCCACGTCCACCCGGAGCTCCCACCTGCCTCCCCCAAGCTGCTGGCCCTAGTCCGGCTGCTGCTCCTCTGTCAGCTGAGATAAGCTTCCCTGAAGGAACAGGACTTGGGGGAGGGGGGGGCAGCTACTGTAGAACTGGGGAGAACAGACGCAAGCATCCGGGAGCATCTAGACGTGGCAAAGGGACAAGCTCCAGCGAGCACCTGCTGTGTGCCGGGCCTGTGTTGGGTGCTGTATACGCTTTATTTTTAATCCTCGTCATAAGTCAAAAATGGTCCTTGTTCTGAGGGATGTTGTGAGGATTAAATAGACGAAGGCAGGGCTTGAAACACACCAGCGCCCTGCAAGTGGGGCTGTTCTCGTGCCTGGGGTGGGGGCGGTCTGTCTGTACACGTCCCAGGTGGGCTGGGCTCTCACCTGCTCACAGAGGAGCCTGAGGCAGTAGGGGTGGCTGAAGTTCTCCCGGGGGTAGAACACCTGGACGAGGGCAGGGGCGAGTGAGAGTGGGCAGGGACGGTGCCCCCGCCAGCCCCCCTCCCGCCCCACCTCTGCCTCCTGGGCCGGAGGAGGTGGGGCTGGGGAAGCAGCCCCCAATGTCTGTGTGTGGAGAGGAGATGCTGGGGCCCCAGGCTGGCGCCCCTACAGCCAGCGCCCCGTCCCCCACCCAGAGAGGCCAGGCTGCGGCCCGCCCTCGTGCCCACCTCCTTGCGCAGGAACAACCTCCAGGGGGCGCTGGCGTAGGAGAAGCACACGCTGCCCGAGGGCACGAGCAGCTGGGTGGAGATCCCCTGGTCCCCCATGAGCTCCGCAAAGCCTGGCGGATGGAGGGGCCGAAGGGCATCAGGCGAGGAGCTGCCCAAGCCGGAATGATGCGGGCACGGGGAGAGAAGACCCTCGGGCCACTAGGGCCCCACGTGGCCCAGCTCAGTCCACCTCCGCCGCCTCCCTCCCCCCGCTCCGCCCCATCTCCGGCCTCCGTCTCCAGCCTCCAACGTTCCCCGCTGTCCCTGCCGTGCGTGGGCCCTCCCTGACCACGTCAGCAGGGTCACTAAATTCCTGACGAGGCCCACGCCCTGTGACGGTCCCTCCATGCCAGACAGGCCCCAGGGGTGCCCGGGCCATGCCCCCCGCAGGAACGCGGAAGCTGGGGCTCCTCACCCACGGCTCCAAAGTCCGGAAGTGCGAGCAGCTGACCTCAGCCGAGAGCACTGAGAGGCCCTTGGGAATCCTGCCCGCGCCCCCCACAAAGCCCCCCTCCCGGGGATGTGGGGTTTCTTACCGTGCGGCTCAGCTGGAGGGGTCGCTGGGTCCCAGGATGGAGGCAGCGGAGGCGCTGGCGGAGGCGGGGGTCTCTGGGCAGCAGGTGGCTTCTGGCCAAACAGCTCTTGAAGGGGCCCCTGCTTCTCCTTGATGGATTTGGAGGGCACAAGCCATGGCTGGCCCTTGGGTCGAGGGGCCACAGCTGGCGGGGGGCCCTTCCCTGGGCTGGGGGACAGCGTCTGGGGAGGCACAGAGAATACACCCAGGCTGCGTTTACCCCCAGGAGCCTCAGGAGGACTCTGGAGCAGAGCGGCACGCTCTGGACAGGACGGGGCCTCACCGAGGGCAGCGAGGAGGCACCACGGATCCCCAGCTTAGCCAGGGCCTCATCCTTAGGGTTGTTTTTCTTCAGGAAGATTTGGGGGGGCTTCCTGAGAGGAGGAGGAGGAGGAGGTCAGGAGTCCACAAGGTGACTCTGGAGAGCGGGCAGCCCCGGCCGCCCTCCCCCTCCCCACCGCCGCTGGGGTGCACCTGGGTGGCTGCACGGGCACGGGCATGGGGCCTGGGCGGCTCTGGTATATGCGGATGATGTTGCGGATCTCCCTGCTGGGCTCTGCCTTCCGGGGCTCAGGGTCCGAGCTACGCACCACGGCTCTGCCCTCGGCCGGCTGGCGACCACCGCCAGGCCCCGCCTCTGTGGCTGGCTCAGCCTCAGCCTCCTGTGTAGCTTTGGCCCCATCTCGTGTCAGTGGCTTCTTCACTACCGGGGGAGGAGGAGGTGACGGCACTGACCAGAAAGAGAGGAAAGATGTGAGACTCTGTGCAGAGCCACAAAGCCTGGCCCACCCCCCTCTCCCCGCCACCTGCTCTCTGTTCCTCTTCTTCCGGCTCCTCCTCCTGCTCCTCCCCCTGGGGCATCTTCACCTTGGCCGGAGGCCTCATCGTCTTCACCTTGATCTGCGGCTGACCTGTAAATGCCCCAGATGGCCCTCTCTATTACTCTCCACCTGGCCCACCCATCTGGGCTCCTGGACAGGCCACACTGACCTAGAGGAATAGAGTGCACCCCGCCGTCCCCTGGCCAGGCTGGGGCGGTGGCTGAGTTTCTGTGTGGGATTGCCACCCCAAGGGCCCTCACCCAAGTTCTGGAAATAGTCCCGTTTCTGCCGGAAGCTCTTGGGCTGCCGGGGCCTGACTTCAGCCTCCTGTGAGGTCTCCTGTGGCAGGAAGGGAAAGAGAAGGAGCAGCCCTGCCGGACAAGCTGCCACTCGCAGAGCAAACCCACTTGGATCCGTGGGGCTGGGGCCTGGCGGCATCTTTTCTGCATCTTCCTGCGCCCCCCCACCCCGTGTCTCCCACTTCTGTGGCCTTGCAGCCTGCTGCCCCACCCCGGCCCTGCCACCTGCCTGGCCCCGGCTCGTCACCCTCAGGCCGGCACCTACCAGTTCCAGGTCACGCTCTGGCTCCTTCTCGGGGGTGGGTGTCTTCTTGGGCTTGGGGGTGATGGCTGGGGGTGGAGTCAGGGAGGCAGCTCCAGGGGCCTGGGCCTGGGCATGATGCTCCAGGGGCTGGCTCTGGCGCTGCTTTGCCTGTTGCTCCAGGGACAAGGCCATGGCCTGGGTGGTCATCTGCTGGGCCTGACGGGGGAAGGGTGGTGTGCCAGGTAAGAGCTGGCCTAGCCTCGCCCCACAGATCTGTACCCACTAGGCAATCCATGGGCCCTGCCCGTCCTCACCAGGATCAGCGCCTGCTGGTTGATGAAGTTCTGCTGCTGGACTGCCAGCTGTCTCGCGTCCACGCTGGGAAGCAGGGGCTGTGGCTGTGGCTGCGGCTGCGGCTGCGGCTGCGGTGGCACCACCACGGCTGCGAGAATGGCAGGCAGTCAGGGCGGACGAGCGCCATGGCTGAGCTCCCAGCCCTCTGCCCACTGTGCCCTCTAGGCCCCAGGCAACACCCTCCCTCCTCCAGTCCCTACCTGAGAAGGGACCCAGTGGCTATAGTCCAGCCTTACCTGGCATGGCGGGGACCGCCCCCATTGCTGGCATCATGGGCATGGGTGCAGGCATCATGGCTGGCTGGTATCCAGGCATCTGCATCATCCCTGAGTACACTGAGGGAACAGGGCCCCACCCCCAGGTCGGTCCCTACCTGGGCCCACACACGGCCTCCCTTTAGCCCCAGGCGAAGAGGAGAGTATGGGCCACCAGGGTGCTGGCCGGAGCTCTGATTGCAGCTGCATGGGGATCCCAGGCCATGCTTGCCTGTGTTGCTGGGCAGGGAGGCTCTGGATGGGTACTCAGCCCCGCACTCACCCACAGGGTAGCTGCCTTGCTGCATGGGCCCCATGGCGCCCCCTCCCTTCATGCGGCCACTCAGAGCCCTGCCTTGCTCCAGATCCTGAAGGGACAAAAGTCACAGGTCCCAAGGTCAGAGCTAGAGCCCTAGGAGGGATGGGAGGGGCAGCAGAGGCCCCAGGGGTGTAGGGGCAGCCGTGGGGTGGGGTCTGCGTGCAGGACACTCACGCTGAGGCACGGGGAGAAGAGGTGGTCCAGGAAGCCATCCAGATTCCCTGAGGTCTGGGACTCACCTGTGGAGGGTTACTGTCACCTGCCTGGGGCGTGGGGCTTCTGGCACCCCCATTCCCAGCACTCTGCCAACCTCAGTGTGCCCACTCCCAGCCTTACCTGTGCGACCCCTGCTGGGCAGAGTTAGGGCTGGGCCTGGAGGGGGACCTGGGGGCAGTGAGGGGGCCTGGATGCCAGGGGCCGGGGGGATGTCCTCGGCTCTGCAGGAGATAGTGGGCCCAGCTAAGGAGGTGCCCTGGCCGGGGAGTTCCCAGGTTGAGGCAAGGTGTAGAAGCTGCTGTGGAGGTCATCCCCATGCGGTGGGCGGAGGCTTGGGGGCGGGCGGGCTGGGCCTGTGGCAGCACCTGTGAACCCCCGCGGATGACAGGGTGGCTGAGGGGGTCACCTACGACAGGATAGGGACAGGAGCAGGCCAGGGGTGCTGTGGGTGGCACCTACAAGCCACGGGGGGCGATTGGGTAGCTGTGGGGACCGGCCGGGTCCCCCAGGTCCTCGGTCCGGCCTATCAGGTCCAGCACGAAGTCGCAGCCAGCCAAGTCCTGCCAGGAGTCCTTAGAGTGCAGTGACACAGACCAGCCACGCGGGGGCGGATCCAGGCCTCTGGGAGAGACAAGGGCACGTAGCAGAGGGTGGTCAGCCAGGAGGACGACCATCCGGAAGGGACAAGGACCTGAGGGTGGGCTGGGGGGAGGGGGTTGTGGAAGGGGACAGGAACCTGGCCGAGGACCCAGTTTCCCTCAGACAGCTCTCCTTTACCTGCAACTCACAGCCCTCTACTTCTACATTGGCTCTGATGCATTTATTCATTCAACTTGATGAGAATCTGGACCAGATCTAGCAGGTATACTCTCTACTTGCTCTCCGTCTTGAATCTACTGTCTGGACCCTGCCCACCTACCCCGCCCCCTCGCCCCCATCCCGCCCCCGGAAAGCAGGCTTTGGCCTTGGGCCTGCGGGAGCAGCCGCAGGAGGTACTTGGCGGGAGAGCGGGCTGGGAGCGTGAGGCGAACCAGGAGGCGGATGGCACAATGGCCAGCGTGGGCTACACTCGCCCGTCCCAGGCCCCGCACACCTGCTCTGCAGAATCCACCCGGCGAGCTGCTCCCCTGTGGTCCAGGACTCCACCTCGGCCGAGTAGCACTCCTCTGCAGGGACGAGGGGTAGGGGCAAGAGTGAGGGACAGCAGGGTCCACCCGGACGGGAAGGGGCTACTGTCCCGTGGCGGTTCCGAAAGCAGGAGAGCAGGGAGGTGAGGGTCACATCGGGAGGGCTGAGGCGGGAAGGGGGTCGAGGGAGGGCGAGAGTGCCGGGCAGGCCCCACTGTGGGCCTGGGGAGGCCCGAGAGGAGGCAGGCGTCACCGTTGAAGGTGAAGACATCCAGCGCCATGCGGCCCCGCCTCCATCCGGCTGTCCACTCGAGCTGGGTGGGCGGGTGGGCCCGCTCGGACCCAGGGGCCTGCTGTGTGTGCTCCAGGGCTCCCAGCAGCTTGTGCTGGCACAGTGCTGCCATGCCCCCGGGGGCCTGGTCGGACACAAATCTGCGGGCACAGCACAGGGCTGCCGTGGGTCTGGGGGTGGCCTGCTGGCCACACCCATGGGGCCCCCACCTGCCGGGCCCCTTACTTGAGCAGCGGCTTCTGCAGGGTGGACACTGGGGGTAAGGCGCTGAGCAGGACGGCCAGGAGGGCCCAGCCGCGCTGGCTCTGCTGCTCGTCCGGGTTGCGCCAGAGCTGGGCCGCGAGCTGGCTGAAGAGCTCGTTGCGCAGCCCCGGCCGGCACTGCCCCTGCCGCACCAGGTACTGGCCCATGGTCTGCTCCTGCCAGGGCTCCAGGGACCCGTCCCCCAGGAACCGCAGCATCTGCAGACACAGAGAGAGGGGAGGCAGGACGTGCGGGGCTCCCGGTGCCCGGCCAGCACCCCTTGCACGGGCCCACCCTGCCCCTCCCCAGTGTGTCACTCACCACCTTGTTGATATCCAGGGCATGCTGAGGGTTCTCACCGTCCAGTCGGGTCAGGGGTTTGGTCAGCAGCTGCCCAGGTCTGGGCAGGGATGGCTCCTGCAAGGAAGGAGGGCGACACGGCGCCTGAGCAGGGGCTGGTGTGTGCTGACCTGCCAGACACAGACCCGGGGGAGCCCCAAGGGAGCACGCGCCCTGCGAGAGGAAGAGGGGCCGGTGAGGAAAACCATCTTAAAAATACATCTCGGGGGGCTTCGCTGGTGGCGCAGCGGTTAAGAATCCGCCTGCCAGTGTAGGAGACACGGGTTCGAGCCCTGGTCCGGGAAGATCCCACATGCCGCAGAGCAGCTGGGCCCATGCACCACAACTGCTGAGCCTGTGCTCTCTAGAGCCCGCGAGCCGCAACTACTGAAGCCCGCGTGCCACAACTACTGAAGCCTGCGCGCCTGGAGCCTGTGCTCCGCAACAAGAGAAGCCACCGCAATGAGAAGCCCGCGCACCGTAACGAAGAGTAGCCCCCGCTCGCCGCAACTAGAGAAAGCCCGCGTGCCGCAACGAAGACCCAACGCAGCCAAAAATAAATAAATTTATTAAAAAAAAAAAAAGAAAAATACATCTCGGGACTTCCCTGGTGGTCCAGCAGTTAAGAGTCCACGCTCCCAATGCAGGGGGCCCGGGTTTGATCCCTGGTCAGGGAACTAGATCCCGCATGCCACAACTAAAAAAGGTCCCGCATACCACAAAAGATCCTGCACAGGCAACGAAGATCCCGTGTGCCGCAGCTAAGACCCAGCGCAGCCAAATAAATAAATATATATTAAAAAAAAAAAAACTCTCAATCACTCCTTCTGATTAGAAAACTAAAGCTCACGCATGCAGAAAACTCAGAAAACACTTAAAAGGATGAAGAATAAAAACCACCATTAACATTCCACTGCCAGATATAACCACAGTTAACATTTTCGCCTCTTTCTTTCTAGTCTTACTTTCTACGTGTAGGTACACACATCATCTCCCCACCCTCAAAATTAACAAAATTGGGATCATACTCTACGTGCAGTTTTGAATCCTGCTTTTGTTGCCAACAGTGTAGCCTGGACACTTTGCCTTGTCATTCAACATGCTTTAACTTCAATGGCAGGGCAGTGCCACAGGTGTAACCAAGGTGTGGCACTGCAGATAAGTAACCAGCACGTTTAGGTTCAACGGATTTTCGGAGCAACGCAGTTGCATCCACAGCCCCGCAACAGGAGATGGAGGAGGGGACTGGAGACAGAAGGACAGACACAGCTTCTGCCTGACGGGGGCTAACGTCTGGGGAGATGTGGGCATCAGCCGTGTACAGCTAAGGCCTGGGGGCCCACCTGAAAGCCGATGGAGATGAAGCTGGAGAAGGGGAACTGGTCGATGTCGGGTGGGAGGGTCAGGCTGGGCCGTGCGGGAACTTCTGGGGGCATGACCTCGGTGATGCTCTCGGCCAGGGTGTGCTGACGGCCTGGGATGACATAGGCGGCAGCCCAGAAACGCCCAGGTAAGGCGCCTGGCTCTGGCGCCGCCTCCACCTCTCAGCCTCAGCCCCCAGCTCCAGTGCAGAGGGAGCCGGGCAGTGAGCTGGGGGGACCCAGAGCATCAAAGGGAGGGACCACAGGGACAGAGCCTCCGCCCAGGAGGGGATCATGGCAAGAGCGACGCCCATCAGGACTCACCTTCCGCTGTCTTCAGCATGACAGCCAGCTCAGCCGGGATCTCCAAGCACCCCAGCTCCTAGCAGGGGGGAGCAATTGACCAGGAACTAAGGGAAGGGGCATAGGTACCCAGGGGCCCTCCTCACCCCCAGGGCTGTAAGCTTCCCCTCCAAAGACCAAGGATTCTAGTCTTGGACACTCAAACAAATAAAGCCCCCAGAGCCCTCAGAGGAAAACCAAGGGCACCCCAGGCCTCTTCTTGGGGGCACAATGGATGGGCCTGAGGGACAGGACCCACCTCGGCACCCTTGGGACCCCACGCTCCCCCTCAAGCCAGGCCAGGTTCAGCAGGCTCACAACCCAGCAGACACCCTCCAGCTTCCAGGCCACCTACCATGCTTGGCCCCTTCTTGGAGGTCCCGACTCTGTGCCAGCTACGCCGATGCCCAAGCTGCTGGGGGAGAGGCAGGAGGAGATGATGCCCCCGTGAGGTGTCACCAGGAGCTCCCTAGAGGCCCCTCCCCCACTCAGCAGTTCAGCGGCCCTCTCCTCCTCCCAGGAGGACCCCACACCAGTGGAGGAAGAGGTGAGGACCCAGGGGGCCAGCTGTCTGCCCCAAGCCCTCCAGAGCCCTCACTAGCCTTAGCGCCGTGGCTATCTCTGCCCGTCTACCAGGGCACCAGGAAGAGGAGGGAAGAAGGGAAGGGATGGTCCCAGGGGACAAAGTCCAGCCAGGGAGGGACCAGAGAGGGGGGCAGTATGTGGGCATTGACCTTTGAGCTGCTTTATGGCCCTCAGATTGGAGTCACTGGGCAAGAGGGGAACAGTCCAAGGGAGGCCTGGAGGGGATGGGAGCCACCCCCAGCCAGCAGGGGAGAGTCAGGCCCTGGCAGTGGGCAGCCATGAAGGAAGGCGACAACCTCCTGGAGGCCCCAGGCTACCCCCGCCAGGCAGAGGGGAACGGAAGGAGCTCCACCAGCAATGGTCTCCAAGGCCTCGGCCCTTGTGCGGCTGGGCTTGAAGGGTGGACACCGTCGGGATTTGGCCGACGTGGCCGGCAGGGCTGCCTGGCTTCTCCCCTGAGCTGCCCGGGGCAGGACCCATCCATGTGCTTCACCTGCCCTCTCCGCTGTCTCCAGAGCAGGTGCCGGCCCGCCAGCAGGATGGTGTTCAGCTGCCCCAGAGCTGCCCGCCGCCGGAGGTACCACTTCCTGGAGGGCGGGAAGGGGGTCGGTGAGGAGTCCAAACTCACACCCGATACCTGAATCCTCCAAGCCAAGACATGAATGTAAAATCGGACCCCAGGGAAGCCCCCAGCTGCCTCAGGGAAGCAACAGGGAAAGGACACGACACTTTGAAAGACCAGCAGGTAAACTGAGATGCTGTTGTGCCCAAGGGATTAAGATCTGGGACCCTGGAGCCGACCACCCGGGCTCGTTCCCCTACTGTTTAGTCACTGCGGTCCTGGATAAGTTACTTTACCTCTCTGGGTTTTTTTTGCTTTTGTTTTTGGCCATGCCGCATGGCATGTGGAATCTGAGTTCCCCGACCAGGGATCAAACTCGGCCCTGGCAGTGAAAGCGCTGAGTCCTAACCACTGGACCGCCAGGGAATTCCCTACTTTACCTCTCTGTGTTTTATTTTCAGCATCTCTAAAATGAGAACTAGGGCTTCTCTGGTGGTGCAGTGGTTAAGAATCCGCCTGCCAATGCAGGGGACACGGGTTCGAGCCCTGGTCCGGGAAGATCCCACATGCCGCGGAGCAACCAAGCCCGTGCGCCACAACTACGGAGCCTGCGCTCTAGAGCCTGCGAGCCACAACTACTGAAGCCCACGTGCTGCAACTATTGAAGCCCGTGCGCCTGGAGCCCGTGCTCCACAACGAGAAGCCACCACAGTGAGAAGCCTGTGCACCGCAACGAAGAGCAGCCCCCGCTCGCCGCAGCTAGAGAAAGCCCACGCGCAGCAGTGAAGACCCAACACAGCCAAAAATAAATAAATAAAATAAATAAATTTATTTTTAAAATAAATAAATAAAATGAGAACTACTGTAATGCTTGCCCCACAATAAGATGAAATGAATTAAAATGTGTGTTTGGAATAGAGTCTGGCATATTATTATTTAAGAAGCAGAACTTCTAAAAAATGAAAAAATAACACATTCACTGGAAGTCTAATGGGAGATCCCGGAAGAGACAATATCTTTGAGAATTTTCCAGATATAGGAAAGACCAGACTCCTCAATGAAGGAGCCCTGAGCATGATAAATATTTAAAAATAAATCTATATATACTATTAGACATAACATAGATAAACAACAAGGATCTACTGTATAGCACAGGGAACTAATTTAATATCTTGTAATTACCTATAATGGAAAAGAATCTGAAAAAGAATATATATATATGTATATATTTGTAACTGAATCATTTTGCTGTACACCTGAAACACTGTAAATCACTATACTTCAATAATAAAAATAAATAAATCTACAGCTTTTGTACATAAAAGGACACTATCAAGAGAATGAAAAGAGGGCTTCCCTGGTGGCGCAGTGGTTGGGAATCAGCCTGCCAATGCAAGGGACACGGGTTCAAGCCCTGGTCCGGGAAGATACCACATGCCGCGGAGCAACTAAGCCCGTGCACCACAATTACTGAGCCTACGCTCTAAAGCCCGCGAGCCACAACTACTGAGCCCATGTGCCACAACCACTGAAGCCTGCATACCTAGAGCCCATGCTCCACAACACAACAAGCCACCGCAGTGAGAAGCCCACACACTACAACAAAGAGTAGCCTCCGCTCGCTGCAACTAGAGAAAGCCCACGTGCAGCAACGAAGACCCAATGCAGCCAAAAATGAATAATAAATCAAATAAATAAAAAATTAAAAAATTTTTTTAATTTAAAAAAGAGAATGAAGACAACCCACGTAATGGGAGACTACTTGAAAAATCACATATTTGATAAGGGTTTAATATCCAGAATATATAAAGAACTCCTACAACTCAATGAGAAAAAAAACAACCCAATTAAAAAGCAGGCAGAAGCGGACTTCCCTGGTGGCACAGTGGTTAAGAATCCGCCTGCCAACGCAGGGGACAAGGGTTTGAGCCCTGGTCCGGGAAGATCCCACATGCTGTGGAGCAACTAAGCCCGTGCGCCACAGCTACTGTGCTCTAGAGCCCACAAGCCACAACTACTAAAACCGCGAGCCACAACTACTGAGCCCGTGTGCCACAACTATTGAAGCCCGTGCGCCTAGAGCCTGTGCTCCGCCAAAAGAGAAGCCCACGCACCGCAACAAAGAGCAGCCCCCCATTCACTGCAACTAGAGAAAGCCCGCGTGCAGCAACGAAGACTCGACACAGCCAAAAATAAATAAATTACAAAAGAAAAAAAAAAAAGCAGGCAGAGGACTTGAATAGACATTTCTCCAAAGAGATACACAAATGGCCAAGAAGTACATGAAAAGATGCTCAACATCATTAGTCATTAAAGAAATGCAAATCAAAACCACAATGAGGGCTTCCCTGGTGGTGCAGTGGTTGAGAGTCTGCCTGCCAATGCAGGGGACACGGGTTCGAGCCCTGGTCTGGGAGGATCCCACATGCCGCGGAGTGACTGGGCCCGTGAGCCACAATTGCTGAGCCTGCGCGTCTGGAGCCTGTGCTCCGCAGCAAGAGAGGCTGCGATAGTGAGAGGCCCGCGCGCCGCGATGAAGAGTGGCCCCCACTTGCCGCAACTGGAGAAAGCCCTCGCACAGAAACGAAGACCCAACACAGCCATGAATAAAATAAATAAATAAAAATAAAAAAATAAACAGGAGCTGTTGTTTAAAAAAAAAAAAAAAAACCACAATGAAATACCACCTCACACCCACTAGGATGGCCATAATTTAAAAAGCAGAAAATAACAAGTATTGGCAAAGATGCAGAGAAATTGGAACCTTCACACATTGCTGGTAGGAATATAAAATGGTGCAGCCACTGTGGAAAACAGTTTGGCAATTCCTCAAAAAGGTAAAGACAGAATTACCATATAACTCAGGATTTCCACTCCCAGGTAAAGACCCAAAAGAACCAAAAGCAGAAACTTGAACAGTTACTTGTACCCTTGTGTTCATAGCAGCCTTATTCACAATAAGCCAAAAGGTAGAAACAACCCACATGCCCGCTGACAGATAAGTGGATAAACAAAATGCGGTCCATCCACACAATGGAACAATTTTCAGCCATAAGAAAGACATGAAGTTCTGACACATGTTACGACAGGGACGAACCCTGAAAACAGTAAGCCAGATGTAAAAGGAATTTGTATGAGTCAACTTAGACGGCATATCTAGAATAGGCAAATTCACAGAAACGGCAAGTATACTGGAGGTTACCAGGGGCTGGAGGGAAGGGAGAGTGAGGCGTCATTGCTGAACGGGTATAGAGTTCCTGCTGGTGATGAAAACGTTTTGGAAACATATAGTGGTGACGGGTGCCCCCTTCTCCGAGGCTTCCCTGGTGTCCACGGCACTGCCTTCATTTTGTTCTCAGTCCTTAAACAATCCCCTTTGGGGCGACTGGCAGCTGGTTTACTGTCTGCATCTGACTCCCCAGCCAGCCTGGAAGGCACCATCTCTGTGCCTGTGTGAAGATGCTGGCACCTTCCTCCCTGTGTTGCCAGCAACTGGCCCAGGGTAGATGGAGAAGGTGGTCAACCAACAGCTGTTGGATGGATGAGTGAAGACGGGCAGTGAAGGGTGAGTGGGGCTGGAGCTAAGGAGGTGAGAAGGGCGAGGGGAGCATCGTAGGACCACGAAGCCCAAAGAGCCTGGAGTGTAAAAGTCCGGCCTACGTCGAGGCTGGAGAGGTAGGTAGGGCCTCACACAACCTGATTCACGCTTTTAAAAGAGTATTCTTGCTGCAGAGTGGAGAATAGACTAGAAAAAAGAACAGTCAAGGAGTCAAGACCGCAGGTTTGAGTGGCCTAGCAGATAATGAGCTTCTCGTGGCTGGGGGTATTCAAGCAGAGGCGGCATGGTGGGGATGTCAGCAAGGAGAGTCCAGTGCTGATGGGAAGCAGGCAGACTAGCCTTGAGGCCCTACGCCTCCCCGACCCTGCCCCACCACCATGAGGAGGCCTACAGTCTCGCCCCACTCTGCACACCTGGCCTGGAGCCCACGCACGCAAATCTGTGGTAGGAGGCGAAGGCGTTGACGGGAGAGGCTGGTGCAGAGGCCTCGGTGCAGGGTGAGCAGGGCCTGGGCGCGCTGCTGGGCCCGGTGCCGCTCCAGCCGCTGCCAGCCCAGCTCCCGCAGTAGCACCTGGGGGCAGAGGTTTGGGCTGGGGGCAGGCCAGGTGGCTGGGGACCACCCTGCCCTTCTCCCGAGGCCTCAGCCTCCTCCCTTCTGCCAGACAATTGATTCTACTGGGGTGCCCGGGACACCCGGCCCACTCCATCTCCCCACCACCCAGAAGGACCACCAAATCATGAGTTGGTCCCAGAATGCTCCTCCCACTTTCCAGCCATACCTGCTTCCCTGCTCATACACACCACCCACCTGGGTGGCTCCCAGGTGACAGAGGGGCGACTCAGCCCCGAACACCTGGTTCAGGATGGCGCCACATCTTTCCCGGCCAGAGAGCTCTTCCTGCCCCTCTGTCCCCAGGGCCCGGAACCTGCCCCAAGGACGGAGAACCGAGGTCGGAACAAGCACAGCGGGGACCTCCCTCCACACTCATTTGAACCCCTCGGGGTCTATTCGGTCTATAAGTCATTCAACAATGATTTGGAAAGCACCTACTATGTGCCAGGCACCCAGGAGAGTTTTGCTGAGAGGAGGAGGGGCGGGTGAATGCACAGAGGCGTGGAGAGGTGTGCGGGTGACCAACAGTGAAAGGAGATGCAGATGGAGGGAGAGGAGGAGAGACAGAGAGAATGGAAGGAGGGAGGGTTGGACGTCAGGCCCAGGGTCCCTGGGAAAGTGTGTCCATTCCCCGCTCCCGAAAAAGCCCCAGGTCCGCCAGCCACTCCAGGGGGCCTTCCTAGTGAGCCCTGGCCCTGAGGTGCCTGCGCCCCGGGCTGCCCGCACCCTGGGCCCCTACCTGGCCAGGAAGGCCTGGAAGGGCACGCGAACGGGGAAGTTGGTGCTGCGGGTACACACGGCCTCCAGGATGCCCGCCTGGCGCAGTTGCTCTGCCACGTGACCCACATCAAAGAGGCCCGGAAGCTGTGGCCACGGGGCAGAGCCAAGGAGAGCTGAGTTGAGGGGCTCAGAGCTGTGGGGAAGCTGGGGCAGGGCCGAGGAGGGCTGAGGGGGGCAGGGCAGGGGTGGGAGGGCTCTGGCGCCAGGTGCGGGGAGAGCTCACCTTTCCCGGGTTGGGGTTGAGGCACTGGATGAAATAGACATGGCTCCTGGTGGGTGGAAAGGGGGGTCACTTGAGCACAGACTGGCCCCTCCATTCAAACTCCCTGGAGTTGAGTGTGGGGGGCCCTAGTCTCACCTGCCCAGCCGGGCTAGGAGGTCCCCCAGGGAATGCTGGAAGCGAGAGGCCAGCGTGGGTTTGCCTGGTCCTTCCCCAGACTCGGGCTCTGCTTCCTGGAACAGGCTACCCACCAGCTGTGGGGTGAGAGGGGGCCAAGCCAGCTCACCTGGGCCTGTCCAGCCTGCCCCTCACCCCGACCCCCAGGGAGCCAGGGTGGGCCGGCCAAAGGTTCAAGGTGCCAGGGGCTTGAAGGCCAGCTCCTTGGGCAAGGCTGTCCGGGTGGGGAGGGCAGAATGGGGGGACAGGGGGGCCGGCAGGGGCACCTGGAGCTGGCTCTGGGCAAGCATTTCCACCACAGCAGGGTCAAGATGATCCTGGTTTCTGTTTAAAAACTTGTGAACCTGCAAGAGATAATGTGAGCAGGGGGGAGGCGAAGTCAAGGAGAGAAGGCTGGGTGTGGAAGCCAGTCCCTTTGCAAAATACTACAGCCTCTCCCCTCTGAGTTATAAGGCCACCTTTGACACAACACTGTAAGTCAACTATACTTCAATAAAAAAAAATTTTACAAAGGCCCCTTTTGAAGTTGGACTCATCTCACACCACGTACCAAAATTAACTCAAAATGAATGGATCAAAGACCCAGATGTAAGACCTGAAACTATAAAACTCTTAGAAGAAAACAAAGGGAGAAAGCTTCATGACATTGGACTTGGCAATAATTTCCTGAATATGACACTAAAAGCACAGGCAACAAAGGAAAAATAGATAAACTGGATTTCATTAAAACGAAAAACTTTTGTGTATCAAAATACAGTATTAAGAGGGTGAAAAGACAGCCCACAAAATAAGAGAAAATATCACATATCAGATACGGGTTTAATATCCAGATTATGTAAAGAACTCCTACAACTTAACAACAACAAAAAAATAAAACAACTCAATTCAGAACTTCCCTGGTGGCACAGTGGTTAAGGATCTGCCTGCCAATGCAGGCGGTACTGGTTCGATCCCTGGTCCAGGAAGATCCCACATGCCGCGGAGCAACTAAGCCCATGCCCCACAACTACTGAGCCCACATGCCACAACTACCGAAGCCCACGCGCGTAGAGCCCGTGCTCCGCAACAAGAGAAGCCACCGCAATGAGAAGGACGCGCACCTCAACGAAGAGTAGCCCCCGCTCGCTGCAACTAGAGAAAGCCTGCGCGTGGCAACGAAGAACCAAGGCAGCCAAAAATAAATAAATAAATAAATAAACCCCAAACCAACTCAATTCAAAAATGGGCAAAGGACTTGAATAGATATTTCTCCAAAGAAGATACACAAATGGCCAAGAAGCACATGAAAAGATGCTTGACATCGTTAGTCATTAGAGAAATGCAAATCAAAACCGCAATGAGATACCACTTCACACCCACTAGGATGACTATAATTTTAAAAAACGGAAAATAACAAGTATTTGCAAGGATGTAGAAAAACTGGAACCCCCCATACATTGTTGGTGGGACTATAATATGGTACAATCACTGAGGAATAGTTTGGTGGCTCCTCAAAAAGGTAAACATAGAATTACCATATGACCCAGCAAACCTACTCCTAGGTAGATACCCAAAAGAATTGAAAGCAGTGACTCAAACAGTTACTTGTACACCCATGTTCACAGCAGCATTATTCACAATAGCCAAAAAGGTGGAAACAATTCATGTCCATCAGCAGATGAATGGATAAACAAAATGTGGTCTAAACATACAACGGAGTATTATTCAGCCATAAAAAGGAAGGAAATTCTGACACATGCTACAACATGGATGGACCTTGGAAGCATTATGCTTAATGCAACGTCAGACACATAAGGATTTTGTGTGTGTGTGTGTGTTATGATTCCACTTACATAAGAATAGGCAAATTTATAGATACAGAAAGTAGATTAGATATTACCAGAGTCTGAGGAAGGGGGAATTGGAGCTTAGTGTTTAATGGGTAAGTTGTTTCTGTTTGGGATAATGAAAAAGTACTGGAAATGGACAGCAGTGATGGTTACACAACGTTGTGAATGTACTTAAAGACACTGAAATGTACACTTAAAAATGGTTAGAATGGGAAATTTTATGTTGTGTATATTTTACCACATTTTTTTAAAGGCCGCCTTTGTCACATACCCAGTTCTTTGTTACACTCTTGGGTCTGTTTATTGGGTTTTCAATTCTGTCCCATTGATGGGTCTGCTCCTTATCAATACCATACTCTTTTAATTACTAGAGCTTTAAAATATGTTTTAATATCTGATAGAGCAAATTCCTCCATAATCATTTGCTTTTTATATCTTATTAGCTATTCTCATGCATTTATTTTCCATATAATACTTCAGAATAATTTTGTTAAAATTCACCTCTCCTTCTCTCATAAAAGCCCCATTGGAGTATTGTCTGGAATTATATGACTTTTCTAGATTAACTGGGAAAGAGTGAACAATATAGGGCTCTCCAATAGGAATGTGGCTTTCCCCTCCATTTTTAAGTCTTGTTTTGTGACCTTCAATACAATTTTATAGTTTTCTTTAGTCAATCTCCTTCTGTTTCTTCCTTTTTTCTTTTAGATGTGATTTTTTGTTTTTGAGGTATAATTGACATATACTCCTTGTGTTTCACGTGTGGATAACTCCTGTGTAGTTTGTTTGTTTTCTTCTACAACCAGAGCATGTCACCTCCTCCAGGAAGCCTTACCTGACTTGCCCCACCTCAAACCAGTCACCTGGTCCTAGCCTTTAAACCAGGCCCCCTCCCCTCAGCAGCTCTCCTCCTGGGTAGGTGTGCAGTAGTCATGAAACTCATAAAGGGGAGAGGAGAATCCCTTCAGTGAGCACCTAGTATCTGCCAGGCACCTGCCCCGCCATTTCCATGTAATTGCATTAATCCTCAGGACAATGCTATAGGATGGACTCCCATTCCCATTTTACAGATGAGGAAATGGAGGCTCAGAAGGAGAAGTAGACTGCCTGAGGTTATCAGAGCCAGGTCCCATGCATACACTCTGCCCCTCTTGGTCTGGAGGGTCCCAAGGCCTTGACCCTCCCCACCCCATAATGCCCACCCAGAACTCAGTAAGTCATGCACTAGGTGAGGCCAAGGGCCCAGGTGGGGACAGATGGCCAAGCCTTGGAAGGGGCCTCCCCACACCTACCCCTCTCACCCGTCAGGTGACTCCCCAGGGTCACATTGCCCTCACAGATTCACCCTGATACCTGGTAGGTGACGGTCCCAGCGTAATGCCGCACGGTGAAGATGGGAAGGGGTAGCTGGGGCTTGGTGTAGCGCGGGTGGTCGCCGTGGTGGTAGTGGCACTTCTGCAGGAAGGTGTGGTCCGTGGCCTGATAAGAGGAAGAGCTTCTCAGGCCTTTGCAGGTGCCATTCCCCTGCTGGGACTGTGCTTCTCTCCCCTGCCCCCCAAAACCACAGGCACTGAACAGAAGGTGAGCTTTGGTTTTGGTCCCCAAACTTCTTTTTTAGGAAGAGTCACTCCATATCTGAGTCCTTATAAAGGGCACAGCTTCTGTTCCAGGGACTATTTTGAACAACTGGTTCCCATTTGAGAAAAAAACACAGTAGCCTTGTATACCTCAGTCAATAAGATTTGGCGGCTTAGAGGATCCTTGATGAAATCATTTAAAAGAAATGGGGCTGGGGGAACTTTAAGGCAGATTTAGCAATCACTCCTGGGAGTCTGGTCTCACAGTTACATGTGTTTCTGAACAAGTCTTTCAAAGATACTTTTAAAAACCCATCCGGTAAGAGATTATTTTAAAGTGCTAAGGAACTTATAACAACAAATACTTGGGGAAACCCTCACAAGCCCCTCATGGGGCCAGCACAGCCCCCACAACCCTGCCCCTCAGGCACAATTGTCCCCCTTCTGCAGCGAGGACTCTTGGAGAAGTCGGGAATCTCACTCAGGATCACCCAGAGACAGGATTTGAACCCAGTTTGGCCGCTGCCTTCCCAAACTGTGCTGAGGGCCTGTGGGCAGGGTCCCAGGACCTCAGCACTTTATTGCTCCCCTGGGAGTTCCTGCTGGCTTTGGCCTGGCCACCAGGGCCCCCACTCCTTGTCCCCGACACTGGGGGCTCACCTGGGACAGCCATGTCTGGGCATCCAGGATACTCAGGAGGCTGTGGGGCTGGTCTACCAGGAGGTCCAGGCAGGACTCCTGCGGAGGCTGGGGGATGGGCACCCAGGGCAACATCTCCCGCCGACACTCCTCCTGGGAAAAGCCAGCATTTAGTTTACAGAGACCACCCATGTTCATGGGGGGACCTCATCTGAGCCAGAGCAGGGATGGCCCTCCCACTTTACAGATGAGTAAACTGAGGCTCAGAAGGACTGAGACGGTCCATAGCAAGGGGGCTTTGGGGCAGAGCTCTCGGTGTAGTGCCTTCTCTTTACCAGGGATGGCCTCTGTTCTGGGAAACAGCTGAGTGTCCCCCTGCCACCTCCATGCCCAGCTCCCCATACCTCCTCCTGGGCCAGAAGCATCTGGCTGGAGAAGAGCTGCAGGCGCTCGCTGGCGAGATTGTTGCACAGCTGCTCCAGGCCGTTGACCCGCAGTGCCTGGGGGGGCGCGTGGGCAGTGAGGTGGGCACCCACACGAGGTGGGGGCACAGGGCAGCTGGTCGGGGGGCTAGCACACAGGCCTGGTGCCCTTCATCCCCCTCCCACAGCTGCCCCCATTCTCCCCAGCACTAGGCGGGAGTGGTGCCCTAGGGCTGATGCTGCCTCCTCCAGGGACAGGTCCAAAGATCCTGGCACAGCGTGCAGGCCGCCTCAGCCCAATCCCAGCCTCAATCATGCTTCCTCCCTCCAACAACCCACACCCCTGCCCTCTGCCTCAGCACCACTGTGAGCCTTCGGGCCTCTGATCACAGCCATCCTGTGGTCTAGAAGGCACCTCTTGCTACAGCCTAACTCGCTGGCTATCAGAATGCCACATCCTCGTAAGCAGAGCTCCAGGCTGCCGCCTCCAAGAAGCCTTCCAGTATCCCTCCTGTTGGAATTACAGGCTCCTTCCTCTGTGCCCCTCAGCACTTTCCTAGTAAGCCCAGCAGAGCCCCCGCTTCATGTAGCTTTGCACAGAGTTTTGACATGTTCTAAAATACACACAAGAGCACGCACGTGCATACATGCACACACGCACACACACAGGTGCAACGGTCATCCCCCTCCTCAGAGAGTGGATGGTCACCAAGGACACGCTGGAGAGGAGGAGACAGCAGGGGACAGGGAACAGTGCCCAGCCAAGGACTGAGGTGGGGGCCACCGCCTCTTGCTCTCGCCCCTCCTCCCTGCCTCGAGGAAACAGGATGTTCTGCAAAGGGGTGAAGAACTTATGAAAACCTCAGCGTGCTTTGGGGGATTCCCTCTCTTCCCTCTCCTCTGGGTACACAGGAGGCGAGGCCGACCCATCCGAGGGTCTTGCATTGTCTTAAGGCTCCTGTGAGACTCTGCAAGGCCAAGCAGGCAGAGCTCTCCAGAGCCGACGTCAGGGTTGCATAGGGTAGATGGCTGTACCTACGGAGCACGCAGCTGTCTCGTGGACCATCGTACGGTCAGAAAGGCAAGCAGCGCACGAACGTCCCCGCAAAGGGAAGCTGCTGGGGTCCCCAGAAATAACCAGGATGACGGTGGCACCCCGTCCTGGGCCCCACCCCCAGGGGTGACCTCAAAGCCGTAGACGTCGATGACAGTGACAGTGGCCACGCTGCCTCCCTCCCTGGGGGGTGCCAGCCGCACGTTGGTTCTCCTCAGAAGCCAGGCGAAGAGCCGCGAGTACAGGGCCTTGGCCAGGGCGTCCCTGCGGGCATGGTGAGTGAGCCTCGTGCAGCAGGGCCCAGGCCTGCTCACAGCTCTCTCCTGTCCCCAGGGCCACCTGGCATTGATGGCACTTTCCACGGGCAGGGATCTCGAGACCTGGCCATAGGGCGTCTCCTGAGGGCAGAGGATGTGCATGTGGTACGTCAGGCCCAAGGTCCACACGAGTGCTCCCCAAGCCTGCGGGTGGACTGGTCAGGCCCCCGCCTCCCCAGGACCCCCGAGCTCACCGTGACCCTCCTGGTGACAGCCGCCTCCAGGCGCTCGGGCGGCACCCGCAGCAGCCGGGCTGCCGTGTGGATCTCAGCCCAGCTGGACACGACAGCCACCTCCTGTGACTCCCTCTGGACAGGCGGGAGGGAGCAGGGAGAGCTCTGCTTGCGGACTGGCTGCTTCCCATGGGGCAGGGGCAGGGCCTTGCTTTGCCTGGCAAGGGGCCCTGTTACCCAAAGGTAGATCTGGGCAGGTAGGAGCTGGCTCCGGAGTCTGAGGGCCTGAGTGTGAATCCTGACTTTACCTCTCCACTAGCTGGCGGCCCTGACAAGTCTCTTTCCTTCTCCGAGTCTCCACTGTCTTATTGTTAAAGGCGAAACAACAATTTTTATGTTATGGTGTTGCCGGGAGCAATGAATTAGAAAATATATGTAGGGAATTCCCTGGCGGTCCAGCAGTTAGGACTCTGCACGTTCACTGCCGAGGGCCCAGGTTCAATCCCTGGTCAGGGAACTAAGATCCCACAAGCTGCGCGGTGTGGCCAAAAAAAAGAAAGAAAAGAAAAGAAAAGAAAATATATGTAGAGTGATCTACACAGTGCCAGGTACATAATAGCTGCTCAATTAATGCCAATTATCCTCCTTAGGGTGGCAGTTTAGTGGGACAGGATCGGTATAGATGCAGAAGACCCCGGTTTCAGTTTTTTCATCTGTACGATGGGAGTTCACCTGCTTTCTGGGGCAGTGGTGAGGCCCTGATGGTGGCCCGGGGCTTTACTGTCTCCTACACACAAGTGTTTGGCATTGTTATTTCTGCCCTGATGATGCAAACAAGCCACCACCAATCCAGTGTCTCAGAGGGAGCTCACCTCTGAAGAGGAGAAGCAGATGTTGCCCAGCTGCAGGACAGAGGCCAGCACAGCCCAGACTGCAGTCAACTCCTCGGAGCACAAGCCCAGCACCTGCAGGGCCTTCACCAGTCCCGTGAAGTCCTGGGCATCCTCCTTGCCCTGGAGCCTGCAGGCCCGGCCCTGCAGAGCACAGCAGGGGTGAGGGGTGAGGAGTCGGGGCCTGGCCACCCGCAGCTTCCCTCTCCTCAGACCCTTCCCTGGGCAGGCCCCGTTGTCCAGCACCGAGGGGGCCTTCCCCCACCTGGTTGAGGTAGTAGTAGGTCTCTGGCCCCTGTAGGGAGAGCCGCTCCCGTTCCATGGGGTCCAGCCCCGCCAGCAGCTCATAAAAAACATGGAAGCTCCGCTCAGCCTGGGCCTCAGGGGAGAAGGACTGGCTTAGGGGGAGCAACGGCCTGGTCCTGTGCCCCAGGGGAGCAGGGACAAGTCCTGGGGAAGGCAGGCTTGGGGGCTGAGGGACCACAGCCCCTCACAGTGGCCCCTCCCTCTTTCCCACTCTGGGAGCAGCGGGCCAGGTCGTACCTGAAACACCACTCTCGAGGTCTCAAGCAGATAATGTGACACAGAAGCTCCCAGGATGACCCCTCTGTGGACACAGGACACTGAGTGAGGGGGGCCCCCGCTCAGAATGGGACCCACCGTGGGCCGGACCCAAGGGCAGCAGTCTCAGGTTCCCAATAAGGGAAAGTGATCATGGGTGACCCTGCCCACCTGGACCCCCGTCACTCACTGCTGCAGGCAGAGGCCTAAGACCTGGCCAAAGCGGCTGGCATTGGCATTGAGGACTGTCTTGGCGTGGCCAAAGCTGCTGAGCATGGGCAGCACGTCGTCCAGCTGGATGGGGGAGGGGCATTCAAGTATCCCTGGGAGCAGCAGTGGTGCCCACTGATCAGGCATCCCAGCCGAGGACACTGTGCACCTGGGAGCTCTGCTGGTCCGTGGAGGGGGTCAGTCACCCCAGCCCTCCCTGCCCCCGCAGTGGGCAATGCCTGGGGCTGCCCCGGAGGAGAAGCCAGAGGCCTGAAGACCACCCTTCTGGCCCAAAGGAGTAGGATGGTCCCCCTTGGATCCCTGGGAAATGGCGAGCTGCCCCTCACCTGACATCCTCTGCCCCTTGTCTGCTCCTGCTCCAGGCTGCTTAGGAACTGCACAATCTTTTTGGAAGCTTCTGTCTTCCCAGAGCCGCTGTGCCCACTGCAGGAGGGAGAGGCTGGCAGGGTCTCCAGGAAGGGGCACAGAGGACAACCCCATTGAGCCCGAAAGTGGGGATATGCCCACCTGGAAGTGATACCTGCCCTAAAGGAGACTCCCAGAAATGCAGAAACATAGACCTGGGGCATAGAGACCAAACAGAAAAAAGTCCCCAAGATGCCTCATTCAAGGGGCACAGCCTTAGGAAGTCCAGAGCTGTTGCCCAGCAGTGGGCCAGACAGGCAGTTTCAAATGCAGACCTCACATCCCCCCTCCTCCCGGCCTTCAGTGTGGCCTGAAGGTTCAGCCAAGCAGGGCAGCCATCACTCACCTCAGGAGGATGCAGGTGCCCTGCCCAGTGCTCTGAGACAGGCTATAGGCTGCTGCCACGATGGCAAAGACGTGTCTGGGGGAGGAGGGTGGAAGCAGAAGAGAAGGTTACCAGAGATGGGCATCCGGGGTCTCCTGGGCGTAGGCAGGTCGTGCCTGCCATGCCCTGGACCTCAGTCAATGGGACATGCTGGGGCTTCGCCACTTGGGGGTGAGCAGAGGGCTGGTGGGGCAAATTCACATACGGGGTGGTGTTAGGGGTCTTCCTAGGGCGGTAGCTGGCCAGGACCTCAGGTGAGAAGAGAGGCAGGGGCCGGTGGGGGTTCAGAGCGAGCAGGAGGGGCCCCCCAAAGGTCTGGGAGGAAAGTGGAAGGTCTCATCAGAACATGGAGGGAGCAGGGGATGCAAATAGAGTGGCGCTCTGATGCCCCCGGCCCCTCCCCGCTCTGCAGGACCCCAGAGAGGGTTCAGCACCCAGCCCAGGGAGGAGAAAGATGGAGGGGGAAGCTCCAGGGGTGCCCGGAGGGCCCTCTGATCCCTGGGGAAAGGGAATCCCAGCCCACCATCCCCTCTTGGGTCCCCCGTACATAGATTCGGCCCAGGTAAAACCTCTTCTTGAGGCACAGCAGCACGGAGCTGTCGCACACCGGCCTGTAGGGAAGCAGGGTGGAGAAGCAGGGAGTCGGGGGCAGAAGGAGATCCTGGGTTAGTGCTGCCACTGGCTGCAGAGACACTTCCACCAAGTCATGCACCCTCTCCGAGCTGGTCCATAATACAGGGGTCCGGCTGCTCAACAAGTTACCAGCGCCGTGGGCGCTACAAGCAGGACCAGGCTGCTGACCCAGAGGGAAGCTTTGTGCCAATTAGAGAAGGAAGGAGCACCTGATTCTCACCCCTCACCTGCCCCTTCCAGCCAGACGACCTTGTGTGGCAAAATCCCATGTAAGGATACAATTCATAAAAGAACGGGGGTAGGATGGGATACGATCAAGTGTGACCCAGGCATGGCAGGTTTGGGACCGCGCCCGCTCACCGCAGCCGGGCCAGGTCCTCGGTGTCTTCCAGGCCTTCCACGAGGCTCCTGCCCTCGGCGCCGGGAAAGGGTGGCGCCTCCAGGCCCGGCCCGAGGCTCAGCTCCAGGTCCTTCTCCAGCGCCTCCTCGGTCTCATCCTCCGGCTCCCATCGATCCCTCAGGAACCCGCAGGGGCTCGGGCTCCTCTCCCGCCGCAGGCGGGTCTCCAAGATGAGTCGGGGCAGCAGTGCTTCGGTGCCAAACCCAGGGTCCTCGCGGGGTTCCTCGCCCTGCGCCCAGTGCACCGCAGCCTCGGCTCCCAAGGTCTCCGGCTCCCCTTCGCTGCTGGAGCCGCTCTCGAGTGGGGGCTCGTCGGGGAGAGTCGGGCCGAGAGAGCCGTGGCGGCGCCCGGCCACCCCTTCTCCACTCACCCTGCGCCCTTCACTGTCCCCTGAAGCCCCCGCACAAAACCAAAAGTGCCCCTCCCCAGCGGGGGCTTCCGCGGACGCTTCCTCTGAGCTCTGGCTGCTCGAGGTCCTCCCTGCCCTGTGGATCCTGGGGAACATGACCGCGAACTTGGGATCTGGAGTCGGGTCCGCATCCTCAGAAGTGTCGTCGGGGGCTGGCCTTTCCGCAACCTGCGGGGAACTCGAGCCGCCACCAGGGGGAGCCCTCGGTCGCCCGCCCAGCCCAGCTACGCCCGCCAGGCTCAGCACTAGACGGCGCCTCAGCCCCGTCCCGCGGCCCCGCCCCTCGCCCGCCGCCCGCGCCTCACCCGCCCGCGGCCGGAGCCGCAGCCAGCGCAGGAGGCCCAGGCCCCGTGCCACCCGCAGGAGCCGGTCCTTGAGGCCCGAGGGGCAGGGACCCGCGGACTGGGGAGCGGGCCCTGGCGGGGGCCTAGCGCGAAGCCTGCCGAGCGCCACCAGGGCGACCAGCGGCGCTGGGTCCCCGGACCCTTCTCCTCCAGCCCCCGCTTCGCTTACGCCCTCCTCCTCTTGCACCTTCCCCACCCCTTCTCCGACCTGGGTACGCTGACCCCGGGCGGTCGAGGCCTCGGCTCTTCCGGGCTCGGGGCCCCTCGGCTCAGCCTCGGTCTGCACCCCACTGTTTCTCGCGTCCCGGGCCGGCTTGGGGTCTCGAGAAGCCCGCGAGCTCCGGGGAACGCACGCGCGGCTGCCCTCGAGGGGACTGGAGGCCGCGGCTTTACTGGCCGGGTCAGCCTCTTCGGCCTCAGTGGACCCGCTTGTCGTTCCTGGGGCTGCCCGTAGGCTCCGTCCAGGCCCGGCCCCCTCCAGACTCAAGTCTGTGGCAGTCTCGGAATCCTCGGTCTCTCCCTGGGGCCTCGCCCCCGACGATCCTTCCGGGCTCTGAGGCCTGGCGGGGGGCTTGTCACCGCCTCTGCCGTCGCTGCTCAGGCCGTCGCTGCCCGGGCGTTCTCTCGGCGCCTCCAGCGCTGACTCCGGACCGGTTTGGGTGCTTCCCGAGCCCATGTCCGTTTGCTCCGAGTTGGGCCGCCGCTCTGGGGCCCCGCCGCTCTGGCTGCCGCTCTCCAGGGCCTCGCGGGCTTCGCTGTCCGGGCAGGAGCTGGCCCCGTCTCCATCCGACGTGTCCGCATTGAGGCTGCGGGTCTCATGGCGGCCCCGCTGAACCGAGCGTCCCCGCCCTTTTCCTCTTCTCCTGCGGCGGTCGCGCCCGCGTGTCCTTCCTCCTCCGAGGAGGCTCTTCTCCTCCAGGCGCCCCCCACGGCCGTCCCCGGGCTTGTGGCTCTCCTTAGGCCCGCATCTCGGACGCCGCGCGCTGCCTCGTCTCCCCTCAGCCTCCGGCCGTCTGCAGTCGCCATTCTCCTCTACGGCCGGCTTCCTGCGGCCACCGGGGGTCTCCTGGCCCCCCGCGGTGCAGGGCTCCAAGAGTGGTCTCGCCCCGTGGGCTTTACCGCGGCCCTGTCGGCGCTCCCGGCTGGGCGCGCTGTCGGCGCTGGCCGACCCGGATTCCTGCTCCCCGGAGGTCGGCCTCCCGGGTCCCTCCGGGCGCTGGGGCGTTTTGCCCTTGCTCCTGCCCATGGTTTGTTTCCCGGCGTCTCCCTCCTCTCCTCTTCCCTAGGAGCTGGCTGCCCGCAGGTGCCCTCGGCAGCACATCACACAGGTTGCGGCTACAGGCTCAATCTACCCGCCCCCGCATCTCCCGCCTTATGCGTGAGCATCAATAATGCAGGTGTCTGCGGGTCCTGACCTCCTCGGCCAACAATAGAGTGGAGGCCGCCCAGGAAAGAGGAGCTGCAACTGCGGACAAAGGCCGTGGACAGGGCAACCGTGCCACCTGGAGTTGCTGCTAGCCAGGCCAGCCTGGCGCCACGCCAAATCGAGGGGGCCCATCCTCTGCTCCCGCCTCACTGCTTCTTCAGGAGGGGCTGAGGGGGTGCCAGAAGAACCGTCCTCCTTGTCCTGGGGTCTCTACGGGAATCCACCCTCCTCCCCTGCATTGGCAGGCAGATTCTTAACCACTGCGCCACCAGGGAAGTCCAGGTTACCCATTTCTTTTTTTTTTTTTTTTTTAATTAATTAATTAATTAATTAATTTATTTATTTATTTTTGGCTGTGTTGGGTCTTCGTTTCTGTGCGAGGGCTTTCTCCCGTTGTGGAGAGCGGGGGCCACTCTTCATCGCGGGGCGCGGGCCTCTCACTGTCGTGGCTTCTCTTGTTGAGGAGCACAGGCTCCAGACGCGCAGGCTCAGTAGTTGTGGCTCACGGGCTTAGTTGCTCCGCGGCATGTGGGATCTTCCCAGACCAGGGCTCGAACCCGTGTCCCCTGCATTGGCAGGCAGATTCTTAACCACTGCGCCACCAGGGAAGCCCCCCATTTCTTGTATTGCCTTCAAGAGCTATCCATGCAGAGAAAAGCAAGTATTCTTTTTCCCTTTGAGCACAGGTGGAAGCTTTTCTGGCTCATGGCTCTTCACTCTGCTTTTTCCAATCTAACAGATTAACCTGGAGATTTCATAATAGTACATAACTATCTTTTCTTTTCTTTTTACAACTGCATAGTAATCCAGCAAGTGAATGTGCCATAGTTTAACCAATTCTTTGTTGATAGTGTGAAAATTAATCAAGGGAAACCTTACTAAAACGGAGTCCAGAGGCCAGAAGGGGGAGCGCTTACATGCTTACCACTCCACCTGAATGCAGATCCCAAGGGAAAGAAATGTACTTTGTACTACAGCCAGCTGGAGGAAAAAAGATTTTCTCCTTGCCTGGCAACAGCTCAGCCAATGAGAAACTGTCAAACTAAGACAATGAAAAGCCACTGTACTTCAAATTCCCAATTTCCTCCAATGGTCTTTTTGTTTATAACAGCCTTTCCCAACTTCCCCTTCTCCTCTAAAAAGGTTTCCTCTCCTTTGCTTTAGCAGGGTTGTGTGTTGCTGGCCATAGTTGCTATCCTGTGTTGTAATTCTTTGCTGCTCTTGAATAAGCCTGTTTTCCTGGTAATATAACTGACTTTTTAAAATTGTTTTAGGGTAACAGACTTTTATGTCTGAAACGGATGCTGCCTTCATCTCAGCTTTTGCTTCAGTTACAAACAACATTGACACCACCTGTGTCCAAGCAGAATCAATTCCTAGAAGTAGAATTTCTGGGCCATAGGGTATGTGTATTTGTAATTTGGAGAGCTCCAAATTTTCCTCCATGGAGGTTGTATCAATTTACACTCCCACAAACAAGATAGGAGACCACCCATTTTAACATGGCACTGAGGCATGGTGTTACCTAACATTTTTGCCACTCTGAAACATGACAAAATCTCAATGTCTTTTAAGTTCATTTCTCTGTGAAAATAAGCAGCTTTCCTCCATCTTACAGCCTTTTTTTTTTTTTTTTCCTGAGACCTGTCTTTTCTCATTCTTTACCCATCTTTGTATTGATGTGGATCTGTTTCTTGATGGTTATACTGTAGTTAAACCCAGGCAGGATTCTTGAGCCCTTTTGGCTGGCCCCGGGGCAAGGCAGCTGCTGCAGGGTGGGCTCCGGGGCACCCAAGATGGAGTCCGATGAGATCTCCAGCCAGGGCCTGTGACCTGCCCCGCAGGGCTCCGTGCCCCTGCTGACCACTCACTCTGGCCTCTCCTCACCAGCAGCCCCACCCAGAATCAGAGTGGGGGAGGTAACATTCCAGACTGTGGCCCTTTCCTTGGTATGCTCTCCAGTTGGCTTGTACCTGCCTTATACCCACCTCTCTGCATATCTCCTGGAGCCAGCCTCAGACCTGGGTGGAGCTGCTGCAAGCACTCACGTTACCCAGGAGGGCCCCTCACAGCCCAGAGGCCTGGTTTGAGCAAGGAGTTGAAAGTGACTTGGCCTTTGCCAAGGAAGCAGCCTTCTAGTGAAGGAAGCAGCTGTCCCAAAGGAACACAAGCTCATGGGTAACATCAGTTACCACGTAACTCATAAAACTGGTGTCTCTGACTGTGAAAGTCTGTAAGCTGTGCTTCCCCACCACCAATACTGACCAAGGCAAAGGGCAATGAGGTTCATAGGGCTTGTTTCACCTGCAGAAAGCAGGAAGTGGGGTGATGTATTCACACAGTGGATGATTACACAGCACTATCCGCAACATACATGGGTTATTTCACAAACGAAGTGGTGAGTGAAGAAGCCAGAAAGGGTTATAGAATCACTGTATGATTCTATTTACATAAAGTACAAAAAGAGGAAACTGAGCTAGTTATAGAGTGGTGCCTGGGGTGGAGGGTGGGAGGTTGGTAGTGACTAGAAGGGTCACAAGGGAGCCTCCATGGGTGATACTGTTTGTTTAGTTTGTGGAGATATTTATCGGGTTGTACTCCTATGACTTGTGCTATTCTGTATGCGTTTTATAATTTAAAAGATAACACAGAGAAAGAACTCACTGTTTTGCCCTGGACTAATAATAATAATGTTGATGATGTGCCAGGTACTGTTCTAAGGACTACACTTAATTTTTTTTTTTTTGGCCACGCCCTGCGGCCTGTGGGATCTTAGTTCCCCAACCAGGGATTGAACCCAGGCCCTCAGCAGTGAAAGCACGGAGTCCTAACCACTGGACCGCCAGGGAATTCCCTGAATTCACTTAATTCTTGAAAGCACTCTGAGAGGTTGGTGCTGTAAGGATTCCCATTTTATGGATGATAAGACTGAGGCACACAGCTGAGTGTCAGAACTGGGATGCCAGGAATTCCCTGGCAGGCCAGTGGTTAGGACTCTGTGCTCTCACTGCTGAGGGCCTGGGTTCAATCCCTGGTTGGGGAACTAAGATCCCACAAGCTGCACAGCGCGGCCAAAAATAAATATATTATTATTTAAAAAAAAAAAAAAGAAGTGGGATGCCCACTCAGGCAGTCTGGCTCCCAAGACCTGGCAAAAGAACAGGTGTGAGGAGCTACCATCAGCTACACACGGAACTTCTGTTTGTCTGGCCCATTACAATGTGTCCTGTGAGCTCTGAGGGCAGAGGGGAGAGCTCCACACCTGTCTCCAATCTCCTACCTTCTCCCCTGCCCTCGTCTCCCTCTGGCTGATCCAGGACAGAGCTCAGATCTCACTCAGCTCGGTGGGCGTGGCCACTTCTGATCCTCTGAGTCTCAGTTCCCTTCCCAAGCTTCATTTCATTCAAACCCCCCAAAACCCTAGGAAGGGGATATGGTCTCATTTCACAAATGGGGAAACGGCTCTGAGAGGGTAAGTGGCTTAAGGACATACAGCCAGTAAGTGAGAAACTGGGGACCCAATTCAAGGGTCCCGCTATTCTTTTCCTTTAATTAATTAATTAATTAATTTATTTATTTATTTATTGGCTGCGTTGGGTCTTCGTTGTTGCACGCGGGCTTTCTCTAGTTGTGGCGAGCGGGAACTACTCTTCGTCGCGGTGCGCAGGCTTCTCATTGTCGTGGCTTCTCTTGGTGTGGAGCACGGGCTCTAGGCATGCAGGCTTCAGTAGTTTTGGCATGTGGGCTCAGTAGTTGTGGCTTGTGGGCTCTAGAGCTCAGGCTCAGTAGTTGTGGCACATGGGCTTAGTTGCTCCGCGGCATGTGGGATCTTCCCGGACCGGGGCTTGAACCCATGTCTCCTGCATTGGCAGGAGGATTCTTAGCCACCGTGCCACCAGGGAACCCCGGGCCCCGCTATTCTGCTCCATGACACTTCTGCGGGGAATTGGCTTCAGAACCAGACAGGCTTGGTCCCTCCCCCATCCCACTTCCTGGCTGTGTGATTTCCAACAACCTCCAGGGAATTCCCTTAGACAAACCTGATACCAGGGCAGAGGGGCCCCACCCCCAAGCCCAGTTCTCCCCTTTGCCTCCTCCTTCCCACTCATTCCTTCATCTGCTTTGCTCACAAGGACTGTGAACTCCTCCTCCGGTCTGTGCGAGCCCTCTTCTGACTCCACACTCCTTCCCTCTCACCCTCCTGATCCATTTCCTCCTCTCCTGGCCTCACCCACCTCACAGTAACTTTCACCTCCTTTGGTTGGGTGTTTACTGGGAGCCAGATGCTGTGGGATGTTACAGGTTCTCATTTAATCCTTTCAGTTCTCTGAGGTCGGCCCTATTATCACAGCCCATTTTGGAGATAAGTAAACAAAGGTGCAGGGGTGAGGTCATCTATCCAAGGTCACAGAGCCGGTCACAGGCAAAGCCAGTGATGGAGGGTTGGATCCGCCCGACTTTCAGATGTAGGTGAACACTAAGTCTTCCACCTCTGGATGCCGAAGGCCCTCAGATCTAAGTCTCTAGACTGGCTGCCTATAGTACGTCTCCAGGGCCTTTGGAATTGGCAGTGACTCCTCCCACTCACTCACCGGTCTATCTGGCCGCCATCCTGGTCAACTCAACCTCTCAATACCTCTGTTTCACCACTCCCATCACCTCTCCCTGGACACCCCACTTCTCCCTCGGGGCCAGCCCAGCTTCCATTAATCCCCTTTCTAGAGCACACCTATCCGTAAAAATGGTTGGTCTCACACTCCTAATATGAGAATGTTTCCTTCTGAACTGAAATATTTGAACCACCAACATAAGCTAACGCTTCAAAGCATAGTGTACTTAAGGCAAATCTCGTCCTTAATGGGTGCGGGGTAAATCCATTTTCAAACAGCCCTCTTGGTATTTTCAGGTGCGTGCGTGTGCTTGTTGTTGACTTCTTTTTTTTTTTTTTCTATAAGTTTATTTTATTTTTATAAATTTATTTATTTTTGGCTGCGTTGGGTCTTCATTGCTGCGCTCAGGCTTTCTCTACTTGTGGCAAGCAGGGGCTACTCTTCGTTGTGGTGCGCGGGCTTCTCGTTGTGGTGGCTTCTCCTGTTGCAGAGCACGGGCTCTAGGCGCGCAGGCTTCAGTAGTTGTGGCATGCGGGCTCAGTAGTTGTGGCTCATGGGCTCTAGAGTGCAGGCTCAGTAGTTGTGGTGCACACGCTTAGTTGCTCCGCGGCATGTGGGATCTTCCCGGACCAGGGCTCGAACCCGTGGCCCCTGTATTGGCAGGCGGATTCTTAACCACTGCGCCACCAGGGAAGTCCCTATTGTTGACTTCTTGTTCGAGCTGACTAGCCGGATCGTTGCGGCAGCCACAAAGCCATGGAGGTGTTGGCTCTGCCATTTTCTTCTGATTTGTTGGTGTTTGCATTATTACCGTGATCTTCAATTCTTGGTTTCTTGGCAGGAAACTTCATGTCGCTTGTCCATTAGTGTGAGGTAATTTAGCCAACTGGATAAAAGACATGGAAGCCCCCCTAAACTGGCAGTCACAAAACCATACCTGTCTCCCTAGGTGGGGAGCCCAGCTTTCTGAGTGTGATGTTCCCACTCCTTCCTTGACACCCACTTTTGGCGTAGGATCCTCTGACCCACAGACTGAGGACCCCAGTGCCAACCCAAGTTAGAAACAGCAAAGCTTAATTTCTTTTGTGATAAAAGATAAAGACATCCTGTGCATCAAACTCTAAGATATTCTCCCTGACCCTGACAGAGGGCCTCCCCCATCATTAACCCATTAACCTCGAGGTCTCATAGGAACCTGGCAACAGATCACTGAGGGAATACTGTTATCCCATTTCCCAGGAGAAACTGATGCAGAGCAGGTAAGTAATTTGCCTGAGTGGAACTCGGTTGTTGTACCTGCGGTTGAAGCTACAGTGGTCTTTAGAAGAATAAATCTCATGGAACTTCCTTGCTTAAAGCCCTCCAGATGGGACTTCCCTGGCGGTCCAGCACTTCCACTGCAGGGTGCGTGGGTTCGATCCCTGATCTGGGAACGAAGATCCCACGTGCCACGCAGCGCGGCAGAAAAAAAAAGTCCTTCAAAGGCTTCCGTTGTCTCAGGATGGAGTCCAGACTGTCTTGCAGAGGGTGCAGTTCTCCCCACCTCCCCCGCCCCCGTGGCTTCGCCTTTATCTGCCCAGCATCCTTTCTCCACTTCTTCCAGGGACAGCATTTTCTTCCTTTGGGGAGCTGTCCCTCCCACTCCTTGTGGTTCTTGGGGCTCCATCTCAGTAAGCCCCCACCATTCCTCTAAGGAGAAACAAGGGATGCTCAAGTGGTCCAAGTTCCAAAATTCAGCGACTCTTGAGCTGGACGTGCTGGGCCGGAGGGTGGGTGGGGAGGACGCTCCCACGGTGTGTCCGTCCTGGGACCTGGGCCTCAGCTCCTCCTCTGCCCCCTGAGCTAATCCGCGTCCTTCCAACAGGCCCTTTCCGCACTCAGGCCAGGGTGGATCCCTGCGGCCCATGGCGGTGTCCTTGCCCTCACGAGGCTCCTGGACTGGCCCTGGCATTTTCAGCTCATCTCCTGCCAGCCACCCTCAACTCTTCACCTGCTCTACGGCGAGCAGAGCACTTCTTCTCGTGCTGCTGCACCTCCCGCCCCCCATCCTCTGCAGAGAACAGTCTGCCCGGCCAGCTCCTGGTCACCTCTCCCGTCACACTGAATGTCACCTCCCCAGGCACATTTCTCACAAGCCCCCGGATTTCCCTCATCTTAACACTTCCTGCACTTGTAAGGACCCCACGAGGGCAGGGATCACATTGTCTTGGCCACTTCTGAACCCCAAGCACCTGGCATATAGTTGGTGCTCAGTGAAGACAGGCGAATAAAGATGTAGCCCAAGTAGAATCAAACCCCTGGCTTATGAAGACCTTAACCTCCGGGCGCTGCCCCCCACCTCAGCAGCACCCCATAGTCCTTCCCTGAAGTCCGGAAGAAGCCATCAGGCCTGAGATACTGTGTGCATCTTCCCCTCCTAACAGCAAGGAAAGGACGGCCAGGGGCAGCTAGGGGCCTCCCACTGCCCCCCACCCAGAGGTGCAGTCAGACAGACTCAATTCAGTTAACTTTTACCATTTATTCCCAAAGAGAGAAGGCATCTAGCGTTCAGACACAACCAGATACAGTTTGATCTGATTCAAATAGCTTAAAAAACAGATTCTCCTGAGCACCAGCCTGGTCCAGGGGATGGACCCAAGGGGCAAAGGCAAGGAACCAGCTAACGATCATTTCTATCTACATGGAAAATCTCTGCACAATTAAAAAATTAAAGTCGTTGGGCCAGTCCAGTGAAGAGGTAATAAGGTGTTTATTAAAAACTTTTTCACCCGGAGGCAGTTAAACATTTATAATTTAAAACCCAGCCCACTACAAAAAGGGGGGGAGACGGGGATAAAAACTGTGCAACATTGACAAAAGGACCGAGAGAGTCAAGGCCCGAGGAGGGAGAGCCCCAGGGGCCTGGGGTCCCTCCTCTCCCAAGGCCAGGAGCAGCAGCAGGGCGGGCACTGGGGGTGCCCCCGGCCCCTGCACGGCCCTCTCCAGGTGGGGCGGCGCCCCCAGGAAGAGCCGTCAGTAGTGTGTGTTCATCGTGCAGAAGGAGAGAGAGCCACGGCAACTCAGGAGCATCCTGGGTGGGACAGGGGCCTCAGTCACCCGCCTGAGCCCAGATACGGAGGTGTTCGGGCACGTGGGGGTGTGTGTCAGGGCTGGGATGGGCCTAAGGGCCTTGGGGAGCGGGGACAGGGGCTCCCGTCCCTCCTATCCTCCCCAGGAGCGTGCCCCACCCCACCGTGCGGCAGCACCTAGAGCCCCTACCTCCCCCGTTGCTGAGGCCGTACCCCACGGCCACTCGCTGGGAACGCCAATCACCACAGCTCCTGCGTGGGCAAAGACAGGGCCGTCACCGCCCACGGGGGCTGCAGACGAGGACCCTCATTCCCGGAGCTCTTCTGGAACGTCTCCCGGCACCGGGGGCGCAGCCCTGCAAACCTGAGTCACTCACCCTCGGCCCCCCTCCAGCGTGCTCTGGATCTCCTTCAGGACGCCTGCAGGGCAGGGGGCAGGGGTGGGGAGCAGAGGCGTGGTGAGGCCAGCTGGGGCTGGGCCAGACACCCCCGCTTTCTGCCCCTTCTACTGATGGGGTGAATGGGCCTGCCCCCCTTCAAGAAACTGGCCCTCGTTCCCACCCTGGCCTTCCAAGCACGCTGCCACCGCTCCCCCCCGCACATCCCTCCTGCCGGCCAGCCCACCAGCCCCTGCCCTGACTCACTCTCGTCATTGAGCAGGGCGTGCTCCATCATGGGGCTCGACGACCTCTCTGGAAGGCAGAGGCCAGGCCAGGTGAGCCTTGGGCCCTCCTCTGCCCCAGCTCCCTGCTTCTGGGGGTGGGGTTGCTGAAGCCTGAGCCCAGGACTGGAAGGGAAGCTGTTTCGACTCCCAGCCCGAACACCACCTGCTCACCTGGGATCCCCTTCCCTCCCCAGGTGTGCTCACAACGCCTCGGCCCCCCAGGCCCCTGGCCCCAGAGAGGCCTGTCTTACCCTCTCCATCACTCTGGCTCCCTGAGTTCCTGTGGAGGAGAGACAGTAAGCATCGGGGGCCACTAGGCTCCCCGTTCTGGAAAGCCCTGGTCCCGTGAAGAATGAGGTCGACTGACCAGCTTGCATAGGAGGGTGGGGCATACAAAGCGGGGCAAGGAGGCAGAGCTGGGAGGGTGGGCTGAGTTCACGGGGGAAGGGGACTCTGACCAGCCCCCAGGGGGCACCCCAGGGAGGGTGGAGTGAGGAGGGGCTGGAGCAAAGGCCACCTGCCCTTTTACCCACCTGGCTCGGCCCAAGGCCTTCTCAGGGCCCGATTTGTCGCGGAGACGGCTGTGGTTCTTCGTTTCTGCTGAATCCACCAGGCACCGGGGCTCAACCAGCCACTTGGTGGAGAGAGAGAAGCGCTCAAACTCGGAGGGTGAGATCAGGTAGAAACCTGGGGGGTGGAGAAGCCTGGCAGGTGAGGCCAGCCTGAGTCTCCCGGGCCTTGCGGCTGCGAACAGAGCTGCCCCCCCAGGGGGGGATTAGGGGCCAGAGCCTCCCAAAGTTCTCTGCCTGAGGAGCCTGGCCTTGACCGGAATACCCCCGACTGCCCTTCCCAGCGGCCCTCGCAGCACAGCAGGAGCCCCAAACGCAGCCCTGCGGACAGAGGTCCCGACGCGCCCACCGCCTGCACACCTTGGCCGTATGTGGTGAAGACGCAGGAGGCGATGCCGCTGACGTCCTCCCGGCGGATGCAGCTGTACCGCACCTGGGGCTTGAGCAGGGGCAGCGAGACCACCTGGATGTCGCCCAGGTTGGTGAGGACGGCCAGGTGGTGCTCCCCGTAGTCCTCGGCTCGACAGCTGCCGAAGCGGGCCGCGCTGACCCGCCGCACCCGCGAGCCCTCCAGGGCGGTCAGCTTCAGCTTCAGCCTGGCGCTGACCTTGGGCAGCGTGAACACCTAGGGCACAGGGCAGCCGGTCACACCCGCAGCCAGACCAGTTTGCAGAGCTTCATCCGGTCAAGCGAGGACTTCCCGCTTCCCTGCCCGACGCTGCCGCCGGGCCTGGCCCTCAGATGTGTGGTCGCGGCACTCAGACTGCGAAGACGCCAGGGCCTCTTCCTTCCCTGTGTTTTCTGTCCCTTCCCCAGACACAGGTCCTGCTTCAGTGTCCCCACCACTGACCCTGGGGCCCGGGGGCTCCATCAAGACCCCGCTTCTTTCCTGTGCCTCTGCAGCCCTCACACAGCAACTACAGACACAACTTTAAGTGAGTCCCAGCCATTGTCATTTGTGCCGGGGATTCCCGGGGGACCCCACCTCCTCCCATAAGGCACCTTGAACTGCTCCTCCGACACGACAAGCAGCTGGTGGCTTCCCTGCATGTCGGGGCTCTTTGACAGGTCGTGGGCCACTTCCAGGGGCTCGGGAAGGGGCACGCTGTGTCCGTCCAGCACCAGGATGCCCACCACGGGCGCTCGGTGCATCAGCTGGATCTCCTTGGCTGCAGGGACGGAGGTAGGCGGTGGGGCTGGTGGTTGGGCGGAGGACGAGGCTGGAGACACCATCCCGCTCCCAGCCGAGGCAGACAAGTGCTCTCCCCCTGCCCAGCACTCACCCTGCTCCGCCCGCACCGGCTCATCCATTCTCCGCTCGGCGGGGGGCACGCGCAGGGCAAAGGCGTAGACGGTACCTCCATTGGTGCCAGCCCACAGCGAGGGGCAGTGGCGGGAGCCTGCCAGGAGGCAAAGGTTTACATCTAACCCCTGGCTCTGGGGGTCAGGGGGAGCCAGGAGACCTGGCTCACTACCTGTGTGACTCCAAGGTCACGTCAGCAAACTTTCATAAACCTCAATTTCTTCCTCTGTAAAATGGAGCTGCTGTGGGCCCTGCCTACCTCCTGGGTGTAGATGGGAAAGGCTGGGAAGGCTCTCTGACAACCAAGAGCCCCATGCAGATGATCCCAAACCCAGGAGAGCTCGGCCCTCGAGATACAGCAGCAGACAGCCCTCAGCCCACCCTTGCCCTGGCAGAAGAAGAGAAACAGCCAGAGAGCTTCTAGAGGGCCTGCTGGGTACCAGCAGGCACGTGGCATGTCCCAACGCTCGCAACCACTGTAGGGGGAAGCTATCCCTCCACTTTACAGGGGGAGAAGCGAGACCCAGAAAGGCTAAGTGACACGTCCAAGGTCACACTTCTAGAGAGTGGTGGAGCCTGGATACGAAGCCAGGGCGATCAGACTCGGAGACCCAGGCACGGGAGGGAAAGGGGCGGGCGGGGGCTCCAGTCTCCCCTTGCTCACAGGGGGAACCCCTCTTAGGGGTGCACCAGCCAGCAGCCTCCGACACGCCCTCACGCCAGAGGGCCCCCCACCGCAAGCTGGCCACTTACTGTCCCTCAGGTAGGTGTCAGCGAAGTAGAGGGTCCGGACAAAGCCCGTGAAGGAGTCCTCTGCCGAGCGGGCCTCGATCTTGCGCTGCACGGGCGCCAGCTCCATGTTCTGCAGGCCAGTCCTCTCTGCCCTGCTGCTCCCCTCCTGCACCTGCAGTGGAGTGGGCCAGGCCTGAGGGTAGGCTCTGGCCTTCCTTCCCGGGGGCATCCGATTGCTCAACAGCGAGCCTTCCAGGAAGACTGGCCACAGCCCCTGCCACCACCTGCCTGGTAACACTGACTGAGGACGTGGCCCTGAGGCATTACAGTGACTGCCTTTCACACTTAGGGAAGCCGAGGCACAGAGAAGCAGTGTGACGGATCCGAGGTCACAGGGTTGGTGGGGGTCGGGGGTGGCCCAGAGCCCGTGTCTGTGGCCAAAGCAGGCGGGGCAGGGAGGGGTGGTTGGGACCTGCCGCTGGCTGCTCCGGGCTGTGCCCGGCCTCGGCCTCACCTCTCCCGGAGGGCCAGCAGGCCGCCGCTTCCTGCTGGACACCCGGCTGCGACGTATCCGGCGGAAAGACTGGCGCAGGGACTTCTTTAGGGACTTCACACGGGACAGCGGGCCCTCCAAGGCTAGCTGGTCATTGGGGTGCAGCGTGCACCTGGCGGGACGTTGGGCCATCAGCGTGGCCAGGGCCTGAGGGACCTTGCCAATCCAGGCACCCATCCCAGACCCGGGCCCCGGCCACCCCGGGAGGTCTGCTCACTTGACAAAGACCTGCCGCCGCTGCTGGTGGTCAAAGAGGCCAAAGCCGTGGCTGGTGCCGAAGGCCACGAGCCGCCACTCGGAGTGCAGGGTCAAGGAGGTGACCACAGCCGGGGGCTGGCACTGCACCAACACAAAGGGCTGGAAGCCGGGCTCGAAGTGCACGGGCCCTGGGCGGGCACACAGGCGCTCGTGCCCCTTCCAGCGGTAGCCCTCCTGGTCCTGCAGCAGGTCGGCCTCCACCTGCTCCACGGCGTGCTCCGCCTCCTCGTCATTCAGCTCCAGCACCAGCACCTGGGCGGGGCGGCAGATGGGTTGAACCACCCCCGGCACCAAGGGACAGCGGGACCTCAGGGACCCTAACGGCAGGGACAGCAAAGGACCCAAGATCCACGCCAAGGCCAAGGGTCAGAAGTACCCAACCTCTGGCTCTTAATCCTGATTTCTGGAGGAGAAAGGCCTCCCTCTAATGGGATCAGGGAACTTCTATTCACTGGGAGAAGTCAGAGCCACAGGGGCAGGTGATGCACCAGGGGGGGCGCTCAGGAAGCCGGTTCCTGGCCCTGCTGCCCCCAATACTGAGAAGGAAGCTCGTGGGCCTGGACGCTGCCCAAAGTCACCTGATCAGCCCTCCCCACTGCTCCCCACGCCCAGCCCGGCCTGCTACCTGCCCTGCTGTGCCGGCCACAGCCAGGTAGCCACTGTATTTGCAGAGGAAAATCTTCTGGATGCCCAGCCGAGGATCGTCACTGTAGGGATCGAAGGAGCCCACCTGACAAGGGAGAAGAGCTCCGTGAGGGGCCATAAGCGCTGGACCTGGCCCGTCCCCACCCTCCCTGGTTCCCAGGCTCCGGGCCTCACCTTGCGGAGGGGGGGCCACTCGTCCTCACCCTGGGCATTGAGGCTCTCGTTGGGGTCTGTGTCGGTGAGGAACACCCGTACCGTGCTGAGTTTGTAGAGCAGCCGCAAGCAGACGCCCGAGGCATCCCAGAACCGCACTGTGCCGTCCTCGTGCCTGTGGGCAGAGCCCGCCTGTCACCCGTGAGAAGGATGCCGGGCCAGAGGTGCCCGGGACTGGCACGCACACCCCCCGAGCTCTGCTCCCACCCCACACGTCCCACTAGGCAGGAGAGTACGATCAACGTCACCTACCCCGTGAGCAGCAGGTCCCTCTGGGGCGGGGCTGGGGCCAGGCTGGTGCCACCGTCAATGGGCCACTCCTGGAGGAGATGACGGAGAAGTTCATGGGCGAGCCTGGCTCTGGGCTGGGGCGGGGCTGGGGCCGGGGCCAGACCTACCATGGTGGAGAAGTGTGTGTTCTGCCGGCTGCCGGCAGCGATGATGCGCTCCCACAGCTTCAGGGGGATGTTGGAGACATGGTGGGAGCAGGTGATGGCGGAGCAGTGCAGGGAGGCCAGGTAGGGAGGCTGGACCGGCGGCCAACCAGCCGTGTGCAGGTCAATCACGACCAGCTCCTCCTCAGCCAGCACTACCAGGGCATAGGGGTCATCAAAGGCTGTGGGGACAGGCCAAGGGTCAGGGGCTGCAGGAGCCACTGGGAAGCAGTCTGTCCAGCCTGGCCCTGTAGAATCTGAGGCTCTAGGGGTGGAGCCAGGGAACCCACATTTTAAAAGCAAGCTCCAAATCCAACAATGCGTAGAAAAGAATTATATGCCACGACTAAGTGGGATTTATCCCAGGTATGCAAGGCTGCGTCAACTTTCGAAAATCAATTAACGAAACCCATTGCATCAAGAGGCTAAAAAAGAAAAATCAGGAACTCCCTGGCGGTCCAGTGGTTAGGACTCCATGCTCTCACTGCCAAGGGTCCGGGTGCAATTCCCGGTCGGGGAACTAAGATCCCACAAGCCGTGTGGTGTGGCCAAAAAAAAAAGAAAAATCACATGATCATAGCAATAGATGCAGAAAAACTATTTGACAAAACCCAACATCCATTTATGATAAAAAAAAAAAAAAACTCTCAGTAAACTAAGAATAGAGGGGAACTGCCTCAACTTTGATCATCAATGTAGAAAATCTAAAAGAATCGACCAAAAACTGGCCCTGGCTCCCAGCATGCTGTCAGGTGTGAGGAGGGAAGAAGAGGCTGAGAAAGGAGGAAAAGCATGTTCGGAGTCTCCCTCCAAAGGGCCACTGGCGAGGCTGGGAGAACACAGCCCAGGGTGTCCTGAGCAGGCCTGCCTCCCTCACCTGGAGGCCTCGGGCCTGTCAGGTCAGAGTCATCTAGGGAGGAGGCCCGCCCTCCTGGAGATCTCCCGCCAGGCCTCCTCTCTAGGTTTCGACACCAGCCCTTTCTGGTCTTGCCTGTCACCCAATTTAGAAAGCTGACTCAGGGCTTTGTTGGCCTGGCTGAGTTCCAGGAGACCAGCTCAGCTGGCCCACACTGCTACCTGCCCCACCCCCCAAGGAGGGCTTCACCATGTCCAGGTCAGCAGCCCTTTGCCTCAGCCGGGTGGGTGTTAAGCCCAGCAGTGCAGATCTGCCCACCTTTGGGCCAAGTCCCAGCTGAGCCGGGGAAGGGCAAAGAGAGTTTGGGGTGGAAGGGAGGTGTGGCCGGCAAGGACAAGCCACAGGCCAGCAGGGAAGGAAAGGGAGCAGCCTCGGGGACACTAAGAAGAGGTACAATGGGGCTTAGGGACTCAGGGGTGGCAGCTTTAGGAACGCCTGCAGACCTTTCCTCTTTGTTTATGGATGGGGGTGGGCCCGATCCCCACACCTCCTGGTGGCCTGCCCTCCACACTCACTCCCGCTCGCCTACCAGCCTCAGGGTTCGCCTCGATGAGGACAGTGAAGTCGATGACACGGGAGGTGAAGTCAAAGGCTGTCTGCTGGCCGTTGTGGACCACTGAGATGCAGTGGCGGTCCCCATAGCTGGCCCGCGGCATGCCGCCCTGGAAGATGGTGAAGGGCAACCTGGCAGGCACAGAAGAGCAGGGGGTGGGCTGCTGACACCGCCCCAGAAGCCAAGGGCTGAGCCGGCCGTGGGCTGGTCCTGCGACTGGCCTCTGCAGCAGGGCCTGGGATGGGGGCTGGTCTCAGCGTAAGGGCTCACTCAAGGTCCCCAGGAGGGGCTGGGGCGGACCCCCGTCTCTTCCCAACTCAACAGCCCAGGAGAACTTGGGGGCAAGCAGCGGAGCACGCCGGCCGAAGGCTCTGAGTCTCTGCCGCCACTCCCGTTTCAACCAGAGTGCCCCCTGCCCCCCTTTTCTGCTTATACATCAGGTCTCCCTGTATGATTCTGTTTGAAGAAACAGGTCTGCTCCTAAGACAGAGTTTGGAACCTGCTGATCTGAATCATCTCTCCAGGAGGGTGGAAGGGAAAGAATGGGAATGAGTTTTCAGGAATTAGTCAGAGAGAGGTATGAATGGCCCCCCCTCCCTTCCCTGGAGACCCGGATATGAGACCCAAAGGCAGTCACTAGGCACCATCTCCCCCAGGCAGAGGTTTGAGCAGCCTTTCCAGCTCCCCAGGAAAGCTCTAGAAAGGGAACAGGACAGAGCACTGATACCTACCCCTGCTTGGTGGTCAGCCAGAAGATTTTGGTAATAGCTTTGCAAGGAAAAGGGCCTAAAAGAAAAAGAAATACCTTGAACGGTCCTCCCGCTCTCAGAGGTCCGTGGGTCTGCAGCACAGATCCCGCATGCCCACGGAGCAGATCTAGGCTCGGGAGTCTTGCTCTGAGCAGTTCCCACAGAAAGTCACAGTGGGTGTCAGAAAACCCGCTGTGTGGCTTTGGACACAGCCTTCACCCTCTCTGGGCCCCAGGTTTTGCTTCTATGAGTTGGACACCTACACCTGAAAGCAGGAGAGACCGACTGGGGCCAGAGAGGACACCGCCTTGCTCACTGGAAGGCGGTCCCAGGTGGCGGGCAGAGCACTGACCGTAAGGCACACAGCTGCGCAGGGGCTCCGGTTGCAGGGTGTCACTGGACACGGGCCACTGGCAGTAGCTGCCGTCAGAATGGCAGCTGACAATCAGATGCCCGTCCCGCTGCCAGCAGACGTTCTCCAGTTGCTTCACGGTGGGAAAGGAGAGAGAGAGTGCACGAAGGCTGGGATCAGGGGTGCGGTCCCATCGCCTGCACCCCCATGCCTCAGACGGGGACTGGATGTGTTATGTGGGGCCTGGGAGAACCATGTGGCACCGCTACCTGGCTGCTGAGGAAATGACAGAGCACACAGCTGCCCTGTAGGTCCCAGATGACGACAAGGCCCCGGCTGTAGCCGACGAGGATCTGGTTGGGGTCCCGGGGATGTTCCTGCAGAGCCTCCACCATCTCAAATGCCCGCCTGTGGCAGACCTCCTCTGGCAACCTGGGCGAGGGCAGCGCCGTGAGCCCACGTCACCGTCCACCGTTGGGGCATGGCTGAGAGCACGGCACAGCCATGCCCGCCATCCCCCGAAGCAGGGGCACTGAATGTGCCAGCATGGAAAGGCTGCCAGGACACATCATCAAGGGGAGAGAGAAGCAACGCATAGGACAGGGCAGCGATAGAGAAAACCCCCTAAGGACGCAAACGCAGGTGGCACATCTATAAGGAAAAGCAAGGAAGTGATTTCCAGAAAAGTCGATGTGGTGGTTACCTCTGGGGGAGGGAGGGAGCTGTGACAGAGAAGGGCAGGTGGGGGACCCTGGGGGGCTGGCAAAATTTTGTGTTTGCCCAGAGTTGGTTGCACAGACGCTCACTTAACAAGAATCCATTAAACCGTACACTCAAACTTAGTGCATTTCGGTAAGGTGTTGGTGTTTCATAAAAAAAAAGTTTTTAAGACCCACAAAACAAAACTCTCTATGTCAGTTGGCCTGGCCTTGAGCCTTGACCCCCTCCTCCTTTTCTGGGCCTGGAATGCTGATGTGAAGTTTGGAGGTGCTACAGCCAACAGAAGACCATGAGGTGGCAGGCACAGGACCAAGAGCCAATACCGAGGAGGGCGAGTAGGAAACAGAAACAGCCTGGATCCCAAGGGCATTTCTACGCTCAAACCCAAACCAAACCCTCTACATTTAGAACAAAGATTTAGACCAACAGGAGGGGTTCCCAGGGCACCCAGGCTGGGAAAGCCCAGCAGGGGCTCCTCCTCGACTAGACTCCCACGGGCGCGGGTAAGGTGGGCACTGGTACAGCCACACACTGAGGAGCAGGTCCTTCCGCCGTCCTGCCCACAGGCCAGGCGCCCCGGCTGAGCACCAGCCATGCCCGCCACCCTGTAAACAGTCCTGCTCTGACCATGGTCACGCTGCCCTGACTCTACCGTGCCCGGTGCTCAGAGGGACCCAGCCCCAAGCAGGAATCCTCCCAACCCAGCAATGCCCAGCCCTGCTTGACCATCACCCGGGGCCTGACGACTATGAGTGTTACAAGCCTGGTCCAGAGCCCTGAGGAAGGTCGGGCCTGAAGCAGCTCCACAGCCCAGCACCCTGGCCTCCTCCCTGCCCTTCTTCACTGCAGAACACTCCACGGCCATCAACCTGGCTCCTGTGAGCTCCTGCCGGACTCCTCCATCCCCTCCTGTTTTGGGCCCTGGCCCCCCTCCGCACCCAGACCTGATCTGACTCCCTCTCTCCCACGGACACCACCATTAAGGAGCAAAGATTCTGAAACGATCTCAAGAAACCTACAGGTTGTGGCCGCCAGGGATTTGGGGCCATGGAGCCTGCATGCAAACGAACATGTGGCAGAGACTCCAAAACACAAGCATCAGCAGAAGCTGCCCAGCGGATGCAGGGAGGTCTGGGCCCCGTCTGCCCCACTGTGGAGCCCCGGGGCTTTGAAAGAGGTGGTATCAGTGCCAAGAACGCTGGACTGAGAGTTGGTATCACTGCACAATCATTTTGAGCCTTGTTTTCCTTTTAAATGAGGTGACGAGTTACTCCCAAGACCCCTTTTAGTGCTGGGATGCTAACTCTTTTTTGGGGGTGAGATTCTCAATTTGGGGGACAGGTGGAGAGCTGAGAGTCTGTCCTCCCATCCCTACAGACTTCCCAGGAGAGAAATTATAAGCTCCTGAGGCATAACCGGGATGGAACGGAGAAGGCCACTCGAGGGGACAGGTTCCTCAGGGCACGAGGGTCTCCGGGCCCGGGGCTCACCGCTGCAGCACGGCATCTGAGCTGATCGTCTGGTCCTCCAGCGCGCGGAAAGCCGGCAGCTGCACCACGAACACACTGCCGCTCTCGGTGCCCAGGTAGAGCAGCTGGCAGGAGGAATGCGGCAGGACCACGGTGATCTGCGTGGCACTGGGGGCGGCCCTGCAGACGGGAATGATGGCCCGTGAGCTGGCTCTGACCAGGCAGGCGGGACCCACAGATAAGATCCCCCGACTCCCTCAGCGGCCCCAGGGAAGGCCATGCCTGTGGGGGGGGGAAGCAGGCCCGTGAGGTCCTTTGATGGGGTCCAGCGACTCAGGCCCAGACAAACATATTGTTTTTTTTTTTCTGCCAAGACAGGAGACAGATGGCAGAGAGCTGGGGCTAAGAGGCAGAAAAAAATCCCTTGGCGCCTCCCGCGTAGGCTCCGTGTGGGGTTGGGGGGAGGCGGGCCGCAGCCCTGCCAGCTCCTCCCAGGGCGCCCTGGAGTTGGTGCACGGGTCAGGCTGGCTAGGAGAGCAAAAAGACTGAGTTCTTACCCTGGGGGGCCACGCAGCGTGAAACTCTCATCTTCCTGCAGCTCTGACACCCCGCCTTTGACCTTCAGGCTCCACAGGTGCAGGCTGTTGTCGTCCAGCAGGGTGACCAGCTGGCACTAGGCAGGAAATGGGGCAGAAGCGTGCTGTCTCGTTAACCAGGGAGGGACAGCGTTCACCGTGACCTTTACACACTGGGGCGGCCCAGCCTGTGCGGGTCATTTCAAAGAGCCCCAGAACCAAGAGACCCCTGGCTACTGTTAGGGTGGCCGTGAACCGCAGCTGGGGAAAGGCAGGTTTGTCCCGGGTCCTCCCATCAGCACCAAACCCAGGGCCACCAAATGCCTGCCTTTCCATATGTCCTTTCTGGAAGCTGTGAAAGTAAGAAGGGCATGGGGGCAGGGGGGCCTCACCTGGCCAGGCAGGAAGTGGATCTGCACTACCGCGTTGTTCTCACGGTGCAGCCCCATGAACTCCACCCCCGGGGCACCATAGCTGGGAGTAGCAGGCTCAGGAAAAGCTCCAGAAGGCAGGACACCACCCCTGGGCCCACCTACGGCAGCCATGGCCGTGAGCCTTGGCGCTGAGAATCGTAACCAGGCTATGGCCGTGGCCTGGCGATGATTAACCAGCTGAGGGAGGGCTGAGTCGGTGGAAGCTGGGCCTCTGCCCTCCTGTGTACACACGCCCTGCAGCCTAGCGCTGCTGACTTGCACCCCCAGGCTCCCCGCACCTGCCCTGCAGCAGAGGAGGGAGTTACAGCTTTGCTGGAGGAGGTGCCGGCTGGGCTCTCCACGGGTGGTCCCCCACCTCCCAATTCCCCTAGGTCCCACCCTGGCTCACCCTGGGGGCTCAGGTCAGATTCAGGGGTGGGACTCCCAGACTCGTAGCCCAGCCCAGGCCAGAGGACCCAAGCAGCGATTCCCCATCCTGGAACCTGTGGGCTTGCCTCTGAAATGGACCCACTGGACCACGTCCAGCCTCAGGCCAGGGAAGGACTGTCCCCGCCAACCAACTAGGAGTCCTCTCTCGTGTGTGTGTGTGTGTGTGTGTGTGTGTGTGTGTGTGTGTGTGTGTACACGGGGGGTGTGCAGGGTCGGGGGTAGAGGGGGTGTGCAGGGTCGGGGGTAGAATCTGGAAGAGCAGCTGCCTTCGCACAGCTCCTCTAACCCAAGGCCACCCCGTCTCCGGTTTGGACAGAGCCCTGGGCCCAGTCTACTGATCCTTTGGGGGTGGGGCCCATCCCTGGTCTCCACTTACTGCATTCGGGGCTGACTCTTAAGAGGGTATTTGGAATGTCCCGGGAACAAGAGGGGTCATCTGCAACTTGCCTTTCTATGGAGGGTTGGGGGGGGGTCCTTCCTGAATCTCACCAATGCCAGGGCCCCTGGCCCTTCCAGGGCATCCCTGGGTGGGAGCTGGGAGAACGGAAAGGATACAGCTTGACGGCTCCGGAGCGGGTGCCGATGGCCAGGATGCGCAGAGAGGGGCTGTAGCCGAGGGCGCTGGGCTGGTGCGGGAAGCCGTGCTCCACCGTCTGCAACGAGAACCAGGCAGGCATGGGCCTGTAGACTCGTCCCCTCTGCCCCTCCACGGCCGGGGTCAGGGGGTCAGTGCCGGAGGGAGGAGCCGTAGCAGAGAGCCACCCCCAGCAGGAAGAAGGAATTCAGTCTCGTTCAGGTCCCCACCCGGACCCACCTGGGCCCCACCCTCAGTCCATTCCTGACCCGGTCCTTGGCCATATAGCCCTCCCTGGGAGCTCATTCTCCCGGGACACCGTGCTGGCCCCTTGCTCTCCAGGAACTCTGACCTGGTTCCTCCACCACCCGTACTGTGGGCGACCCACCCAGCCCTCCTGCAGGGGTGCGGGGGAAGCTCTGGGGGGCTGGCACAGGGGAGGCACCAGGTGGCTCAGGAAGCCCAGCTGCACCGCAGCTCCAGGCGGGCCCCTGGGGTCCGACGGAACCCACGGCTGCCCTTCCCGACTCTGGGCCACCGGAGGCTCCTCCAGCACTGAACATCTGCTCTGTCTCAAGTGCCTCGTTGCCACTATGAGTTCTCTTCCACCATCTTCCCAGGAAGGAAGCTTCTGGAGTGTTGTTGCAGACACATGCCTTGGCTCAGTTCTTATTATAGAAATAATACACATTGTAGAAAACTTGGAACATATAAAGGAGTTTGAAAAAGAAGACAAAGATCACCCACACTCCCACAACCGGAGTAACCCTTCCTAACAAGGGTATGTATCCGACTGTAAGCATGTACGGGCCTATACTTAAAAACAGACACCTCAGAGAAAGACAAATACTGTATGATATCAATTATATGTGGAATCTAAAAAATACAACAAACTAGTGAATATAACAAAAAAGAAGCAGACCCACAGATATAGCAAACAAACTAGTGATTACCAGTGGGGAAGGGTGTTAAAATTTTTTTTAGATTTTGGGACTTCCCTGGTGGTCCAGTGGTTAAGACTCCACGCTTCCACTGCAGGGGGTGAAGGTTCAATCCCTGAACTAAGATCCTGCACGCAGCGCGGTGTGGCCAAAATAAAATATATATATAACTTTTAAATGTTTTAAATAAAAAATATGAATAAAATAAAATAAAAACATATAGGAAGGATAAAAAAAAAGCCCAGAAACCTCACTGGGACCATGCCACATGGATATACATACAGACACATAGCTCTGTGGTCTGTCTTTCCACCTATAGCCAGCCCAGGCTGTTAAAAGCAGTAAAACGACTTTTTTTATTTTCGTCGTACGGTATGGCTTGCGGGATCTCAGTTCGCCAACCAGGGATTGAACCCGGGCCACAGGCAGTGCCGAGTCCTAACCACTAGACCACCAGGGAACTCCCTAAAACGACTTTTAAACGGCTGAAGAATATTCCTCAGGGGGAGGTGCCCTAACTCACCAGGCCTCTGTTATTGAACATTTACTTTGTTTTTAGAGGTTTTATAATTGCCAGTTGCATCGATGACTATTCTTGGGCTCCTATCTCTGCCTGCAACTCAGTATTTCCTTAGGCAGGTGTCCCAGGGGTGGAATTACAGGTTAAAGAGGTACGGATGTAAGCACTAGAGACTGAGACTGACAAACCATCTTCGGGAAGGTTTTCGGTTGTTTCTTAGTCAGCTAACCCCACTCCAGCCACCCCCCCCAGCACCCCCCTCCAACCCCGCCAGGGGATACTGAACCTGTAGAGCTATAGATTCGAGCAGAACAGAGGATGCCAGCCAGCGACTTCAAAGATTTTTTTTTTTTTTTTTTTTGTAAACCATGGAGACTGCCCTGCAGAAAAAGGGTGCCCCAATGAGGCAGCTCTCCTTAGGCCCAGGGCTCTACTCCGGGCTTCACTCGGCCTCCAAGGGGCAGAAGGAGATAAGTCCTGGTGACAGCTGGAGCGACAGCTTAGCAGACCCAACTGCTTTGCTGCCTGCCTGCCCACCCAGGCCAGTGGCTCGCGGACGGGGGCCCTGTGCTGGGGTTGGCCCAGGGATGAGAGCTCCAAAGAGTGCCTATTCTGGGGACACGTAGGTGTGAGGGCCCCACAGGCTTGGTTCTCTGCCAGGAACACAGTCTGCCCTGCAAATGGCTGTACCTGGAAGGGTCATTTGGGAGGGCAGCAGCACGCCAGCAGGAGCCGTCCCCCGGCCCGGCCCCCCAGGCCCAGGTTCCTGTTCAGCTATGTAAAAAATGCAGAGCCTGGAAAAGCCTTGGGGAGATAGCAGGGTATCTGGAATGTAAACATTTCCCAGGAAAAGGAGGGCAGGGCACGTGACTCGGTGTGTGGGACGAGCTTCCCCAGGAGCCCCCACTAGGCCTCGGCTGGCCCCAGGCTGCTGGGGCCTCGGGAAGTCAGAGGCCCGAGCTCCAGAGAAGGTTCCTGGGATGACAGCATTTCCCCATCATCACCAGCAGCCGCAGCTCAGGATCACAGTGTCTGGAATTTAGAGGACTCTGGGGGAAACACCCAGCAGGAGCCTGGTGGCCAGCAGGGGCCCAGACCCTGATGCCCAGTATAACAACCACAAGCCGTGTGTAGATCCTGAGCCCTTGCAATGTGGCTAGTGCCACAAAGGAACTGAACTTTTAATTTTATTTAATTTCCATTAACTAAATTCAAGGATGGACCCTTAACTCAGTAATTAGAAAACTTCCCAGGTATGTTCTTGGGTTCCAAAGGAACAGGGGCTGGAGTCAGGCAGACCAAAGCTTTGAATCTCCTTTTTCAACTGTAAATCTTCCAAACTCTAAATATAGATCACTTATTCCTAAAGAAAATTTAATGGCCAAATTGAGATGTGCTGTTGACTAGATGTTGAAACAATAATATTTTGGATATATTGGATTAAACAGAATATGTTATCAAAATAATGTTACTTGTTTAAAAAATTTTATAATGCGCTTCTAGAACATTTAAAATTACATATGTCTCATATTATATTCCTATGGGACCAAGGTGCTACCCTAGACGTTTTTACCTCGGGCATCAGCAGGAAAGTCAAGCCAAAGAGAAAACAGTCTGCAGCTTTTTGTCAGGTGCTCAGGCCACACACGTTATCCTATCAACTCACTGGCAGGAAGTTCTCCTAACATCTCACCTGAGTCACACCTGCTGCGGATCAGTTCTTTTCCCTAGCCCAGAGGGAGACAAAGGTCAGGCCCATCGTTCAGTCACTCATACTCATTCCTCATTTCTTCAGGGTCCTGAGGACACTGTGCCACCCCTCACTCCCGAACCACCTTCTTTTCCATAGGCTGGTTTAGAAAGAACAGGAACTGAGTCAGGCCCATGAAACTTAGAATCCCCAACACCACTTAAAAGGTGACCGGACTTGGACGAGCTGCTTTGCCTCTTTTCGCACGTGGTGACCGCGGTGGTGCTAATGGCTGCGCTGAGTGGGGGCGGGGCTGTCCTTGGCTCCAACAAGATGAGCCTCAGGACGACCACCTGACCACCTGACCACCTGACCGCGGCCTCACAGCGCACACAAGCCTTGCCTTCCTTCAAAGGTTCTCCCTCATTCCCTCGTATCCCTCAGGGCATCTTCTCCAAGTTGACCAAGCCTCCCTCAAAAACAGAATAAGGGGTGGGAACTTCATGGTGACCCTGACTGGCTGGGGCCAAGAGGATGGATTCAAATGTAGACAGTGTGGTGACAGGGGATTCCCCAGGTCCCAGAGGGGAAGCGACTCTGCTTCAACATGCAAATGAGACCCACAATCCCTGAATGAGGCAACATGATATGATGAGGTAAAGCGAGTCATGAGCTCAGGGAACTGGCCGAGCAAGGAGGCGTGGGGACCCCAGGCTAGTTACGAGAGGCCCAGGGGGTCTTGCTGGGAATGAGGAAGGGAGTGATTTGGATGTGGGGAGAGAACAGAGGTCAGTTAATTGAGGGGAACAGGGAGGAGCTGGACACCCAGGGCCCGAGAAGCCTGGGGAAGCAGGAAGTTTCCACGAGGCCCCTCTGCCTGTGCTCCGGCTGCCTCCCAAGGTGGGGTGCCCTTCCCATCCCCTGGTTCCCCCTCCCTCCGACTCCTAACAGCCTTTTAAGACGTGGTTCCCCCCACTGCAGCCGCAGGTCCACGTGGACAGGGACCCCTCCAGGCTGGTTTAGGGTTTAGGTACAGTTCCAGGACCCCAGAGCATAGAAGGTATCTGACCTCCCTTAAAGAAAGCAGCCCCTGGGGCACAGGAGGCGCTCAGCCCCAGGGGTCTCCTGCTGTGGACTTCCAAGGCACACAACGACCCCGATCAGCCCTCCGCCCAGGACAGCGGGCCCGGGTTCCAGGGCCGGCCCTCCAGCCAGAGACCCCAGCTGTCTCCAGCTCAGGTTCAAGCTAGGAGGCTGACCAAAGTGGGGTGTCCTCCCCTACCTCCTGAGCTCAGCATCCAGCCTACGTGGCACTGCCCCCACCCTGCTACCTGGCTCAGGTGACCTCTGCCAAGGGAAGAGAGAACAATGAACTCTTTTGACAGAGAGTTGGGAAAGGAGAGATTTCTAGGAGCCGCCAAACTGCAACATTAGCCTGGTGTGGGAGAGAAAGCCCATCTGTCTCACGCCGGCTCCAGGACCCCATTTCAGGTTCCCGGAAGGGAGAGAGCAAAGGTGGTTTGTCTGAGAGCGAGGGGGCCCTTCGTCCTGCCCCCAGCAAGGGGGGACCCTGTCCAAGATCGAGGGCTGAGGAGTCCCTAGCACTTGCTGGGGGGCAGGAAGGAAGGCTGCCCAGGGGCACGGGGTGGGAGGGTGTGCAGGGGGTGGGCTGGGGGACAGGGAGGCACTGCCCCGTACTGGGTGTGGCCAGCCCAGATTCCTGGCGGTGGCAGCAACCTGGCCCTCCCTGTGCGGCTGTCACCTGACACCAGGGGCCCAGCCATGCAAAAGCCAAGACCAAACCGCCTGGCCCTGGACGGGGCAGCTGGTCAGGAACACACTGTTTGTTCAGGGCCTAGGGTGGGGGAGGGTGGCCCAGGCAGGAAGGGCGGCCAGCGGGTTTCACCAGGGGAGGCAGGGCCTCGAGGGTATTTTCAAGGAAGGGGTTTTAATTTAACATGAGCTTACATCCCCTTGTCCCCTCGGAGTCACTTCCTCCCTCCTGAAGGGCCCAGTGGGTCCCGCAGTCCCCTCATTTGGTCCTCAGTGGCCCTGCTGGCACTGCCAGCTGACCTCTCTGTCTTCCCAACAGGCCTGAGGACCCGGCACCCGGCACAGGTGAAGAGACAGAAGGCCGCACCCTGAGGCCACACGGCTGTGGGCAGATGGAACCGGCAGCCGCATCCCCAGCCAGTGCCCCCTCCAGGTAACTCAGGCTGTGCGAGCCTGGAGGCCTCAGTTTCCTCACCTGCAGAGTGGGAACAGCGCCCACCTGTGAGTCGTCAGGAGGCTGAGGCAGACCCTGTAGGGCATCAGCTGTGTGTGGGCGCCATTCAAAGCAATTTAACTCACTCAGCCCACCAATCTGGGTGTAGGGGTGATTATAACGCCCACTTTACAGATGAGGAAACCGAGGAGCAGAGAGGTTAAGTAACGTTTCTGCAGTCACTCATTGAGGAAGCAGCACAGCTGGCATCTAGACCCAGGCCGCCTGGCTTCAGAGTCCCCGCCCCAACCACTGCACCACCTGGCCCCTTTGCTGCTTGGCATGGAGCCCTTGGTGAACCGGAGCTGCCCCTCGGACAATCAGTCGCCAGCAGGGGGTTCAGAGCATCTGTCCACAGACACAGCTCCTTCCCAGGTACCGAAGCCGAAGAAACAGGACATGCCGCTCTCGGCCGCCGGGGGCCATGTCCCTGCTCTCTCTGAGGCACCTCGCTTGGTGTGGGTGTCAAGGAGTTTGGCCAGAAGGTACTGGAGGGAGAGGCCCAGCCGGTGTCTGAAAGCCTCTTGGACTGGCCTATGATGGCGCCACCGTCCCACCTCCCAGCTCACTGCCCTGCAGACCGGCGCTTCCGGGATGGACACTGCCTGCTTCCCCAGACGTGAGGCTCAGAGCTCCAGCTCTGTGTATCCCACTGTCTGCTGGGACCCACCCTCACCCGAGGGTGCCAAGATTCTCCAAACTGAACCTCGAGCCAGATAACATTCACAGAGCTGTGCTGATACTGGAACCACCAGCCACTTAGGCCCTTCAACTCATACATTAACTCGTTTAATCCGCACACCCACACTGTGGGGTGGCTTCTGTTACCCTCTCCACTTAGAGATGAGTAACTTGTCCAAGGTCACCCAGCTGGTGAACCCAGGCAGTCAGGTGCCGAGGCTGGCGCCACTCACCCCTGGGCAAGAAGACTGCCTCTCGATAAGTGGACGATCACCACTGCTGCTGTTCTGTCCAAATCGAACGTATCTCTTTCCTCAACCCTGCTCCTCGCCCCCCCTGGGCTCCCCAACCCAGTGGGCGGCACCACTGCCCAGCCAGGATGCAGGACACCCACCTCCCTTCCCTCCTACACTCCGTCTATCACCAGGTCTCATGAACCTCTCGCCCTAAACAGCTCTCAACCAGGGGCTATTTTACTGGCCAGGGGACACTGGGCAGTGCCTGGAACATTTTCGGTTGTCACGTCTTGGGGAGGCAGGGCCAGGGATGCTGCTAAACAGCCCCACAACCCAGTGGGCCCCAAAGGTCAACGGTCAAGCCCTGCGCCCCACCCCCACTGCTGGGCCCCAGTCAGTCAATGCAACGTCTCCTAAGTGCTCTGAGCTTACCTGCTGACTGAAAGGTAGGGGGGAAAAAAAAAAAAAAAAAAAAAGGTCTCTGCTCAAAACTCACCAGGTTCCGGAGTGTCAGACCCAGATTCCCAGGTTCCAGCCTCCCTTGACCCTACAGCTGACCTCACAGCCAGGGGGCCGGGGCAGGGCTGGCGTGGGTAGGACCACCCAGGCTCCCAAACCTTCCAGGATCTGGACTCACCCTCCAAGCCCAACCCTTCGGGCTCCACCATTCACCCAGAACCTAGATGAGATAAGTCTAAGCCCCTCCCCTCACCAACACCCCCCCCCCCAAGACGTTCCCCTCCCAGGAAGTGGAATTTTAGACCGTCAGCCCCCTTCCTTCCACCAGACTATAAATGTCCTGGAGGGCAAAGGTCTTGTCTGAGATTCCCAAAGCCCCAGTGCTGGGCTGTGCAGGTACTCAATGCATGCTTCTTGGAAGTGAATGGGAGGAAGAAGGAATTCCAGGAGCCTCCCCTCCCCCTCCCCAGCCAGGCCTGGGGGTGGGGCAGTCCAGTTTGGGGGCACGGGGCGGGGGGTGGGGTGGGGGGGGAATGATTCTTCTGCCCCAGCCCCACCCCAGCCCCACCCTGATGCTGCACAGTTGGAACTTGGGGCGGGGGTTCATCCCTCTTCACTGAGCCTGTCTATCCGGTTTCCACTGGAATTGGCCACCTTTTTGGGGTGTGAGATCCCAGCATCATCAGAGGCAACGGAAGGCGACAGGGGTCACCCAGCCGCCGTGGCGGATGCTGAGGTTCTGAGACCCACACCCAACACCCATGGGCTGCTCCCTTGGAAGTGAGAATGGCAGGCCGCCGGGGCCCAGAGGTGCCCCATTCATAACATATGCACACCCACATCCCAAGGTCCAAAAGCCGTACCCACAGCTTCCTTCCCCCAGTGGGAGGAGGTATTCACATAGGGAAGCCCTGATCCCAGACGCAGCAGCCTCACAGCCTCAGGTCAAGAAAATCAGAGGAAACCGGCAGAGCAGGTTGGGACCCTGACTCGCCTCGAACAAGCCCCGAGAGCTCTCTCTCCCTGGGAGGCAGGCAGCCCCTGAAAACAGCACCTGACACTCCTGGACCACTGTGCCTAGCACTTCAATGATCTAATTCCGTGCAATCCTCATAGCAAGCCTGTGCAGTGGGTGATGGGCACAGGGTCATCCAACTTCTAAGTGGCTAGGCTGGATTTGAAGCCCACCCGTCAGCATGTCCTGGAGGGGTCCTGGGACCCCTGAGGGGAAGAGCATCTCGCTGCTCCCCTTCCTGCAGCCCACCTTCCAGGGTGGAGGGAAGCTCAGGCATGGAGGCCAAGGGCCTAGATCAAAGCAGAGGTGAGAGGAGCTAATGACCCCGAACCGGCTGCAGATTGCTAGGTGGCCTCGGAGCTCATAAGCCACCCTGTGTTCCTTCCCCTTTACAGGCCAGCCCCCAGGGAAGCCCCATGATCGTGGGTAAGAGGACACCCGCTTGGGGGGCCTTAGGAGCAGGTGTGGAGTTGGGGTGGTCAAATGCCAACCCCGGCACCTTCTCCCAGGTGCCTCTCCCCACTCACCCAGGCCTAGAGCCGGCCAGAAGGAATCCTGTGTTCTGCCTGCAGGGAAAGCTGTGTTTTCCTTTGGGGGTAATTTGAGGAGGGAGGGAACGGCCATGGCCTGGGCCCCAGGGCTCCAAGGAAACTACCATCACGGGAACATTGTTATACTTTGCAGGGTTCAAAGCACTTTCACCTTTCCCGGCCCTAGGCCTCCTCCATAACCCCGTGAGGAGGGAGGCAGGACAGGTTGTTTTATCCCCATTTTACAGGTGGGGAAACCTAGGCTGGAAGAGGCGGGGTGACCTGCAGAGGTCACACAGCCAGCGAGAGACACGGGACAAGGAGAGCTGACTCCTGGGCACCCTGTCACCCTTTCCCAGGAAAGCCTCTAACCAGACCCCATTTCCAAAATCCAATTCCCAGGAGGCATAGCAGGCAGTGCCAAGTAAGTACCTTAGTCCAGGTAAAAGCGACCCCAGCGCCAGCCCCAGCCTGTGGGGAGGGTGATATCTTTTGTTTGTTTGTTGGGCCACGCAGCGCAGCTCGCGGAATGTTAGTTCTCCAACCAGGGATCGAACCCGCGCCCTCGGCAGTGAGAGCGTGGTGTCCTAACCACTGGACTGCCATGGGATTCCCTGGGAGCGTGACAGCTACGTGCCTGCCATAAACGCGCGGCTGGCCCTCCACTCCCCTTACCTTGTTAAACTGGAAGAGGTCCCGCTTGAGCCTCTCCCTCGCAGGGTCATGTCCCGGCCTCAGGAACCTCCTCATCTTGCTGCGCACGGGCCCCCTGGGGAAAGGGGGGCAGCTGCTGAGCACCGGGGAAAGGAGGCCCGGCGCCCCAGAGCCCGACCCGGCGCCCAGCTTAGGCAGCCTCTCCCCAAGCACGGCAGGCGGCCGCCCCCGGGCCGGGCCAGCTTCACCCTCGGCTTCCCCACGCCTCACGCCCCATCCGTGGAGCGCGGTTCCCCGACAGGAAACCGGAGGGAGCTCTGGACCTGGAGGCCGGAGCTGGTTAATGCTCTGACGCTTGCTCCCGGCCACCTGTGGCCTAATAAAGCCAACAGGAGAAGCTGGGGGAGGAAGCCATTTAGCCCAGCTTTATGGGAACAAGGAGGGCCAGAGGCCCTGAGGTTTTAAAGCTTAATTGTTAACCTGTTTTCTGAAAAACCATAAAACTCTGGCTAAACAGAAAGGGAAACTTCACAAGCCTCTGTCTCCAGAGCCGGCTGGAAGGTGGGAATGCAAAGGCTGTCCACCTGGGCTCCCAGATCAGAACCCCCGATGGGGGAGGGGAAATGCCCCCACAACTCCAGGCCAGGGCCCAGCAGAACTCCCTCGGGGGGGTCAGCACACCTGGGCAGGTTCTTCCTTCTAACTTCAGGGAAGGCTCTCCAGCGACTCTGGGCTTAGGCTGCTCCCACCCGCCACAGCCGTCCGGAACCCGAGTGAGTGAGGTGCAGAGCACACAGTCGGGGGGTGCTGGCCCATCCCACCCCACAGCCGGGGCCCACGGTGGAGCTGGGTCCACCCCCACGGCTGCTGGGGGTCTCTCTCTGGAAGCCCAGGCTTCCAGGCTGCCCCACCTCCCACCCTCAGCTCTCGCTCTCCAGTTCCAGCTCCCCTGGGCTCTGATGGGGTGGGTGTGCTCGGAAAGGCTCCCTTTCCCATGGGCCCAGTGGAGACTAATCAGGAGAAGAAATCTGCTCCCAATAAAGAAACCAGCTCAAGGCCCCAAAACTGTCCTCCCACCATAGAATGCATTCCCAATCCAAGGGGAACTATTTCTGGCTCATCCTTGGGGGAAGGGGGTGGGATCACATGTGCTCCAGCTTCCGGCTTCCAGGAGCACAACCTCCCACTGACCACAGGACACCAAGGCCCGTCCTCGGAAACACAGGGGCTCAGGCCCACCCTGGAAATGGCTCCATTCACGCCTGACACTATAAGGGAAGGAGGCAGAGCCAGTCCCTGCCCTGGAGGAGCTTACTCTGGGGTAGGGGCAGGTAAAGACAGGACAGTGCACAGTGCCGAGTGCCCTCACGGGGAGGCACAGGGGCACCCGGCCCAGCCTGGGAGGCAGGGGAGTGTCCTACGGGAGAAGAAGGTAGTTAAGCTGAGACCGGAAGGATGCCCTGAAGTTTCTGGCTTCTTGAAAGGTGACAAAAATTCACCATCAGGCCAAGACTTTGCATATGAATGGACCCTGGCAGGCACACGCGTGGCAGAGTTGGAGGGACTTTCTGGCAGAGACGCACATCCCAGGGCAATCCAAACATCTCCAGCTGGGAACAGGCGGAGACCAGCCCTCAGAGCGCCTCACCTTCTGGGGACACCAAAAAGGCCACCACTTGTGAGAGGGGTGGAGAGCAGAGGTCTGTGCCTTCACATTTTGGGGAGCCAGAGCAGAACGGAGAGCCCCACTTCTCCAAGGAACAGCAGGTGGGCGGGAAACTCCCAGGTGCTCACTTGACCCGAGGGCCCGCAGGGGGTTCAGGGAACAAACACGGGAAAGTCCCGGAGGCTCCTGGGCCTGGGAGTGAAAACAGACTTGGGGCCTGCAGCGACCTCGTCCTCCTGGACAAACAGCTGGGCTGGTGGCCTCGCATTCCAGCCATGGGGGAGGGTAGCGCCAGCTCATCAATCTGCCACCCCGGGCTCCTGGCGATGCCCCCTCTCCCTCTCTCGGCCCAGGTCACTGGGTCAGAAGCCAGAGGAAGCTGGGAGGGACGCCCTGGAGGAGGAAACGGGCCTGCAGACTCCAGGGAGAGGCCACCCTGGGCTCTGCCCCGGGGACCCTCTCAGGCTGCAGGGTGGGGACAAGAGGGCACAGGGCCATCTGTGCCAAGGACCCACACAGGCTCAAGGGTGACACCGCACAGTCCCAGGGGCAGACGTGCAGGTAGGAGGGAGGGAGACAGGATGCGGAGCTGGGTGGGAGAAAGCCCCACTCGGGGAGGGCGGGCGGGCACTCCATCCACCCGCTGCCCCTTGGAGCCCCTGCTGCCTACCAGGCACTGGACCAAACCTTTGTGCGTTAGAACAAGGTGCACCTAAACCTCATCCTGGATGTTCGTTCTCCTTCCAGAAGCCTCCCTGGAAGGTGAGTGGAATATCCCTACTTGGCAGACATGGAAAGAAGACCACAGAGGCCGGGCAACTCATCCAAGTCACTAAGAAGGTACCAACAGAACCCAGATTTGACCCCAGGTGTGGCAAATTCCCCAATCTTAGGGCTCTGGGAGGCAGCAAAGGATGCACCGACAGGACAGAGGATGCCTAGTTACAGCCGTGCAGTTCAAAGGCGCAGACACATGCAGACACACACACTCCCACATGCCTTCAGCTCAGAGCCAAGCAAGCAGTGTGGGTCCTGGCCTCTGGTGAGGTCTGGCTGGGCAGGGCCGGGGGGCCTTGCCTGGACCTGCCACTCATTCCAGCCGGGGGCTGGAACACCACTGGCCTGGGGTGTCGGAGCCAGGACCTTCAGCGTAGCTCCCAGTACAGAAAAACTGCCCACGTCAAGGCATAAAAAAGTGCCATCCCTTCTTGAAGGCGGACAGGTCTGGGACCGGCTGGACTTACCTCCAAGCAAACCCTCAGCTCCACTCACCCCAGGCAAGAGGTTCTCTGCGGAGAAGCTTCAGGAACCTGGGCCTGGAGCTTCCTGATGTGGAACAGATCCTACCTACTCAACCCACTCCTGAGGGGGGCAGGGAGACGTAAGGGAAAGAGGCCAGGGCTTGGGACCCACAGCCAGGGCTCAAGCACCACAGCTCGGCTCCTCCAAGCTGGGTGGCAGCCCCCCGAGGTCCAGAGAGCTTGTCTGCTGTGAACAGTGGGAGCAATGCCAAAAGCCAGAGCCTGGCACGGAGCAAACACTGTCTGAGGACTGGGCATACAACCGTGACAGACAAACAAGATCCTCTAGTTCACCAAGCTTACATCCTTGCAGGGGAGCGCATGACTAAGAGGTACACAAATCAGTCAGCGGAATGGTTTCAGAGAAAGCTCAGAGCCTACAAGGAAATAAGGGAAGATGCTCAGATGCAGTGACCAGGCTTTGGTGGTCGGAAGGACTCAGTGAACCTTCCCGGGTCTGGGTCCGCGCATTTGCCGTTCCTTCTGCCTGGGGCTCTTTTCCTCCAAATACTCACGAGCCTCCCTCCCTCGCCTCCACGCCAACGTGTGTGCACGCTGAATGAATGAACAGAGGTGATAACACCTCCACCCAGTCCTGAATGGTAGGAAGTGGTCAGCCACGGGAGGACTCGGGGCAGGGCGTGTCAGGCAGCTGGAGCAGGCTTCCGTGTGCCACGAGGGGCTGGGCGCAGGCAGCAAGGAGGCATGACAGGGGTCGGAAGGGGGGCCTGGTGGGCCACAACAAAGAGCTTCAGTTTGACCCTACTGGGAAGCCCCTGACAGTCCTGGGCAGGGGCCTGATGTGGTCCGCCCTCCCCTCCCCGACCCCATGTCCCCCTCTGCTTGGCCCTGTGTCCATCTCCTCAGCCCCCACACCAGCCCCATTCACTGTGGTCTCCGTGCTTTTGTCTCCACGTTTCTCTCTGAAATAATCTTGCCCCTCAAGCAGCATACAAAAAATCACCTTCCCAAAATCGTCTCCCCCTGAACCCATCTGGACCACGCTCACCGTGCTCCCTCGGCGCTTGACTGTGCCTTATGCTAAAATGATGCCTAAAACCACTGTGGACTCGGGCACTCGTCTAGCTCTGTGGATGGTCTCCCCCACCTTGTCGTGCTGGTCACTAAGCTGCTAGGAAAAATCAGAAGCAACCTAAGCGGCCAACAACAGGGGGCAGGTGAAGGGTGCTCAGCCCGACGATGGAAAGTGTACAGTCATGAAAAGGGCAGGAGACAATGGCCATGGAAACATATGTCCAATGTATCCAAGAGTCAGATAGAATCTATAAAAAATATTCACATAAGTCGACAACACAGCGGAAGGGTTATGGGATTACTGGTGATGCTTTTTCTTCTTTCTGTTTATCTGCCTCCCAGGCAGGGGAAATAAGAGGATCACACGGGAGGGGCCCAGGTGGTGGTCAGGTGTGAGGGCGGCCCTGCGCTCACAGTTGGCACTCAGTCCTGTTGGGGGATCGCTCCTGCCACCGACCACCTCCCTGCCCCGCCCACAGCTATGGACACCAAATGGGCACAGAGGCAGGGAGTAGACAGGTGGGTGGAACCAGCTGTGTGACCTCAGGCTTCAGGGGCCCCAGGGTCCGGGGCGAAAGGATGTTACTACTTTACAGGCTGTGACCGGTGGGGCGGCTGTGAGCTTCAACAGGAAGGCCTGGGAGGGGCTGGCAAGCTCTCAGGTGCTGTTTGCTTCAATGCCGCTTCTACCGCGAGGGATGTGGGGGAAGAGAGTTCAGGGGCCCCCCAGGCTGAGGAGCCCCCCAAGTCTGACGCCAAGAAGGGTTTGAGGCAAAGACTGGGGAAGGAAGGAGCTCCAAGGGTCCTGGCTTCCTGCGCTGGGGGTGCCACCTGGCTAGAGCACAACCCGTGGCAGGGGGGCTTCCTGAGAAGAAACACCTTCTCCATCCCCTGAACTTCTAAAGATTGCCCAACCTCGGCCTCCATTCCTGTCCACTGCGCCCTCTGTCCGTGTCCAGACCTACCTCTGAGCCCCCCTCCCTGCTCTGCCAGGCTCTCTGGTCCCTCGGGGGCAGGCGCTTAGGGTACAAGGTTGGCCGGGCCATGAGGTTTCTGACCTGTGGCTGATTCGTACTCATTCTCCCCACAGGTCTGTGCCGCATGCGTGGAGCTGGCCTGAAGAGTCCCCTGCGGGCAGCTGACCTGGTGATTCCCTTCCCTCTCACTGCTCTAATCATCCAACACTGTTGCCCACCAGCGAAACATACCAGGGCCTAGAATTGGTCTCCCCACACCCTGATGCCCACCCTGGAAAAAAACAGGAGAGCTGCGTACCTGGCAACAGGCTAGCAAATTCACACCCTGTCTTCCCTTCCCATCCTCTGCTCAGACCCTGCGGCAGGGATGCACATAGACCCTGCCCCCACCCCTGCATCTCAGGAGCTCAGGGCAGAGACCAGTGGAGGCAGAGAAGAAATAAATGCAGGCGAGTGGGCTTGTCTCGGCTCCCCGCTCTAAGCAGCAGGTCTGATGGTGGCACAGGGAGGAAGAAGGGGGTCCCCAGAGCAGACGGCTCGTCCCACGCTGGCACTGTTTGGGGTGCCTGGGCTAACCTATCCCCAGGAGACCAAGGCTTGGCCAAGCTGCGTCAGCCTGTCCTGGAGGTGTGTGATGGGCCAGCCCCCTAGAAGGTCCCTCCGCAGCCTGGGCATTTCCACTGAGCTGCTAAGAGAGGCTACCTCCGGAAGCAGGACTCTGGACATCTCAGGCCCACGGGAGAGAAGGCTCTTGGAGCCACAGTAGCACCTGCTCGTGTTCACGATCTCCGGGAGCACGCACGGCACGAGGTGCAGTCCCAGGCTCCCCTCCGCTCACGCTTCTCACAGCCGGCTGCTGCTAAGCTGCCCTCCCTCCCCCGACATCCTGCGTGTGGCTTTGGCCTCCGTCTGCCGGGTGTGAGTACGCCCCTGCACCTCCCACGGCGGGGAGTGGTAAGAGAGGGCTGTAAGCAGCTGGGGCAGCTGCTGACCCTTGGGCACCTGTCCGTCCCAACTCAGATGCCCACGGCTGCTTTGCCAGCGCCTGAGTTATCCTGGGAAACCCAATCTCCCAGAGGCACCGGGCAGCCCCTGGCCAGCAGCTTAGCAACCAAACCTGGGCAGAAAGGGCACCTCTGTGGAGGTGGCACTAGAACACAGAGAGAGAGGGGGTGGGAACCACAGAATTGTTGTCGCTGCTGTTGTTAGGTAATAAAAGGGATTGAGAGGGACTGTGGTCAGATGCCACTTGAAGCACTTTACAAGCATCGTCTCATGTAATTCTTACAATTACTTACGAAATAGCCAATTCTGAGAGCTACGGAGCCCGGGCAGTAAGAGTCCAAGTCCCAGTCTGAAAGCCAACCAGGCTGCAGACCGTCCGCTCAGTTCAAGCCTCCCTCCCAGGACAAAGGGGCTCGCCAACAGCAGGCTGGATGGGACCACCGGGGGTCAGCAGCCAGAGCCTGACCTGGCCCTCCACCCCCCACTGTCCATCCCTCGGAGCCACAGGCCAGTCCCACAACCCTGGGAGGGCCCTCCTGCCACCCCCAGGCTCTTCCTGCAGGGTGGAGCGGGAAGTCGAAATGCATGCGTCCTCCCCACATCCCCATCCTGGGGGCCTCAGTCCCCTTCTGCAATCCAGCACCAGCCTCTTTCCAGGGAAGTGACAGATTGGATGTGGTCAAGCACAAGGAAAAGCAAAGCAGTTGTGGGGAGAACACTGACGACTTGCCCGGGGTGGGCGTGGGTGGGGGTGGGTAGGCTGCCTGTCTCATCCCATCAAGCTCCATCCCACGGCCTCCGACTTGCCTCAAAACTTGAACGGCTGACCCAAGCAGCTTCCAGGCTACGTCATCTCCAGGAGGGAGGGACCGGGCCCCGCCTGACCTGTCCATGGTTGTATCTCCAGTGCTTAGTGCCCTCACACCTGAGAGGCACCCACAATTTATTTAAAGAACTCCCTCACCTCCTGCGAGTCTGTGCTCAAATGTGACCTTTTTGATGAGGCCCATCCTGACCACTGTTTAAAGTTGCAACCTGCCCCCCTCCCGAGGGGTCTTGATCCCCGGCTTTAGTTCTTACTCTATAGCTCGTATTGCCTTTTAACAGATTATTTATTACCTACACTCATTTCCGGTCACTCACGCTTCCCATTCTTTAGAATTTGAGTCCTGTGATGGCAGAGACCTTTGCTTGGTGCAAGGATTATGCCTGGTGTCTAAACCACACCGCACATACAGAGGCACCAATAAATACCTGTTGAATAAATGAACAGCTGGGACTGAACGGGGATCAGTTAGGCGAAGGTGTTCTCCAGTCAGGAGCACTGGCCCTAAAGAGCACTGGGCCGGGGCCCCACGGGGTCCTCAGGGAACTTCCCCGTCCTGTTCTCAAGTCTCTGACCAAGGCCAGGGCCATGTGTCTATCACGCCTGACATCCTGCTTGGGGATACCCTTACAGGTCCTGCCTCAGCCCCAGGCTCCAGGACACCCAGCTCCTTGGCAAGTAGATCCAACAATAACATTATTTACTAGAATCAAACAGTCCTGTGCCCAGTGCCTCTCATCAAACCCTGGGAACACCGAGTCCGGTGTCTCGAGAAAAGTCTCCCGTCTCTGCTGAATTCCTGAAGGGTAGAGTCAGGTACCTAGAAGCTTCCCTGTCCCCACGCCCAGAGGAGCCTCTCCTAGTTCAAGAATTCATTGTGGTTCCTGGGAAGGGGAAGGAGTGGAGTGACTCTTCAAAGGACCAATTTCCTCTGAGAGGCAGGGCGGGGAGGGAAGGCCACCCCCAAGGGAGCTGGGCAAGCCCCACGGTGACAGGGCACAGGGAGAGGAGGCTTTCCCGGGGAACCCTAGGGAGCCAGGGCTGGAGAAGAGCGAACAGTACTGGTGGCCCTACTGGGGGACGCCCATCTTCCGTCCCATACCCCTACTTCTCCCTGAAAACTACTCCTGGGCAGGGGAAAACAAAGTTGCCAAACAGACCTGGCATGCCTCAGGAGACCCAGGAGGAGCCCTGATATGATATCGCCTGATGAGATAAGAAGGCCTCTCCGAGCTGAGTACTCAGGATAAGTGAGTCCAGGCAGCCAACCCAGGAGCAAGGGCCATTGGCTTCTCGGGCCTCCACCCGGGCCCCCGATTCAGGTGTCTCAAAAGCTGCCTCTGACACGTCAGGAAGGACCCTTCAGGGAACACCACATTGCCCCTGGAGACTCTTGCCAGGGATGCTCAATGTCTCCAATGCGGTAGATAGGGGGTCACAGACTGACAGCAGAGGAGCCAAACTTTCCAGCTCCGTGTAACATTTTCTCTAGGGGAGGGAGGGTCCTGGGGCCAGGAAGTCCTGGCAGGAGAGGATACCCCTTCCCTAAATGAGGTTGAAAGGAGGCACTATGGAGCTCACAGGAAATCTCCTTAATGACAACAGAGCAGCACAGGAATGTGCTACCCCAACCTATCCACCCACCAGGGTGCAGAATGCATACAGCCAAGCCTCCCCCTGAGCAGAAAGCAAAGCAGATTAGATTGTACACACACACTCCTCCTCCCAGGAAAGGTCTCCCAGCTGGGGTCTGGCCGTTAGGCCTCACTCCTGGCTTTCCCAAGGAGCAGCAGAAGTCCCAAGGGCCACTGGAACCCGAAGTGAGGTTAGGAGAGGCCACTGCCCTCTACCTCTGCTCTCCAAGGAGCAACATCCTCGTTCTAAAACTTCTGATCTCCAGAGGCTTTCAGAAATCAGGATTTCTGGACAGAGAAGCCAAATTCCCTCACAACCCGTCAGGCACATCCAAAAGGCCCAGGCATCTGCCCAAATTCCCGCAAGTGACCACGCTTTTTATGCTTCGTGGGGACGCTAAGCCGCCCACCCTCACTTGGCACCAGCTATGTGCCAGGCCACACGTGTTTATGACATTTTTCATCCTCTCGTCAACAACTGTAAAAACAAGGCTTGCTGAGGTTTGGTTAAGTGACAGAGCCAGGGTCATCCAGCAAGAAACCGGCAAGGCACAATTCAAAACTACACCTGAGTCTGGAAAGACGCTAAAAAACTTAATGAGCACTATATCTGAGGAAAGACTGTGAGGCTCGAGGGAGAAGTTTTTTCCTGTCTCATTTTACACTTTCTAAAACACTTCATTTGCCCCAGTGGGCTCCTATTACCTTTTTTATTTTTTAAACCAATGGGGTCACCTGGGATTAAGGACCTTTTTCTTTCTTTTAATGCTATTGCGCATTAAAGCGCTACTAAGTACTAAGTTACTAAGTTATTAAAATTATATTAATCTGGAACTTCCCTGGTGGCGCAGTGGTTAAGAATCCACCTGCCAATGCAGGAGACACGGGTTCGATCCCTGGTCCGGGAAGATCCCACATGCCGCGGAGCAACTAAGCCCGTGCGCCACAACTACTGAGCCCGCGTGCCTATAGCCTGAGCTCCGCAACAAGAGAAGCCACTGCAATGAGAAGCCCGCGCACCGTAAGGAAGAGTAGCCACCGCTCGCCGCAACTAGAGAAAGCCCCCACACAGCAACAAAGACCCAATGCAGCCAAAAATAAATAAATAAATAAATAAATAAAATTTTTAAAAATTATATTAATCTGCTGCTAAAGGAGATACTCCATTGCCTCAGGGAAAAGTAGGGATGCAGGATGACCCCCAGACCTTGGAAACACTGCCCAGTGGCTCCCACAGACAGTGGCCCAGTCTAACTTCAGAGAATAGGAGCAAGCACTGGTCAGAGCCCCCAGAGCTGGGTTTGAGCCCTCACTGACATAAGTGAGCACTGTGGGCAGATAGTTGAAGAAAACCAAATCTGAATCCCCTGTGCATAAAATAAAGAAGTTGGACCATTCCCATCCTTCAGCTCACAAAGACCCAGACTGTTCCTCAGAAGCCACTTCTGACCTTGGCTTCCCCTGGGCTGGGCCAGGGCTCTTCTGTACTGCTGCTCGGTTCCTCCCATCTGGGGTTTCCTGTCTCCCTGACACACTCCTCCCCTCCCTGCTCAGAATCCCCTCTGCAACCTGACAGGACCTTGAGTTGTAAACTCTGCAGAGGCTCCCTAGAGCCCAGGTTAAGAGGCCCTGCATCTGGCACATGGATCCCCATGGGAACGGCGCCGAGTCTACGCCCCGCCCACTTCACCCAAAGCTCACCTGTCTCAGGTGAGAGCCTCTGGGGGCCACACCACAGCTCTCCTGGCTACAGTCAGTTCTCCCCACAGCCAAAGCTCGGTGTCCAGCCTGAGCAAACCAAGAGCAAACTTTGCACACTTTCTTTGGCAAGACGGAATTTTTCACTTCTTGCCAAGTCCCAGCGTCCCGCAGCGCAACCCCACCCCCGTGGTCTTGGAAAAGAGACTGGGTCTCCGTAACGTCCCCTAAAGGTATTCAAAGCCGCCTGAGGCGGAGAAAGGCCCCAAGACCCAAGTCCCTTCCGCGGGCTTCCTGTGTCCGGGGATTAGGAGGCACAAAGGGCCGGCAGGGAGAAGGCCCAGATGGCAGGAGCAGGGGCTAAGCCGCCAACGTAAAGCGCTCCGGCCCCCGCTCGCGGAGAGAGGGTCACTCTGGAGACGCGCGTCGCCTGCCTTTCCGGCCAGGCGCCTTACACGTGGGGCCCGAGACCCGGGGACTCCGTCTCCGCCCGCAGTGACCCTCGCACCCAGCCGGGCCAAGCACCTGTTTCCCTGCTCTCCAAAGCCAACACTATTGTGCAAACCCGAAACCCAAATTCTGTAATCGCGGGCGGGTCAGGCACAGAAAAGTTCCCAGCGGCACTTTCTACAGGTGTCTTTCTCCCAGACGAGCGGAGCGACGGGATCCGGAGCGAGGCGAGCGGATCTGCGCGCAGCCCACCCCGCCCAGCCCGGAGAAGCCAGGGGTCCCGGCCCTCCCCTGCCTCCCCGCCCCGAGTGGCGGGCGCCCCAAGTGGCGGGCGCCCCGAGGGGGCGGGCTCGACTAGGTGGGTCCCGGCCCGCACCTCACCTGGAACTCCACTCCAGCTCCCGTCCGAGGCCTCCGCGTCCCTCGGCGCCGGCCGCCGGCTCCGCTTGCTCCGCCGCGGGCCCACGGGCTGCTGGGCGGCCGTCTCCTTCCTGCTCACCTCCGCCGCGGCGAGCAGGGGGCGGAGCCGCCGCTATTTACATAAAGGGTGAGCCGGCCGGGCCCACGGAACTCGGAGCGCAGGGCCCCAGCGGCCCGCCCCCCGGGCCTGGCCCCGCCCCCGGTAGCGCAAAGTCTTAGAGGCCGAGCGCAGCGCGGGCGCCCTCGGGGAGGGCGGGGGCCGTGCTCCGGCCAATCCGCGGCTCCGTGGACCGCGGGGGCGGGGCCGAGGCCTGCGTGAATATGCACGAGGCACTGCCAGCCCGCCCTCGGCCTCACCTGGGCGCACCTGACGCAGGACGCCACGCCGCGCCCAGTGTCCCGCCGCCTCCCGGAGGAGGAAATAGTTCCCGGAACGCGCGGTGGCCCCGGGCCACCTCCTAAGCCCGGGGAGCGGTCCCTCCCACAACCTGGCCCCGAGCTGCCCCGGAGGGAGGGGCATAGCCCGGCAAGCTCTTCCTGAAAGCGCCCAACCCAATCAGAGAGGGTGACCGGCGAACACGGGGCCAAGTCTCGGGACCCAAGGACTAGGTGGTTTGGGAACTGGGGCGTCGCCGAGGCGCCTCCTCTCTGGGCGGCCCCCAAGCCTGGACCTTCCTCCGAGTCACCGGCAGCAACAGCGACCGGAGTTTTCAGCACGAGGGAGGGGATTAGGAACGACGAGAGACAGGAGCAGAAGGGGCGCGGAGGCCAGGCCCGAGGCCTGGGCGTGAACTGCACGCTCCACCGCACAGGTCAAGAAGGCTGCGATTCAAGCCACACCGACATGTCGCCTCTCGGCCGCCCCTCTACCCGGACCTGGCTGCGTTCAGGGAAGGACCAGTGGAGTGCCATCTTCCCTCCGCAGACTACCCTTCTGAAAGCCAAGCTAGCTAGAAGTCAGTGACTTCCCCGAGAAAGGGTCGGGTCGCATTCCTGCCCTCCCGAGGGCTGCTCTTAGCTCTAGCACCAGAGAACGCAGCGCTCTCTGTGGGTGGATAAAGCAGGGGTGAGGGCCTGGGGGCCAGTTCCACGGACAATGGGATGGTGGGTAGGGAGGACTCGTCCAGTATATCCAGCCACAGCAGAAAAGGGATCTATTTTTTAATGGCTTTGGCTTTATCGCAAGAAGCAGGCACCCTCTCATTTAAAGGCACGGAGTCCTCTCTTCTGCCCCCGCCTCGCTGGTCTCTGAAATCTAGTCCTGAGTTCCAAGGGGATTTACTGCAAGGCAGCAATCTCAGGCCTGGGGCATGGAAGCGCTGCAGCAGCCAGGTAGGGGGGGCAAAGCTCCCCTCTCCTGCAAGCATCAGACACCCAGGGCCAAGGCCCAGACTAGCCTCTGAAGCTACAGGTCAGAGTCTGGGTGTAGGAGGCAACTGAGATGGTCCCTGAGAGTAGACAGTCCGGGTCCCTCAGAGCAGACCCCAGGCCCTGCCAGAGCTGCGTGGTCAGTGCTCCAGATCCCTGGGTAGCGTGAAGTCCCTGAAGCTGTAGAAGGAGATGTCTCCGTGATCCACCAGGGCAAAGATCAGAGGAACATCCCCGCTGTGGTAGGACAACCGCTTGAGGGTGCAGAGGTCTGGGACTGGCTCATCAAATCTGCAAGAATCAAGGTTAGACTGAGACCTGAACAGAGCCCACCCATAGGCTTTGAGAACCCAGCCCTCTGAGGCTCCCAGGGAAGGGCAATTTTAAGACAGGAGTTGGGGGTACAAGAAGTCTGGCCCCTGGGCTCTCCTTTCTGCAAACTGCACGGCTCTGATTAAGTTCTCCAAGTAACACCCAGAGCCCTGGTTGGGTAAGGGGACTAGGAAGAGTAAGGTTCTCACCACTCTTAGCCTGGAAATCCCTCTGATTCACATCCCTTCTGCTGGGTGAGCCTGGGACTAAAGTGGCACAGGAGAGAGACTACTCGAAAATGCCAGGAATGAGAGGTGAGGATTGGGAAGCCTGGGTTCCTGTAGCACTAACTGGCTATGGGGCCTCTCTCTGGACCGCTGGTTCTTCTCAGGGACTGACGAACTAGCCAGGGGCGTGGAGAGGAGGTCCACCTGGTTTACAAGAGAACTGGCAGCAGCCTGGGGTACTGCTCACTGGTCTCGTACCCACTAATGCACATCCGGACATAGGGCTTGCCAGGGTTATTCTTTCGGAAGGTGGCCACGGCGTCGGCCTGGTAAACATCAAAGCTGATCTCCAAGCCCGCAGACTTCTCCACCAGCCTGAGGACAGAGTGAGAAACCTTAGGAAACAGGGGCTCTCCTCCCCCATCTCTTCTTTCCACACCACCCTTTCCCTCCCCCAGTTCCTCCAGGGGGACTAAGGAGGGACGGCTACCTTATCTGAGAACCTGGGGAAAAATCTACTCTTGTCTCTCACTCCTCCCTCTCCCCTAGATATACATGAATATTAGCCAGGGTAGGGGTCCCTAGAATGATTCCCCCAGCTCATGCCCAACTTCAGGAGTAAAATCCCAGCTGCCAACTCCTGCCGGCACCCAAAGTACTGTGGAGACAGGCACTACCTGGAAACTCACCGCGCACCTCCATCAGCAAGGTGTGTCGTCTGCAGCACAGAGATATGCTGAAGGACTGTGGCTACAAGGATGGTGGAAATAAGGCGTTGGTGAGGGGAGTCAACCATCCAGACTCCCCCTGACATTTCTGAATCTGCCATCTAGTTTAGGGTTGCCAGATTTAGCAGATTTTTTTTTTTTTGTATAGGTATGCCCCATGCAACTTTGGGAATATACATATACTAAAAAAATTAGTTGTTTAACTGAAGTTCAAATTTAACTGCTCTGACAACACTACTCTAGTTACTTACAACTCACCATGTTCCCATTAAGGACTGTAGTTCTGAATTTGTTAACACAATTCTTGCCTATTAGTTCTCTATTCTTAACATGCAGGGCATACAAGCTTTCCTTTTATTTGACCAGTATATCACCCCCTTGGTCTCCTCTGACAGAGGTGGGAGAACAGGGAACCACAGCCAGTTGGTGGCAGAGCCACTCCACATGCATCTCGTTTATGATTTTAAGGATGTGGTTGTAGTTTTCATTCCTCCTCGCCTCTCCCTGGGCACTGACTTGCCATTTCTAAACCTTCCCACCTGGGTCTCTTTGCTGCCTCCCAGAATGGACTATCCCTGTGGGTTCCACTCTACTGACAGCTCTCTCCTCCCCCATCTTTCTTAAGCCTCCATCAGTTGTGGTCAATCCATGCCCCTTTCAAAGTCTTGTGGCCTCTGGCAGGATGAGGGGGTACCTGGGGAGTGTGCCTGACCGGGACTCAGCAAGGGCGTGACAGGCTGGTCCCACAGGTGTGGGGGGCGGCTCTGGGTCTTCTGCAGGTGCCGCCTCTGCAGCAGCTGCTTGTACTCCTGCCAGCTGGAGCAGCGCTGCACCTCGGGATCCGAGTTTACATCCTCCCGGAAGTGCTGGGCCTCCGCCTGTTGCTCCCGTTCCCGCCTGGAGAGCTTCTCCTTCCGCTGGTTTAGCTTCTGGCACCAGGACTCAGCGTCTGTCTCCCGCCCTGCCACGTTGGCCGGGAGCAGCTCTGGGGCGGGGGCAAGCAGGAGGGTATGGCGGCTATCTGAAGCCATGTTGGGGAAGGAGATCTGCTCAAAGTTCCAACGTGGCTTGCAAGCCCCCTTGACCCCGTTCTCCATTTTGCCACTCTCCTGGCTGCACCGCACCCCCTCCCTGGCCAGCCGAGGGCAGGGCTCCAGGGACCCCAGAAGCTGAAAGGGGCCCATGGGGCCCTTTACGGGGCTTGACTCCTGGGATTTCTCCTCTGGACATCGGCTGTTCTGGTTTCGGGGAGGTGGGCTGGAGGTTGCCAGGCTCTCGGGTGTCCCATCCACCCCCTGCAGGGGGTTCTCCAGGACCTTGGGCTTCTTATTAATGGACCTGAGGGACATAGGGAGGAAATGCAGCACATCTGCTCCTGACTGCTGAGGTGCACGCGACCCACATGTGCCCTACTGCCTCCCTGAGCCCAAGCCCAGCTCTTAAGCCCGGGCATTCTCCAAGGCCCAAACACCAGCACTCCCTCAAAGCTCTCCCTGGGGAGTTGCCATGTGGGGAGCATTACTGAGAGCTGGAGCTCCTCCTCTTCCTCTTGCCATTCCGATCCTCCAAGCGCTGGACACTGCCATCCAAGTTCAGCTGCCTCTCGTAAGGGGACAGGACGGAGCTGTGGGTGAGAATGGGGCAGGCGACAGATCCACCTCTTCAGTCTGGTGCTCCCCACGGAATGTGTGAGGGACTGGCTCAGAGTAAGTCACGGGCCAGGGCTAGAGCCATAACCAAGGGCTAAGGCCCCAGGCAGACCTGCACACGGGGTACATGGGGGCAGACACAGGGGCCTGCCATGCATCTTTGTCCAGGCCTCTGGGGCTCACCAATGGCACCTTTGAACAGAGGTTCCCTGAAACCAGGGCTCCTGCAGAGCCAGCAATAAATAATTAATCCCTAGTGAGAAAAATCAGGAGGACGAGAAAACTTGGAAAATAAAGAAAAATGAAAATAAAATCCACAGATACTACTGTAACGTTGTTTCTTACAAACACACATACTGTCTTTCTAACATTGTTTCTTACAAACACGCATACTGTCTTTCTCCATGTTTTTCCCTCTCAAAAGTAACACTGTACTAACATACTACTGTGTAGTCTGTTTTTACACTCAACAGTATATTATGGACATTATTCATTCTTCCCTGCCATGATTTCTTTATGGCTGTGAGGCTGTCCTGTCCAATATGGTAGCCCTAGACAAAAGGGGCTATTTAAGTTAAATTTAAATCTATTAAAATTAAACAAAATTAAAAATTCAGTCCCATAGTTAAACAAGCCACGTATACTGGATAACACAGACACAGACCATTTTTATCACTACAGAAAGTTCTACCAAATAGCGCTGCTCTAAGGGATAAACTTTAATCTGTGTGACCATGCTTTCCCTGTTGGGCTTATAGTATGTTTCCAGGATCACTGATTTCGCAAAGTGATGGTGTTTCATGTAAGCTCCCCACTAAATACAAGTTCTGTGGGGGCAGTGATTTTGCTCTCTGCTATTCCTCAGCAACCAGCATAGGGCCTGGCACCCAGTAGGTAGTCAATAAATATTGCTGAACAAATGACTGAATGAATAAACACGTTTCACAGGTGAACTTACACACACATCCGGGACTGTTTCCTTAAGATATGTTCCACTTTCAGGAATTAAAGGATGTGCTTGTTCTAGAGCATCTGTGACATACTGTGAACCTACAAAGGCTGTACCGGTTTCTCCTCCCGAGTCTGAAAGTCTCTGTGGCTCTTAGCTATGCTGGATTACTAAGGTGGTGATCCTCAGAAGCCCCAGAAGTAAAGAACATTTAACCTAGCAAAAGGAATGTGAAACCCTACTCAGCTGTTAATTCCTCACTTGGTCCTTCATTCATATTTTCACTTAACAAATCTGCTTGCACACCTACTAAGTGCCAGGCACTGTTTCGGTACTGTATCTCCATTCTCACGCTGAGCTGTAGGTGCTCAGTTGTTATCTGTGGAGTGAACGGGCTGAAGATGGGGCTCAATCTGATAGCCCAGGATAAGGTGAAATGACCCAGATTTGTCCCAACATGCCTCTCAATAGAGCACTTCCAGCCTGTTCAGAGAGCTGCAGTTCCCCAAGGATTCCAGGTAAGGAGAGGCCACTTTCTACTTTGGGGCCAGTGAGCCAGGTTCCAGGACTAGAATAAATTCGAGGGAAATAAGATAGGGATTTACCTTGCTTGGAATCGTCGAAGCACATAGCCCAGTCTCTTCAGGTGGCTGAAGACCTCAAAAGATAAAAAAGTAGAGGTCAGACGTCCACTTTTGAAAACAAATAGTTTCTCCAGACGGAAGCCATTCACCACACCCCCAGATTCCAAACCCTGGGATTGGTAGGACCATACTCCATTATAAACGCTTTCCCCAAACTAAGGTCTCAAGTCTCTGAATTCCTCTCTCTCACTTACCCTACTGTGGGCACAAATGACATTTAGCGGTTTCTTAATTTAAACACAAATCCCAAAAAGCTGATAATTGATGGACCAGGAAAAAAAAACTACACCCTAGAATATTCTGATACCAAAGCTGTCACCAGTGAAGCTCCTGACTACAATAAAGACAAGATAGCAGAACGTGGTGGACACCTGGCCGCCCCGCAGCACCTCCATAGATGGGTGGGATGGGGGGAATGGTCTTTGGATGAACCACATGTTCATCCTTGTGTCCCTGTATCCGTATCTGAGAGATGTAGGCAGGAATGCCCCCAGCTTGCTTGATCTCTCAAGCTTTCAACATAGCCAAGCACTTCTTCCTGGAAAGACCTTCTCTTGGCGTCTGTGATGCCACCTCTCCTGGTTTTTCCCTGCATTGCCAGACCCTCTTCAGGTCCCTTATCTTCCCCCTGACCTCCTCAGGTTAGAGTGCCCCAGGTCTCAGACACAGCCCTCTACTCTGGCCACACCTCCGTACAGCCCAGTGGGGTTTGAAATACCATCCATGCCATCATGGTGTCCACATTTCTGTCTCTAGCCTGGTGCCCCTCCTCCTCTTTGTCTTTTTCCTGGCACTCAGCTGTGAAGTCAATCGTCCACTTGCTTGCTTACTTATATATTACCCAAGTGCCACCACTAGGATGTAAGCACCATGACAACAGAGCCCTTGCAGGTCTTGTAGCCTTAGCACATGGCTCTGTACCTAACACCTCGGAGGTACTTATAAATACTCATTAGTTCAGTGGATGGGTGGCTTCTCTCCCGGGAGAGGGTGGCAAATACCTGGTACTGCAGGAATGTCACGGTGTCTTCAGTCAGCAGCAGCTGGTAGGCCTCTTGGATAGACAGCGGAAGGTCTTGGTGGAAGAGCTGGATAGAGCCCTGGAAGCGGAGCCAACAGCTCAGCTTGTGAACCGTCCCTGCAGTGGCACAGCCAATGAGGCAACTTCCCTCCTCAGATATCTGCCTGCTACGCCCCCCTCATCTCAGCAAGAATACGGCCAACCAGGAAGGGAGGGGGGAAAGGGAGGCAGCATCACTAACTTCGACTGGAATGCCTGCTCCCTGCGTGGTATTCCTGTCTCCTGCTCTAGAAATCAGGTTAAAGCTCCCTGAATACTCAGTTGTATATACTTTTTCTCCAATAAAAACGTCCTTCCAGTTCTTTGGTCCCAACCCCTTCTCCACTCTCCCAGGACCCCACTCACACACTCCAGCAGATACAAGGCCTCTTCCGGGTGAAGCCGCTGCCGGCCCTGCTCTGAGAAGCCCATGGTCTGCCAGAATTTACCCTGCGTGGGATCCAGAGCAAATGTCACAAAGGAGCCAGGAGGGCAGAGAAGGCGGGTCCCCTGTCTCTGAACCCCACCGCTCACCGCAGGAGACTTCAACTCCACGAAGCCTTCTTCCGGTCTCCACTCGGCGGCCACCAAACTGCCCCTGGCGAGGAGTAGGGAGGGGTCCGTCTCAAGTCTACCGGATTAGTCTACCGGGTCCGCCCGCCCCGGCTTCGCCCCCGCCCCGGCCCGGCCCCCTCACAGGCGCTCCACGCGCTCCTCCGCCAGCAGCTGCCAGAGCTCCTCGCGGCACACTCGCAGGCGCTCAGCCTGGGCCGCTGAGCCGTCGGGGAGGAAGTCCTTGGGGCCATGCGAGCGCTGGGGCAGCTTCTGGGACCTGGAACGGGCAGCGAAGAGCTCCGGGGCACTGGGGAAGGAAGGGACGCGGGGTTAGCGCCGCGCAGTCGGGGCCGCTCGGCCCAGGCCTGGATCCCCGTCCCGGGTGCCCGGGCCCTTCCTGGCGCCCACTCCGCGGTCCCGGCGCCTCCCCCGGGCCGGGCCGCGCCGCACCTGAGCACGCGCCCGGCAGGCACCTCCACGGAGGCTGACTCGGGTTCGGGCTCCATGGGGTTGCGGTCTGCCGCTGCGCGCGCGAGCGCGCCCCGCCCACGCCCCGCCCACCGCCGGAACTCCGCGCGGCCCTAGCGCCCGGGGATCCTACTTCTGCTCCTCGGGTCTCCGGATCAACCCACCTGCTTTCCACCTTCCTCGGTGTCCTGGGTCCTAGAGGCTGCCCACAAACATGTGCCTCGATTCCGGGGGCGGAGAGCTTGCAGGTTTCTGGATTTGGAGGCGCTCCCCTCTCCTATCCCCAGCCCGCCTCTGGGCTTCTCTCTAGTAAAACTTGAGGAGCCCGGCGTTAGAAAAGTGTAGTATGAAGAGTCAAATGCGTGACCCTCCCCTCCGCAGCCCTGGGCTGCTTAGTCCCCACCACCCAGGCTGGACAGGGAGGTTAGAAGAGGGGGTTTCGAGAAGGGAGAGCTTTGGGTTCCTGAATTCCAGCTTCACAAACTGAAGGTCACCGAGGGCTGTCAGGTGCAGTCTAGGGAGGTTCGGAGTTCCTTCAGGGTCTTCCGTTGGGTCCCTTCCTAGGGGGTCGGAAGCCGGGTTTCCAGGGCCGGGGCGGGTTGGGGGGAGGCGCTGTCCGACCCACGATGGTGCTGAAGCGCCACCCCAGCCCGTCATTAGCACCTCCTCAAGGCTGGGGTCCCCGCCGCCGCCACCGTGGGTCGTTCCGACACGGTCCGCTAGGTGGCACCATTGCTCCGACCAGTGGCTGTCGGTCGGCGACTCTGGCCGCGGGCGGAGGTCGCCGCGGGAGTCCCGGGAAGGGCGAGGGTCAAAGAGGAAGGGGGGCTTCCCAAGTGGGATTCCTGGGTCTCGGTTCCCAGATCCCTTCACATCACGTCTTCTGTCCCACCCAGTCACAAACAGGGCATCTCACCATTCGGTCTGAACTCTAGAGCCCCGGGTCGCCCGGGGCTCCGCAGCCAGGAGGCAGCTGCGCGCACTCTCGGCCCCACCCACGCCGCTTCACCTGGGCGCATGCGCTGACCCGGCCAGCGGCCTCGGTCCGGACCAGAGGGGGCGTGGCCTGACGCGGATCGGGGCGGGGCCGTAGGCACTGACTGACAGTCCGACTGCGCTGCCGGGACGGTCCCTCCGCTCCCGATCCGGCCGGAGGGAGGGGGGAGGGGCGGGATTTCCTGCGGGAGGCGCCGAGCCGGCCTTGGAAAAGGAGGAGAAGGAGAAGAAAAAGGGTAAGGGGGACAGTGGGAGCCACCGTCCAGAGTGCCAGGGACCGAGCAGGACCTGCCGGACCCCCGGCGGGGAGGCTGGGAGAGGTGAGACTGCGGGGACTGATCTGGGGGTCAGCACCCTTGAGGGCGGGCACAAACTAACTTTTCTTGCGGAATCCGCGGGCGCCTTCATCTGTCGTGTCCTTCCGTCCTCCTCGCTCCTCTGTATCGTCTTCCCGCATCAATCCCTCCAGCGCTTGGCCCTCCCGGTCCCTCCCGCCGCTTTGTTCCCCGGTCCGCCTGGGCTGGGCTGGGTTGGGGGGTTGCGCGGCGCTGGACTGGCATTCCGGGGGGCGGGGGAGCCAGCCCGACCCCATGCACTGCCAGGGGCGCCCTCCCCCAATGTCGGCCGCGGGCCTTGAGCTGGAGTGCCATCTGGTTTGGGCTTGGGACTTTTGGGGAGTAAGAGGACCCCAGCTAGGGCCCCAGGCCTGCACAGGTCTCATGCCACAGGACTCGGGCAACAAATTCTCGGCCACCTAGGAACTGACGTAAGCTTTTCCAAAGTGAAGTCTGGGCTCTGGGCCTCAGATTCAGGCTTGGGAGGGCAGGCAGCCCCATTTACCAGCAGTGCCCCGGCTCTCACCTCTGTTCTCCGCCCAGCTGCTTCCCCATCCCACACAAGGGGTGAGGATGGGTCAACAACAGGTGCTGTAAAGCTTCCCTGTCCTGCAGGCAGACACCCCGCCAGAGATGGGGGGCCCTAACTCCCCATTCCACCCTCTGAAATCATTAAGAGCCCTGGGGCTAGGGCATCCAGCTATTACAGCAAAGCTTGGATAGGGAAGAGTCTGGGGGCAGGCACCTTCCACAGGGAGTGACCCCTGCCCGTCTGCCTGTGCCTGACCCTCCCAGGCCCCACTTCCTGGCCCACCAGTTGTCTGTGGGTGTCAGAGCCTCAGGCTGTGGAGAACAGGCTGCTGGCCCGACCTGCCCCAGTGTCGTGCTGCCAGGGCCCCTCCTGCCCCAGGCTGAGGTGCTGCCAGGTGCCCTGGGGCCTCAGTGACTCAGCCTCCCCCTCCCAGAACACCACCTCCCCGCTTCCAAATTCTCCTCTCATGCATGGCGGCTCCCTCCGCCTTTTGAGTGGCTCAGCCCCTCCCTTGACTCAGAAGGGCAGCCAGGGTGATTGGGGGACTCCCTGGAAGCCCTGTCCTGTTCTTTCTCTGAGCCCTGCTTCTGGGACCCTTACAGACTCTGGCCCAGCCTTCAGCAGACCTTCAGCGGACCACACCTTTTCCAGACTCCTGAGACATGTCCACCGCTGCTGACTGAGGTGTGAGGGAATGCTGGCTGCTCTCTGCGTGGGCGCTAGTGCTCCTGAGCCACGTTGGAAAGATTGGCGCCCCCAGTCCCGGCCCATCCCTGGGCTGTCGGAAGCTGCAAGCTGATATCCGTTCAGATTTCCACACAGCCTCTGCCCCCTCAGAGATCAGCTTTCCTGCTTGTGGCGGCAGCTCACGAAGCACCTTGAGGGGGTACCCGTCAGCGCCTAACAAGAAGCCCGCTGCCTGGGACACCAGACACATTCCCCCTGGACGCCTGGCCCTCCAGAGGACCAAGGGATGGCACCCTGACACCTCGGCTTAGACCCGTTTCCCTGCCTCTGCCCTGGACTCCTGAGCTCAGAGCCCAGCCCAGGGACCAGGATGGGTCGAGAACAGGACCTGATCCTCGCTGTCAAGAATGGAGATGTGACTGGTGTGCAGAAACTGGTGGCTAAGGTCAAGGCCACAAAGACAAGTGAGTACTTGATGGGGTGACTATCCAGCTGAGACCCTCCCCTGAGTGCCAGGCTGTGGAGAGAGGCCTGGGTGGTCACTCTGATCTGGGGGCTTGGGGTGGGAGTGCCTCTGTGTGGGAGAGCCGGTGAGGAAGTTGGGTCCCCCTTGCTGTGAACCCTTAGGCAAATCACTTTACCTCTCTGGGCCTCAGTTTCCTCACCTGTAAAGTAAAAGGATTGAAGTACATTCATTCTAATTTTTTTGAGTGCCTACTGTGTGCCAGGCTCTAAGCACTGAGCCACAGCAGTGAACAAGACAAACTAAAAGTCCTGCCCTCATGGAGATGCCTTTAGCAGGTGGTTTTTCCGATGTGTTCTTTGGAGCTGTGGGGTTTCTGGCAGTGAGTTGGAAAAGACTGAATAGCTAGAGCTCAACCTCCACGCCCACCCCCCAGTCCAACCAGAGCATCTCTGTGTTTTTGTCAGCTTGATGGAGATATCTGTAAGATAGCTTTTTAAAGAGAATTTTGCTTAAAACAAAGTTCAGCGTTATCTAACTGCCCCCATCCCCCTGACTTATCTGCCTGTGTCCCCTGGGGGTGTGTGTCCAAAGTTAATTTTCTGGAGGTCTCTCTGCAGCCTGGGGTCTCTAGTCGACAGGGTTGTGGGAGCTCTGTGCACAGGTGGCCACACCTGACTTCCATCTCCTGAGTACCTCTGCAGTGAGACCCTGCAAGGAGAGTAGACCTCTGGGCTTCAGGGCAAGCTCTCTGGACTGTCCCAGGAGGACACTGGACTTGTCCCCTTGAGTTCCTGGACCAGGAGGGACAGGAGATGGCTCCTGCCACCAGATTCGGGCTGGGGGAGAGAGGGTCCTTCTGGAGTTCTGGGGCTCTAGCGCAAGACACAGCTTGGCCCTTTGCACAGGAAGGAGTCCCCCAGGCTACCTGAAGATGTCCAATTATCCCCACCCACACCTGGGAGTGTGGGGTGCCGGAAGGAAGGATTTTAAGGGCCTGGGAGTTGTGCACGTGTGTGAGTGTCCCCACTTACACACCAGGGCAGGACAGCCGGGGTGTAGAGAGATGGAATCGTGAGGGGTACTCTCTGTGCCCTGGGGGAGTGGATGCAGGGTGAGCCCGATGGGGGAAGGTGCCAAGGAGGGTCCAGGGAGGGCCCTGGAGGCCCCAAGGTGGGAGCCACTGCCCCTCCTCCCCTCACCTCTGTGTTGCTTTTGGCAACCTGCCCAGTAGGGCCTTGGTTGAGCTGCTGCTGACCTCACAGCCCTGGGGCCTCAGACCTCAAAGTGAGGCCCTCGGGAGGGCAAGTGGCTGGAGGCTGGTGGCAGAAACCTTGCAGCCAGGCTCCTAGGCTCCAGGAAGGTCCCCTGTGCCCAGGGGGGAAACATCTGTGGAGGAAGATGATCCTTCCCCCCACTCCCCAGGGGACTTGCACAGAGTGATAGGGTCCTGGAACCACCTGTCCCCCCTCCCAGTCCTCTGAGAAGCTGTGAAAGCTGGTGACAAGAAGGAGATCACAAGGTGACTTTTGCAGACCCTACAGTTTATGAAATATTGTAATCCCCTCTATTTCCTGGGAGATGGGTTCTTCTACATGCACTTTACAGATAAGGAAACTGACACTCAGAGAGGGTTAGTGATTTGCCCAAGGTCACACGGCCATCGTGTGGCAGATCAAAGACAAGCCTGAGCCCTCTGCCCTGTGCTGCCACACTCGGCTGCCCATCAGAATTACCTAGGGATAGTTCTGAAAGTACAGACTCCCTGGTCTCTCCCAGAATTACAGAATCATCACAGAGAGCCTGGGACTCTGCAAATCCGAAAGTTCTTCAGGTGATTCTGAAGCAGTTCTGAGAAGGGAGGCTGGAAACTCCTGCTCCATACCCAGAAAGGCAAAGGAAACTGCTGGAAGGGAGGTGTCAGGGCTCCCTTTTTTCCCTCTGGGCGGTGGCTAAAGCTTTCTGGCTGTCCAAAGAGAGGTGCTCCCTCAGCCTGCTGCATCTGATATCTGGTCACTGGGGGTCAGCTTTCCCTGCCTACCCAGGTCCTCTTCAGGGAGCAAGTGGCTGGGAGGAGAGGGCTACAGTTGCCCTGGCCTTGCCTCTGCCCTTCCTCCCTCCCTCCCCTGCTCCCTTTTCTGAGCTGTCTCCTTCTCTGGCCAGAGGAAATGGAGTGGGCTGGGGGCGGCCTGCTGAGCTCACATCCTCTGCCCGAGCCTAAATCAGGAGGAGCGAGCCTAAATCAGGAGGAGCGACCCTTCCACCCGCAGAGCCAGGCCTGGGAAGAAGGTTGTACCGCAGGGGAAGTGCCGGGAGCCACTGCCAAGAACCTAGTACCCTCCACCCTCCCACCAAGGTCCCCAGTTCAGTCCCTCTGAGCCTCTCCCCACCGCCTTTCCGGCCATTGTTCTGGAAAGAACAGAGCCACCCAGCCTGGCCCTGCCCCTGTTCCTGTCCCTTCTGTCATGTTGTCCTGCCACTCCCCGGAGGGGCTGCATCTCACCGCCGAGCTGCCCCAGCCCAGACTGTCCAGGCTGGCAGTAGGTGGAGGGACTTTCTGTGCCTCTTCCCTGCTTGACCTCGTTGTCTTCACTGAGGCTCAGAGAGGTACCAGGGCTGGCCAAGGTCACACAGCCAGTAAGAAGGAGAAGAATTTGAATCACGCACTTCCTGCTTCTAGGGCCCCTGTTCTTTCCACTGCCCTGAATGGTTCTGTGTGACAAGGACTTTCCAAGGGGACTACAGGAAGGCTGCGAGGCCTGGGTTTCTTTCCTGTGGCCCCCACCCCCTCACCTCCTCCGTCACTCTTTGACTCTGTATTTACCTTTTCGCTGTAGCGTAATTCGGCTCAGCCCTAAGTGTAGCTGTCTCCCCCTCCCCATCCTGTGCTCCTCACTGCAGGCTTGGTCCCTCCCTATTGGAATGAGGCCCTGTCTTGCTGGGGTATTCAGGGGCCCACCAGGGCCTGGGGGGCAGGCCTGGACCAGCATGCTTGGCACCCTGCCCAGCCGGGTTGAGCCAGGCCTCCTCCTTCCCGGCAGGGGTGGGTTCCAGCAGGAGGCAGGGGCCCGCCTGTGACAGGCACTCTCCTTCCCCTCCGCAACACTCCTCAGGGCCCACCCCCTCCCACGCCCTGGCTCACACGTGGAGCACACCTGTCTGAACCCCGTCCCCGTCCCCGTCCCCGAGAGGGGGATGAACCAGCATCCTCCCCTTGCTCCCCGGGGCACAGAGCTCTCTGCCAGGAGCCTGTGGGTGCAGAGTCAGCAGTTACTCCCCTAACAGGGGCCCTGGGGGGACTGTACCAGCTTTCGCTGGAGGACAGCCTCTTGGTAATAATGGCTAACATGTAAGGAGTGCTAAATGGTGAGAGCTCCCATCTTTCACAAGGGTCAGGCATTGTACTCACAACCCCCGTGAGCAGCTTCTGTGATCAGCCCATTTTACAGATGAGGACACAACCCGAGAGGTCAAGTGACTTGTCCAAGATCACACCGCTAGTATGTGGCAGAGCCAGGGCATGGTGAGGCCTGTGTGACGCCACCTTCCCCACTATGCTCCGCTCAGGGATGACCTAGGGCCGGGCAGTGTGGCCTTTGAGTCCAGCCCTGGCATCCGCCCTCTACTCTCGAGCTTCTGGTGCCCTCTGCTTTCTCTCCCAGCCCCCTTGGCCCGTGGGACAATGAGGCTCACTCCTTGGCCCATTCAGGCAGGAATGCCAACCATGCGCTCGTGGGACTGTCCTTTGAGGGCACAGCATGCCAGTCCCCCCCCATCTCCGCCCCCTTTGACCCTATAAACAAGCGGGGCTGGGGGCCCAGGGAAGCCAGGCCACTGCTGCAGCGGCGCCCTCCAGCTGATGGGCCAGGGTGGGAAGCCATAGGGACTGACAGCTAAAGGGCCATGGGGCAGGTGCTTTCCTGCACTCCAAGAGGTCAGCTGGAGGCGGGAGGTGGGCGGGGAGGGCGCACTGGGTTAGGTGTGGGTAAGGGCGGATCATTCGAGGGTGCCCTGATGCCTCCCGCTCTGACCCCCAGAGCTCCTTGGCTCCACGAAGAGACTCAACGTCAACTACCAGGATGCTGATGGGTGAGCGGGAGCCCCCGTCCCTCTTGAAAACTAGGGGGGGGGGGGGGGGGAGGGGCAGTGGAAAGACCTGGGGCCTAGAGTCCCTTCCCTTCTCAAACTTGGCCCTTGAAGCGTGTTTGCCGAGAGCTCAGGGCCCTGCCCGCGCGCCTGCCCGTGGAGCTATCCCTGAGGGAGGGGAGGGGGCCCTGGTGCCTCTCTGAGGGGCCTCCTTGGGTCAGATTCCTGCTAGGCTCCCTTTTCTCCCTGGAGGGTAGGAGCCCTCGGGCTCCTGCTCCCACGGCCCCCTCCCCTGGGCCGGCTGTGAGGGAGGCCAGACAAACAGGCCTCTCAGCACAGACACTGAGCCCTTTCATGCTGCGGCCCGGCTGCTCTGGCTCCCGTGGCAGGGCTGGCAGGGTGGGGGGCCGGGGGTGCAGTGGGCAAATAACTCATCCCTGACAGCCCCCAGGATGGGTCTGCTGTGGAAGACCAGGATTTGGGGGCGGGGGGCCGCTCACTGACACCCCCGACCTTGTGTCCCACCACACCAGATTCTCGGCTCTCCACCACGCCGCCCTGGGGGGCAGCCTGGAGCTCATAGCCTTGCTGCTGGAGGCTCAGGCCACCGTTGACATCAAGGACAGCAATGGTGAGAGCCCAGTGTACCCGTACCCCAGACCCTGTGTTCAGAGTTTGCCCCTGCTACATCGTAGCAATGCTAATAGATGTTGGCATAGCTTCTCTGAACTTGCAAATGCTTTACCTCTTCAGTCTTCACAGCCTTCTGGGGTAGTGGGTGGTACTGACATCCCATTGTCCAGGTAAGGAAGTTGAGGTTACATCACCGTTACAAGGTCACCAGGTCATCCGTGGTGGACAAGGTGGGATTCTGGCTTCAGCCCCAGACAGCTGGACCTCTCCCTGAGCAAACCCGGGTGAAGCCAGCTTCGCTTCTCCCCTCCAGCTGGGGTGGCTCCAGGCTCTGCCGGCCCCACGCCATCCCTCGACCTCCTTTAGAAACCCCTTCCCTCTGGCAGGCATGCGACCGCTGCACTACGCAGCCTGGCAGGGCCGGCTGGAGCCCGTGAGGCTGCTACTGCGGGCCTCTGCGGCCGTGAACGCCGCCTCGCTGGATGGGCAGATCCCGCTGCACCTGGCTGCCCAGTACGGACACTATGAAGTGGTACGTGACCCTGCCAGCCTACAGGGGCGCGGGGGCAGGGAGAGGGGGCTGGCACGGGGGGCCGGCCAGGCCAGACCCCTCACTTGGCTCACTCCACCCCAGTCAGAAATGCTCCTCCAGCATCAGTCCAACCCGTGCCTGGTCAACAAGGCCAAGAAGACGCCCTTGGACCTGGCCTGCGAATTTGGACGGCTCAAGGTGGGGCCTGCTGCCCTTGGGGTACTGGGTTCTGGGCGTCTGGGGGCGTCTCAGGAGGAGGCCCTACCTGAGTGCTGGTTGCTGCAGGTGGCCCAGCTGTTACTGAACAGCCACTTATGTGTGGCACTGCTGGAGGGTGAGGCCAAGGACCCGTGTGACCCCAACTATACCACACCCCTGCACTTGGCTGCCAAGAACGGCCACAGAGAGGTCATCAGGTACCCACCGGGGCCCCCCCAACATCCTCATCCTCTTCCGGTGGGACTGGCGACGTCCCCTCAGTGCCCTGCCCTGCTGCCCTCTTCACCCTCGCTCTGGATCTCTCTCCCAGACCCCAGCAATCGGCTTCCTCTCCTTCCCCACCCCCTGCCCTCTGCCCCAGTAACTCACCTTCCCCTCCACAGGCAGCTCCTGAGAGCTGGGATTGAGATCAACCGCCAGACCAAGACAGGCACGGCACTCCACGAGGCCGCGCTGTATGGCAAGACCGAGGTGGTGCGGCTGCTCCTGGAGGTGCGTGTGGACCCCTGGTCAGCCCGCGGGTATGGACCCCTGGTCAGCCCGCGGGTGTGGACGGGTCCCCAGCGGGTGCCGGGTCCAAGACCAGCTGGGGTGGCAAGGGAGGGGGGGGGTCTCCACTGGCAACGTGGTGCTTTGCATGGGTGGGGGCCGTGCAAAGTGGCTGGAGAGCAGACGGACCTGGTTCAAGGCCCGGTTCTGCCTTTTACTAGCTGAGTAACCTTGAGCTCATCCTTGACCCTATCTCTGAGCTTCCACTTCCTCATCTGTAAAATCTGAAAATAGTAACTACCTGCTGGGTAGCTGTGAGAATTGGGAGAAGCGACAAACCAGGCGCTCAGCACAGGCTTACCCCGCACTGTGCACCCAGGGTGGGGTGGACGTGAACATCCGGAACACGTATAACCAGACGGCGCTGGACATCGTGAATCAGTTCACCACCTCCCAGGCCAGCCGGGAAATCAAGCAGCTACTGCGGGGTGAGCGTGTGGGGGAGAAGACCCAGCCCAGGGAATCCGGAGCCACTCCAGAGGGTCCCAGGAAGTGGAGCAGGAGTGGATGTCACGCTCCTGGGCCCCGGGCTGGTCTGGGGTGTTGCTGCGGGGATGATGCGGCAGGGACCTGGGGGAGGGTCATGAACAGGGGACTGGAGGGGTGGGAAGATGCCCTAAGGACCCTCAGATGACACCTGTCCTCCTCCTTCTTTTAGAGGCCTCAGGGATCCTGAAGGTCCGAGCACTCAAGGATTTCTGGAACCTCCACGATCCCACTGCCCTCAATGTCCGGGCAGGGGACGTCATCACGGTGAGGACCCAATGCAGGCATTCCTTCGAGTTCACAAATGATTGCTGTCACTTACTTGGGCACCTACTGTGGATCAGGCTCTGTGTTAGGGTCTTTATATGCACGATCTCGTTGAATTCTTCCCAATCCAGGTAAGGTAGGTGCTCTTACCATTTCCTTTTTGGAGCTGACAAAATTGAGGCTTAGAGAATGAAAGCAGTTTGTCCAAAGTCACAAGCTAGCAAGCAGTGGAGCTGGGATCTGGACCCAGGCTGACTCCAGACTCTTGTTGGTATGCCCTGGAGGCACCCAGGGGATTGGGCTGGATGCTGGTGGCAGGGCCAGAACTGTGGGCCGACTTGGGCACCAGAGGCCAGCTCCCCGGGGGGAGGGGGAGAGCTGGACCGCAGCTGCAGGGCTGGGCACTTGGTGCAGCACGTGACCGTGGCATCGCCCGTCCCCCTGCCCATCTGCCCCAGGTGCTTGAGCAGCATCCCGACGGCCGCTGGAAGGGCCACATCCACGAGAGCCAGAGGGGCACGGACCGTGTGGGCTACTTCCCCCCGGGCATCGTTGAAGTGGTCAGCAAGCGGGTGGGCGTCCTTGCACCCCGCCTCCCCTCTGCGTCCACCACCCTGCGCCCAGGCCTCTCCAGGACACCACAGCCCCCTGCTGATGACCCCCTGCACCCCCTTACCTATGGCCAGCTGCCTCGGGTGGGCCTCAGCCCAGACAGCCCAGGTACCTCCTCCCCGGGGGGGCGGTGCTGGGTACCGGGGTAAACATCTGGCTCTGGCAAGCTGCCAGTCAGCTGTTGGCAGGGCCAACTGGGGCTCTAACCCCTTGGCTTCTGCCCCCTGCAGCAGGTGACAGGAACAGTGTGGGCAGCGAGGGCAGCGTGGGCAGCATCCGCAGTGCCGGCAGCGGACAGAGTTCCGAGGGCACCAACGGCCACAGCAGCGGCCTCCTTATTGAGAATGCCCAGGTTGGGGGGGCGGGGGAGGGCGTTGGTTGGGACCAGGGCCGGGCCCCCCACACCCACTGCCAGTTCCCCAAGTGAGAGTCAGCTCCTTCCCTGTCTCCAGCCACTGCCCTCTGCTGGAGAGGACCAGGTGCTGCCAGGACTGCACCCCCCGTCCCTGGCAGGTAGGAAGGGAGACTGGGACCTGGGTGGGCTAGGAGCGGTGCAGGTGGGGAGGCTGAGGGCTTGGTGCCCCTTCATCCAGCCACCCTGATTCCATTTCTCTCCTTCCTTGAAGACAACCCAAACCACCGCCCTCTGGCCAACTACCGCTCCGGGGAGCTGCTCTTCACCCAGGACGTGAGGCCGGAGCAGCTGCTGGAGGGGAAGGTGTGACCCGCACTGGGGGAGTGGGCTGCGAGCCCAGGGTAGGGGTTGCGATGGGCCTCAGTGTGGACTTAAGTCCCTGCTCAGACCAGGCCCCTGGGGAGGCTGGGGTCAGTGGCTGGTCTGTGGCCTTGGCACCCCACCCCCGCCCCCGCCCCCGCCCCAGCAGACTCAGCTCCATTAACTTCACCCCTGCCCCCACACCACAGGACGCTCAGGCCATTCATAACTGGCTCAGCGAGTTCCAGCTGGAGGGCTACACTGCCCACTTTCTGCAGGCTGGCTATGACGTGCCAACCATCAGCCGCATGACACCCGAGGTAGGTGCTGCAGCGGGAAGGCAGTGCAGGAACCAGTGGGCAGAGGAGGGGGCCTGACGGCATGACTCTGTGTGGCAGGACCTGACGGCCATCGGGGTGACCAAGCCCGGGCACAGGAAGAAGATCGCCTCAGAGATCGCCCAGCTCAGCATCGCCGAGTGGTTACCCAGCTACATCCCGGTGAGTGGGCGATGGGCACGGGCTCCCACCTTCAGCTGCGGCTTTGCAGTGCCTTCCTGGCTTGGGGGCCGACGGTGCTGCTTTTGCAGGCAGACCTGCTGGAGTGGCTGTGCGCGCTGGGGCTGCCGCAGTACCACAAGCAGCTGGTGAGCAGCGGCTACGATTCCATGGGGCTGGTGGCCGACCTCACTTGGGAGGAGCTGCAGGAGATCGGAGTCAACAAGCTCGGTGAGGACTGCCCTGGGCCTTCTGGCTGGGCCCCCGCGTGCCTTGGAGAGTCTCCAAAATGTTTCGGGGGTCCAGGAGGGATGAGGGTGACCCTTTCCAGCCCCAGCTAACCCTTCCGCCTCTATCCACCCCTCTCAGGTCATCAGAAGAAGCTCATGCTGGGGGTGAAGCGGCTGGCTGAGCTGCGGCGGGGCCTACTGCAGGGGGAGGCCCCAGGTGACGGCGGCCGCCGGCTGGCCAGGGGCCCGGAGCTGATGGCCATCGAGGGGCTGGAGAATGGGGACGGTCCGGCTGTGGCTGGCCCGCGCCTCCTCACCTTCCAGGGCAGCGAGCTGAGCCCAGAGCTACAGGCGGCCATGGCAGGGGGTGGCCCTGAGCCGCTCCCCCTGCCCCCTGCCCGCTCCCCCAGCCAGGAGAGCATCGGGGCACGCTCACGGGGGTCCGGGCACTCGCAGGAACAGCCTGCCTCCCAGCCCAGTGGCGGAGACCCCAACACCCCACAGGAGAGGAATCTTCCAGAGGGCACAGAGCGGCCCCCTAAGCTTTGTTCCCCACTTCCTGGCCAAGGGGCCCCCCCTTACGTTTTTATGTACCCCCAGGGCTCGCCCTCCAGCCCAGCCCCAGGGCCGCCTCCTGGCGCGCCCCGGGCCTTCTCCTACTTGGCCGGCCCCCTGGCCGCTCCTCCAGACCCGCCTCGGCCCAAGCGCCGGTCCCACAGCCTGAGCCGCCCCAGCCCGGCCGAGGGGGAGGCCGAGGGGGAGGCCGAAGGGCCAGTGGATAGCGCCTTGGGCAGTTACGCCACCCTCACTCGGCGACCAGGACGCAGCGCCCTCGCCCGGACCAGCCCCAGCCCGACCCCAACCCGAGGGGCGCCCCGCAGCCAGTCCTTCGCCCTGCGGGCCCGCCGCAAAGGCCCCCCGCCCCCGCCCCCCAAGCGCCTCAGCTCCGTCTCCGGCCCCACCCTGGAGCCGCCGCCGCCGCCAGATGGTAGCCCGGCGCCCAAGGAGGGGGCCCCGGGGCCCCGGAGGCGAACACTCAGTGAACCCACGGGCCCCTCGGAGCCCCCCGGCCTGCCCGCCCCAGCCGGCGCCGCGTCGGACACAGAGGAGGAGGACCCAGGGCCCGAGGGGACACCCCCGTCTCGGGGCAGCTCAGGGGAGGGGCTCCCGTTCGCGGAGGAGGGGAACCTGACGATCAAACAGAGGCCCAAGCCGGCGGGCCCCCCACCCCGGGAGACGCCCGTGCCTGCCGGCCTCGACTTCAACCTCACAGAGTCGGACACTGTGAAGCGGAGGCCCAAATGCCGGGAGAGGGAGCCACTGCAGACGGCACTCCTGGCCTTCGGGGTGGCCGGCGCCACGCCCGGCCCCCCTACCCCCCTGTCCTCGCAGACCCCCGGCGAGTCCCCCTCGGCCTCTGCCAGCCCTCCCCGGCCTGACCCTAGCAGCCTCCCAAAGCCCGGAGCTCCAGCCCCTGTCTCTCCCAGCCCCCCGACCCAGCCCCCCGTGGCTCCCTGCCCCGGGCCAGCTCTGGAGGACAGTCGGCGGCCCGGGGAGGGGGAGCCCCCGGCTCCCCCTGCTGCCCTCCTCAAGGTGCCCGGAGCAGGTATGAGGCGGGAGCTGCGGGGAGAGGGTGGTGTTGGCAGGGCTCGTGCCCAGCCCAGCCGAGGCACAAGCCAACCTCTTTGTCTCTGCAGGAACAGCCCCCAAGCCTGTGTCTGTGGCCTGCACCCAGCTGGCATTTTCTGGCCCCAAGCTGGCTCCCCGGCTCGGCCCCCGCCCTGTGCCCCCTCCAAGGCCAGAGAACACTGGGGCCACGGGCCCAGGCCGGGCCCAGCAGAGACTGGAGCAGACCAGCTCATCCCTGGCAGCTGCACTGCGGGCCGCGGAGAAGAGCATTGGTGCTGGGGAGCGAGAGGGGTGAGGGGTGCTGGGTGCTTCAGAGGGGGAGAAGGCGGCGTAAGGGCAGCTCCTCCCGAATCCTGAATCCTTTTCCCAGGGTTCCGGGAATGATGGGAGGGGGGTGTCACCGTCACGTCGGGCAGATCCTCAGGCTGGGGGGCCCCTATTGGGATGGGAGGAGCCTGGGCCTGGGGTCACCCGGATCTGACCTGCAGGGAATCCTGGTGGCCGCCACTTAGAGGCACGTGAGCTTGGGCAAGTCACTTCTCCCTGTGAGCCCCAGCGTCTCTGTGCAAGGAAGGGAACGGTAACTCCTACTGCCTCGGGAAGTTGTGAGAATTAGGAGAAGATGCACACAAAGTGTGCGCACCAACCACGCTCTCATTAGCAGACCCCTTGCCCAGGGCCGGCAGGGTGCAGACCGCTGGCTGATCTGACCTGGTCCTTCCCCTGCTGCAGCCCCCCGGGCACCTCCACCAAGCACATCCTGGATGACATCAGCACGATGTTCGACGCCCTGGCTAACCAGCTGGATGCCATGCTGGATTGAGCTGGACCTGCTGGCAGCCCGCAGCAGTGCCCACCGTGACCTTCCTCAGCCACTGCCTTTCCCCCGGCACGGACGCCGCCCCTGCCGCCCTAGCGGGGGTCCCTCCTGCTGCTCCAAGCCAGCGGCTGTCGGCACTAGGGCTCTGGGAGGCAGCCCCCAGGGGAGCTGAGGGGACTCGTCAGAACCGGACACCTCAGCAGAGCCCCCTCCCAGTGTGTAACCTGACGGGACGGCCCTGCCTCTTGGACAGGGACCCTGGTGAGAGCTTCCTCTCCAGGAAGAAAGAGGTGGTGGCCGGGCTTCTGGGGTACCTTCTCTGTCCCCGCAGTGTCTCAAGCCCCTGTGCCAAGGTCCTCTGGCCACCCACTGTGCTGTCCTGGCGCCGAGAGGCTGGAGGAGGCGGTGTGTCTGGCCTGGTCCCCCGCAGGTGTTCACAGGACGCGTAAACAAGCGGCCAGGCCAGCCTCTGTCGCCGCCCCTGCCTGCCCTCAGTGAGGCAAAGCTGGTGGGGGTGGGGGCAGTGGGATTCACAGGTCCCCCAAAGTCCAGACGTTCCCAACTGTAAATGTTATTTTTTAAGCAGAGAGAAATGCATATATTTTAAATGGAATTTATTCTATCTATAACTGCCTGAGAGGACGCAGTGGGGGAGGGGCTTCGGACCACAGCAAGAGCACCCACTGCCCGCCTTGGGGCTGGAAGCCTGGTTGGCCCAGGCCCCGCCTCTGTAACCATTAACCTCTTCCCCCAACTAACACCAATGAAAGTGTCATTCCACGTGATCGGGCTCTGTGTTTGGATCTGCGCCACGGACCTCTGAGCCAGGGGTCGCGCCTGAGCTGGACCTGAGCGCTCCCACTGATGTGCAAGGAGGAAGGCTTGGGCCCTCCCCTCCTCACCTTTGCGGAGGGGCTCCGTCACTGGCCGAAGCCTTGGGTAGGTCCGTTAGTGGCTGCCTCATGGACCAGCCACAGGTTTTTCTTCAGGAATTTATCAGTTTTAATACAAACCAGTCTGTATTCATTCCTAAAAGGCTCATTTCCAGTAAAAAATAATACACCAGTGAAAACATTCTCACAGGATAACTAGGGCCGGGGCTGAAAGGAGCCCTGGGCCGTACCCCAGGACTGGCTCTCTCCGCCAGCTTGAGGGCAGGCACGGGAGGAGGTTCCAGGGCCAGGCCGGGGCTCTGCTTCATCTTCAGGTCTCGGTGTGAGGCCCCCCCGCAGAGGAAGGGAGGGAAAGTACTCAGGACCGAATCCAGGCCCCTGCCCCAGGAACACAGGATGAGAGGGGCACAGGGAGGATGGACCACCACCCCTGCCTTCAACAGTGGCCCAGAGAGCTGTTCAGACCTCCCACGGCTGCTCTCCCACAAGAGGTGGAAGCTCAGCCCCACGGCTCATGGCTCTGCCTGAAAACCCAAGAGCAGAGGGCGCTGCGTTCGGTGACCCTGAAGGGGCGCGGCCCACAGGTGGCGGGGGCTGAGGGCCCCTCTATTAGGCGCACGAGGTCATACATTCAAGAGCCCAGGGGTCTCCCCCTGGTGAGGAAGAGCCAGACTGTCCTGACGCCAAGGCCACAGCTCAGCATCTCTTCAGTAATCCCCGGGGGCAGGACGACAGCTGGGTCTGACACCGGGAGCTGGGCCTCCAACGCCATGGGGCGCAAGAGCAAACCCTGAAACATTCATGATATCAACTCCCCAGACTCAGAAATGGGTCTGGCTTTAGCCCTAGGATCCAGGGCAACTATGACCACCACGGCCAGTGGCTCAGAAGGGAGAGTTCATGCCCAGCTTAGTTTCAAACTGCAGTTTCTGTCGCTTCTGGTAGCGGACCCGGACCCTGGTGGGGCGGGAGATTAAAGTCCAGGTTAGCGCAGACCTCCAGACCAGGGGACGGGCAGGACACCGGAGGAGGAGGGCGGGACGGCAGTGGGAAGGCAGGGGAACGGTGCCCCAGGAGGTGACGGGCTTAGGGAACACGCCCAGGCCCAGAGGGGGCACCCAGCCGGTGGCTCACCGAATCTCGTGCAGCTTCACGATCTCGTTGGTGACCACCACGAGGACCAGGGAGAGGCAGCCCAGGAGCCACGTCAGCAGAGGCACGTCCTCCAGGCCAAAGTGGACGTGGCTGTCCCTGTGTGTCCACAGCTGCAGGTCCACTGCTGTCTGGACCACCTGCCCCAGCAACCTGCAGGAGGTGGCAGCCCTGCGTCAGCCGGGGTCTCTTGCTTCCTTCCCTGCTTTTCTCAGCGGGAACAGCTTAAGGAGGGCACCCTTCAACCTCTGGCCCAAAGCCCGCCCTCAAATCACAGCCCCGCTGCAGCCCCTCCCCTGCTCCCACCCTCCATCCCAGAGAGACTCACACCACGGGCACGGTCACCGCCCACCAGAGGTTTGTCAAGGGGCTCTTTCTCCACAGGGGCTTGGTGCGATGCACGTGGGTGATGGAGATGAAGACTGGAGAAAATGGGGTCAGTGGCGGGTGTCAGACTTCGCACGGCCAGAGGCCTGGTCCCCAGGGCGCCCCACCAGCCCCGGGGAGCCCCTCACCAGTGTGCAGGACGGTCAGGGCGGCGGCGAGCTTCTGAGCCGGCAGCAGCCCGTTGGCGAAGTCGTCAAACCAGGCTGGAGCCGTGTCGGCGTGGCTGCCAAAGCAAGGTGTGGGCTCAGCTTCCTCTGGGCCCCAGGGAGGGAAACCAGGGCGGGGGTGTCGGGACGGGACCCACCTGGGCAGCATGATGGAGGAGCAGTTGGTGAGGTTACGGACCCGGGAGCTGTCGCAGAAGCTCTGCAGCGTGAAGCCAAAGCAGATGAGGCATGAGCTGATGGTGAGGCTGAACTTGAGCAAGAAGCAGAGCAGGAAGTAGTGCTGGGTCTGCGGGAAGAGGAGGCCCGTCACTCCTGTGGCAGCCGCTCCTCTGGCGCACGGATTCAACAGGGTCCTCAGTCAGTGGACAGGCCCGGGGGATAAAGAGCAAGGATCTTTCCCAGCTCTGTACCACCCCTCCCCCTTGGTCTGGGGAAGTTCCGATGGAATTCCTCCCCCCCCCTTCCCTCCCCCAAGGCTCAGCCCCCTCCATACTGACATTCCTCAGGAAAAGCCCAGGCTCACAGGGCTCCACGTTGCTTACCTTCTTAGGAATGGACTGAAGGTTTTTCCCCGTTGCCATAGACATGATGGAGCTATGGGGGGGCTTCCCCAGCAAAGAGATGCTGAAAAGCAGGAACTTCAGTGAAGGGTGGTGACTGTGACCCTCTGTCCCCCAATTCTCATGTGGGAAGGATTTCAGGAGTCCTGAGAGTGAGGGCAAGTCTGCTGGGCAGATGGGATAAGACAAGGGAGAGAGTGCCCCCGGGCCTCCTGTGCCAGAAGTGAGCACTGAGCATGGCTCCCTGAACCTGGGATCCTGGGGACACTTGGTGACATCCCGACCCTGCCTGCCTGGGCACGGAGGGGCGGCCCGGCCCCTCACCTCAGCAGAGGGTAGCAAAAGCAGGACAGCCACAGGATATCGGTGGTGCTCAGGATTGGCGGCAGCTGGACGAGGCAAGAGAGGAACTGAACCAGGAGAAGCCAGGAAGCACGATTAGATTCTGGCAAAGAGTAAGACACTGGGAGCCCCAGGGCTGACTCGCCCTGTGCCCAGACAGAGACTCACGTCCTGGCTGAGAGGAGATGGCGCTGGAGGGGACACTATGCTGCCGGCGGGGTCATCTCCAAAAGCCCAGGGGGTTCACAGAGGCTCTGGGGGCCCCCCAGGCTGTGCTGCATCCTCCCAGCCTCTCAACCGGCCCTTGAGTGAAGGAGTGAGCAGGGACGGGCGATGCCTGTGCTGGCCCCACCTCACCTGGATGACCACGAGAGTCAGCTGGCACTGCAGCAGGAAGAGGAAGCACTTGCGAATGCCGTAGGTGGCGTGCCGAGCCTAGGGACCGGGAGGGACAGGTTGTGGTCTCTCTCAGGCCCCACAGCTGATAAGCTTCAGCCAAGAGCCAGATGCCCCAAATGTTCCCGCTAGGGAGGGGCAGAGACAAAGTCAACGGCCTGGGAGAGCTTCGCCTGGAGGTGAACCACCCTTGGGAGCTCAGGCCGGTCCTGTGTCGCGACTGCCCCCCCCAAGCAGGACCTGCCCCCCTGCCCCCGAGACCCCCCCAAGCCCCCACCTGCTCGATGAGCCGGATGATGCTGATGGTCTCCTCCTGGCGGAAGGTCAGGGAGCAGGGCAGGCTGTTGAGCTGCCCCGAGAGCTGCAGAGGAGAAAGGCCGTCCGAGGCCTGGGCCATGCTGGTGCTGGTGGCGTAGCCAAAGGTCTCCCAGGAGCAGCGGGATGGGTACAGGGGATCCAGGGCAATGCTGCTCAGTGTAGGGGGGAAGCATACCCATCAGCTGAAGCGTGCCAAGACCCCGTCTCCCACGGGACTGAGCAAGCACCTGCTCCCTCTTCTCCCCGCCAAGTCCAAGTTCCTTGGTCCCGACCAGGGCAAGATCAGTTGTGGGGTCTCCGGGAGGAAGAGGCTGGCCCCCGGCTCTGGGGTGTCACCCTGACCTGATATCGCTCTGGAGGAAGAGGCAGCTGTTCCGCAGGTTGGCAGAGCTGCCCAGGCAGCAGGTCACCTCCCCATACTCCTGCATGATCTTGATCATCTCACACATGGCTGAGGGGGCAGGGTCGGGGGGCACAAGAGTCAGGCAGGCGAGCCCCACGTGGGGTGCTGGGCAGAGACCCACAGGACAAAGCAGGAGACGAGGGAAAACAGGCCCCTCTTTGGGACCATCCTGCCCCCAATTTCGTGAACATCGTATGAATACCGTCACTTCTGACTCCCTAGAACGGGCCACCAAGGCTCCAGCCCACAAGACCCCCAGCTCCTCCCAGCCCAGGTTCCTCCGCGCCCTGCGTGGGAAACCGACATCCCTCCAGAGCCCGCGGGGTGCCCACGCACTGGCAGCGCTCCGCACAAGGGCCGGGCTGGCCGAGTAGCTGCCACCAGGGTACTCACTCTCAGGGGTGCAGTCGGTGAAGAGGGGCACGAGCAGGGGCACATTGTCGATGTTCTGCAGGTGGGGCCGCACCTGGTGGATGCCCCGGGGCAGCTTGGCCTGCAGAGAGCAGAGATGCCAGTTGCCTCAGGGTCCCTCCTCCCTCACTCCTCCGCCCTGGACAAGCCACGGGCCAACCCCAGGGCTCTGGGGACACAGACCACCCCCCTCCCCGCATCGTACCCGGTTGCAGTCCTCCAAGAAGCTGGGGAGGTCGCTGTCCGTGGGCTGGAAGCTAATGAGGTCCGACTGACCCTCCTCCTCCATCAGGAGGAGCCCTTCCGCATCATCTCGGGACACTGTGGGGACAAAAGCCTCTCCCTCACCTTGGGGCCAGACTTCTGGGGGCCTTTACTTGCCTTGCAGATGACGCAAAACTTCCTGTTTCGAGGTGTCCTTTCCCCCCACCCCGTCGACTGCCGTTGCCGCAGGGAGATCAGAGCCATTTTCCAAGGGAGGGATCCATGGAGGCTCTTTCTAGTTGTAGCCCCAAGGAAGGGGAATGACCCACACCCACCTCGTGTCCACACCAAACCTTTGCCCTCACCCTGATTCAGGTCATCGTGCAGGGATCCAGCGTGGCTAGGGCTGGAGGGGGGTATCTCAGAGCCGGGCATGTCACCATTGGGCGTGAGGGAGATGTGACAATTCCAGCCCGTCTCCAGGCCCATCTTTTCTGCAAACACCTGCACCGGGCAGATGGCAATGAACAGATGGGCCCAAAAGGCCATGGGGAAAAGGGTCAGTGGGAGCAGTGGCGGGGGCGGGGGGCGCTCCCCCACCTTGCTTTTGAGCTCATCCTCCAAAGAGAAGTAGACGAAGCGGATGCAGGCATTGACCAGCCCGTCGATGAGGCGCACGATGTCCAGCCGGGCCTGGTACTGGGAGGACACCATGCCCATGAAGATCTGCCCACTCAGGGCCTGCATGCAGTCTTCCTTCTCCAGCACCTCCCCGATCCCTTCTTCAGGAGGCACAAGGCACAGAGCCCGGCCAGGACATGGCCCAGGCAGGACACCCAGGAACCGGCAGAGTCCAGGAGGCAGCCCGGGGCCACACATGCAGATGCCATGCCCAAATCAGCGAGCACGAGGGCCCCAGGGGACCACACATGCAGCCACACACATGCACAACCAAGACATAAAGAAGCCAACAGACACAGGGGAAAAGACAAGGAAAGGTACTCATCAGTCAGGTGACAATCCCTGGTCCAGGGCTAGGGGGCGGGCCCCCCCACCCTCAGCAATGGCTTCAGTTCATGGTCTCTTGGGTCACGAGACCCCAGAAGGCTGTGTGTTTGGCGGAGTGGGGAGGGGTGGGTGGAGCTCCGAGTCCCTCTGCTCCAGCAGGGTTTGTGACCCGGTCCTTTGTCTGACTCAAATAAGGCTAACGCTCTATACACGCTACTGCTTTATAACCTTCAAAGAAAACACTTTGCTATATGTCGTCCCACTGGAGCAGCACAATGAACCCGTGAGCAGGGCAGACAAAGCACCTGGTTACAGATGAGACTAAGGGACTCGCCCATGTCACCAGACAGTGAGAGCCACCGCGGTGTTCCAGGTCCAGTGCTGCCTGCTGTCCCCTCTGCTACGATCTGGTCCAGGCCCCTGGAAGCCCCCCCGGCCCCCGGCCCCCGGGGACAGGGCCCACAGTACCGTCTGAGCTCCAGCTGCCGCGGCGGGCACTCAGCTTGATGGGAATGGTGCTGGGCAGCTCGCACGTGGTGAAGATGCTGCTCTGGCCGGGCGCCTGCACCAGCTCGATGCACTTGCCATTGAGCTGGGACGACAGGGCGCAGCTCATGGGCTTGTAGGCGAAGGCAGAGCAGTAACCAGACAGGCAGGCTCGCTGGTAGAAATCCAGCACTTTCTTTCTGCCGGGGAACCGGGGTGGAAGTGAGGTGAGTGGTCCTGGGATGCCCCAGCCCTGGGAGCCGGGCAGGCAGACCCCCCCCAGAGCTGACTGCTCTCGCCCCTGGCATCTGCTTCCTTACCTACCTGTCGGAACCCGAAAGAGGGTAGATGTCGGCTCCATCCCAGAAGTCTGTGCAGGCCTCCAAGACCACGTCGGCCGTGCCGTGGGACAGCATCTGTTCTGTGCCTGAGGGCAGTGGTGGGGAGAGGAAGGCCAAGCCATGAGTGCCCAAGCCACCTCACCTCCAGGGACATACTGCCACCCTTGAGAAGGGCACTAAAGGAGCCCCTGGGGGATGGGAACTCCCCAGGCCTCATGGCAGCAAACCTGTAGGCAAGGCCACTGGGTGCATAGCGCAGGCTCTAAGCTGCCGGTCCTCCAGACAGTCCCATCATCTGTGGCCACCACCATCCCAGCCCCCGTCCCCGAAGCCAATCTCTGCCACGTTTGAGATCTCGGGAAGAATCTAATGCTCGTCGGCCCAGCGCTCCCTAAAAAAAGACACCCTAAAAAGAGCCCCGCCCCGCCCAGCTCCTGGGAGGTTTGGCCTGATGCGGGCGGAGCCGGGGAGGCTCACTGGTGGTGGTGTCCTTGATGAAGAGGCTGATCATGTGGCTGAGCGGGGGGCGCCGCTTGGTGACACAGGAGAGCCTCCCCAGCGAGGTCTCCTTCATGGTCTCGGCGCTGGGGAGGCGGTAGAGCGCAAGGTGGTTCCCCTGCTTGAAGAGCTCCTTGGCCCCGGGAGTGAAGCCTGCAGGAGGAGGGACGGCACGGGGCCTCTGGGAGGAAGCCCACCCCCACACACACCACCCTCCCTGGCGGGGACGGAACCCCGGTCAGGCTGGGCGGCTTCCCTCCACGCGTCCATCCCGCAGGGAGTTGTCTTCCCGGATGAGGAAGCGCCGTCAAGCGGCGGTGCCTGGTTAAAGGGGATGATCAGGGAATTCCCTGGCGGTCCAGTGGCTAGGACTGTGCGTTCTCACGGCTGAGGGCCCGGGTTCAATCCCTGGTCGGGGAACTAAAATCCCACAAGCCTCGTGGCACGGCCCAAAAAAAAAAGGGGGGTCGATCAGAAGCCCAAAGGGTTGCTGGGGCTCTTGACCAAGGCCACGCCCGGGCCTGGCATGTTTGGAGCCGGGGGCCCGGCCTCTTGGAAGAGGCCGGCAGCCAGCCCAGCCACTACCCCCGCGGTGGCCGCGTACCAATGAGGCGGGCGAGCTCGCAGAGGCCCCAGGGCACGTGCACGGGCAGCACAGTGCTGTGGCTCTCCTGCAGGGCGATGTTGCACAGGTGGTCTGAGAACCGGCACAGCCGCTCGGTGACGCTGGCGTTGCACAGGTTCAGCAGCACGTTGAGGCCCAGGGGCTTGAGGGAGGTGAGGTGGAGCTGCCAGTTGGAGTCGTCGAACTGGATGCAGGAGGGATTCTGCTGGTCCTGGGACAGGCTCAGCATCTCCAGGTGGTAGTCGCACACGAAGTCCTCGGCTTCATACGGCTCGCCCTCCAGCCCGTGCTGGGTCTGGAGGAAACGTGGAGGGGAAGAGGGGCCTCAGACTGGGAGGGATGCGGCGGGTGCCCCCGAGAGAAGGCACCGCCTCCCAGCAGGCCGTGCTCGTGCTCACGCTCTCCCATCCCTCTCGAAACCCCTTCCCTGTCCTTCCCGGCTCCTGGCTGCTTCTAGGATCTGTGCCCAACAACACTGTCACCAGCTCAGAGGAGGTTGTGCAGACCAAGCAAGAAACAACAAAGCACCTTTCTCAGCCAGGGGAAACATTTTTAGAAGGAGCCACTGGCTTTCTGTCTTTTGTACTTTTTTTTTTGTTTTTGGCCGAGTGGCACGTAGGATCTTAGTTCGATGGAACCCGCGACTCCTGCAGTGGAAGGGCTGGAACCACTGGACCACCAGGGAAGTCCCGGCTTTCTGTCTCTCGAAGGCTGTGAGTAGGAGGAAGGGTCTTGCCCCAACCAATTACCACCATCAGAGAAACCCGGAAAATGGGGAAGGGCCTACTTCACGGAAAAGCCGTGGGTGAGGCCTCAGGAGGCCCGAGAACAGAGGCCAAGACGCCTGTGCTTCGGGCTCCATCCGTCCAGGCTGGGCTGCACCCCCGTGGCCCCTTCGGCGGGGGAGGCCAGGACGCCCTGCGGCTGACACGCGGGCTGCTCCCCGCCCTCTCCGCTCACCTTGCCGGGCTCTTCTTCACCGCCCTCTGTGTCCCTGCTGAAGCTCACGCTGGAGCCCGACAGGTGTTTGCTGCGGCCGTGTGCTCTGTGGTGAGAGGAGGGCTCGGGGGCCCTGGGGCCGTCGCCTGGCCAGTTGCCGCGCTCCTGCTCATTGGAAAGGTGCAGGGTAGGGTTCAGGGAGCCGGCCAGGAGGGCGTCTCGTTCACGGGGCTGAGGAGAGCAAGAGGCACAGGCCTCGGACTGGCGTCCCGACGGCTGCCACGGGCCAGTGAGGCAGGGCTGTTTCGTCCCCTCAGTGGGTCATCTCCGAAGCAGATCCCGAGGCCTGAGCCCTCCTCCCCGCTCCTCGCCTCGCCCTCCCTGAGGCTAGCAGCCGGGCCCAGGCCGTACCTCCTCCTCGACCTCGGGATGGCAGAAGGAGCGGGTGGACAGATCATCCCTTAGGTCCTCGTGGCTGCTGTGCGGGGGCTCCACCTTCCCGCTGAAGAAGAGCACGGTCTCCGGGCTGGGGTTGGGCCAGGACAGGACCCCCTGTTTGTCCACACAGCACAGGACCTGCAGGGAGAGACGGGGACCGGGAAGGGGCCTTGGAGGTCCCCAAGCCGCCAGGGGCCGCTTAAGTGACCAGACACGGCCAGAGAGCAGCCTGTCGAGGCCAGGGCCTCCCATGGGGCCTCCCTCACCGTGACGGAGCCCAGGCTGTGCAGCAGGCTGGAGCTGTGGCTCAGCGTAGGAGACGCCCCCTGGATCACCCGCAGGAAGTGGCCCCAAATGCAGCGCAGCATTTCCTGAGGGCAGAGACAAAGCCCGCGAGGCCAGCTGGAGATGGCCTCTGGGGCCGACCGAGGAAACGGTCCGGGGAGCACCAGGAAGTCGGGTGGAAAAGCCCGTGTCCAGCACGGCGGTGACACGTTACCCATGTGGGACGGGTGGACTGAGGGGCTCCAAGAGCCCGTGGGAGGCTCAAAGGCCATAAAGTAGGGGAGTCCCAGGGTTCCAGAAGGGGCCCAAGGGAGCGTGGGCTGGGGGTACGGGGCCTGGAGCAGAATCCGTCCTGGGTGAGGGTACCTGAGAGGACACGGCTTCGGTATAGCTGCTCAGAGTGTCCTCCGAGAACTTGGCCAGCTGTGCGGAGAAGAGGGTGTGAGCCTCGGGGAGGAAACTGCCAGCCTCTCACAGGCCTCCGAGCTGGCGGGTGGGGCCTCGTGCCAGCAAGGCTCCCAACGCCTTTGGCGAAGGACTCCCGGGCAGCCCCTGAATGCCCCGTCTGCTGACAGCCCGGGTGGACACCCAGCGCCCCCTGGGGCCTGCTCTGGACACCCTTCTGGCTGCAGAGGACAAAGCCCTCGGAGAGCTGCCCCAGGCCCTGCCTGTCGCTGGGCCACGGGGTAGGGGTGGGGCTGGACTTCTGCCCTGTTTGCTGGGGCACTGCCGACTCTTTTCATTCCTGTCTTTGGTTCTTTTTGCACTGTCCCCCGACCCCCACCCGCCCCGATGCCTCCGAACAACCTACCAGGGAGCTGGGGGAAGCCTTGCTCATCTGGGCCAGGACACGGGCTTCTCCACAGGCAGTTGCCAGGACCCAGAGGACGGGGAAGAGCAAGGGGAGGATGGGCAGGACGCCATTCACCTGGGAAAGAGCGAGCCGCACTGAGGCTCCCTGAGATTTGCTGGCGGAGGGAGGGAGGGAGGGAAGGGCTTCCCCGGCCCTGGGGCCCTCCCCTGAGTAAAAAGGACAGCGAGGGGCAGGAAGGGAGGAAGGGAAGCAGGCGCTCCGAAGCTGAGCCTAAGAGACCCCTGGGCTGCAGAGAGAGAAGGGCAGTCAGGGCACCATGAGGGGACGCAGTCTCAGGGGAAAAGGAAAAGCGCCACCGAGAGGAGAGGGCGGTCCTTACCTGCAGCTGGAGGAGGGTGTACTGCCAGGTCGTGACACCAGGGGCATTCAGCATGAAGCGCAGGGCGTTGGTGATGAGGAAGCCAGCCTGTCGGGAACAGGAGAGACGCTGCCTTATCCCCCCCAGAGAGGGACCCAGGCTCTAAGGCTCCCCGTCTTCTGCCCACTCACAGCCCCGCCCCCGGCACTGGCCGCCAGCTCACGCTGGGACCCTCTAGTCTTCACTCACGCGCTCGTCCGAGTCCGGCCCCCAGGCTCCCCCATTTCCTGGCCCTCCCCCTGCGCTGTGCGGCCCCGCCTCACGCACCAGGACCACGGGCACCGCGTAGTGCAGCATCACCGACTGCACCGTGAACCTCTCGTTGTCCAGAGCGGTGACTGGGCGGGACAGGGCCATGTCCAGGCACCACCTGCAGAAAGAGGTGATACTATACTCGGGCGAGCCCTGCTCAGGGGAGAGGCCTGAAGCCCACCCCTTCACCGAGCATCACTGGGTCCTGCAGTTCCCTCCTATGCCTTGGCCACGGCTGAGTGGCCTCCTGGTCACTGTGGCCAGCGGCTCGTGGCAGCCTCTGAAGCTGCCCCCTCGGAGTTCAGACTGAGAGGGGGTCAATCACCCAGTTGAAGAATTCTCACCGGACACTAAAGAGAAGACCCTCCGGAGATGCCTGCGCTAAGGGACCTCAGTGAGGACAAGGCGCCTTCCTGTCACCGGCCCCACCACGCCCCCTGCTCACAGGAGGCACTGGGGCGGAGAAGTCAGGGGACGGGGGAAGGCAGGGCAGCGCCCTCACCTGATGTTGTCAATCACAGGGGTCTCAAGGACGCGGAAGAGCCGGTGCTGTTGGGGGTTCTGTGGCCCTTTCTTCACCTCTCCCCGGGGGGAGGGGGGCGGAGAGAAAGGTGGAAACAGGTCTCCCGGCTCCAAGACGATGTGCTCATCATCCTGCCAGCGACGAAGGGGAGGAGGTCGAGGGTAATTAATGGGTTCCGTGGAAGCCACTCGTCCTTGGCCGTTCTAGCTAAGTGGAGACATCTCATTGGGTTAGGGGACCATCAGTTAGCAAGGAGTCAGTTAGGGTGGGGCCTGGGGGACTGCATTCTGAGCAGCTTGAGGATCAGACAGAAGAAAGAACAGGACAAGGAGAAAGATGTTCCAGCTTTTCTCCGTTCTCCTGGAGCCCCTGCCAAGAAACCCATGATCTGGGCAGGAAGCATCAGGATTAAGCCCAGGGACCCTCCCACCATTGCCGGTGGACACTCCCACAGCATTTCCAGGGAAGGAGAAAAGCCTCCAGCTACCTTGATCCCCCTCAGAGAAGCAAACGATTCTTGGCCAGGCCTCAGAGCTATGATGTCTCCTTCTACCAACAGGCTAACTGGCAGGTTGACCAGATGTCCATCTCTGTAGGCCCAGTGTAGGGACCAGGATGGTGCAAAGGGCATGTGGAGGTCTGGGTACATGGCATCTAGCCACTTGATCTCCTTGCCATCCCTGAGGGCATCTGATGAGAATGGAAAGAGGGAAACAGCCTCACCCATGGATCCACACACCAGCCAGATCCAGCACACAGCTATGAAGCTGTGTCTGCTCTTCTCCCTTCCCCAGAAGGCCTGCATCAACCCGCGCTGCTCATTCCAACACTTCCCCTCTACAAGGTCACCTCCCAACCACCCCAGCCCAGGCACTTGCACCTCCTCTGAACACCTGAAGCTCCTATTCTTTGTACCCCCCTTCCATTCAAATACATTTTGCTAACTTTGCTAAGGGCTTTGAGGGGTGTGCTGAGCTTCGTGAGGGGTACAAATGTCAAAGATTAAGCCGATTTGGTCCCTGGTTTTGAGGAGCCATTAGCCTTCCTGCCCGCCCCAGGCCACTGCCTGGGTACCCATAGCCGTCCCACAGCTCTCGCTGCACCACTGAGAAGAAAGCAGGGCATCTTTATCCCCTGAATGCTGACCGCAGGCAACGCCAATGTGCTGGGGCTCCTGGCTGGGGCTCGGGACGGGAGCTCCAGGGCTCTGACACATCCCAGGGCATCTTTTCCCACCTGACTCGCCTGCCCCTTGGCCTCACCTTGGATTTGGTCAATGATCCCTCGGAGTCTCCGTTCTACCTCCCGACGCTTCAGCCGATCTTGCCGCCCAATGAGGACGAGGTTGAGGAGCAGCAAGAGGAAGAGCGCAGCGGCGTTCACCAGCTCCACCCCGTGGCTGGCAGGGAGAGAAGAGGGGGCACTGGCGGCGGGGGGCGGGGCGGGGGGTCTCCAGCCCAGCCAACCGAGGGCCCCACGCTCCCCTCCCCAGTCCCTTCTGAAAAGAGTGTCTCCTTCTGGTTCTGACATCAGCCAGCCGAGGGACTGTGGATTCCTACACGACCCAGGCGCTGACTCTGGGGGCAGCTCCCCTCGCCCGGGGATGTCCCAGGCGGGTGTGGAGGCAGGAGGGGGACAAGCCCAGACCCTGCGCTGCGAGAGGTGGGAAGGAGCCCCTCCCAGGGCCTCGGGCCGCGTACCTGCCAGCCGGCTGGCCCCCGTAGCAGCCCAGCAGCAGCAGCACGGCCAGGAGCATGAGCGAGGCGCCGGGCCAGTGGAAACAGGAGCAGCGGTTACTGTGGTGCAGGAAGCTGCTTCTGCACATCTCCTGAGGACGGAGGGGCAGGAGGCCAGGGAGTGAGAGGCCCGGGGGCCAAGGGAGGAGGAAGGAGCCAAGATTCTCTGTCCTGCTAGGATTTGGCCGCCTTCCTCCCCCGCCCACCCGATGGAGAGCCCGGGCGGCCACCTCTGTCTTCTCGCTTTGGTCTCGTCTGGGGTCAGGACATCACTCTGAAAGGAACCCTGGCCTCTTTCTGATTTTTAGTGATGCCTCAGTCGGGTCACACCGTCCAGGGTGACAGGGAGAGTCATGGCCCCGAGAATGGGCTTCCCAAGCTTTTCCACCGCCCCAACTAGGCTCTGGGCTCCCCATGAGGACATGTCACCTTCCATGTGAGACATTTCTTCCGTTCTTTTAGGTGTCCGTCCAGCACCGCCTCCAGCTGCTCCTTCAGGATGCTGAGGGCCTTCCGGGTGGACAGGCCCAGGGCCAAGGGAGCCTCGCCCTGGAGGGAAGCAGGAGGCACTCAGCATCTCTCGGGAGGCCCTCCCCTCCCACCTCCCCAGAACCTTCCTCCCTTCTCCCAAATCCTCACCCTCCCTCCCTCCACTAGCCCCGACCCCTCAGGGCGTGAGCATGTTCAGATCTCCACCAAATTAAAAGACGTTCAAGTACACAGTGCCCTGCTCCTCAAAGCCAAGTTTAAAACAAAACCAGAGGGCTTCCCTGGTGGCGCAGTGGTTAAGAATCCGCCTGCCAATGCAGGGGACATGGGTTCGAGCTCTGGTCCGGGAAGATCCCACATGCCGCGGAGCAACTGGGCCCGTGAGCCACAGCTACTGAGCCTGCGCGTCTGGAGCCTGTGCTCCGCAACAAGAGAGGCCGCGATAGTGAGAGGCCCGCGCACCACGATGAGGAGTGGCCCCCGCTTGCCGCAACTGGAGAAAGCCCTCGCACAGAAACGAAGACCCAACACAGCCAAAAAATAAATTAAATAAATAAATAAATAAATAAAATAAATTTATAAAAAAAAAGAATCCGCCTGCCAATGCAGGGGACACGGGTTCGAGCTCTAGTCTGGGAAGATCCCACATGCCGCAGAGCAACTAAGCCCGTGCACCACAATTACTGAGCCCACGGGCCACAACTACTGAAGCCCATGTGCCACAACTACTGAAGCCTGTGCACCTAGAGCCCGTGCTCTGCAACAAGAGAAGCCACCCAATGAGAAGCCCATGCACCGCAATGAAGAGTAGCCCCTGCTCGCCGCAACTAGAGAAAATACGTATTGTTTAAGTGGGGAGAAGAGAACTAACCTGGAGATTCTGGCTTTACATTGTTCCTAGTAAAAAACATTAAGGAAAAAACCCCACCAATTTCTGTTACCACCATTTCATAAAAGGGAGGCTATTGTAACCCTACAACATTGGGAAGGACACAATCTCAGAAAAAAAGACAGCTGCTCCCAGGAAAGGACCTGCACTGACCGCACCACACTCTCATCTCACCGCGGGTGGGTGGAACGTGGCATGGACAGGGGTGGTTCCCAGCACATTGTCCTATGTGACCCCATGGCCTGACCTCTCCCATTGAGGCCCCTTGTTCCTGGGCTTCTCTCCTGTTTTGTCCTGTCCATCTACCCCACAGTCCATCCTATGACATCTTCTCCACAACTTTACGTACGTTTCCAGGGCAACCTCAGCCACATGGATTCATCTGCCACCAATACACTTACAACTCCTAAATTTCACCTCTAGCCTGACCGCTACCCCGAATTCTGACCCATTCCCTAAACTGCCGCACAGCTGTTTCATAGGTACCTATGAGTTGATACGTCCAAACCCCCGAAATTGCCACCCGGCCCTCCCTGCCTGAGCCAGCACCCCTCCTGCAGTTACCATCACCCAGGCACCCCAGCCCCTCCCCGCAACCTCTGCCTCCCCCTCCCACCTCCCAGTCCCTACCTTTTCCAAACCAACCACTGCATCCCAGCCAGTGAGCGCACGTCTGATGAACTGACCCTGTTTACCTTTAAAATCTAGCCCAGACTCCTGAGCGTGGTCCGGGATCTGCCAGCTTCTCCAGCCCCCTTTCCTGCCATTCCTGTCACGTGCCGCGCTGCCCCAGCTCATGTGTTAGCACCTTGATGGATTTTCCTAGCCAAGAGCGCACTCCCTGCCCCAGACGACTCTTACTTCTCCTTCGAGACTCAGCTCAAACACCACCCGCTCTGGGAAATCTTCCCAAAACCCAGGGCTGCACATACAGGGGGAGGTTTGTATTCCAAAGGCACCCCGGGCAACCTCGCTCACAGGCGGCATCACGGAGGACTGTCATTATAGATTTGCCTGTCTGGCTCTCCCACCAGACTGCCAATGCCTGGAAAAGGGTACTAAATTCTTCCATCTCCACACCCCTCCACCAACCACTAAGACAGTGCCTATCACAGGGCAGCAGCTCAGTGAATACTTGCTGACTGACTGAATGAATGAATGAACGCCCATGTAGTTTCACCGGTCCCAATGACACCTTCGTCAGGGTTGTCAACCCAGGATCTGTAGCAGAAACACCTGGAGCTCTTACAAGCGTGGCTGTCCAGGCCCCACCCAGACCTAGTCAATCAAAACTCCTGGAGGTGAGGCCCAGCCCAGGTTGGATCTGATGCACAGATCCCCAGTTGGGGGTCCTGGAAAAAGAAGGCCCCCAGGAAAGGCAGGGCCTGGGGGAGGAGTGTGTCTTTCTCAGGGGCCACCTGAAGAGCACCAATGTGGGCTTCCACCAGGGAAAGCTCCTGAGCAAGAGGCACAAAGCCCTGGACCTGGGGCACCAAGAAAGGGACTGGGCTTATCTACTGAGTCCTGGCCAAGGGTCACTGAGCCAGCGATGCCCTGGCTGTCTGGGCTCACGCCCTGCCCTCTCCCCTCCTATCCCCGGGGTTCTGCCCCGGCTTTGCCCACCAACGTTCTGGATTTCCTCCTCCCTGCCGGTCTCCATGTCCACCCGCCCCCTTGGCAGCCTTGACCCTCGCCAGGCACACATCTCCACGAGTAGGAGTTGATGGACTGGGGGCCATATCCCCTGGCTGCAGACCTGGCATGGTGGGAGGCCCCTGAGTGGAGCCCCCACGCTGGCCTGTCGCCAGCTCCCTCGGCTGGAGGGATGAGGACGGGCTTCAGAGTGGGCCCGGCCCAAAGACCTCCCAGATCCCTTGCCTAAATCTCACCTAATCCCTGCTCTCCACGGTGGCTTTGGGGGATTACGAGGATGAGAGCTGCTGCTTCTCCGAGGGGATAACTGGTTATTTCAGCTCAGGCAGAAATGGCCCTCCGGGCAGGGAGCCGGCACCCCGCAAGGGTAAATACTGCACTCCAAAGCACCCACCTCCCTCCGGCAGGGATCGGGGGGCCTCCCTGAGAGGCCGTGGTCCAGGACAAAGGAGTGTCCGGCAAGGCCTGCACCTCTGCCTCCTGGGCTCCTGGCATGAGGGAAGAAAGCCTCCAGGGGCGGGAAGGAGAAAGAGAAAAGCAAAGGGGGACCACAGGCCTTCTCATGTCCAAGGGAGGATGCCTGCCCCTCTCATCCCAAGAAGGCCCAAGAAGAAGAGCGTTCGGGAGGCCCAGCCTCCCCTCCCCTTTCCCCTTCCTCCCTCAGGCTCAACCTGCCAGGCCCCCTCCCCGCCGTGGGATGTGCAGGTTCCCAGGGTGGACTTGCCTAGGCCAGGTCTCCAGAAATGATAAAGTGAGCAAACCTCCTGCGGGCAGGGAAGGGCTGGCCCGCAGAGGTGGAAAGGCTGCACGCCAAAGGGCGGGAGAAAGGAAGAGCTGACAAATCCCACGGGGCTGCACAATCGCCCGGGAAGCTGCTCGGTCTGGAATGAGCGCCAGGCTCAGGAAGGCAGGGACAGGCTAAGGGGAGCAGCCAGAGAGCCAGGGCGGCGGCCTTCCTGCAGCCAGGCCTTTAGACCTAGGACCCTCAGGAACTGCCCTCTGCTTGCCCCGTGGCTGCCCTGCGTCTGCTGCCTCATTTCAGCCACCCCCAACCCCCCCGGGCAACCCCACCCAGCAACTGTTTCGCTCCTTCTCTTCCTCCAGGGTCTGAGAACCTGTCCCGTGCTCCTCTCCAGGTGTGGGAGGAGGGGCCAGAGGGTGGCAGATGCTCCCGGGGCAGGGCCGGCAGAGGCGGGAGGGGGCCTGCGGAGCTGGGGGCGTGCGTCTGCCCCCGCATGTTGTGTCTGGCTTGGAGCACCAACTCCAGACTGGAGATTAAAGACAGCACAACAGAGGAAAATAAGCCATTCTGTAATTATGTGCCTCCTGAAGAAAGTGCCTGCCAGCACAGCGCCCCGGGGCCAGGACACAGCCCTCAAGGCCAGCCAACCCTCCACGGCCCCAACCCCACTTATCCAACTGCCGTGGCCGCCCACTGAGGCCTGATGGCAACTCTTCACTCAGTCTCCGGCAGGAGGGTCCCGGGTATGGGTAAAATCACTGTTTCTCTCATTACCCCATGGCTTTTCCCCCATGCGGTATGAGAACTGAAGCTGAGGAAATTGGTGAAAGACATTCACGCTTTCCAAAGGAAATTCAGAAAGGGCTCATGCGTGAGCTGGCTAGGTGGCCTTTCTCAAAGCACAGAGTTAGGCTGGCACCCAGCGTGCCCGGGCACCCATGGCGGGGGTTGGGGGAGGTCTGTGCAAGGACGGAGATGGTGTGAGAAATAAGAACGCCTGTCATACACGTGCCATCTGAGGTCTGCTCTTCTTGCCTAGCAGGGCCAAGAAGGGTGAGGAAAATCTGCCCCGGACTTAAGTACCCAAAGGCAGGAAGCAATTCTTCCTACTTCCCAGATGCTCAGAAACTCCCACTCCCCACCCCCAGGCACCTCCAGGAAATTCCTGGGGCCAAGGAGCCATGGCTAAGCAAGGCCTCTACACCAGAGGGGAGGCGTGGCCCTGCTTCTCCCCTGACACTGAAGCTTTTCGGGTAGAAGCAACCCCATCCCACTGTTTTAAGTGCTCAGCCTCAACTGAACCCAACAGAGGAACTCGAGGCCATAGGAGGTGTAGGCTCAGGAGAGGCTGCCAGCACGCGCCCATCGCGCCCCGCTTCATCGTCAAAGGGGGACACGGTCAGGGCCTGGGGGCTGGAGGAGCAGCAGATGGTGACAAAATTCTATCTGCTGAATCAGAACTGCAAGGAATCTGCTACCGAACAGAACCAGCTCCCCAGGGCCCAAAGCTAAGCATCTGGGTCCGTCTAATGAGGCTTTAAGAGCCAGCACGCCTGGGCTGTCCTGGGCCACCTCGGTCAGGTTTCTCAGGTGGCCCAGAACCAGAAGCCCCCAGCCCCCAGTCCCTGTCCTTTCGCGACTCCCCCGAGGTTCCCTCAGCACAGCAGCTGTTTTCCTTCCTATTCTACCTGTTTCGGGAGAAAGTGGAATCTAGGTCCCCTAGGCTCAAGTAGGCAGACTGTGAATTGGCCTTGGCCTTGGCCTTTGGCCTTGGCAACAGCAGATAACCACTAATTAGAGCCAGCTGGCCCCTTCGCCAGGTCCCCACGGTCACAGCCTCCTTGGCCGGTGCAGGTGAGCAGGGACCCAAAGCTGGACTCCACAAGGTCTGAACTACTGAAGCAGAGATTCGGCCACTATCCACCAGGGTCTATTATAGGTGTCACCATAAATCTCTTCCAAGTTTGGCCAGACACAAATCGACTCTGTCTACAGACAAGCAGCTCAAAGCCTCAAGCAGAGGCACCTCCTCCTCTTCCTCACTCTTCCCGGCTCATGCTGACCCTGTCACTTTCACCTGTCTTCTTTCTCACCTCCTGCAGCCAAGACCTAGGAAGAAATCACCCCAGCCCCGGTGGCTCCTGTCTCAGTGACCCATGTGGTCCGGCGAGAAAAGCCTCCTTAATGGCCCCGAGGAGGGGCTGGCATCCAAGCCTTGTGCCTGGCGACCCGGGTCCCAGCACACCTTGACAGGATGCCCCACAGGGAAACTTGGGCTCCGGTCCTGCTCTGGGTGACTCAGGAGCCTGGCAGGCAGCTACACACACGGGCTTTCTGGCTCCCATCCCCAGCCTCCTTCCACGGTCCTCGCTACCTCGTAATCCAAGCTGCCTCCGGCCCAGCTTCCATCTTCAACCGTTAACCCAAAACCTCTGACACAAAGCGGGGAAGCAGGCGTGTGGAATGGGGGCGTCAAGCCCAGCTGGCATACTCACTTTGCTGCCTTTGCCCTGATGGGCCATCCATAGCTCTGCCCGTTTAAAGAGCATGGGGTAGAGCCTGAGCCACCGCGCGTCAGCCACAGAACTGCCGACACTGCCCTCGGAGAGGGAGAGAAGGAGACAGAGAAAGACAGAGAGGGAAAGAGTGAAGACAGGGAAGAGAGAAGAGAGCTGGAGCGCGTGTGAGCGAGGAGCGGGGCGGCAGCGGCAGCAGAGTGGAGCTTCAATCTGCTGATTAATTTAGACTATTTCCAGTCACGCTGCAGATTTAGGGAGGGAGGAGGAGGAGACCGGGCTGCCGGTGCAGGAGGAAAGGACAGAAGGAGGGAGAGGCTGCGGAGAGGGAGGGAGGAGGGAAGGGGTTGAGAGGAGAAAGTTGGTAGGGGCCCTGCCAGCTGTCCAAGGGCTGGGCCCATTCATCAGAGGAGGCACCGGAGGGTAAGCAGAGGGCGATGTGCCACCCAGGGGTTCGGATGCGCCCACCGCCCACCCCCACCAGAGGAGGAGCTGTGCAGGAAGTGGCTGCTGTCGGCCCGGAGCCCCGAGGGCACCCGCGGGCATTGAGAAGTACCTGTCCTCTCCCCCCGGACTCCCCTTCCCGGGCAAGGTGAGGAGCCCCACTTGGGGGAGCCCCCCAGATCCCTTTGAGACTCCAGCATGAAGCCACGCCAACAACAGCTCTCTCCACAGTCAGAGCTGCAGGAAGGAGGGGGGGGGGCGCTTATCAATAGCAGCACATCCTACGTGGAGGGGGAAGGACCGGCAATTGAGAAAACTGGAGCAGTGACTTCTCGGAGGGCAGAGCAGGGGCTGGGAAGTGAGCGAGCAGAGGAAGCCAGTGGAAGAGGGGAGAGCCAGCTGAGAGGAAGGGCTCTTCCAACACCTAGGACCCAACATCTTCCCACCAGGTGGCGGGGGGCTCCAAGAGCCACTAATCAAGGCGAGTGCAGAGCTCAGCCAGCCGATACCGCCCAGCCGCATCCAGACACACCTGCCCAGGTGCTGCTGGGACCAGGACACTGCCTGCGGACGCCGGGCCTCATCCCAGGAAGAAAGAGGAGGCTGGTGACCTGGGCTCCCATCTCCTCCCGGGGCTTCAAGCAGAGCCTGGGCATCACTCTGCGACCCCGGGTTTGACATACAGGAAGCTGTCAGAACAGACCCCCTGGGTGATGTTGGGGCAGGAAACTTCTCTGGCTCCATCCAGGCCACCCTGAGGATGGGGCTGGAAAACCTCGAGGGAGAGGAAATGGCCTAACAGGTTCAATAACCGGAGCACGGGCTGGAGCCTGAGAACATTTCTCCAGGGCCCTGTTTCCTAGACGACACCATCTCATCGGCAGGGAAGGGAAGAGAGAGCCTCAGCCGAGTTCCAGCCGGCCTCTCCCCTCCTCCTTTTTCAGCACAGCTCCCTGTGGGCGCACACACACACACACACACACACACACACACACACACCACCAAACCCTGAGCTGAATGGGAACAGAAAAGGAGGGGCCCAGGCAGTCCAGAGGTTAAGGGCAGGAAGTCTCCGTGAGGCCAGGGAAGGAGGGGTCGGATTCCGAGACAGTCACTCTGAGGACGGCTGCCACCTGTGTAGTCAGGCTGCAGCCTCAGCAAACTGCCAAGGAGCCTCCTGTCCCTTGCTCCCAGGTCACACTCCCCTTTAGCTTTCCACCAAGGCACTGCTCTGGGGGAACCACAACTACGCAAACACTCTCCCTCCTGTGCAACAGGGCCTAGAAGAACAGCTCACAGGGTCTAACCCAGGTATTCCGCAGCGCCCCTCAACACAGCCCTCTGGCGTCTGGCCCCCCTCTGACACTGCCCACTTCAGCAAGTGAACAGGGAAGCTCTGCATCTGGGGAGAAACCCAGACCATCACTGCCACGGCACATCCACCATGGGCTGGAGGACTGGAGACGGGAGAGGAGGGTCTGCAGGGGACACTGAGGACAGGCAGGTCACAAAGAGAAGGGGGGCAAGGTGCAAAGGATCAACCAGCAACAGCCAAACTGATGGTGGGCTGTAGCCAGGTGACGACAGGCCACCTTACCATCAACTCCCAGCGCGCCACCTCGCCCTCTCCTACGCCTCCAAGAAGGCTTCCACTGTTAGAGGCCCCAGGGATCCACTTTAGAAGCCCATATTTACACAACTCGCAAGGTACCTCAGGTAGAAACGCCATCAGATCTATTACTTAGCTGCTTGTCCTATTAATTCCTCAACTAGACAGTAAGCCTCTCCAAGCCAGAGGCCATCCCCCAGGGCCTAGAGTTCTACCACCCAAAGGAAGCATTCCATAAATATGGCTGACAATGGTGGTAATGGTGCTTTCTAGGTCAGGAAAGCATCTATCCAGAAAGAAAAAGAAGAGGATGAAGAAAAACCCTCCCCGACAAACGCCCCTGAGAGATATCCAGCCTGGGTTCACAAGTGTCCTTCCTCGGGCTTGAGAGAGAAGCCAGCTGCTGGACCACAGAACTTTGTTTCCCCGATTCACTAGGAATGGGTGTTTCAGCCACAGGCTGGAACCGGAGGACAACACTGTCCTCTGTTTTCGGGACATTCAGCCCCACCCTAGGCAGGCCACCACATTGCACAACATCATAGCCTTTGGGGGGGCTGCTCCCTGGAACTGAGCAGTGCACAGCTCTTGCAACTGTACGCAGCAGCCCTGCACCCAGGCTAGGGGACGGGCAAGTGTAGCTTTCCCTGCGCACCAATCACTGCTAGGATGGACACCTGCAGAGCAGCCAGAGGCATCTGTGAACAGGAGGCTGAACACACCTGCTTCAAGTTCAGGTCCACAGGCCTGTTCCACGATCCAGAGGCACGTGAAATGTGGAGCTGAACACCTCGGCAGTCAGCCAGGCACCAGGTCTGTGTGGACCCTCAGCTCCTTCCCCAGACCTCCCAAGATCTCTTTGGCAGGAAGATCACTATCCATAAGTTCAAGTCAATAAATATTTACTAAGCCCTTGCTACATGCCAGGCTCTGTGCTAGGAGCCAGGGACACTGAGATAAAGCGGGACAGACAGATGGTGCCAACACAGCGTAGCAAGTATGATTGTGGAGGTGCTGTGGATGTTGAAAGGAGGGATCCTGGAGGGATGAAGAGGACGTATGTGGAGAAGGTCATGCCTAAACCGGGTCTTTGTTTTTTTTTTTAATTTGGCTGTGCTGGGTCTTAGTTGCGGCATGTGGGATCTAGTTCCCTGACCAGGGATCGAACCCGGGTCCCCTGCATGGGGAGCGTGGAGTCTTAGCCACTGGAGCACCAGGGAAGTCCCTAAACTGGGTCTTGAAGAAAGAAAAGTAGGAGTTTGGCAGGAAAAAGGGTGGGGGGGGGGGATTTTTGGGTAACAGCCTAAACGTGGAGGGTGTGCCCAAACTCTGAAGCGTTCAGAATTACCAGTGGTAAAGGCCGAGGCAGGGGAGGTGAGGGATGCTGGGCCGACGGGCAGAGGCGGGATTATGGAGGGCTCTGGACCCCACGCTAAAGGTTTCGGCAGGTGGTGTGATGCCTTTTAAGCAGGGGCAACAAAAGGTCAGCTCTGCGTTTTGGATAGCCTTCCCTGCCCGCCGAGTGGAGGCAAGGGGTCAGAGACAGAGGGACCTGTTGGGAAGGTGTGACAGAAGGCCAGGCAAGGTGGGGACTTCCCTGGCGGTCCAGCGGTTCAGATTCCGCGCTTCCACTGTAAGGGGCACAGGTTCGATCCCTCGTTGGGGAACTACGATCCCACATGCTGTGCAGCGCAGCCAAAAAACAAAAAAGAAGGCCAGGCAAGGACCTAGGGGAAGGACACCCCCTAGGGCAATCCTCGTCCCAGGAGAGGGGTGCTCTGTTGGATGACAAATCTAACTCCACGTAAAGATGGTATGCCTGGAGGCTGGGGTGCCTGCGTCAGGCTGGGGGAGGACGCCTGGACCCCCGGGCTGCTTACCCCCAGCTGATTCAGCAGCTGTGTCTGGAGTCTGACTCGGGGAGCTCTTCTCTAACCACAGAGAGGGTGCCCAACTGAGTACGCAACCCAGCTCAGCAGGTTGGGGCAGAGCCCAGCAAAGGGCAAACAAGCGAAATTACACACCCCTGGGCGAGGAGTGGAAGACTGGCTCAGAGCCAACCCCAATCAGAAACCGGCTCCCATGCGGCCGTGTTAACTGGTCCACCCTTTGTCCTTGGGTCCCAGCTCCCTGAGCCTGTGTGTTCCAGCCAAGCAATAGCACCGTCCAGGGATCAGATCACATACCCCAAGCCTCAGAGCTGCGCCCCCTCCCTCTCTTTTGGTGTAAAGCCTCCACATGAGGACCTCCCAGGCAAACACAGGCAGGGAGAGTCCAACAGAGACACACAGACAATCCCCGTTAGGGAACCGATCATGGCCTACCGCATGCTTCTCCTTCAGGTCCATGGGCCCAGGGTACTGCAGGCATGCCCAGAGGAAGGTGGTCACCCCCGAAAGGAAGGCTCCTCCCCAACATGTACGAACCCCAGTGACTCTGTCACAGTCACAGCATCTGGGGAAAAAAAAGAAAGAGGTCCCGTAAGGCCGGGTTGCTGGAAGGGGCAGCTACTGTGAAACACAACAGTACCATCTAAACAGTCGAGCAGGACGTGGAGAAGACGGTGCTGGTGACCTCCAGGGCCCCGGCCTGTCCTGGCAGCAGTCAGCTTTACAAATTCCACTCTCTGCGGCCAGGAGGGAGAGGGCTACAGCAGGGATGCTGGAGGGCTGCAAGCTTTCCCTCTTTTACCCTAATTTTTGGAGGCACGTATGTTTTGTTCCACGTGTACTCTTTGACTTGCTGACTTCCAGAAAGCAGGAAAAGCCATGGCTCATCAGCTCTTTATTTATTTATTTATTTTGGCCACATGTGGGATCTTAGTTCCCCGACCAGGGATCGAACCCGTGCCCCCTGCAGTGGAAGCGTGGAGTCCTAACCACTGGACTGCCAGGGAAGTCCCATACCTTCACTTTTAAAGAGGTGATGAGGGACTTCCCTGGCGGTCCAGTGGTTAAGACTCCGCGCTTCCACTGCAGGGGGCACGGGTTCAATCCCTAGTCAGGGAATTAAAATCCCACAAGCTGGGCACGGCGCGGCCAAATTAAAAAAAAAAAAAGAGTGAAGGTAAATTGGAATCTAGATACAACTTGAATAATCAAGCAAATGGTGGGAAGAGCAGCAGAGATGATCAAAGTAGAGACGTGCTCACTCCACCGCCACCAGGAGCACAGCTGGGAAACACACACCACACATGCCAACACGTACATGCCCACAGTCAGCGGGCCTCTCGAGCAGCTGGCCAACAAGGAGTGCTCAACAGGGACCTGGACGGGTGTCCACGAGGATGGGGGATCCAAGGCGACAACAATCTAGAAAATGAAGATGAGCCTAACCTCCCCACCCACCACTCCCTCCCCATATAACCCCGACTCTCACCCATCCATCCTGGCGGCCAGCACACCTTAAATGATTTCAGATGAGTGTTTGGGTAAAGAGTGCCACTGAGTAATCTGGTTCGGTGCCAGGTGACTACTTGAGGAGAAAGAATTAACCTGCTGACTGGGGCAGTTCTTCTGGGGGCCTGCAGCAAAACCTACGTTAAGAGGAGCTGGTCAGAAGCCCAGGAGAACTGATCCATAAGAGAGCTGTCTAGAAACAATTTAAAAAAAAAAAAAAAAGCTGTGTCCAGAGGACCCCAGGCAGGAGGCCCAGGCTCTGCAGGCACTAAATCCGACCCACGATCCCGTCCAATTCCTCGCAAGACGTCACAGCCCTGCACTGCCAGGTCTGTCCCTACCTCTGCTTTTCCAACCAGGGCCCTCAAAGCTGAGCTGGCCCCGGAGGGTCAGAGACAGACAGTGAGGCTGGGAGCAGCACCGCAGTGCAGCGACATTTGGTTTTTGGCAGCCGACTGAAATGGGATCCTGAGAGGCTGAATGCACTTCTGCCTAAGGCCGCTCTGACTCAGGCACCCTGGCCCTGTTTACAAGTACAGCTCAAGGTCCCCATGACATCCCATGCCAGCAGGGGCTGGATGAGGCAGTCACCACACAGGGAAAGGCACCAGGAGCCAGATGGGGATTATGCTTAACTCCTTCTGCCAACACTACAGGAGTGAAATAACTCTGCGGCTGGATGGAACCACAGCAGTTCCAAAAGGGCAGCCAGGAGCACGACATTTTTCTAAGAGTCTCTGTTTTCCCATCACTCCATACATGGGATTCTGGGAGAGAGTTGTCCTTAGCTGTCTGATCTGAAACCAGCAGCTGTATCCTTAAAGGGCCAGGTCCACTCCCCGCCCATTGTGGAAAAAAGCACAGGCTTCAAAGCCAGACACTCGTGGGTTCAAATCCTGGCTCCATCATGTATCAAGTGCCAAACGACCTTGGCAAATCACTTGTCTCTCTGAGCCTCGGTGTCCTTGTTCATTGAATGGAAGTGATGATACCTATTTCACAGCTATGCAACAGGAATTATGTAAAATACTATATGCAGAGGGCCTAATACAGTATTTGGTACATGGTAGGTCTTAATAGTCGCCATTACTATCATCTACTATCATCAGCAAACAAGTAATATGAAGAAAGAGTCACCGAAGTCAAGAATGAGAACTCAAAAGTAAGGAGAAAAAAAAGAAATAAAAGGCATAAAGATTGTAAAGAGGGAATTCCCTGGCGGGGCAGTGGTTAGGACTTGGTGCTTTCACTGCCAGGGCCTGGGTTCAATCCCTGGTCGGCAACTAATATCCTGCAAGCTGCGGGCATGGCCAAAAAAAAAAAAAGATTGTAGAGAAATAAGTAAAACCGTCTTTATTTGCAGAAGACTCAATCATACATGTAGAAAATCCTAAGGAATCTACAAGTAAGATATTAGAACAAATAAGTGTGCAAGATTGCATGATACAAGGTCAAAATATAAAATGCAAATATAAATTTCTATACGCTATAATGAAATATAGGAAAGTAAAAATGTGTAAATATCACTTACAGTACCAAAAAAAAGAAATACTTAGGGATGACTTTAATGAAAATACACATAAGTCCTATACACTGCTGAGAGAAATTAAAGAAGACCTAAACAAAGAGAGAGCTATACCATGTTCATGGAATGGAAGACTTAATGTTAACATTAATGTTTTAATATTTAAATTAAATAATATTCGTATTCATACATTTCTATTTATCAGTATTAATATTAATAGGCACCCATCAGAATGACTAAAATGAAAACGACCGATAGTACCTAGTGTTGGTGAGGATATGAACTGATAAATTGCTAGTGGGAATATAACATAGTATAACCATTTAGGAAACCATTTTGGCTGTTTCTGATAAAGTACAGGTGACTCTTTAACAAGGCGGGGGTTAGAGACACCGACCCCTGACACCACCCTCCCACCCCCCAAGCGCAGTGGAAAATCCACATATAACTTTACAGTCAGCCCTCCAAATCTACAGTTCTGCATTTGTGGATTCAACCAACCATGGATCGTGTAGCATTCTGGTACATATTTAGTGAAAGAAATCCACATATAAGTGGACTCATGCAGTTCAAGGGTCAACTATATACACTTATTATATGACCCAGTAATGGAAACATATGTCCTCAAAGAGAATTACATACAAATGTCCATAGCAATTTTATTCAAAATAGCCCCAAACTGGAAAAAATCCAAATGTCCACTCAGGTGAATGGATGAACACACTGTGGTAAATCCATACAATGGAATTCTACCCAGCAACAAAACAGAATAAAGTACTGATATACACAACAATATGGCTGAATCTCAAAAAACATTTGATGAGTGAAAGAAGCCACACACAGGGCTTCCCTGGTGGCGCAGTAGTTGAGAATCCACCTTCCAATGCAGGGGACACGGGTTCGAGCCCTGGTCCGGGAAGATCCCACATGCCACGGAGCAACTAAGCCCGTGTGCCACAACTACTGAGCCTGTGCTCTAGAGCCCGAGAGCCACAACTACTGAGCCCGCATGCCACAACTGCTGAAGCCCGTGCACCTAGACCCCATGCTCCGCAACAAGAGAAGCCACCACAATGAGAAGCCCGCACACTGCAACGAAGAGTAGCCCCCGCTCACCACAACGAGAGAAAGCACATGCGCAGCAACGAAGACCCAACACAGCCAAAAAAAAAAGCCACACACAAAAGACTGCCTACTGTATGATTCAATTAGTATAAAATTCAGAACAGGCAAAACTAATCAATAGTGGCAGCAAGCAGATCAGGGGTTGCCTGGGGGCAGGGGGAGGGAATGACTGCAAAGGGCACAGGGATCTTTTGTTTAATATCTTGACTGTGGGTGGTGGCTACAGGGGTATATACATTTGTCAAAATTCTTTGAACTATATACTTAAATAGGTGCATATCATTGTATGGAAATAGAGTTGCCTCCATAGAGCTGATTTTCCAAAAGTACAGTGGAATCCGAGCTCAACTAACCTCTAAAATGCCTAGCACATGCAAGATTTGGCAGATTTATAAAAGAGAAGGGATAATGAAGCAAACATTTATCCAGCACCTGTAGTGTGTTACAATAGCAGATACTTAGTAAGTATACGGAATGGTCCTGTTTTCAAAGAAGTATAAGATGCGGTCCCTTCCCTAGAGGGATTTATAATATAGTGGTTTGGGCTATTATGAAAAAAGATAACAATTCAAGTTGGCATTGACATACTAAATGAGAATTGCAAACAGGTGCTTAGGAGTAAGACGAGGAAGGGCTACCCAAGCAAGAGCCACAAGTCCCAATCAAGGCACCAGGGAAGAAATACAGTAGCCTTTTTTTTTTTTTTTAATTGGGGTATAATTTACAATGTTGTGCTAGTTTCAGGTGTACAGCAAACTGAATCTGTTATTCATATACATATATCCACTCTTTTTTAGCTTCTTTTCCCATACAGGCCATTAGAGTATTGAGTAGTGTTCCCTGTGCTATAGAGTAGGTCCTTATTAGTTATCTATTTTATATACAGTAGTGTGTATGTGTCAACCCAATCTCCCAATTTATCCCTCCCCCCGGGAGCCTTTTTGAAAGATAGTGATCTGACCTGTTTGGTTAGAGCAGAAGGCCTGAGTAGGTCAGACTGAAGAAATAAATGAAGAAATAAATGACCACATAGGACAGGGAATCAGGGGCCTTTGAAACAAAGACACCCTGAGGAGTCACTGAAGGTTTCTGAGTAGGTCCCAGGATTTTAAAAGGGTAGAGAACGGATCAGAGGAGAAAGGGAAAGAAATTACAGGCAGAAGAGTTAGAAGAAAATTACAATAACCCTGGTTTGCCATGACGGGTATCTAGACAAAGGCAGAAATGAGAACGAAGGGGTCGATGCTTCCTGCTGCCAAGCTCAGAACCAACATCAAAAAGAACTAGTGTGGGGACTTCCCTGGTGGCGCAGTGGTTAAGATTCCACCCTCCCAGTGCAGGGGGCCTGGTTCGATCCCTGGTCAGGGAACTAGGTCCCACATGCATGCTGCAACTAAGAGTTTGCAAGCCACAACTAAGGAGCCCGCCTGCTGCAACTAAGACCCGGTGCAGCCAAATAAATAAATATTTTTTAAAAAAAGAAAACAACAAAAAAAGAATGGGTGCCCAAGGTTCAGGTTGAGGGCGAGCTGAGGAGTTGGCTCTCCTTATCTCTTCCAACACAATCTTCATGAGCTCTGCTGGCACTCTAGGCACGCCCAACACACCAAAAACACAATTTGGTGGACTCAGCTCAGCTGAAAGTGCGCTGATGGATGCATGGATACTCAGTGGGGGGGAGGTTTTTAATCACAAGTCTCGGGGTTCTATCCTTGGTGGCATCCTAGTCAATATCTTTATCAATAACTTGGGTGAGGAAACAGATGGTATGCTAATCAAATTCTTGGATAGCACAAACCTGGAAAGGAGATCAAAGTCAAGCTCCAGGAAGATCTCAACAGGCAGAAATGATGGGCCAAATCTAATAGATTCAATTTAACTGTAAGAGATTCGATATTAACGCCTGCACTTAGGTTCAAAAACTACTGTAGTAAACTACTACAAATGGCTTAGTTAAATGCATTTTCAAAATAAACGGCATGGTCGCCCAGAGTTCACTCACATTTAGGCTGCATTAACAGATATGCCAAGTCCCCCAGAAGACAGGGGTTAAGTCTGATTCCTGTACATTTCAGAGCACACCTGAAATATTTTGTTCATTTGCGCATCACACACTTTAAGAAGGACACTGACTAAAGTGGAAGGCTTCCAGAAAACAGCAGCCAGGTTGGAGAAACTATCACATGAGAATTAATGGAAGGGACAGAAGATGCTTGGCCAGGACACCAAAAACACATCAGGTTAGAGCAGAGACAGAAGGGCATGATGGCTGCCAGGGGAAAGAAGGGCCAGGCTAACTCTGGGAGGCTCCAAAAATAGGGACTAGATTAGGGGGAGGAAGCTATATGGAGGCCGACTGGGACTTAATATGAGCAATATCTTTTTTTTTTTTTTTTTTGGCTGCGTGGCTTGTGGGATCTCAGTCCCCATCAGGGATTGAACCTGTGCCGTGGCAGTGAAAGCCTGGAATCCTAACCACTAGACCACCGGGGAGCTCCCAAGCAATACCTTTTATACATATTAGAACTGTATTAAAAAAATGAAAAAAAAAAAAAAAAAAAAAAAAAAAAGGAAGAGGCCACCCTGAGAGGCAATGAGCTCCCCATCACTAGAGGGATCCAAGCAGAGGTGGGGAATTATGGAGCTAATAAATACATCAGGTAGCAAATAAGAAAGAGATGGCTTTTTATGGTCTCTTCTAACTCCAAGAGACTATGAAATCAAGAAATCCAGTAGCATCTACCCATGAAAAGATGCTCAACTCTACCCACAATAAGAGACATTCAAATTAGACTACCCCAGGGGAACAAAGCTGGAATATTTTCACCACTGGACGTCAAGGTTTTATAAAGCTACAGTAATCGATGCAGTGTGCTATTGGCTTGGTAATAGAGCCTAGAAATAGACCCAGACATATGTGGTCAATTGATTTTCGAAAAAAGGTATAAAGGCAATTCAGTGGAGTAAAAGGCTCTTCAACAAATTGCGCTGGAACAATTGAATATTCAGATGCAAAAAAAAAAAAAAAACCTTGTAAATATAGTTTGCACCATATACAAGAGTTAACTAAAAATGGATCATAGACCTAAATGGAAAAGTGAAACTATAAGATTTCTAGAAGAAATAATGGGAGAAAATCTTTGTAACTGTGGGTTGGATTTCTTAGAATCAATACCAAGAGCATAACCTACAAAAGAAGATATTAATAAACTGGAACTGAGTGGCTGAGGATAGGAGTGGGAGGGAGAATTTTCACTGTATATACTTTTGTGCCTTTTGATTTTCAAACCATATGAATGTACCAAATGTATCTTTAAAGAATCAGCAACCTCTCACTCCTGGGGATATATACCCACAAGAAGTGACAACAGGGACCCAAACAGATATCTGTACACTCATGGTCACAGCAGCACTATTCACAATAGCAAAGGTGGAAGCAACCTAAGTGTCCATCAACAGATGAATGGATAAACAAAATGTGGCCTATACATACAATGGAATATTATTCAGCCTTCAAAAGGAAGACAATTCTGACACAGGCTACCACATGGATGAACTGTGAAGACCTTACACTAAGTGAAATAAGCCAGTCACAAAAGGACAAATATTGTATGATTCCTCTTATTTGAGGGTCCTAGAGTAGTCAAATTCCTAGAGACAGAAAGTAGAATGGTGGTTGCCGGGGACCAGAGGAGGGGGGAATGGGAAATTAAGTGTTTAATGGGGACATAGTTTCAGCTGGGGAAAATAAAAAAGTTCTGGAGATGGATGGTGGTGATGGCTGTGTAACACTGTGAATGTACTTAATGCCACATAACTGGTTAAAATGGTAAGTTTTGTATTATGTATATTTTACCACAATAAAAAGAAAATCAGCAACTTCTGGGAATTCCCTGGCTGTCCAGTGGTTAGGACTTGGCGCTTTCACTGCTGAGGCCAAGGTTCGATCCCTGGTTGGGGAACTAAGATCCCAAAAGCCACGCGGTGTGGCCAAAAAAAAAAAATCAGCATCTTCTGATTTTGCAATTGGTTCTGGCTTACATTACAAGGAATATTCCCCCACTGCCTTCCATGTCAACTTTAGGGATGTTTATGCTCTTTTTTTTTTTTTTTTTTTCCCCAAATATTTATTTATTTATTTATTTTGGCTGCTCCTGGTCTCAGTTGGGGCATGCGAACTTCTTTTTTTTTTTTTTTTTTTAAATTCAGCGACTGAATTTTTTTTTTTTTTTTTTTTAATTTATTTATTTATTTATTTTTGTTGTGTTGGGTCTTCGTTTCTGTGCGAGGGCTTTCTCTAGTTGCGGCAAGCGGGGGCCACTCTTCATCGCGGTGCGCGGGCCTCTCACCATCGCGGCCTCTGTTGTTGCGGAGAACAGGCTCCAGACACGCAGGCTCAGTAGTTGTGGCTCACGGGCCCAGTTGCTCCGCGGCATATGGGATCTTCCCAGACCAGGGCTCGAACCCGTGTCTCCTGCATTGGCAGGCAGATTCTCAACCACTGCGCCACCAGGGAAGCCCCATGCGAACTTCTTAGTTGAGGCATGCATGCAGGATCTAGTTCCCCGACCAGGGATTGAACCCAGGACCCCTGCTTTGGGATCGTGGAGTCCTACCCACTGGACCACCAGGGAAGTCCCTATGCTCTTTTCAATACACCTTTGAGTCTCTCTCCAGTATATATCTTTTTTGCAGGTGTTTCCCAATATTTTTCTCTTCACCTTCCTACTAAGGAAGACTGCTATCAGGAATCTCTTTTTCAAGATGATCCTGAAATTAAGAAAACTGGGTTCCTATCATTACACTATTTCCAGTTTCCCAAAAGGTCGCTGTGAGCCCTGAAAGGGTCTCCTTCCCTTGGGCACCCCTCATTCCCCATCACTCTAGGCCTTTGGATGCAGGCATCAGGCCGGGTCTAAATCTGGTCCTTAACCTACTTGCCATGCCATGTGATCCTGTTTACTACTGGCTCGGCAACCACAGGCAAAGCTTATTATTACACGAACCCCTGGTCACTAAACCACACATTTCTGGCTGGCCGGTCCCTTCGGAAGAAAAACATTCCTGCTGCAGCCACCGGCTTAGCCTTTAGTTCACCTGTGTACTGTAAACAAATCTGGGCCTGCTCAGAAACCAGAGTTCAAACAATATTTTTAAAGGAGCCTATCTTTTAGGTCAAGAAAGACGCTCTCGTGAAACCAACGCTGATCCAATAACCAGATAAAAAAGATTAGCACACGTTGACTGGCAGAGAAGTGCCAACCACGACTGGGAACCTTCTCACTTAAACACCAGGAATGGATTTGAGAAAGGCTGTTCTCAGAGCTCAAACTCGACTCAGGTGAGGTTAAGTCAAGCCTTGGGTGTAGGTCACATTTACAATAGCGCTCCTCCCTCGCCCCATAGAAATTGTTTCCCAAGCCCAACACCAGGGAAGCAGCAGTGGAAGGAACCGAAGGATAGCGACTTTCATTTCTCATGAGTTCTGCAGGAGTTAAGCTTTCCGAAAGGCTGATTTTCAGCCCTTGGAGCTGGCACTCCCTAGCAACTTCTCAAAATAGAAATGTGAAGGGCTTTCTGTTTTCTTCCATCTCACCACCCAGCCCTGGCTCTCCCGGACTAATCTTCTGATGTCGGGTCACCACAAACAAGGGGTGGGAGTGGGGGGTAGGGTAGGGGTTCAAGGGCAGTTAACTCTCAATTCTTTGGTGGCTGGTTATCCAAGGGGATGGTCTGTACTCCAACTCCCTGGCCAATGCACTTCTCCATGGTCTCCACCAGTTTCCCTGTTTGTCGTTCTGACAAAAACCAGAGAGCAAGGAAGTTACAGCTGACATGGCAGTTGAAATAAGCCTTGCAGAGTACATACAGTATGTGGATTTTATGTGAACATCTACCCCCAGTTCCAGTTCCAGTTAATCACAGTCTACGTTCTGATGTCTTCTGATCTTTACAGTTATTTTTTTTAAACTCCATGGATCATTTTTATTTGACTTTTTAGAAAATGAACCTTACTCGTGCCATTTAAAAAAAAATTAAAACTACCTCGTTGGATTACTAAGATCAGCTCTTCTTTTACCAAGATCACCATAAAGACATACCACCATGGTATTTCTTCTTTCTTCAGTGCTTCTTAACCTTTTTCTGCCTCTGCACTATTCTTAAACACAATCACACTCTCATTCATAACACCTCTAATGACACTACAGTGGTTCCCCCAAACAGAGGAAGGGCTACCTTGTCCTGACTCTGCCCCTCCCTGCCTTTCCTGAGAACCACTAATTTACACCCACAAATAGAGACCACAATAAATATTAATACAAGAAATCAGCCAGTGAACTACCTGCCGGTTACTTAAAATTAATAAATGCAAAAATATATTGAGAACCTAGTAAGTCCTAGACTCCATCCAAAGGATCCTTATATATAGACCACCTCATTTAATGCTCACAACCGCCCTGCAAAGGCTGAGAGAAGTTAGGGAACTTGGTTTTCTCAGATCACACCTAGGAAACAACCGGCTCTAGTGGATAAAGGACTCAAGAATCTGGACTTCAGAGTTCCAGCCCTGGGACCTTGATGACCCTGGCCCTGGCCCTTTGCCTCTCCCAACAGTTAGTCTCCACATCTGTAAAATAAAACGTTAAAATTCCCTCCTGACTTCCATCTTCTAAGAGTACCCAGGCTTAACTGAACTGTGTCACTACAGCTGAGGTGAGGGTCTTGGATGAAGCATGAGAAAACTATCATCGTCCCCAGTACACAAAATCACACACAAGAAGGAAAAGGGATTGGATACAGAGCTCCCTCCTTTTTCTCCCCAAGAGCCACACACACAAAAAAAGAGGGTGGGATGTAGCAGCACGTGACCAAATCAATGAACACGCCAAAGTGCAGCCCGTGGTCACACACCAATGAAAGAGCAGGGTTTCCCTTGTAACTGGCACCGGGCAGGGGCTCACACAGCAGCACACGAGGGACTTTAAGAACTGACTTCAGCGGTGAGCAGCAGAGGAACGAGAGCACAGCAGAGAGATCAGTTTATAGGGTAGGAAGTAATGTTCCTCTGGTTGCTTCTAAGGAGTCTTTAAACAACTTTCTGGAAAGGCGGAAAGGGGCGGGGGCTGGTGGGGGTGGGGGCAGGCAGGGCATACTCCAAACTGCAACGTCGCTGCTCAGGGTTGAAAAGCCCCTCCGGCTCCATCCACCTGGACACAGGGGACGTGGTCAGCACGAGGGCCCGGACGGCAGCTGAGAGCGCGCGCAAGGGAGGCAACCGTCTGAACTGGGGCTGGGATGGGGACTCCCAGAGACCTATAAATAAACTGAATACCAGCGCTGGAAGCCTTCTGGGCTGGGGCCCAGGCACCGCAATCCTGGGGCAGGGAGTCTTTGTTGGCGGGAGGCTTCGATTTCTGACGCGGGACCCCCAGAGGGCCAAGCCAGGGCCGAGGGCAAGTGTGAGCACCTGGGGGAAGGAAATGGCCAAGAGCTGGAGGCAAGAGCCAGACCCTTGACTCCTCCACCGAAGGGATTCCCCCGAGACCATTACCTGGGTGCAGACCCCAGACTCGCCTCCCCTCGCCCAAGAATCCCGAGGACGCGGAAGGCCGAGCCCCACGCCCCTTTGCTCCCCTTGCTTCGGGCCACGGGCCTTCTCGTACTTACCGGGGCCCGGGGACCAGTCTTCCTCGCCCGCGTCCTCTCCCCTCCCTGCCCCCTCCTCACTTCGCGTCCCCTCCTCCAGGGGCCGCAGCCATGTCCGTTACTGGCAACTCCAAGGGGGTTTGCCTCCTTTCTCGGACAACGGAGTCGCCGGCTCGCTAGCTAAAGTCCTGGGCGTCGATTGGTCGCAATCCGAGACGGGCGGGGATTCTTGGCTTCTTATTGGCTGAGGGGAGCACTAGGCTGTAGCCACAACCTCCCCTCCGGGAGCCTGGCGGAATTAAGTGCCAAGTGATGCCGGCGGGAGAGCGCGCAACCACTGTCCATCCTTGAACGTCATGCCGTAGCGTTTTCTGATCCAGAGGTCCTGACCAGAGGCGAGGGCACGGCTTTCACCTAGGTTAGTTTTCCTATGGAATTATCCTAAAAATATCAACGGACCGTCCCGCCCCCCGCCTTTCTTTTTAAAATAAGCCCTTTGCAGAGCGCCTGTGTCTCCAAAGCTCCCTCCTTGTTGCTGGGAACAAATGCCTCGAGACACCTCGCTCAGAGACCTTGGAGGGAGTCCCTCTGGGACCAATACTGCTTCCAAACCAAAGCTGGAGAATCTAAGGCAATACTGCAGTTTTTCTCCTCCAAGCTCGGCTGAACTCTAAAGGGAAAAACAAGTTAAAAAAAATTTTTTTTCTAGATAATTAAAGAAGTCGCCTGGGAGACCTCTCTTGGGAAAACAAAGCAAGCCTGTGTCAGTATTTACTTCTGTTTTCCCAGAGATCTAAGTCTGGAGAGTTGGTTTTTTGTTTTTTAGTCTGTTTATAAAACTGGAAGAAGGTCATGGCTGGTCCTGGGAAGTAAGAGCCCCTTCTCCCTGTTAATGAATTTGATTATGTAATTAAATCTCTCTTTCTTTTCAGCTGGACAAGAAGGTGCCATTTCAGTGCCTAATCTTGTATGTTTGAACTGTTTTAGCTGTTGTCTAAAACTGATAGAATCATGTCCCTTTCCTGCATACAAAAATCTTCTGCTGTTTATCTTCGCCAATAGAAAAAGTCCAAATCTCTCTGCCTGACATTCAAAGCCCCTCATAAATCGACTCAGACATACATTTCCAGGCTTAACTCCCCACAAGCCAAACTACTCCTGCAGCCACACAGATTCACTAAATGCCTCTGGGACCCTCCCACCTCTGCTTCTTTGCCCAAGGGTTTCCCGGTGCTTTGTAGGTTCCTTCCTACCAATAAAATCAACGTTCAAATCCACACCCATCCTAAAGGTCTACCCTAAACACTACCTGCCCAAAAGCCTTCCCTGACTTTTAGTCATTGAAACTCTGTAGCACTGAGCTTTTCTTTGTGTCTCCACTGCTGCCTTTACAAAAGTATGCTTTGCACAGAATTATTTTTGTAAGACTTCAAGCAACCTGAAGGCAGCTGGCTTATCCTGGCAGTCCACACAGCACCTTATTTGGAGGCTGGTACCCAGCAAATGTTTGCTGAACTGAACTAGTCAATTGCCTGTATCTAATGTCTTTTCACTTCATCCCAGAAGGCTTATATGGCTGCATTTGGAAGGTTATTAGCAGGTGTAACATAGTCATCCTGCCCTGCTCCACTTTGTACCCCAGTCGCCTCTGGCCATACTTGTTTCTCTGTTCCATTGGGTTTTATGAATATCACTCAACAAATTTGAACTGAGTACCTACCAGTTTCAGGGGCTGTGCCACAGTCCTTCACTGTGCATTGACCATCCCCTCTGTCAATCCCCCCAGCTATAAAACTTTGCCTGAGATGGGACTTCCCTGGCGTTCCAGTGGTTAAGACTCCTTGCTTCTACTGCAGGGGGCACAGGTTCCGTCCCTGGTTAGGGAACTAGGATCCAGCGTGCTGTGCAGCATGGCCTAAAAAATAAAAATTAAAAAAAAAAAAAAAAACTTTGCCTAAGAAGTAAATCAAGTCACTCGATCCAAAACATACTGATACACCCACTCTAGATTCACCCTGGCTAGACTTTTTGTGGCTCTGAGGTCTCTATGGCCATGTCTTCTTGGTTGTCTAGTAACCCCAGGCAGCTGTACCAATCCTTCTTCACTCTTCTGGAGCTTTCCCTATCTCTCCCTACCAAAATGACCTTGATGGGAAGACCAAGGCCTTCCAGTGGAGATGTCTCATCCACTTCATCTACTCCTATTCCCCTTTCAACATTCCTCCAGGGAAGAGATACTCCTCTTCCTTTCCCCATCTGTATCCTCAATCCCTTGCCTCACCCCAGCCTATTTCCCATCTCTAGGCTTAGCTTATGCTGTTTGCGGTACCTGAAATGCCCTTTTCCTTTCTTTCGAACTCCCGATCAGCCTTTAAGATCAGAATGGCTTGTCCCTGCTCTGTAGATAACTGTATCATTTCACTTACCACATTGTTTTATATCTTTGACAGCAAAATAATATTAATAATACATTAGTATCCAAGGTCTCTTTCTCTCCTCCTGGATTCTGTCTGTGCCTGTTAGGTTGACAGATCATTGCACAGTAACAGAAGAATAGAGGAAAGGTAGGACTGAGAAAGGCAAGCCTTGAGTGATTGGGTTTACTTTGGATAAGATGCAGAGTTACCGGCAAATGAAAGCAGTTGGGTTTGAAAAGGGAGCAGGAGAAAGTGAAGAGACAAGAGCCAGGATGGTGTGGGTTAGGGAAGAGCTGGAGGAAGTTTGGAGAGAGGAAATAGAGAAGCTTTAGAGCAGAGTGAGAAATGCCTTAGGGGAGTAGGTGGAATACCTTTCCCCTGTTTGTCTGATACTGTACAGTGAATGACCTGGGAACCTAACAGGTAAAGACAGAATCCCCCTTAGCGAAGAGGAGGAGGGAAAGAGAAACGAAGAATAGGATTTTAGGAAGGTTTCTCGTAAATCATTTATGTAATTCCCCCTTTGACATTTTTCTCAAGAGACTACAATAAGATCTGAAGTTGCTTTGCAATTAGTTTTGGATGCCAATTATCATTTCTTTGTATATGATTCTGTATAGATACTGGACATATCCATCCCTAGGCTTTATGTAGTTAATAACATTGTCTAATTATATGTCATTTCTCTTCCTGTGAGCCCCTTGTGTCCAAGGACAGTGTCTTCTTCATCTTTGTGTCACTGTTGATTAACAGAGTGCCTGGCACACAGTAGGTGTCTCATAAATGTTTGTTGAATAAATGAGCTGGTGCTCAATTATCCTCTTTAGCATCTTTTTTTTTTTTTTTTAATAATTTCTAGTTTTGCCTTTATTCCTGGAGGATATTATTATCAGGGGTCCCAAGTGAACACTTGAAGTCTTTTTTTTTTTTTTTTTTTTAATTTATTTATTTATGGCTGTGTTGGGTCTTCGTTTCTGTGCGAGGGCTTTCTCTAGTTTCGGCAAGTGGGGGCCACTCTTCATCGTGGTGCGCGGGCCTCTCACTATCGCGGCCTCTCTTGTTGCGGAGCACAGGCTCCAGACGCGCAGGCTCAGTAATTGTGGCTCACGGGCCCAGCCGCTCCATGGCATGTGGGATCCTCCCAGACCAGGGCTCGAACCCGTGTCCCCTGCGTTGACAGGCAGATTCTCAACCACTGCGCCACCAGGGAAGCCCTCTCTCTAGCATCTTTAGTTGCTTCCTGTCCTTGCCCCTAGCTATATAAACATTCATAGTTCTCATCTCTCCTTAGAGCAAAAGAGGGAGGGGGAACAGTAGAGGGAAAAGAGAAGGAGAAGGGGAGAAGAACGAAAGAGAGGAAGAAGAGGCCTTCAATACTAAATGGTCTGGTCTATGTGACACTCCTCTGCCATATAGCTAACGAATCAACGAGCAAGAAGCTCCCTCTCTGTGAACCTAAAACTGCTGTAAAAATATGAAATCTTAATAAAAAATTAATTAGAAAAAAAAGGGGACTTCCCTGCCAGTCCAGTGGTTAAGACTCCATGCTTCCATGCCAGGGGGCACGGGTTCACAGAACAGCCAAAAGAAAAAAAGAAAAAAAAAAGCTCCCTCTCTGTCTGCGATGTTATGTCTCTGTTAGACTAGCCAGTGTAGTAACACCTGATGACTTCACCTTAGCTACTACAGTCAACAGAGAATCACTGCTTCATTTATTATATTTTGTGGCCCTGGGGAATATTTAAGAGACTTAGCTGAAAAACTCAATGTCGTGTGACTCTAAGAACCATGTTTCAAATATTGTTAAGTCAGCCTGGAATAAACTCCTTCAAGACTGACCAACGTGGGCTTCCCTGGTGGCGCAGTGGTTAAGAATCCACCTGCCAATGCAGGGGACACGGGTTCGAGCCCTGGTCCGGGAAGATCTCACAGGCCACGGAGCAACTAAGCCCATGTGCCACAACTACTGAGCCTGTGCTCTAGGGCCCACGTGCCACAGCTACTGAGCCCACGTGCCACAGCTACTGAAGCCCGTGCGCCTAGAGTCCGTGCTCCACCGCAAGAGAAGCCACCGCAATGAGAAGCCCACGCACCGCAACGAAGAGTAGCCCCCGCTTGCTGCAGCTAGAGAAAGCCCACGTGCAGCAACAAAGACCCAACGCAGCCATAAATAAATAAATAAATAAATTAATTAATTAATTAGAAAAAAGAGAAGCCATTGGAGTGTTTTAAGCAAAAGAGTACCTGCGATCTGATTGGTGTTTATAAAATTACACAGGTTGTCTACTGGGTAGAGAATGGATCATAAGGAAGCAAGAACAGCTTTGAGAGGCGCAGAGAAGAGGCCTGGCAGTAATGTGGGCAACACTGTCCCTGTGCTAAACTGGTGGCTGCCTGGGTGGTGAGTAGACGTCTTAAGAGATCTTTAGCAGGTCAACTAGGCACAACTTAGTGATCGATTGGACTTAAGGTCTGGGGAGAAAGAGGGAAGGGTGACTCCTAGGTTTCTACACCCTTGACCTCATATAGTGTCAGTTATAATGACAAAGCACCTGTTCAGCTCCAGGTGCTTCAGAAAGGCTAATTTAGAGCAAAGGACTGAACAAAAAACATCAGCCGGAAAACATTCCTGTGTATTTATGACTTCACTTCACCTAGATGGAAACATGAGAGGTGAGTCAGAAAGCGTGAGTAGCTCAGCAGGGCTGATTCAGGTTTTTGAACAAGGAGTGACACGCCGCATCCCATCCACGCAGAAACACGCCCTTCCCCCTCGCACTGGCGCATCCTTCGTCTTGCGCCATCCTTTCAGCCTAATCAGGTGTTTAAAGGTGACAGGGTGAAATGGTGATTGTTTAGATTCCTGGGCTGAAATTCTTTTAACTTGTCTGAGCTAAACGCCACAATCAGAATTAGAGTCCCCTGCCAGAAATCATACTTTCAGGATCCACATTCTGCAAATGGCTAAGTGTTGATTGTTGCTGCAGCCAAAGTTTCAGACCCACCTATGGACACTTGCAGGCTCTTTGAAAGGAGGGACCAAATGATCAAAAGACGTGAGCAGACAATTTACTCAAGAAGAAACCAAATATTAGGAATTGTTATTTTGGAAGAAAGGTTCAATCTCACTTATATAAGCAAAGAACATTAAATTAAAACAAATCCAAGGAGTTCCCTGGTGGTCCAGTGGTTAGGATTCGGCACTTTCACTGCCGAGGGCCCGGGTTCGATCCCTGATCAGGGAACTAAGATCCCGCAAGCTGCATGGTGTGGGACAGCCCCACAAAAAAAGAAAAATGAAAACAAATCCAGAGGAGCCATTTCCCATCTGTTCAATTAAATAAAACAATAAAATTTAATAATGCTGAAACTGTAGTGAAACTGGTAGGTTTAAACATTACTTTTTGATTGTAATCTACATTGTTATAGTGTCTGTAAGGGGCAATCTGACAGCAGGTGATAAAGAACCATAAAAGGATCAACTCTTGATTATCTCTTTTTATGGCAGTACAGCTTTAGGAAATAATTCCAAAGCTTTGTGTGGGTGGGTGGGTGGCAGATACAGCAATGAACAAGTAGATAGAAGTCCCTCCCCTCATGGAGCTCCCATTGTAGTTGGAGACATGGGGGAGAGTTGCTGACAGATGAAAACACAAGTAAGTAAAATAGTGTGTCAGATGATGGTAAATGATATACAGAAAAATAGTTGGGGAGGTGAATGGAGAACACCAAGGGTTGGGATAGTTTGAGATGCGGTGGCCAGAGAAGGCTTCACTGAGAACATATATTTGAGCAAACACCTGATTTAATGCATTTTGCACTTAGACACTCATCTATAAGTATCACTGTACATACAGCAGGGCTCTGAATGATATTGGTCTGGACTTTGGGAATATAATTTAGCCCCTACCTGAATTCTCTGGATAACTTTTACAACCTTCTGGACTTTATTAGAAGTTATTTTGAACAGTGTGTATGTGTGTGTGTGTTTTAACATAGTCGTTTCTCTTGCAGGATCTGATGGCCAACACCTTGAATCTGTTAGCAGAGTGGGGTGGATGTAAGTGGGGGGCTTGTAGTATAAGTGGGGGCTTGATATGTCTCAACTCCTAAATATATTTGTTTTTTTGTTTCTTTGCTTATTCAAATGATGATAAAGTCCGGGGTGTGGCCTGGGAGTCAAGGGCTGAAATAACATGGATGTTAGGGATTCTTATCATCTAAAAGGGCAGGAAACTTAGTAGCTAACCTGCAACTACAAGATAGTTGAGTTCTAGAGATCGAAAGCACAACACTGTGATCATAGTCTGCAATACTGTGTTATATACTTCAAATTGCTAAGAGACTAGATCTTTTTTTTTCTTTTGGCCGAGCTGCACAGCTTGCAGGATCCTAGTTCCCCAAGCAGAGGTTGAACCCAGGCCCTTGGCAGTGAAAGTGAAGAGTCCTAACCACTGGACCACCAGGGAATTCTCTAAGAGACTAGATCTTAAATGTTCTCAACACAAAAAAAGAAATGATAATTATCTGAGTTGATAGAGGTATTAAGTAATGCTACTACGGTGATCATCATTGCAATATGTAAATGTATTAAATCAACATGTTGTACCCTTTAAACTTACACAATGTCATTTGTCAAGTATATCTCAATTAACAACAAAAAAAACTTGACATCTAAGCTCTTGGATGGGTTGTCCATACAGGGTCATGGTAGAACTTGGAGCAGAGTATGAAATGTGGGGTCACAGATGACTGCCAGATGGCATGCACCTCGAGAGAGGGAGTTTTCATGAGGAAGGAACCAGAATGGTCTGGAAGGAGTCACAAAAGCAAGGAAAACCATGCATCTGCTTCCCTTCCCAGCTTGAGTTTGGGAGAATTCCCCCTCCCCTCAAGAGCTGCAGGAGAAGTGGCCTCTTCATGGGAAAGCCACTCCCTGGGTGAAGGAGGGGTTAGCAGGAGTATCCTTTCAAGATGCTGAGGCTGTTAGAGATTTTCTTCTCAAAGAAACAAGGGCTTCAGATCACACAGGAGGAAGGTTTGGAGGAGGGTAGCAGTGGAGGAAATGGCCCAGACTGGTATTTGGGGTCGTGCCTAAGGATAACTGGGATGTGACGCCAGGTGAAATTATCTGGGATGTTGATTCATTCATTCATTCATTCATTCATTTATTTATTTATGGCTGTGTTGGGTCTTCGTTTCTGTGCAAGGGCTTTCTCTAGTTGCGGCAAGTGGGGGCCACTCTTCATCGCGGTGCGCGGGCCTCTCACTATCGCGGCCTCTCTTGTTGCAGAGCACAGGCTCCAGACGCGCAAGCTCAGTAATTGTGGCTCACGGGCCTAGTTGCTCCGCGGCATGTGGGATCTTCCCAGACCAGGGCTCGAACCCGTGTCCCCTGCATTGGCAGGCAGATTCTCAACCACTGCGCCACCAGGGAAGCCCAGGGATGTTGATTCTTGAGTGGGCAGCTCCTGTGTTCCTTCCTCAGCTGCCAAGAGCCTTTGCCTCTAAGTTGTGAGTGATATTTTTAGGAGAAGCTGCTCCTCTAATATCTGCAGAAAGCCGTAGTGACGTCTCACTGACGAGGACCTTCTCTTGAGCCCTTGGACTCACTCGAGAGATCCTCTGGGGAAACTTTGTTGTAAATACTGAGAATGAGGCAATTCTGACACTTGTTTGTCCTCCTGAAGAGCAATCCTGAAACAGGGACGCAACTTTACAACACAACATGAGTATCTGGCTGCATTCCCTTCCCGAAACTTAAATCTCCGGATGACGGTGAATATCCACACAAAGACTTGGTTCACAATACAGTAAATCCCCTACATACGAACAAGTTCCGTTCCGAGAGTGCATTCGTAAATCCAATTTCTTCGTAAGTCCAACAAAGCTAGCTTAGGCACCCAACTAACACAATCGGCTATATAGTACTGTACTGTAATAGGTTTATAATACTTTCCACACACATAATACATAAAAAACAAACACAAAAAATAAAGAAAACATTTTTAATCTTACAGTACAGTACCTTGAAAAGTACAGTAGTACAGTACAACAGCTGGCATACAGGGGCACGTTCGCATCTTTGAAAGTTGCATACAACTTGAATGTTCGTATGCGGGGGACTTACTGTAGCTGCAAATGGGAGACTACTCAAATGTCCATCAGCAGGAGAATGGATAAACAATGGTGCTATGTCCACAAAAGGGAACACCCTGCAGCAGTAAAATAAACAAACCACCGATACACAATATAAATGAATTTCACAGACATTATAGTGAAGGCAAGAAGTCAGACAGAGAAGATTACGTACCATACAATTCCATTTATATGAACATCTAGGACAGGGGTGGGGATGTGGATGAGGACCGACTTCAAAGGGGCACGAGGGAAGTTTGGGGGGATGAAGCAAATGTTCTATATCTTGATTAGAGTACAGAGTTACATAGGTTTATCTATCAAAACTCATCAAACTATACACTTAAAATCTGTATGTTTTAGTGTATCTAAATTATACCTCAGTAAGAAATACATATATATGTATATATTCTTACTCAGGTATAATTTAATATATACAGATATATATGTGTCTATAGATAAAGATACATTATAGATATATACATATATAGATATATATGTATCTATAGATACAGACACATTATAGCTATGTACATATCTATATCTTTAAATACAAATATATCAATATAGATAGAGGTATATGTATATATATATATATGCATATGCATATATATAAGTATATATATATAAAACAATCTCCTCTCTCAACTGGGTGTGGTTTTTGCCCCCAGGGTCATTTAACAATGTCTGGAGACATTTTTGGTTGTCACCACTGGGGACTGCTATTGGCATCTAATGTGTAGAGGCCAGAAATGTTGCTAAACAAGCCATAAGGCACAGGACAGCCCCCAAAACAAAGAGTTATCTGGTCCAAAACGTCAGTGGTACCAAGGCTGAGAAATCCCGTGTAGCCTTAGGTGAAAAACCATCATTGTATCATCTTACTGATCTTTGGGTTTCCACATAGGAGAGGCCTCTATGTTGTTTGCTTTCCAGAAATAACAGCAGTTCACTGACATCCAGGTCTTCTGTGTGCCACAAAGCAGCCGTTTTAATCTTCCAGAGTGAAAGCCATATTTCACTGCTTATTGGTGGGAATTGAGGCAGATCTACTCTGCCTGTTGTGGTCAGAGAGTCTCGTGCGTTTCGTGGAGGGGCTGCAGCAGAAAATCCTGTTAGAGGAGGTCGGGGCCGTTTTCTGAGGATCCGTGAAAGTTATTATTACCTGAAGAAAAAGGAGAATGCTCCCTCCCCTCAAGCTTTTAAATAGGGAAATGAGACGGTCAGGTTTGGGAGGAAGAAAGATGAACTTGTAGAAGGTGAACTCGAAAGAGGAGCCAGTGGAGACAGGAAGCCATCGGAGGTGGTCCAGATGCCAGGTGACAGGGCAGCCACCATCCTTACCCCCCACCCCAACCCCAGGCACCATCACCAGCCCTTTACTTCCCAAACACCAACTCCAGGCTTCTCTGTCTGGCATTCTAGACTCCTTTTTGCACTGCTTCTTAGCACTTTAGGTGTAAATATCATGTCATTAAACTAATTTTTAAGCTCTCTGAGAGCATGGACAGCACCTTACTGCTTTATAATTCCTCACAGATTATCAGAGTGACTGTTTACATGTACATTCATGTCCTTACAGTGGCACCAAAAGTCCTGAAAAGGAAGGAAACTGTCTTTGTTTAGGAAAATACTTGATAAATATTTTGAGGAAAGATGAGACCCAAAAGGCCTAGGTCAGCAAGGCCAAACAATAAGAGAATGAGCCTAAATGCTCTGCATGAAAAAAATGAACACCAAAATTGGAGCTGGATGAGAAAGAAAGGAAAGAGCAGAGAGGAAGGCTGAACGATGTGAAGGGAGGTTGGAGCCTGAATTGTGGAAACGGCAGAGGGCTTTTAGGAAACAAACATACCCTGGTATGGATTTAAAGTTGCTTGTGTTTCGGGACTTCCCTGGTGGTCCACTGGTTAGGACTCCACGCTTTCACTGCTGAGGGCCTGGTTCAATCCCTGGTCAGGGAACTAAGATCCTGCAAGCCGCATGGCGAGGCCAATAAATAAATTAATTAATTAAAATAAAATAAAGTTGCTTGTGTTTCTACAGTGTAAAGCCCTGCATCTCCCCAGTCCGTCAACAGAGAGATCTACTCATATAGATGCCTGTGTGAGTGTTTGGTTTAGTGAAAATTAAGGCGCAAGTGTATGGGTAACAGGAAGTACACCAGTGGGATTGTGAGAGAATCCCTGAAGTAAACCAGTTCAGCTGGGAACCAGAAAAGCTCATGAGAATATAAGACCCTGCAGAGAATTCTTTCGAATGGGGTTCAAGTTAATGTTGTCTAGATCTAAAAGGACCAAGGAAGCCCCCTGCTGATAATCTGAACTACATTTACATCGTTGTCACAGGTGTCCTCTACCCTGGTAGGTATGCTCACAGGAGAAGGATGCCAGCTCCCACCCAGTGCAAGAGAACATCGGCTTATCTACAGAGGGGGCCATGTTAGTCAAACAGGGTGGAGCCCATTAAAGAAACAGTAAAACATCCTGCAGAGGAGTGCTCTTTGTTAGTGAGCAGTCAGGACCGCAGAGGATAACAGACATGCTTCCTGGAACATAAACAGCTACGCCTGGCCCTCTCCTCTCTCTCTCGGAAGAAGACATTTTTCTGCTGGCTTCTGGGTCACTCTGGTTTACCTCTCGCCTCACTTGTTACTCCTTCTCAATCCCCCTTACCAGCTCCTCCTCTGATCAGCCTCCAGATATTGGAGTGGGGAGGGCCTCCTCTCTTCTCTGCTAGAGTATCTCTCTAGGTGGCCAAATTCAGCATTATGGTCCTAAATACCATGTAAATGCTGATGAGTCCCACACTTATATCAGTCTTAATCTCTCCTCTTAATCCCAGATTCACTTACTTGACACCTTCACTTGGATGTCTAATAGGCATCTCAAGTTTAAAGCATCCAGGGACTTGCCTGGTGGTGCAGTGGTTAAGAATCCGCCCGCCAATGCAGGGGACACGGATTCGAGCCCTGGCCTGGGAAGATCCCACATGCTGCGGAGCAACTAAGCCTGTGCGCTACAACTACTGAGCCTGCGCTCTAGAGCCCGCGAGCCACAACTACTGAGCCCACGTACCACAACTACTGAAGCCCACATGCCTAGAGCCCGTGCTCTGCAACAAGAGGAGCCACCGCAATGAGAAGCCCGCGCACCCCAACAAAGAGTAGCCCCCGCTTGCCGCAACTAAAGAAAGCCCACGCGCAGCAAGGAAGACCCAATGCAGCCAGAAATAAACAAATAAATAAATTTATGGAAAAAAATAATAAAGCCTCCAAAGTCAAGTTCATAGCCTCTTCCCTATACCAGCTTCCGTCTTCCAGTCCCCACCACCACCACCGTGCAGCAAGTGGCACTAGCAAATACCCAGCTGCTCCAGCCAAAACCTATCATCTTTGATTCCTTCCCTTTCCTCGCTTTCTATATTTGATTATCAGCAAGCTTTATGGGCTCTAACTCCAAACTACAACCCTAATCTGTCCACTTCTCACTTCCAACTCTACCACCCTGGTTCAGGCCGCCATCAATACCTGCTGTACTACTGCAACAGCTCCTAATTATTGATAGGACCCTGCTTCTTCTCCAGCTGCCCCCAACAATCCAGTCTCTGCACAGTGGCTAGAGGGATCTTTTTTTTATTTTTAGTATTTATTTATTTAGGCTGTGCCGGGTCTTAGTTGTGACATGCGGGATTTTCGTTGTGGCATGAGGGCTCTTTAGTTGTGGCATGCGGGCTCCTAGTTGCGGCATGCAGGCTCCTTATTTGTGGCATGTGGACTTCTTAGTTGCAGCATGCATGTGGGATCTAGTTCCCCAACCAGGGATTGAACCCAGACCCCCTGCATTGGGAGCGCGGAGTCTTACCCACCGGACCAAGAGGGAAGTCCCTAGAGGGATCTTTTTACAACATAAGTCACAACATGTTGCTCCCTTGCTTGAACTCCTTGCATGGCTTTCCATCATACTTAGACTAAAATCTCATGTCCTTACTATGATGTATTAGTTATCTATTGCTGTGTAACAAATTGCCCCCAAATTTGGTATTTTAAAAACAATAAGCATCTATTATCTCAGACAGTTTCTGTGAGTTGGGAATATGGGAGAAGCTTGGCTGCATGATTCTGACTCTGGGGTCTCTCATGATGTTGCAGTCAAGATGCTGGCCAGTCATCTGAAGGCTTGACCGGGGCTACAAGACCCAAGGTGCCTGACTCATGTGCCTGGTAAGTTAATGCTGGTTGTTGGCGGGAGACCTCAGTTCCTCATTACATGGACCCTCCATAGGGCTGTATGAGTGGCCTCAGGACATGGCTGTTAACTTCTCCCCAGAGCAAATGATCCAAGGCAGAACAAGGCAGAAGCTTCAATGTCTTTTGTGACCTCTCCTTGGAAGTTATGCTCCATCATTTCTACAATAGCCTACAGGTGACACAAGATAGCCCCACTCAATGTGGGGGGGGACCACACAGGAAGTTAATACCAAGATGCAGGGATCACCGGGGACCACCCTGGAGGCTGGCTGTCACACATGTCCTACAAGATCTTACATAATCTCATCCCTACTTACATTTCCATCTTATTTCCTACCACTGCCACCTTGCTGCTCAGCATGCTCCAGCCACACTGGCCTTCTTTCTTTTTCTCCAACATGCCTGGTATGTTCCTGCTTCAGGATGTTTGCACTTGCTGTTCCCAGAATGCCCTTCCCCAAGAGGTTTTGTTTTGTTTTGTTTTTTTAATTTATTTTATTTTTACTTATTTATTTTTGGCTGCGTTGGGTCTTCGCTGCTGTGCGTGGGCTTTCTTTAGTTGCCGCAAGCAGGGGCTACTCTTCGTTGTGGTGCACGGGCTTCTCATTGTGGTGGCTTCTCTTGTTGGGAGCATGGGCTCTAGGCGCCTGGACTTCAGTAGTTGTGGCACACGTGCTCAGTAGTTGTGGCTCACAGGCTCTAGAGCGCAGGCTCAGTAGTTGTGGCGCACGGGCTTAGTCGCTCCATGGCACGTGGGATCTTCCCGGACCAGGGATTGAACCCGCGTCCCCTGCATTGGCAGGCAGATTCTTAACCACTGTGCCACCAGGGAAGCCCGAGGTTTTCTTTTATAAATTTATTTATTTATATTTACTTTTGGCTACGTTGGGTCTTCATTTCTGCACGCAGGCTTTTCTCTCGTTGCAGCGAGTGGGGGCCACTCTTTGTTGCAGTGCGCGGGCTTCTCATTGCGGTGGCCTCTCTTGTTGTGGAGCACAGGCTCTAGGTGCACAGACTTCAGCAGTCGTGGCACGTGGGCTCAGTAGTTGTGTCTCATGGGTTCCAGAGCGCAGGCTCAGTAGTTGTGGCGCACTGGCTTAGTTGCTCCGCGGCATGTGGAATCTTCCTGGACCAGGGCTTGAACCCGTGTCCCCTGCATTGGCAGGCAGATTCTTAACCACTTTGCCACCAGGGAAGTCCCCCAAGAGGTTTTCATAGTCAGAATGTCCCTTTCTCTGAGGGGACTCCCCTGATCCCCAATTTAACATGCCCCCAGTCACAATCCCACTAGCTTTTTAATTTTTTTTTTAGAGTGCTGATCTCTATCTGCTATATTTTCTTGTTTATTTGTTCATTGTCAGTCTCCTCCACTAGGATACAAGCCTCATCTGAACAGGAAATTGAATCTATTTTGGTCATCGCTGCCTTCCCAGCACTTAGAACAGTGCCTGGCACATAGTCATGACTTTGACAAATGAGTGAATGAAGGGCTTTCCAAGGTCTGATGAAGTATCCACAAGAATATCCACCTGCTTCTGACTTCATGCTTTCTAAGCATCCTTCTGACAGCTTCTTTAGTCTCAGGACCATCTAGGAGATGTCCAGGGAGACACATGTGACTAATAATAATATTAGTAATAGTTAACCCTTGTGTGGGGTTTACTATGTACTATGCACTGTTTGAAGTTCTCTACATAACTCATAATAACCCTATCAGGATAGAAATACTGTCATTCCCATTTCAGAGGTGAGAAAAGTGAGGCCCAGAGGGTCCAAGTAGCTTACCATCAGATCACGTAGCTAATAAGTGATAGAGCAGGATTCAAGCCAGGCAGTCTGTCTCCAGAGGCCAAGTTCTTTTTTTTTTTTTTTTCAAACAGCTTTATTGAGATATAATTCATATGTCATGCAATTCAACCATTTAAAGGGTATCATTCAATGGCTTTTAGTATATTCACAGAGTTGTGCAACCATCACCACACCAATTAGAGAACATTTTCAGCACCTCAGAAAGAAACCCTGGGGCTTCCCTGGTGGCTCAGTGGTTAAGAATCTGCCTGCCAATGCAGGGGACATGGGTTCAATCCCTGGTCCGGGAAGATCCCACATGCTGCAGAGCAACGAAGCCCACGTGCCACAACTGCTGAGCCTGTGCTCTAGAGCCTGCGAACCACAACTACTGAGCCCGCATGCCACAACTACTGAAGGCTGCGTGCCTAGAGCCTGTGCTCCGCAACAAGAGAGGCCACTGCAATGAGAAGCCCGCGCACTGCAACGAGGAGTGGCCCCCACTCGCCGCAACTAGAGAGAGCTCGCACGCAGCAACAAAGACCCAATGCAGTCAAAAATAAATAAATAAAATAAATAAATTTTTAAAAAAAGAAAAAAAAGAAACCCTGTTACCCCCTAGCACTCAATTCCATTTGTCCCCAACCTCCTCCCCCAGTCTTAGGTAACCCCTAATCTACTTTCTATCTTTATGGATTTGTCTGTTCTGGACATTTCATATAAATGGAATCACACAACCTGTGATCTTTTGTGACCGGCTTATTTCACTCAGCACAACGTTTTCAGGGTTCATCCATGTTGTGATGTGCACCGGCACTCTATTCCTTTTTTTTTTCTTTTTTAATATTTATTGATTGATTTGTTTGAGCCAGGTCTTAGTTGCGGCAGGCGGGCTCCTTAGTTGTGGCATGCGAACTCTTAGTTGTGGCATGCATGTGGGATCTAGTTCCCTGGCCAGGGATCAAACCCGGGCCCCCTGCACTGGGAGCATGGAGTCTTAACCACTGCACCACCAGGGAAGTCCGTCCATTCCTTTTAATTACTGAGTAATATTCTAGTATGGATAGAACACATTTTGTTTATCCATTCATCAGTTGGTGGCCATTTGAGTTATTTCCACTCTTTGGCTATTATGAATAATGTTGCTATGAACATGTGTGTTCATTTTTGTGTGGATGTGTGTTTTCATTTCTTGAGTAGATAGACACCTAGGAGTGAAATTGCTGGGTCACGTGGATACAGAGACCAGGCTCTTAAATGCTTTGCTCTACAGCCTCCTGTAGCAAACGAATACGTTGAACCAAATGGTCAGTTTGGCTTAAACTCTGTCAGTCTTGAGGGTCTTAGCACAACTGACACCTGCCAGGCCCTAAGGCCTGATCACTTCTGGGTAACCTAAAACCCAAGCGGTGAGGGGTTGGCCTGAGAATGACAGAAACTTCCCCCAGAGGAAAAACTATTGCCAGTTGCAGATTCCTATGTAAGATCCTTCCCCCACTTCCTTTTCTAAGAGGAGAAATGGATTTGTATCCATTCACCTGCCATCTTCTCATCCATGGCTCTTTCTGATCAAAGGCAGAAACTTGTGAGGTGACGGGTTAGTGTCTGGAGGTGCTGTCAATACCTGGAAATAGAATATTCCTGTTCCAAAAAAATTGGTCATTTTATTTTTTATTTATTTATTTATTTTTTAATTTATTTGTTTATTTATGTATTTATTTTTGGCTGTGTTGGGCCTTTGTTGCTGCGCACAGGCTTTCTCTAGTTGCGGTGAGCGGGGGTACTCTTCCTTTCAGTGTGCGGGCTTCTCATTGCAGTGGCTTCTCTTGTTGTGGAGCACGAGTTCTAGGCACACGGGCTTCAGTAGTTGTGGCACGTGGGCTCAGTAGTTGTGGCTCACAGGCTCTAGAGCGCAGGCTCAGTAGTTGTGGCGCACGGGCTTAGTTGCTCCGCGGCATGTGGGATCTTCCTGCACCAGGGGATCGGGGCTCGAACCTGTGTCCCCTGCAATGGCAGGCAGACTCTTAACCACTGCGCCACCAGGGAAGTCCCAAAATTGGTCATTTTAGGGATCAAGTTCAGCTGAGGTCTTTCCCAGCCCTTCAGCTCAGGCTCACACCACCTTTCAGCCCCTTAGGAGCGAGGCTGCGTCCACTCACAGTGATGGGTCTTTCTCCCCAGGGAGCTTGTTCCAGCTTCCGGAATCAGAATGCACAGATGAAAGGACGTTAGCTATGCAATCCGCAAGACCCACCAGCCTTAAAGAAGGGGCAGGATGGGTTTGCCTGAGGGCAACGCCTGGGACTTCCCCTTCAGGTGTCTCTGCTGAGCTCTGGATAATCCCTTGCCAGGTTGGCGGTGTCACATGCTTCAGCTGTCACTGCCAACTTGCCCACCTGAGGGGACCAGCCTGAGGGGCTTACTGGCACAGTGAGGACTGAGTGATCAATGTCAGCTCATAAACACAGGTGCCCTTCCTGGGGAGGCACTCCAGGGCTCAGGAGAAGACAGCCCCATGTCTGAGCAGTTCATCTGGGGTATAAAGGCCAACAAACACAGGTTGTTGCCTTGGTTTTGTTTTGATTTTATCATGGGTGTGGTGAGCATGCCGTTCAGAACCAAATGAACTTTAGCATTCCCTGAATGTCTTTATTGGACTGAAGTTCAGGTCTGTTTGCAGTTCTCATAATAAACCCTTGAACTCACTCGCCACCTTTCCTTTGGGTCCTCACAGAGCTTTTTACTGATGACCTAGGACATCCCTGTGAAATGGCCTGCAGAGTCAGTAACATCTTATCGTATACATAGCCTAGAAGGCAGAAATGTAGGACAACAGGGCTAAGTGGTTTTGCTCAGGATCGCATAGTAAATGGGCTGTGGGATGAGGCTGAAAACAAGCTCTAAGCTTGTCATTCATCACACCCTTCCCACAGCCGGAGAGCTTAAGCCTGAGTTTGCGAGGGGAAGGGGCATGAGGTGTAGGAGCAGATGCCTGCTGCGTGCACCCGCACACGCCCCGGATGCCAGCCGATTCGAACGTGCCCTTCCAGCTTCTAGCCTAGAAGGGAGAATCCCAGCTTAACTTGAAGGTACAGTATGTAGCTGGGTTCTTTTGTCTTTATCCTCGATAAACAGCCAGGCGATTCCAGGCTATTCCAGGGTCGCAGAAGAACAATTCGGCTCAAGCTATCAATGTGTAGTCCACAGATTTAAAAACTGAAAAGTGATGAAGACCAAATTTACCTGATGGGAAAAAAAGGGAAAAAATTTTAAATAAGAAAAGATACACATTTTTATATTTTTCTATTCAGCATTGTAATATTAGTTGCTTGATATAAATCATAATTCCCAAGTTAAGAATGATGTTTAAGAGGCCATCTGGGGAGAAAAATTATGTTCCTAAATGGTAAACATGTGAATTTCCTCTATGAAATGTATTCTCAGTGGAGGCGGTATTGCCCCTAGAGGGGGGAAAAAAAATAGGTTTTTTTTTTTTTTTAGATTCCATATACATGTGTTAGCATATGGTATTTGTTTTTCTCTTTCTGACTTACTTCACTCTGTATGACAGACTCTACGTCCATCCACCTCACTACAAATAACTCAATTTCATTTCTTTTTATGACTGAGTAATATTCCATTGTATATACGTACCACATCTTCTTTATCCATTCATCTATCGATGGACACTTAGGTTGCTTCCATGTCCTGGCTATTACAAGGTTCTGATGAACCTAGGGGCAGGACAGGAATAAAGATGCAGATGTAGAGAATGGACTTGAGGACACGGGGAGGGGGAAGGGTAAGCTGAGATGAAGTGAGAGAGTAGCATTGACATATATACACTACCAAATGTAAACTAGATAGCTACTGGGAAGCAGCTGCATAGCACAGGGAGATCAGCTCGGTGCTCTGTGACCACCGAGAGGGGTGGGATAGAGAGGGTGGGAGGGAGACTCAAGAGGGAGGGGATATGGGGATATTTGTATACTTATAGCTGATTCACTTTGTTATATAGCAGAAACTAACACACTATTGTAAAGCAATTATACTCCAATAAAGATGTTAAAAAAAAATTGGTTCTTGGAAGATGAAAAAAATGAGATTTTGTAAGAGTTTGTGGTCTTCCAAAACTTAACTCTACCCAACACAATCTTATTTCTTAGTATTTAATTTCCCTCATGAAGGAGAATTTCATTTACTTTTTCCGTTTTGGAGGAAATAATGAAAATTTTTAAAAATTTTCAAACACTGCTCCAAGAGAAGGTCCCCTTTCTCATGGAAAGATTCCGTCAGCCACAGCACATCTTTAGCTCTGATTTTTTTCTAGAAGTCAATTATTAATTGAGAGTCAGATTCCCAGGGTCACAGCATTGGAATGAAGGCAGTCAGTCCTGCATAATCTGGAGGATGGCATCATGCTGGGATTTGCCGGGCAGAGATGGGTGAGCACTGGGAAAGAAGAGGGTCTCGGGGCACAGGCTGTCTCCATCCCCTGTGCTTCCTGGTCACATGGTTCACTCCGGTGGTTGCTCTCACTTGCAAGTGGTTAATTTCAAGAGCGTCATGAATGCAAACTTTGAGAAGGAAGGTAGGAGAATCTCTTTTTGCGCTGGTGCTAACACTGAATCACTGTGACCCTCAGTATTTAAAGTCAAGTGTATGTCCCAAAATACTCGACCTTGGACAGAACCTGCAGACCTAGAACCTTACTTGCTGCTGCTTCCCAGGGTCTGTTATTCAAAGGCAGTCTACCTAATGTGGTTGCTTGTCGAGGGAGGACGTGGAGAGAGAGGTAATTGGACACCAGGACTAGAGGAAGACGAGGACCCTCGCTTGATCAAATGAGATAATATACGTGAAGATCCTGATTAGATGACATAATGCCTGTGAAGATGCTTTTTTGTGCAGGATCTTAGTTCCCCAACCAGGGATGGAACCCGTGCCCCCTGCAGTGGAAGCTCGGAGTCCTAACCACCAGACTGCAAAGTATATAAAGTATTTTGTATATCCTCCCCCTAAAGATGTGAATAAGCTACATGAATAAAGGCAGGTTTATTTAAGGGTGATGAACAGATCCCTGCCTTGATTTCAACACAAAAACTTGGAATAATCGATGGATGTTTATGAAACTTCTCTATCTTCGGGTGACAGGGGCTCCGTGAGAGTGTGTGATATGTTATCAGCTGTTAGCCCACCTGGTCTTCTGCAGCCTCGTCTCGAACTGCTGGATGCTTAGTTATTTTTCATTACCATCCTGTCCTTTCTTCTTGTGTCCATAGAAACTACCAGTAATGCGGGGACTTGTCCTTTCACGGGGCCTCTAAGATTCTCACAGCTTTGCTCTGAGCCCGAGAGCTTTGCCCCTTTAGCCAGAAATAGGGCTGGTGCATGTACTGGTGGTGTCTTCTAAGTCAAACCCAAAGTGTCCCCTTTTCCATTTGAATGCTGCCTAAGATGTGTCCCACTGAGAGGGTCCTGGCTCAGGATTTGGTCCTGGGGGATTAGAGGCTTCCTACTTTGATAAGCCCGAGAGTCAGTCATTCTGCAGAATAATCAGTGCCTCCAACATAAAAAGGCACATGTACTGAGAACCCAGCTTTGCTCTCGTGCAAAGAATGTGCATTAAATATGTTGCATCACTTTTGTGCCTTTTAAGGGTTTAGTTGACAAAGGAATTAGTGAGAAAGTTCCTAATATGTTTGATACAGTTGACACATCAGTGTTCTTACAGTCACTGAGGCAGAAGGATGTGAGGGTTACAAGTGGGGCCCAGTCAGATAAGCTCAAGTTTGAATTGCAGATCTGATACTTACCGGCTCTCTCAAAGTGCGACCTCTCTTGAAGCCTCAGTTTCCTTATCTGTAGAATTTGGGTAACAAGAGAACCTTCTTATTGGCTTGTGGGATTTTTTTGGGTTTTGCTGTTGTTGTTGATTTTGGCAGCACTACACGGCTTGTGGGATCTTAGTTCCCCAACCAAGGATTGAACCCGGGCCCCCAGCAGTGAGAGTGCAGAGTCCTAACCACTGGACCGCCAAGGAATTCCCTAGTTTGTTAAGTAAGATAATGCGATCATGAACAGAAGACGCTAAGCCCAGTGCCTAGGACATAATGACTGTTCAGTCAAAGGTGGATGTGGTCCTTGTAATTGTTAGTGAAATGGGGAGGTGAGTAAGACAGGGGGAAAAACGTGATTTGGAAGAAAAGGAGCTAAGTGAATTCCACACAGATTTTTACAAATCTTATGTTAAAAAAAATTACTGTATTTATTTTGGAATAGGTGCAAAATATTGCACCTATTCCAAAATAAATACGTGCACAAAATCTGTGCACATAAATAATTCAAAAGAAACAAAGAGGGATGAAAAATAGGTCTCCCTCCTACCCCTTACCTCCCAGTTCCCCTCCCCTAGGCAACTAATATACCAATTTCCTGAGAATCCTCCCAGAAATGTTCAGTATTGAAAAAATTGCTTTGATATAGACTCACAGACATAGAAAACAACTTTATGGTTACCAAAGGGGGGAAGGGGGCGGTGTGTAGATAAATTAGGAGTTTGGAATTAACAGATACACACTACTGTATCTAAAATAGATAACCAACAAGGACCTACTGTATAGCACAGGGAACTATATTCAAGATCTTGTAATAACATACAATGGAAAAGAAGCTGAAAAATAATATATATATATATGTGTGTGTGTGTATATATATATATATCTGAATCACTTTGCTCTATACCTGAAACTAACACAACATTGTAAATCAACTATACTTCAATTAAAAAAAAATTGCTTTGGAGGGAAATGAGTTTTGAAGGGCAGAAGACTTTGATATAATAAAGACAGCTGCCTGTGTGTCGTGTTGGACCCCAAGTGGAGGGAGTATTTTGAAAGCATATTTAGCTCTCTGCAGCCTGAGCCAGACTGGGTGAAGTCTTTCTAGCTATAATAAGACACATGGGCTCAGAAAAGCAATATGATTCAGAAGCAGGATTCACAGCTCCCGAAGCAGAGCCCCTCATGTTTGGTGGAGGATGTCAGGGCAGGGCAAAGCCACACTGAGAGATCTGAACTCTGGACTGCGGATTCATTCCCGACATTCCCCATGTGCCAAGCCCGCATTGTCGACATTCCGCTTGGGCTTAGGTCCTCTGCTCTCCTCCCCGGACAGGGATCCTCGGGGTCACATAGTTTTGCCTTCAGCTGCTGGAGGGGCCGGAGGACAGGTTAGAGGAGACAATGATGAGAAACCAAGGATCCTATCTTGCATTCTCCCCCTGGCCTGCTGGAGTCCAGTTTCTATTCTGTAAAATGCACAGATCTTATATTTATCCAGGATCCACTGGGGAAATTTAAACCTGCTCAAGTCCCAAAATGCACCTGTTTAGTGGATAAACAGGGCTATTTGTTAATGGGGTATCTGTGTGTATATATGGAATCAAGGTATATATATGTCTCCAATCTTCTGTCAAGCAAATGGGTATTGAATCACCCAACTGAACGAGATTCTGCGACCTCGGTAACACATTCCAGTACTTAAGTCTACGTCAAAAAGTTCCCACTTGGATCTAACCTGAATTCACTAAGCCGACATTTGTCTGGTATCCAGTCATTAAGGAAAATGGCAGTGATCATCTTCGATGTACTTGAAGACATTCATTAGCCTTTGTCCCTTTAATACTAAATGAAAGTCCATCCAGGTTCTTTCATCTTCCATTTACATTCAATTTCTAACCTCTCAGTTACTGCTGTGACTGTCTGTATGCTCTCCTTTCTTGGCCTCCAAACCAGGCCAGAACTTTCCCTGTTCAGAATATCAGGAAAGACCCCTGACATAGCATCTTTTACTCCATTTTTCGCTTCCCCTGCATCCTCCAAGCCTTTGGAGATGCTTGCCTGGTTCGTCTTCAGTCTGAATGTGTATAAGCTCAACTATATAAAGCAGATTTTCCCCATCTGACATTCCTAAATATCAGAGTGAGTGAATAAATGACACTCCCTTCTGGTCTGTAGGCAGTTCTGGTATTTATATTGATCTGAACCCATGATGATGCTTGTAGAGTGTCAATTTTCCTAAAGCCCAAACACTCACGTTAATTTGGGAGAGGGTGGAGGTTTGATTTCTTGAGTTGAGCCAAAGACTGAGGGACGGAATTGATTCCTAGACCCAGAAAGCCTGCTGGCAACACTGTGAAACAAGTTGCTTTATTATTTTGGAGCTCAGAGCAGAAGAACAGAGATTGCCTTAGTAAGCTTCCAGGGATTTTGTGACTAGGTAAAGTCTCATAAAACACTCAGCTGGACAAAAAAGAAGTACAAGAAGCGGGGCGGGGTGGGGGGATGAGGCAGAACTGGAAAAGCAAAAAGTATTAGAATTGATTTACAAGCAATCCTATCCTATTTTCAAATAAAATGAGCCTTAAGAAAGCAGGTAAATGTACATGACTATTTCTCACAACACCCTACTGTTATTATGGCTGAGGACCCTGAAGCTTAGTTAGATGAGATCAGTTGTACCAAGTGCCTCATACAGCGCCCTGAAACATAGTTGGAAGTCAGGACAAGTTCGTTCTCTTCCTAATTGTATTGCTATTAACAAGAAGGGTTAAAGGAGTAATGGAGTTGACTGTTCTGCTAGTTGCCAATTAAACCCTCAGCTATATTGTCATATAAAACACAGGCAGTAAATTGCGTCTGTAGCCGAACTGCCCAGGGAGGGTTGTTCCCGGTGACAATCTGGTTTAAATTGTCTGGCCACCTTGGGAGGGGCCTTGGGATGCCATTGAATCCCTGAAACCAGTCTTGTTTCTCTCAGTCCTGACAGTTATCTTGGTGTCATAGTCCAGACGCCATAATAACAGTAATAATAACAACAGTGAACATTTCTTAAGAGTTTTCTGAGGGCCAGGCTCTGACTTAAACACACTCTATGTATTATTTCATTGAGGCTCCTAAGACAAAATGTTCAGACACTGAGGATCCTTGCCAGAAGGGAGGACATCAGAAACCTGGCCGCTAAGCTATCAAAATCTGAAAAAGTTTGAGAAAGAGAGAATAAATTCCATAATGCTCTGCCCTTGGGTCATAAAACCAAACGAATAGACTAGCAGAGACGAAAGATATTTCACACGAGAAGGCAGGGAAAATGCAGCTTTGTGGTTTATTCAATAAATGGGGAAATATGACTTCTGTTCGCTGGTAACCACAAAGAATTGAAACGTGCGGTTAAAGATTTAGGGGTTAAGGAGAGTGAGAGGGGAGGGTAGTCTTGTTTCTTCCTGACTTGTGTTCTGATTCCAGGGAACTGGGGTTTCCATTGCATAGGGTGCAACTGGATATTTCCTCCATGTTTCATCGCTGGGACCTGGCAAACGGCATTTCCTGGCACTCGGGAGCAGCGAGTCCCGACAGCAGCGAGGTCGAATCCATTTTTGGAGCCAAACGCCAGCATTCTTTTGCAGTGAGTTCTGCAACCTCAAGGTAGCGCTTCCCTAGAGTGACCTCTAGTGATGACCACAGGAGTTGCCCGATTTTCCAGCCTATGGAAGAATCCCCCTAAAAATATTGGACTCCCTGCGACAACAGAAGCCTCTTCCTTCTTTCCCTCACTAATTGCCCCGTGGAGGTGATGACAAGTAGGGCTGGCAACATGAGCAAGTTGAAGTCAATTCCACTTGCTAATCAAAACCGTGAAGTATGCTTTCATGTGAAACACAAAAGCCCTGAATGTTTGAATGTTCCCAACCTTCCGACCGTAGCAGTGATCACCCCGCATTGGAATGAGACACTTGTCCACCTGCCAGGGGTGCAGCCTGCCTGGTCACAGGGTGGCAGTGAGCGTTTTCTCTCCAGAGAGGCCTTAAGACTTTATAGGAAAAATAATGGTGATAATCTACAAACTGTTTTGAGATCGTTGGATGGTTGGTCGTATAGGTGTGTCTACTCAGGAGCCAACAGCTAAAAGATATGGCCTGATGCGTTTTTGTTTTAATCCATTATTTATTTTTTTTTGAAAATTTATTTATTTTATTTATTTTTGGCTGCGTTGGGTCTTCGTTGCTGATGCATTTTTAATAACTATGGGAAATGGATCCATGTGGGATAGTTCAAATGAACATGGGGAAAACTGAGATGTGTGTCTAAAAGGTTATGACTCAAACATTTTGCAACACTTTTACGATGCATTATCTTATTTTGCTTATTTGCTATTTTCACAACAACTCTGTTTGGAGATGTATTATTTTCCCCGTTTTTTCCCTGGTAAGGAAATTAAGTCACAAACAGGTGATACCACATAACAGAGATTACAGTGACAGAAAGGCTAGCACTGGAACTGCCTCTCTCGCCTTAAATCCTGTGTATTTATACGCTGTGTCTCCTGGGTCAGTCCTCCCAACCTCAAGCTGGAAACTGGGGTGTCATCCTTCATTCCTCGCTCTCACTCACCTCTCACTTTCAACCCATCAGCAAGATGCAACCACGTGTCTCCACAATCCGTTGCTGCAACCTGAGGTTTCTCCCTGCAGTGAAGGTCTCAGGTCTGTCCATCCCCACAGCCCTTCTGTCCATCTCCAACACATCATCCTAGTCCAAGCTCACTTAGATGGTTGAAACACGCTTCTGAAATTGTTGTTACATAGTTATTTGTTGACTGATTTGTTGTCCACCTTTCCCCACGGATTATAAGCTCCATGAGAGCAGGAACCTTGTCCTTTTAAATTCACCAAAGCACCCCCAGGGCCAACCTCATAACGCACATTCAGTGTGTTTGTGGAATGAATGAGTGAAAGAAAACATGCTAATTCAGCAACTCCACAGCCTATTAAAATACTCATGTCTAGAGCCCAAACCCCAGAGAATTTTTTTTTTCTTTTTTTAAGATTTAATGTAATTAATTAATTAATTAATTTTTTTGGCCTTGCATTGGGTCTTTGTTGCTGCCCGCAGGCTTTCTCTAGTTGTGGTGAGCGGGGGCTACTCTTCGTTGCGGTGCACGGGCTTCTCCTTGCAATGGCTTCTCTTGTTGCGGAGCACGGGCTCTAGGTGCGTGGGCTTCAGTAGTTGCGGCACGCAGGCTCAGTAGTTGTGGTGTGCGGGCTCAGTAGTTGTGGCTCACGGGCTCTAGAGCGCAGGCTCAGTAGTTGTGGTGCATGGGCTTAGTTGCTCCGCAGCATGTGGGATCTTCCCGGACCAGGGCTCGAACCCGTGTGCGTGCATTGGCAGGCAGATTCTTAACCACTGCGCCACCAGGGAAGTCCCAACCCCAGAGATTTTAATTTGTCTGGGTTGGGGACAGGTATCAAGATAGTATTTTTTAGGACTTCCCTGGTGGTCCAGTGAGTAAGACTCCTCGCTTCCAGTGCAGGGAGCCTGGGTTCCATCCCTGGTTGGGGAACTAGATCCCGAATTCCACAACTAAAGATCCCGCATGCAGCAATGAAGATCCCTTGTGCTGCAACTAAGACTCAGCGCAACCAAATAAATTAATAAATAAATTTTAAAAAGTGTACAGTTCAGTGGCATTAAGTACATTCACATCATGGTGCAACCATCACCACCATCCGTCTCCAGGACATTTTTCATCTTCCCAAACGGAAACTCTCCCCTCCCCCTCCCCTCAGTCTCTGGTAAGCACTATTCAATATTTTTAAATATTCATATTTGTAAATGTTTATAAATATTCATTATATTTTTTTACAGCCCCCTAGCATATTCTTTTTTTTTCTTTTTCTTTTGGCAGCTCTGTGTGAGGCTTGCAGGATCTTAGGGACCAGGGATTGAGCCTGGGCCACGGAAGCGAAAGTGCTGAGTTAGCCACTGGACCATCAGGGAACTCCCCGCTAGCAGATTCTAACGTAAGGTCAGAATTGAGAACCGTGCACAGACAATCCATTCAGTCCCCTGTCTTTCAGGCCCTTGGCTTCCCTCCTGATTTCCAGCCATCTTTCCCTCCACCCAACCTCAGCCACCCATTGCCAGGGTCTGACCCTACAGCCTGTCATCACTACCAGCCACGGCTGACCATCCCCATTTCGAGTGTCCCATTGTCTCAGCCCCATCTTCTATCTTCCCAGCTCCTTTTTACTCTCGTTTCCTCTCCCCAACAATCCTTTGGCTCCAGGGAAGCTTTAATCTATTCACCCTACTGCTTCTACACACACGCACACACACGCAAACACACTCTCACACTTATTTCTCCCTTTCTTCTCTTTTTCCTTTTTCTTTTTTCATTATGGTTAAATATACATATGTAACATAAATTTACTGTTTTAACCATTTATAAGTGTACAATGCAGTGTGCAACCATCATCACCATCCGTAAGGTAAGATAAGAACTTTCTTATCTCTCCAAACTGAAACTCAGTCCCCAACAAATACTCGCTTCCCTTCCCCCTTTCTTTCGTGCCTGGCTTGGACTCCAAGACCCATCACTGTATCTGCTGCCTTGCATGCACCCTCCACCCCCCGACCCCGCCCCTCTCTGGTGGTGTTGGCCTGGCAAATCCCAAACGGGCACAACCGGGCTCTTCATCTGCCCTGTGTCTGCAACCAGGCAGCTGAATGTAACTTGTTAAAAGCAGGCAACCAGGCTGAGTGGCCTCTTTTCAATTTACACTCACAAATCTGAGTGGGACCTTAGCACCACCTGCAGTGTTACCCAGATTGGCTTGATCCCCCCCAGTCCAAAAGTTCAGTTTCATACCTTCTCATCAAAACAAACCTCCTGCACTCCTTCCCCCATCCCCAACCTCAGGTGTCAACCCCTTGCATTTAACTGAGAGAACAGAAGCCATCAGTATAGAAAGACTGCGTCTGCCCACCACCCCTGCCATCCACCCACCTACATCTGTCTTCACTTATGCTGCTACTCGTCCATGAAAATGGACGAATTGCAAGGACTTTGTTCCTCAATTCCCTTCTCTCTCCTGTATCCTGAAGTTTCCCTCTCTACTAGATAATTCCCTTCAGCACACAAAGCATGCCCTAATAGGTCCTTTATTTAAAATCTCTTCCTTGGCCATCCAAATCACACTCTTTTTTAAAAATTTTATTTTATCGAAGTATAGTTGATTTACAATGTTGTGTTAATTTCTGCTGTACAGCAAAGTGATTCAGTTATACATATATATACATTCTTTTTCATATTCTTTTCTTTTTCTTTCTTTCTTTTTTTTTGTCTGCATTGGGTCTTCGTTGCTGTGCGCGGGCTTTCTCTAGCTGCGGCGAACGGGGGCTACTCTACGTGGCAGTGTGCAGGCTTCTCATTGCAGCGGCTTCTCTTGTTGCGGAGCACGGGCTCTAGGCGAGTGGGCTTCAGTAGTTGTGGCATGCGGGCTCAGTAGTTGTGGCACACGGGCTTAGTTGCTCCTAGGGCATGTGGGATCTTCCTGGACCAAGGATTGAACCCATGTCCCCTGCATTGGCAGGTGGATTCTTAACCACTGCGCCACCAGGAAAGTCCCCATATTCTTTCCCATAATGGTTTATCGCAGGATATTGAATATAGTTCCCTGTGCTATACAGTAGGACCTTGTTGTTTATCCACCCTATATATAATAGTTTGCATCTGCTAACCCCAATCTCCCAATCCTTCCCTCCCCCTCTCCCCTCCCCCTTGGCAACCACAAATCTGTTCTCTATGTCTGTGAGTCTGTTTCTGTTTCATAGATAAGTTCATTTATGTCCTATTTTAGATTCCACATATAAGTGATATCATATGGTATTTGTCTTTCTCTGACTTACTTCACTTAGTATAATAATCTCTAGGTCCATTTTTTTTTGACTAATATCTACTATTTATTGGACAATTTGCAAAGCACTGTGCTACACATCACATACATTATTTCAACTGTTTCTCATGGAAGCCCTATGAGGTAGGTATTGTATCCACATCTTACAGAGAACACAACACAAATGCAAATGGCATTATTTCATTCCTTTCTATGGCTGAGTAGTATTCCATTGTATATATGTACCACATCTTCTTTATCCGTTCATCTGTCAATGGACATTTAGGTTGTTTCCATGTTCTGGCTATTGTGAATAGTGCTGCTATGAACATAAGGGTGCATGTGTCTTTTTGAATTATATTGTTTTGTCTGGATATGTAATCCCATAAGTGGGATTGCTGGATCATATGGCAACTCTATTTTTAGGTTTTTTCTTTTTTTTTCTGGCCATGCCCTGTGGCATGTGGGATCTTAGTTCCCTGACCAGGGATCGAACCCGGGCTCCCTGCATTGGAAGCGGGGAGTCTTAACTACTGGGCCTCCAGCAAAGTCCCTATTTTTAGTTTTTTGAGGAACCTCCATACTGTTCTCCATAGTGGCTGCACGAATTTACATTCCCACCAACAGTGTAGGAGGGTTCCCCAAATCCTACTCTTTGCTCTGTTTTATAGCAAAACTCTTACAAAGAATTATCTGTACTTACTGCCTGCACTTCCTTACATTCCTTACTTCTCTTTCCCCCCAATTCTTTCTCTAATCTCCTCCATCAGACTCTCACCCGACCAGCTATTGAGACTGTTCTTGTCAATATCACCCACAATCTCCATCTCTCTAAATTCAGTGGTTGACTCAGTTTTCACCTTGCCCATCCTCTAGCAACATTGGACACAGCTGACTATCCCCTCCTTATGGAAACACTTAATTTCGCCATCCGGACATAGTTATAATATCTACCACGTCTTATTATTGTAGGGACTAAATAACGTACATAAAGCCCTTAGACTTTTCCTGGCCCCAAATTAGTGCTCAGTACCTGCCAGCTAGTCTTAAATATCATATTTTCATCTTTCATGGGAGGATGGGTTCATGTAATACTTGTCTAATTAAAACTTAGTTTGTAAAAAAAAAAAAAAAAAATTAGGGAGTTCACTGGTGGTCCAGTGGTTAAGAATCAGCCTTCCAATGCAGGGGAGGTGGCTTCGATCCCTGGTCGGGGAATTAAGATCCCACATGCCATGGGGTAACTAAGCCTGCGCGCCACAACAAAGAGCCCATGTGCCACAATGAAAAATCCCACGTGTCACAACTAAGACCTGACACAACCAAAAATAAATAAATAAATAAATAAATTTTTTTTTTAAAGAAAAAATTAAAAAGCAAAAGGACATCAGAGACTCAAATAATTTTTTTTTAAATGGGAAATTTTAAGGGAGAAGGAGAGGGAGAGTCTCATATGCAGAATATCTAATTTTAAAAAAATATATAATAAAACCAATATTAGAGAAACTTCCTGGTATTAAAATCGCTAATGCTTCTTTCTCGCAGGCATAGGAACAGTGGGGACATTTCCACCCTTTGGATACATCACTTGCAATCTAGCTCAGGCCAAAATGGAATTGACTTCATCTCCTTAATGAACAGAATGTATTCTAATGAAAGAGCCACATGGAAAGTGAAACAGAAGGAATAGAGAAGGGCCACCCTCCTTGAACTTGACTCTGACATTGCTACAGAGAGCTGTCAGGATCAGAGTCCATTTGCTTATCTGGGCTTTTATTTTTTAATTTATTTACAATGTGGTGCTAAGAAGTGCCACCCACCCAGACCTCGACCACACCAATGGGCTTTACTGGCATTTCTCAGCCGCAGGCAGCTTAAGACCCAGGGGAGTACACTGGGGAAAGAGTCCCAAGTTCTCTCCTGCCCGTAGCAACTCACATCCTGATTCCTGTAATCAAGGATACATTGGGAAGATCCCAGAATCCCCACGACTCAATTATTCAGTAAGTATTGTCCCTCAAAGCCTGGTCCAAAGACGACCAGCCTAAGAATTACCTGCAGCTGCTTATTTAAAATGCATATTTCTGAGCCCTTCCCAGACCTAATGAGTTGAATATCTCTGGGTCACTGGAGCTTGCATTTTAAACAGGTCTCCAGGCGATTCTCTTGTGCATTAAAATGTGAGCACTGCTACATTAGAGAAGAATTGTTGGCCCTTTTCTCCATTTTAAAAACTCGCTATTTGGTCTAGAGGGGCCTCAACTTGGTTCTACCTATTAGAATGCCAGCTACTCTTCAAGACAACTCAGATACTACATCCTCTATGAAGCCTTCCTGGACTCCCTATCCCCAAGTTCTCTCTCCTGGACTCCCTTCACCCTGAGTCCAGTGCTCCGAAAGCACTTGTTATGCGGTATTGCATTATTTGGAGTCAGGCTTTATCACCACTGGAGTTTATAAAGTTCTTAGGGACACTGACTTGTAAAAATTCATTTTTCTACCCATCCACCATTGTCCCTAGTTCCCAATCTTGCACACAGTGTTCAATAAAAATTAGTCACATAAATGAATATTGTTTGGTAAAACTGATTTGGCGAATGACCAAAGAGAAAAGAGGAGTGACGGCCGAGAGTGTGGAAGGAAGGAGACAGATAAGAAAGAAATTACAGAATTATAGCTGGTTACTATACTATGACTGTCAATGCCTAAGAAAAGTGGAGAGTGAGCGATATTTTAAGAAAAGATAGGATGTTTTGGCATAAATGTCTCTTAGTGATAACCGAGGAAGTGCTCCCCAACAGGCATGCCTCTTCGTTTATCTTTTCTCTTTCCTTCCTCTTTCCTTCTTTCCCTTCCCCTGTTCCTCTTTCTAGCATTTCTCATCTACTTTCTCTCCCTTGTTTACATTTACCTTCTTTTTTAAAAAAAATTTTTATGAGAACGTAATTGATTTTCAATGTTATGTTAGTTTCAGGTGTCTCCATTTACCTTCTTTAAAACTCCTTCTATCCTTCTACCATACCTTAAGCCAGCCTGTCATTTGGTTGCTAAACATTAATTACGAGGTGTCGACTGAAAAAAATGCACAACCTAAAGTGAAGAATTATGTTTTATTCAGCGGACATTCTGAGGACTTCAAGCCCAGGAGATAGGACTCTCAGATCACTCTGAGGGAAGGGGGGCGAGCCAGGATATATAGGAGTTTTTGCAACAAAGACCAGGTTGTTAGAGCATCAAAAGATTACTGTTAATTAAAGAAAACCAGATATCGCAAGTTAAGGAATTTAGCACTTTTCTATATATGGGAAGAAGCAAGAGTCTGGGCTCACTGAAATCATTCCTTTGAAATGCACCTCGGCTATCTGGGGCCAGTCTCCGGCTTTTCTCCATCCTGAACCCCCTCAGGGTGTACAGCTGGGGGTGACGGCAGTACCTGAGGGCTTGGCAGTGGGCAGCCTGTTTGTCTCCATCCTGAGTTCCCTCAGGGCTCACCACTGGGGCAGCTATAATGTGATGGCTTGATGGCTGCAACATCCTTTGTTTACTGATACGGCAGGCAATATATTTCATCCACACAGGCATTAGACTAGGTGTGAGGAGCCAAGAAAACAAAACATGGTCCCTGTCCTTGAGGAACTTGTGGTCTAAAGGGGAGAAGGACAAGTAAGCAGATGGCTCACATATGGTCTTAACGAAAACAGGAATGATGGAGTTGCCAGGGATGCTATGAGAACACATTGGAGGGACCAGAGCATCACGGCAGGCTTCCTGGTGGAGGTGGCACTGCATTGAGATTTGGAGGACAGACAGGAGCCAGGCGATGGCAGGGAAGACAGGGAGAGGATGCATTCTAGCCCAAAGGGGCAGTATGCACAAAAACTTGGAGGTAAGAGAATTGTACAGTCATTCAGGAAGCTGCAAGTCATCCAGAAGAGTAGCTGAGGGCTTGGCAGTAGAAGAGTTGAAAGGGCTGAGGCTGGAGTTGCTGGCAGGGGCCAGCCACGAGGGCCATATGGGGCATGCTAAGGGCCTCCTCTGTGACCCCCTGATTTGATTTGTATTTCAGAGAGCCCACTCTGGCTGCATTGTAGTGACTTGGAAGGGGGCAGGATGATCGGTGAGCCCCCCAGGAAGGATGGTGGTGTGTTGGACCAGGTCAGGTGATGGAAACGGAGTCAGGAGGTAGAGGAAGGGAAGTCACAGGACTTGGTGTCCCGGTGGTAGGCTCAGCATCAGAGGCCACCCTCAAAGCTTGAGAGGTGTGCTAGAGCAGAGGAGATTCTAAGATAAGAACTTCCAAGATCAATTGAGCAGGTGGGAGTAGAATTTCAATGACCAATTTTGGTTGTCACTGGCTGTCTGGTTCTTTACCACTAAAGAAAAACTCAGAACAGTGGGCTCAGAGGAGGTGCCTGAGATGGGCTTTCAAGGTTCAGTCAATGCCAGGGCAGTGTGCAGTTCTGACCGGCAGGTGGCATCACCACAACTCACAGAAAGCAAAGTGAGAAACCCTTTCCGACGACTCAAAATAACCGCAAACCCCAACCGAAAAAAGAGCCGTTTTGGTGATTAATTTCTGCATTCCAAAGCGACTGATGTGGCCAATTTGTAATTAGCAAGTTTTGCTACAGTTGCAACAGCTTTTCATACCAGGGAGTGGCTTGCACCTCACAATTTGCCTCTTGCTCCGATTTCTTTTTGCTATTTAACACGCATTCTAAATATTACTGCTTCTAGTGTGGATTTTTTTCTCTGCATGGAATGATCTTGGGAAGCATTCTCTCAAGTTTCTGAGTCTGTGTCTGCATAGAGGAGTTTTTAATCGAAGAGACAATGTAACAGATGTTGAAGTTTTGTTTTTTTTTTTAAGTCATCCCCAATCGCTTCATTTCAACACGATTATTTTTACTTTTAAATGTTCCCTTCCAAATCTGGTCCATAGGCATATATTTTTACACAGACATACTCAGAGTCTGTTTTATCAATTTTGAAAGGAAGCACATCATTTTTTTTCTTTTCCCTTAGGTATCTAGTCTCTTCTGAGATCTCACCCACTTCCTTAGCTTCAAATATCACATTCGCACAGAAAGGCAGCCACAGCTTTATCTCTAGTCAACCTCCAGTATTTATTCATCCATCCCTCCATCCATCCATTAATTCACTCCAGGCACTGTGCTGGGGGCTGGGAATACAAATGTGAGAAGGTGTGGTCCTGTTTGGGAGCTTGTAGAGCATTTGGTGGTGGATGGGGAAGGGGGGAGAGTGAACAAACCATTATGCAGCAGTGAGATTGGAGGTCCAGTGGGAATTTTGAGGAAGAAACCTTAAAACTGACTTGGGGGCCTAAAGAAGGGGGAGAAGACCAACTGAGCAGAGGAAACTGAATGTGCAAAAATACAGACACTCAAAAGATCATGGCACCTTCTGGAAACCACAGTGGTTTAGTATTGGTGGAGTGTGTGTTGGCCAGAGACCGAGAGAGTGGGGTTGGCAGGCAGCGGCCAGATCCATGAGGGTCTTGCACAGATCTTAGGACATTATCTTGTAGATGATAAATAGCTTCGTTCCAATTGATTTTTCACTCTGCAGCTAGAGGGTGAATGTATTTTATAGATGAAAAGCTGACCACAGCCCACCCCTGCTTCAGTATCTCATAGAATCAAGTGGCAAGCGGGATCTTAGTTCCCCAACCAGGGATCAAGCCTGTGGAAGCGTGGAGTCCTAACCACTGGACACCAGGGAAGTACCTCACGTCCCTAGTTTTTAGCAGCACTGGAAAGGCCCAGCATGCCCCTCTCCAAATGCTTCACCCATGTGCCACATTCTTCATCCCAGCTGTAAATGGCTTCTGGAGTTCTCTCTTACTGTCTGGCCTTTGCACATGCTGTACCCTCTCCTGGAATACTCTTTTCCTCTCAGGCTAACAGAGTCTCAGTTGAAACCTCCCTCCTCAGTCTTCCCTGATCCTGGACTAGGTCAGGTCCCCTGCTGTGTGCTCCCAAAGCTGCCATTCCTGAGAGTGTTATATTCTCAGCGGTATGTCTTCCCCTTCAGACTGCGAGCTCTGTGACAGGTTATCCTGCTGTTTCCAGAGTAGATGCTCAGCTAATATTGTGGAGAGGAAGAATGAATGCATTGAGCTTTTGGACAGTGTACTGGATATTTCTACCTGCATGTCTCCCAGAATGATGAACTCTACATTTCCCAGACTGCGGCATCGTCATCTTCTTACCTGTCCCTTCCCTGTACATGCCCTGCCCCACCACTTCCTGCCTAGTCAGCTCCTCCCCCTCTTAAAAAAAAATATTTATTTATTTATTTGGCTGCGCTGGGTCTTAGTTGCGACATGCAGGATCTTTAGCTGCGGCATGCGAACTCTTAGTTGCAGCATGTGGGATCTAATTCCCTGTTGAGGGACTGAACTGGGCCCCCTGCACTGGGAGCATGGAGTCTTAGCCACTGGACCACCAGGGAAGTCCCAGCTCCTCCTTTTGACTGGCAAATGTGTCTGCTGTTCTCTCCACTCAAAACAAAGAACTGCAACTTTTCCCTCACTTCCTTCCCCTCTGTGCTCAGCAGCTAAGTCCTTCCCTTTCATTTCTTTTTTTTTTCTGGCCACCATTCTAGAACAAAATATCAAAGTGGGGGAAAAATATGGGTTTTAGAATAAGACAGGCCTAGGCTCAAATCTCAGATCTACTATATTTGGGTTTCCTTGGGTAAGTTTCTAACCTCTTTAAACCTCAATTTCCCAGTCTGTAAAATGGGGATATTATCCACTGTAGAAACACTATGACTTTAGTATACATCGGGTGGTGAATAGATGGTCCTCTTGTTATTTTCACCTCATGTCAGGCATCTCTTGCTCAAAAACTTTCAGAGGTTGTTACTCGTCAATGAAGCCTAAACTGTACATCTTGGCCTCGCCTCTCATTATTCCTCCCCCTAAATCCTAAACTCTGGCCAATCTGAAATATTGGCTGACTCCATCCCTCTTTCCTCTCTGCTTTCATGTTGGCAGTTCAAACACCAAGTCCTCCCTGATTACCTGAGCACCAAGTAACTGACTCCCTCCTCTGCAGTCCTGTATGTAGTTCAATGGCACTTAGGGCCAACTGTTTTGCCTTGCAGACTAGGCAACTCTCCTCTAGATGACAAACTGCTGAAAGCAGAGGCTTTGTTGGGTTCATCTATCACCCTGCATAGTGCCTTACATGAAGCTGATGTGAAAGAACAATTCATTCTCCTTATTTCAATGGGCTTGTTTTCTCTATAGAATCAGATGTTTGGTTATTCTCACGTCTAGCTATTTTGTTGGCTTCCAGGAAGCACCTTACCATTAGATGCTCTGTTCTCTCCTTTAACTGCAAAGAGCTTTTGGAACTGAAAAATAAAGAGTTACTCCTACAAGCCTCATCTTCTGCCACTCCCCGGTTACGAATCGAACTACTTAGCATTGCACGGAACACGACTCTCACACCTTGGTTCCTTTGTACGTGCGTGACGTTCCCTTCACCTGGAATGCTCTTACCCCTGCTTCTCTGGCGAACTCCTACACATCCTCCAAGACTCGGCTCAGACGTCACCACAATCACCTTCTCTGGGTAGGCTTTTCTGAGATGGGCAGAGTAGCGCCCCCCCCCCCAACTTTTTAGCTTCCTCAGCACTCTCCAAATAATTCTAAAGGACTTAGGGCATAATTTGTTTACTTTTCTTCCACTCTTCTAGAGTGTAGAATCTAGACCCTGAATTCCTTGAGGGCCGGGATTTCTGTTCGTCGTTGTACCTTCTACGCTTAGCATGTATTAGGCGCTTGATTCAATCTATGAGCGACTATGTTAATTCATCTAATACTGCAGAGTTTGTTTGGACCAGATTCTCAAATATTTCAAGACCTGGTCCTCTATTTGGAGTGCTTCACGCTGGACGGAGATTCTCCCTCCAACCCCCCAGCCAAATTGCCTTGGTCTGGTGGAAGGGGAAAGGACGTGGATAAGAGTTACTCCTTCAGGGGTGAGCTCTAATTTACCCGCTCTGGCACCGAGAGGGTTACAGCAACCCCGGGGGTGGAGCCCTGCCGGTGCCACCTGCTGCGGGGCGGCCCGGCGCCTGCGCCCTGGGCTGTAGCTGGTCTACCTGCGGGGGCCTGGCCAAGGAGGAGCGCTTGCGCTCTGGGCCTTTTCCGCTGGGGGAAGTCTCGCGGGGGCGGGGCGGGGCGGGGCCGCGGGGGGAAGTTCTCGCGGGACCCCGACGAGGAACGGAAGCGAGGCGGTAGTACCGCTTCAGCGACCGGACGACGGCGGCGGCGGCGACGGAGACTGTGGCGGTGACGGCGGCGGGAACAGTCGCTGCCCTCGCGGAGCAGCAGCGGGGTCGGCGGCCGCTCGCACCGTTGCGGAGGGGCCGGCCGGGCGCGGAGCGGAGCAGCTGCGCCACGGTGAGTACGGCCGGCGGCGGCGGCGCTGCTCCCGTGCCCTTTCCTCCCCTCTCCGCAGCGGGAGTCGGCCCGGGGGGCCCGGGCCTGCGTACCGAGGGCTGCCGGGCCTGGAGGTCGGGACAGTGAGGAACGGGGCGGGGAGCGGAATCCCCGGGCTCTGGGCTCCATGTTTTCCCTTCTGGGGCGCTTCCTTCCTGGGGACCTTTCTTCCCCTGACCCTTGGCTCGGGACAGAGCTCCGGACCCCGGGGCAAGAGGTTGGGGGGCTCCTAATTAAATTTCGTGCCTTTTTCGTGGGGGTTTGCCCAGAAGGGGCCCAGGAGAAGCCCTAGAGCACGGGGTACTCGTTCTGAGTCAGTCTGACTTGGTCCGGGAGGCGGAGGATTCGCAGAGGGCTGCAAATGTGGTGATTGATGCTTCTTCGACCTGCACGGTCACCACGTCACCGTCTCCTGGTGTTTCGGGGCCGAATTTTGGGAGGAAACCCACCAACCTTATTAATACTGAGTGAGGACGTTTGCTACTGGAGCCAGTCAAGATGCCTTTGCTTCTGTAGCGCTTTTTTTTTTTTTTTTTTGACTACTCTCTGAAAAACATTTGTCAAGAAAAATAAGTAGCAGTTGATTGGAATGCTGCGAGGAAAGATTTCAGTAAGAGAAGGGAAGGACTCACTGGTATTTTTCATTTGCAGCGCTCTCCGTGTCTATGATTTACATATGTTACAGCATATTTAGGGAGTTAAACTAGGCTGGCTTCAGATGCAGTAAGAATATAATTTGCAGAGGAGCCAAGTGCCTCGCAGTCTGACTTTTGGTACTGTGGATTATCAGAAAAAAGTGGGAAAGACACGAGAGAAATTAGCATTAGTTTCTTTGGCTTTCTAATGCCTCTTTCACTTTGTGCTCCCCAGTTGTTGCCTTCTCCTACTATTTTTCTCCATTCCACTGCGGACACTAAATGTTTACTCGTATAATGCAAGTCACTTGCCCCCTCCCCCCCCCCCTTTTTTTCTAATCTACTTCCCCTTCCTCCTTTTTGTCCCCTCTCTGGCATAACTTTTCGAGGTTTCGGCTCTTCGGCACAATTCGTTTTTTCCCTCACGTAAAGATCCCGTTTCTCTCCCGGGAAGATGCCCTCTTTCCTGCTTTATTCTTTACTTTTGAGCGTCCACTGTGTTCCTTCAGTCGGCCAGAAGGGTTGCTAGAGAGCCATGCGAACGTTCTCCCCCTGGGAACTGGGAGGCTCGAAGGATTGAATTCAGCTGTAAGTAATCAATACTGTCACTCGGTCACAGGTGTAGCTTGTGTTTTTGCGTTTTAGTTGTTTTCTTCACTTTTAGATCATGTTTTTGTGCCTGCTCATGCTTTTCTTCTTATGTCTGTTTTACGTTAGTAAGGGAGATTGGGTCATTTTGGGGCTTGTGTGACTTCTTTTTGGCTTTTAGTGGGGGTGGTGAATGTTAAAAACGAAAACCAACCATAGTCCTATATTACAATAGAATTAAGATAGCTTGAAACATTTAAGGGAATAGAATTTATTTAGACCATTGATGAATTAATTAAAGCTTGCCCGTTGTAATAGTACTAATTTATTCATTACCAGCCTTCTAAGATAAGGTGTCTTTTCCTACATCTGTTATAATCAGCCTTCTTTGTTATTGTTGTTGGGTTTGGTTTTTGTTTTTGTTTTTGTTTTTGACAAAAAGAAAGAAATTTGTTCTGTTGCTCCTTCCTTTGTTCAAAATTTTCTGAATCCCAAAATTAAAAGTTAATTCTTGTCATCAGCTTTCTTTGATACTAAAAGAAAGCATTTAAATGTTTGAGGCAGTTTCCTTCCTCAGCCAGTGTATTCAGATTTGAGGGACTACTATTAGGTTTTAACTGCTAAGTTGGTGGTACTTAGAGATTCTTCTCAATAATTCCTGTTATGTTGCACGTTATGCCGCAACAATTCTAATTGTTTCTTAGAACAGAAGAGTAATAGATTTTGGAGAAATGAAGTAATACAGAGTAGAGACCCACCATGGTCTCCTGAGAGAAACTAATATTAATAGTTACTTGCTCAATTCAGAAGAACTTTCCAGCACTCCTGAACGGCCATTGAGAGCCTTTCATTTTATTTGTCAAAGTTGGGTTTTTCCCAGTTATGCCAAGTGAATATGTATTATTGTCATTTTATGCAAAGACATTGTAGTGCATTGTCTGAGATGCAAAGTTTAAAATCTACTCAAGGCACTCTTACAGCACAGCAGTGATTTTTTAAATTTAGCATGCATAAGAATTACCTGTGACTCTTACTTAAAATTAGGTTCCTGGCTAAAGCCATTACGTTGCCAAACTCCAGAAGGCACCTCACAGTGAATCAGTCCCTGAATGGGGTGAGTTTGATGTAGCTGATCCAAGAACCAAAACTGTTGTCACAGGATGCACTCGTAAATTAATGAGACTGAAATGTGGCTTTAAATTACTCAAAGGTACACTTTCTGTATATACACAGTAAATGTTTAAAAGCCCAGTAGAATAAGTGACTATAGATGTGATTAGTTTTATATGTGTGAATATTTGAGCATTGTTAGGACTTGATTTGGAGGTATTTAATTTTAGTTTATACTTAACAGGACCGTTAATTTGCCTGCCAGAGCGTTCCTCTGAGTCCGTATGTGAAGGGAAGTTCTAGATTTACTGAGAACACGTGGACCGAGATTTAAAGAGTTACTGGTGATGCTGGTTTAATACCTCTTAGCACTTTATGCCAGGGACTCAGCATTTACAGGTGCTGTCTCTTTTAATTAGCAAAATGACCTTATAAGCTGTAGATGCTATGATTTTCCCCATTTTCCAGCTGAGGGACACTAGGGATTAGAGAATGTAAGTTATTTCTCCAGTGTTGCCCACCTAGTTAGTAAGTGGTACAGTGACAGTTGAATCCAGGTCTAACTCCAGAGCATCAGTAAGATTTTAGTTTTTGTTTTTTCTGACTACAAAAGCAATACATGCTTATAGTAAAGACAATGAAAACACAGTTGAGGTGTATGGTACAGAAAGGAAAAATATTCTGTGAACTCGCTTGCAGAGGTAATCATTGTTAACCTTTTGAATTTTTTTTTTTTTTTTAGCACACACTGATATATTATTTTATGGAAGTATGATAAACTAATTTTTCTGCAGTTTTTTAAAAAACTTGATAATAATGTATCTTGGTACTTATATAGAAAGATATTTCTTGTTATGCTCATGGATATTGATCAGGGATACATGTATTTTGCACATGGTATTTGTGTCACTATTTTAGTGAGATAAATCTGGGACGTGGCATTGCTTGTCCAAGGGTATGTATTTTAAATTTGTCAATAGGTGCTGTAAAATTACTCTCCAAAAACATTGAACTAATTAATTCCCTGATAGAGTGTGGGCTCTGTGGTGATTTTATTTTTATAATCAAGTAGTAAGCATATTGTTAGGCATATAGTAGCTGTTCAAAATGTTAATTTAATAAACGTTGGATAAAGAGTCTGAGAATCTCTTTATCCATAGTATCGCAGAGACTAGATGTTATAAATCTTTAAAAAATTTGACAATTAGCAGGTGAAAGAAATCTCATTATTCTAATTTGCCGTTTTTTTGTTTGTTTCGGTTTTTTTGGCTGCGCCATGTAGCTTGGGGGATTTCAGCTCCCCAACCAGGGACTGAACCCGGGCCATGGCAGTGTAAACCTTAATTTGCTATTTTTAATAATGAAGACAAACATCTAATATGTTTTAAGTAGAGTCACGCTTTAACTTAATTTGAGTGACTTAATGTCAGGCTCTGTCTAAAGCACTTCATATATGTCTATTATCTATATTACCTAATTCAATGCTCAGTGAATCTTATGAAGTTGGTGATTTTATACCCATTTTACAGATGAGAAAACTGAGGCTTGTTTAAAAGCCTTGCCCAAAATTATAGCTGGTAAGCATCAAGGTCATTACTTGAACTTGGGTCAGCCTGCCTTTACAAACTATGCGGGCTTAACACTAAGCTATACTGGCCCAGTAAAGCATACTGGCCCAGTAAAGTGTCGCGTATTTTATTTTCTGTGAATTTTGGGAAGAAGAGAGTTGAATGGAAGACAGAAAATAAAATCCTACAAATACCTTTAGGAGATTGCAGTTTACGGTACAGTGCGTATTGCTTTAAATGAACAGTTCAAGCTGCACTTGCCTTGTTAAAATTCTCTGCTTGTGATGGGCTGCAGGGTGTGTGCTGGTAACAGTTCAGACATACTGTGTCATCAGGCTTCAGGGTTAAATGTACTCCCAGCCCATTTTCTTGAGAAATTTACAGCAACATCTACTCTGTTAAAAACATTATACATTGTGTCCACTTTCAGATTTCTTTCTTTTTAAGTAATTAATGCGGTGTATGTGATAGAATTTTTTTGTCTTTAATGAAACACACCCTTTGGAATTTCTTTAGCCTGCATGTTTTTCGGTGGATAGCCTAATAACCTGGCCTCCTCTGGTTTTCTCTGTGAGATGCTAATTTTTACTTGGCACCACCGCAAAAGTAGTGATTGGTTGGTTTTCATTCCTATTAAACTGTATCTTACAAAGCAATTGTTACTTGAAACGTGATTTTCAAGAATGTTGTCTGTTTAAGTTTTCTCTAGGAAACCTGAGGTAGATAAGTTGAGTAACAGCAGGAGAGCAAATGTTGAAAACTCTTGGTTTTTATGATCTGGCTGTTCAGTCACACTGCAGCTGTCTGGAATCATGAATGACATAGAAGTTTATGCCCTGTTACTGCATAGTACCTTGACAGTGACAGTGCTTTAGGTTTCTGTCTGATTTCTGTTTTTCAAAAATGAAACTTTTGAAGTTTTTTGGATCTGTGCAATTATTCTTCAACTTCCCATCATTGATACATAGTCCCAACAATCAGACCTGAAGACCAGTGAAAATAAATGGTCAGGTCAGGGTATGGAAAATATTGATAGGCGTGTAGCGGAGATTTTGGAGCAGCTGTAAAAAGTTTTAAATAGGTACACACTGGAAAGTAGGCAAAAAAGGAGAAACAGTTATTAATTCCGGGAAAAATTGAAGGATTGTACTAGAAAGGAAGGTTGGTTATCATACATTATTTGAATCACCAGTGAACAGTGTTTCGTAATGTAATAACTACTGCTTAAACCGGAATATGTGGCATTACTGGGATGGGGCAAGGCAGAATTGGCAGGGGCGGAACAGCTAAGTCCTCATCTTTCAATTGATAGGTGATGGCTGGAATAAATTAAGAAACAGCAGTAGAAGGGTGTTATTTAGAAATACTGTGAGTAAACATAAAGAGAAAGCTAAAAACAAAATTGAGGGTGATTGCTTGGAGTAGGGATCTGCTGTTTTTCATAAGCCTTTTAATGCTCTGACTTTTAAAATTATGTATATGGATTCATTTGATAAATAAGTAACTGTGGTGAGTATAAGTAAAGGGTGTTTAAGGACACACGAAAATACTGAGACTAATCTTGTTTTTTTTTTTTTTCAATTTGCTGGGACTCTTTTTGCTTTCCTGTTTTAGAGCCAGCACAACACAGGATACCCTAGGTATGGCCTGATAGAATGAATAAACGTTGGTTTAGTTTATTAGTTTACCTGCAGTGGAATGTTTGGCCTTCAGAATTCGGCTGAAGGACTTTTTATTACCAGGTGATTCTTTCCTCCTTGGTAATACTCATTTCCCTCTAACCTTAGTATTCCCAGCTGGTTTACTCCTTAGTCCTTTTGTAACTATGCTTGATTAATGCCCCAGTTGTTAACTTTAGAACAGAAGAATAATCACTCGTGCCCCTCAAATGAGTTCTCTGTTAGGTGGTAATTATCCACCAAAGGGTGTCACTATAAATAATCTGTCCCCGTTCTGCCAGTGTCAGTGTTGTTTTCTGCTTTTACTTAGCCTGTATGAAAACAGTGACCGACAAAAGAAGAATGGGGCTTCGTTTTCCTTTAGTTACGCGAGGTCTAGGATGTGTCCCATATTCAGGGCTCGAGACTCTTCACTTCCGCAGTGATTGTACTGCCCAGGTTCACCATCACCTGGTATACTACCTAAGGGTTATTACAGAATCTTTGCCTGCAAAATGCAGTTTGAATCAGTCTAGTACTCCCCTGGCTCCGAGAAAAGCACCTGTTCTCAGGGGTAACTGTGAGAGGCTTCTGTTTGGCTTTTGGGCGGTAGCTAAGATTCTGAAAAAGGGATTGCTTTCAAGTGCAGATTAGGAGTTCAACCTTGCTCCATAGGCTAGTTAGGAATAATGCAGAGGCTGCTTTTGGAATGCTGAACCTTAGACGTCTATTTTCAAGGGCTTTTGGGGCCCCCGAAGTCTTGGGGGTCTTCGAGGGAGGGGGAGCCTTCTGCACGAGCAGGTCTCCACCCACCAAAGGCTCTGAGCTGGATATCCTTTCTCTGGTCACCTGAGCTTGCCAATCACAGTTGGCAAGTGGAGAGGGAGAGTTGCCTATGCTGAGAGTAGCAAACTGAATAAGAAAGTAGTTCCTAGGGTCAGTTTCTTCCACTTTCCTAGGGGCAGACCAAGGTTTAGTTTCTGAGAACAGTTAAAGCAGCTCAGGACCAAAGCCCACATTGCTGGCTTTTGACTGTGGATATAGGACCCAACATTTTCAAAACACCAGAAAGGTTGGCAGGGAGAAAGGAGGGAGAGAGGCCTATATAACTGAGAAAAGTAGGGTGCCATCCCGAGGGCGAGGGCTTTCTTTACGTGGATTGCATTTCGTGCCTGGAGAAGAGCGTGAGGGGCGAGGGAGGAAAGGCGGAGACCGATCGGACTCCAGCCGGTTCCTGCACACTGAGCACACCCAGCGGGAGGGAAGAGGAAGTGTGTTCTGGAATAGCTCGAGCAGCTGCCGTCATTGGCCGGCAGGCCTGTCAGTTGCCTGGGGGCCGAGGCTGGAAAGAGGAAGGAGGAGCTCAGGGCTCCTGCCTGGAAGGGAGGGAGGAGGGCTGAGCCAGGCCGAGCCAGGGGGCGTGGGGGCTGGGACGGCAGGCCGACTGGCAGGGCGGGGCTGCCTTCGATCTGGCCACTTCTCTCAATCATTGCTCTTCTGATTCAGGGTGGCATTGTGTGTCCCGGCGTGCAGGAGCGAGTCCCAGCTGAGAGGCGAGGCTGAGCCCAGAGCACTGGGTTGCTTCAGCAGGGAAGACTCCCTTCCCCCCTGCTTCAGGCTGCTGAGCCCTGAGCCCCGCTCAGAATGGAAGCCATCGCCAAATATGACTTCAAAGCCACCGCAGACGACGAGCTGAGCTTCAAAAGGGGGGACATCCTCAAGGTAAGTGTTGATGCCCAGCAAACGCTCAGATGGCTTCTCCTTGTACTCACCTGCCTTCTTGTGCCCTGATAACACACAAAGAAGCTGTGCTTGTTCTTTTTTCATTGCCCACTTTTAACATTTACCATCCTGTGTGATTTGGAGAGCTAGATGCTGAGTAGAATATCAAACATGACTTCAGAGGGTTGGTGTGATGTGTGGTCTTTAACTGCCTTTGTGTGAATGCCTTGAGCTTTTCTGTGCTTGTTGATATTGGTAATTCAAGTAAAGTCAGAGCAATATGATTATAGTAAGGAAGCGTATGAGTAGATTGGGTTACCTAATCTACTAGAGTTTTATAAAAAAAAAAAATGAGAGGATTTTTTTGAAAGACCCAAACTTGAAGTATTTTTGTAAAAGCACTCAATTAGTCTTATCTTACGTAGTCAAAAGATTTTTGCATTCTGGAATGTGATCCTAGTAGGTTAGAAATTAATTTCCCCTAGTTTAGAGAGGTGGTTGGAAGTACGTGCCAAAACTCATTAAAGAACCTCAGTGTATTCTTATTCTTTGTGAAACAGCTAATGGAGTTCTAAATAACAAGGTTCAACTTGTTGTTGTACCAGTCAGATTTCGACTTTCTTAAACTTGAGGAGCAGTTACCCCATATTAAACTGTGATTACCCCATATTAAACTGTGATTGCACCAAAGAAACCTGCTGACAGTTTAAAAATAAGCTTCCTTACGGTTTGCAGCTCATTTTGAGCCCCACTGTTTACATGAGGTTCGCCTTCCACCTGGCACGTGTTAATTATGTTGTTTACCCAATTAACTGGAGCAGCTTGCTCTTTTGGATATGTAATTTATTTTTACATGGGTGGGTGTTATCAAATAGTGTACCAACTCTGAGAAAAACCTGAAATTTAATGTTTGAGTCTTCACTGTGTCTCAAGTTTTGACTTTTTTCCTCTAAACCTGATTGTTGGAATTTGCCATCCATTTGTTTACTACTCTTGAATGAAATTATTAGGATTTTATAAAGAAGAAGGAAGTGGAAATACAGAAATATGATTCTTTATAAAAGGACTAGTGACTATTGTTTTTAAGTTTTGCAGACCTATGGAGAGTTATTATTTTGTTCACTGCCCAAGGTGTAGAGTTCTGCTCCGAAGTTACCTGCACAGTAGTTTTTGTAATGTTAGAAATGTAGGTCGTACTTCATGGAAGGTGATAAAGAGCCCTTTAAGGAGAAGGAAACTCTGTGAGGTGTTTTTTTTTTTTTTAACATCTTTATTGGAGTATAATTGCTTTACAATGGTGTGTTAGTTTCTGCTTTATAACAAAGTGAATCAGTTATACATATGTTCCCATATCTCTTCCCTCTTGCGTCTCCCTCCCTCCCACCCTCCGTGTCCCACCCCTCTAGGTGGTCACAAAGCACCAAGCTGATCTCCCTGTGCTATGCGGCTGCTTCCCACTAGCTATCTATTTTACATTTGGTAGTGTATATATGTCCATGTCACTCTCTCACTTTGTCACAGCTTCCCCTTCCCCCTCCCCATATCCTCAAGTCCATTCTCTAGTAGGTCTGTGTCTTTATTCCCGTCTTGTCCCTAGGTTCTTCATGACCTTTTTTTTTTTTTCTTAGATTCCATATATATGTGTAAGCATATGGTATTTGTTTTTCTCTTTCTGACTTACTTCACTCTGTATGACAGACTCTGGGTCCATCCACCTCACTACCAATAACTCAATTTCGTTTCTTTTTATGGCTGAGTAATATTCCATTGTATATATGTACCACATCTTCTTTATCCATTCATCTGTTGATGGACACTTAGGTTGCTTCCATGTCCTGGCTATTGTAAACTGAGGTGCAGTGAACCTTTTGGTACATGACTCTTTGTTTTTTTTGTTTTGGTTTTTTTTGTTTGTTTTTTTGGACTCTTTTTGAATTATGGTTTTCTCAGGGTATATGCCCAGTAGTGGGATTGCTGGGTCGTATGGTAGTTCTATTTTTAGTTTTTTAAGGAACCTCCATACTGGTCTCCATAGTGGCTGTATCAATTTACATTCCCGCCAACAGTGCAAGAGTGTTCCCTTTTCTCCACCCTCTCTCCAGCATTTATTGTTTCTAGATTTTTTGATGATGGCCATTCTGACCAGTGTAAGATGATATCTCATTGTAGTTTTGATTTGCATTTCTCTAATGATTAGTGATGTTGAGCATCCTTTCATGTGTTTGTTGGCAATCTGTATATCTTCTTTGGAGAAATGTCTATTTAGGGCTTCTGCCCATTTTTGGATTGGGTTGTTTGTTTTTTTGATATTGAGCTGCGTGAGCTGCTTGTAAATTTTGGAGATTAATCCTTTGTCAGTTGCTTCATTTGCAAATATTTTCTCCCATTCTGAGGTGTGTGAGCTTTTTGACCGTATTCTCAAAGTCAGCACTAAATTAATCATCAGAAAGCAGACAGAACCAGCTATAGGTTTTAGAGAGAAATACATCATCTGTTTCTATTTCTTTAGCTAGAAATCAGCAATCATAACTTAGACTGCTAAATTACTCTGTATCATTGATGTACTGAGGAGATAATTTGATGTTTTCTTAGATGATTACTATTTTCAGCAGATAACCTGCTCCTGATATCATAATAAGATTGGTTACTCAGATAAAGGGAAAAAAAAAAAGATTGGCTACTCAAGTAGCCACATTTGTCACTTGTACAAAAATGCTTTGGGGCCAAGCTTGGGGGTTTTTTTGGTTGGTTTGTTTACTGAAATACAAATTAGATTTCTCCATTAAGCTTACCCTAGAAACTTGAAACTTGAGCCTGGAAGTTCATACTAAGTCTATCCAGTTGCACATTTAGCACTAAAGCAACAAATCAAAACAAAACTGTGAACTTTGAGGTCTGTTTTAAAGAATTTTTAGACAAGAACTTTCCCTGTTTACTACCACTAAAGTTAGTCTTGGACCATGATCATTTTATAAGTTCTCCACCTTAAATTGGTAAACTTCTTGAACAAGTGTAATATCCTTCTTTCCCATCCTACAGTTAGGATGATACTGTTTAATTTCCCCCAGAAATTTTTATGATGGGAGAGAAAGTGAATCAGAGTGCTCACATTTACTTTCAGATTTTCTTTGGGGAGGGAGAAACATACATATATTTGGTTCTTTCCAGGTTGGCAGATAACTGGCATATGAAGTCATAATGCCATTATTGCTTTTGAATGGTGGCCGTTAGCTGTTTGTTAGTAATCTTGTGGCTTTACTCTAAAAAGAGTGATGATACAGTAGTTGCCCTTTGTCTCATAATTCTGTGAAACAGCTGAGTGAAGAGGAGGGACATTGCTTTGTCTTAAGCGCTATTAGTTAAAAAAAAAAAAAAAAAAAAAAAGGCAGCATTTTCTTCTTTGATTATTCAGGGAGTAACTGGCTTCATTTGAGTGGCTCTGATTTGATTTGCTCACTCTTTAGGTTGGTAGTTGTGAGCCAAATCATGTTTTGAAGTGTCCAGAAAGCATTGACCAGTTTCCCTCGATTGAAATATGGATATATTTACTCTCTGTTGATAAAACAGACATGTGCACGTGGGTACTGAGTACATTTTATTTGAAGATAATGAAATAGAAAGGGGCTCAGCCCTCTGCCTATGACCAGGTTCAGAAGGATTACACCCTCTCACTGTCTTGGAGTTCCTGGTTAACTTTTGCTGAATGTTGACTCGTGTCCCCCAGCAGACCACTTCCTTACTCTCTGTCCACATGTTGACTTGTACTGCCCTGAGAAGAGAGAACAAATTAAAAACATCTCACTGGAAGCTGTAAATAGAACTTAATGCTTGGATATATCTGCCTTTGTTAATTTCCCTCTTATAAAAGCTTGTGTTTTTCTTGGGGAGGGGCGGGGAGGGCACTGGGGCTAGGTATGGAAGAAATTGCTCTTCTTTTGCAGTTTCAGGCCTTAGGTGGGTGAAATGAACCTAAATTTCCCCACCATTGTAGGGCAGCCTTGAGATAGCCCCAGGGGTTCTCCACTGAAAATGAGGCCCCTGAATACTCTGCCCTAGGCACACAAAACGCCTGAGCTTACCTAAAAGTTGCGTCTGCCATCTAGGGGCTTCTGTACATGTATTGATATTTCAGACAGTGCTGCATAGGAATGAAGAGACTGTTTTGAGCTCTCAAACCTGTGCTCATTGCGTTCTGTAGCCGGGTTGTTATTTTCTATCAAGACAGACCTTAGACTCTAGAAGAGAACCAACAGTAGATCATCTCAATATCTTTTTCTCTGTCTGGCACGAACTTCCTTTACCAGTTTCCTAAACTGCTTTAGAACTAGGTCTTGGGTTCAGTGCTGATGACACTATTTTACTGTTACATTTACAGAGCGTCTCCTTGAGCCACATCCTGGGGTAAGTTGCCTTGAGAGTTAGGGGAGAAATAGAAGATGTACTTTCTCCCTTCAGGAACTCTAAAATCAAATAAGAGAAGTGAGGTTAGTATGTGAAACAGTATGTGACAGTGTGTAAAATTAGAGGATCTTTATTTTTTTAATAAATTTATTTATTTTATTTATTTATTTTTGGCTGCATTGTGTCTTCGTTGCTGCACACGGGCTTTCTCTAGTTGCGGCGAGCGGGGGCTACTCTTCATTGCACTTCGCAGGCTTCTCATTGCGGTGGCTTCTCTTGTTGCAGAGCACGGGCTCTAGGCACGCGGGCTTCAGTAGTTGTGGCACATGGGCTCAGTAGTTGTGGCTTGTGGGCTCTAGAGCACAGGCTCAGTAGTTGTGCCACATGGGCTTAGTTGCTCTGCGGCGTGTGGGATCTTCCCGGACCAGGGCTTGAACCCGTGTCCCCTGCAATGGCAGGCGGATTCTTAACCACTGCGCCACCAGGGAAGCCCTAGAGGATCTTTAGAACAGGAAAAGACTTTCTTATTTTACAGGTGAGGAAATGGTGGCCCATGGAGGTTAATGATCTATCCAAGATCACAGCTATTAGTACTTAGTGCTGAACTGGTATTTAACAGAATGCTGAAGTTGTGTTACACACTGTAACTGCCAGTGTAATTTTGAAGGGAAGAGATTGGTAAGAGCCGAAGTCCGAGAAAGCTGTGTGGAAGAGGCATGACTTGGACTGGACCTTGTGAAGACCAGGACAGGGCTAGGTGAGGAGAAGGGAGGGGCGGGGGCTGTGCTTGTTGTGTTTGAGACAGAAATGCTAGAATAAGGTTATAGGCTGTGACGGAGTGGAAAATAAGGTAGAACTGGAGCCAGATAAGAAAAACCCAGTAAGAGTTTGATCTTGTCCTTAAGCCTCTGAAGGTTATTAGCTGATGAAGAAAGTGTCCTGTGTGTATAGTGGATTGCAAGGAGGGAAGCCTGGAGTCCCAGCCTGGCAGGTTCCAGTAATCAGGTTGTGAGATGAGTGCCTGTACAGGTATAGGAGACTAGGAATGAAGGACAGGGGGTGCTTTGAGGAAAAGAAAAAATAACGGGATTTCTGCCTGTCAGCTGGGGGTATTTGAATAAGTCTCCTGTGTAACTGAGAAAAGAACGTCCATTGAGTATGCTCCTGAGAGCCAGGAATGTGAACTAGAGTGTGATTGGTTACAGTTTTCACAACAGCTCTAAGTCCTGAATTTCAGTACATGAGTCTCATTTCAGGTGTTTGAACTATCAAACCTAAAAAATAAGAGGTTGGGGTGGGGTTTTTCTTCACTATTTCAAAGTACTGGTATCAGTATACTTTTTGAAGTATTTCTTTGCCTATTGATAAGAATTGTTATCAATCTTGTTAACTAAACTCAGAATATTGCATTTAATCTTTAAGAATGAGGACAGTTTGAGTTCTCTTACAACATAATTTGTTTGCCTTTCATCATATTCATTTCCCCCCTGTCATCTGAATGGACTGTTTCCAAATAGGTGCTAAGAATGAACTTTCGGTTCCTGTCCAAGACTCCTTTGGGGGTGGAGGGGGTTTGCTGGCTGAAGACCAGTCATCCCTGTTTGGAGAAAGAAATGTCTAAGGAAATGCACCATTCCTTTGGGGTCTTCAGTTTTCACCTCTGTGAGCCATTATAGTTAAGTCATCATTGAATAGCTACTATTTATGAAGCATTTAATATATGCCACAAAGTTATACATGATTTCTAATTTTGGGCATCAAAAGGTTGGCATTATTAGCCCCATCTTATGGGTGCAGAAGTTAAGTAACAGGCTCAGGTTCACACATCTAGTAAGAGGCAAAGCTGGGATTTGATCTTAGGCCTGGCTGCAGTGCTCCCCCTACAGTACATTAATGCCCCTGTTAACTGTCAGGTATGAGTAAACCAGAAATAGAAGCTTATCTGCAGTCCTGAGTTGCTCACCTGCCAGGTATGGACAGCTGTCCTATGGCACTGCTTCTGCATAGTGACGTATTGGATATCCTATCTAAGTAAGCTGAGGTTAATAATAAAAGAAATGAAGGGGGAAAAAAAAGGTCATTTCGCCTTTCGGATTAGCAAAGATGATAAAGACTGACCCCACCCTCTCTTGGCCAGGGTGTGGGGAAATGGGTACTGTCACCTCCTGCCAGTGGAGGTTTGTACGAATACAGTTGGTCTTTTTGAACATGGCTTGGTGATAACGTATTAGACCATAAAATGACCCAGCGGTTCCACTTTCAAGAATTCAATCTAAGAAAATTCACAAACAAGTTTTTTTAAATGTAGACATAGGGATGTTTATTTCAGTGAATCTGTGTGCCACCTAGAAATTTCTGCAATTAAGTTATGAAATATCATTTCCAAGATGTTAAAAGGTGTAAAAATAGGCATCTTCGAATCCATGGAGTTACCGTATTAGGGAAAAAAAACGTTAAGTAGCCCATCAGTGGGAGGCTACGTAAACAGATTATGGTGCCTGTAAAGTGGGATACTGTGAAGATGTTAACGTTGATGTAAAACTATATCAATACAGTATATGTGTTGCTCAGACCAGTGTTTATGGATCCTCTATTAAAAAGTGAAAATGTATCTGATTTATTGAGTTCTTAGTATGTCTGTGCACTAAGCTAAGTATTTTACTTGTATTTTCTTTTAATCCTCACAATAATCCTATTAAGACAGATGCTATTATCCCCAATTTACTGATCAGGAACCTGAGGCTTATGTTAAGTCACTTGCCCAAGTTCACATTCAAATCCAAGCCGGTTAAGTCCAGATTCCATGTTCTTAACCACTACCCCGTGGGGCTTTTTTGTACCCAAATGAGGTCAGACGAGGGAGGGGGCACGAGCCCATTTAGGGAAAATTGCTATCTATTTCTATTTGCTTATTAAATACATAGACTTCTTTCTGAATGATCCCCTAAAAGGTAATAGTTATCTCCAAGGAGCTGGATTTCAGGTGATTCTTACTTCTTTTTTGTTCTTTTTTTACATTACTTTAATTAATCTATCAGTTTTATTAAGTCAATACAGTTTTATTCAAATGGTAAGTAGTTAACATTTTGCATGTTTTACCTTGATGGATATTCTAGGAAGTTAAAGTGCTCTGGTCAGGGGTTGGTTGGTTGTGTATTTTTAATGACTGAGGTTTAACCTGCCTTTAGGCTAAAGTCCACTGTGCCTATGTTCAGAGGCGTAAAACTTAGAGACCTTTTAAAAAGTGACTCACAACACCTTTTGGAGGAAAATCTTGGTCTTTTTGGCAGATACTTCCTCTGTTTTACCTCCTAGTGGATGTGGAATGAGAGACACCTGTGGTATTGTGGTAAAGAACGTGCTCCAGGGCTAGACCCACCTTCTTCTTCTGGCAGATCTGGCCTTTTGGTCTTGGGAAGCTGACTCTCCTTTGGTTCTCCAGTCCTCAAAATGGGAACAATAGCATCTACCTTCCTAGAGTCACAGTGAGGATTAGAAGAACTAATACGTTAGTTAGTGTGCTTAAAGCAGTGACGCGTAAAGTAGATAGTAATGCTACCTGCCACTAGTTTTATTAATGTTATTCAGACGCACAACTTTGATAAGAGGATGTCAGTCCTACTGCTGGCTCAGGTAACTGTTAAGTCACATGACTCGACACAGAAAACTGGCCGGGTGCTTGTCCTGATACTACCTCAAACTCAGAACTGTGCAAACTTTGTCCCAAAGCTTAGCAGAAAGCATGGTATTGATGGAGGATTTTGTGAAAGACAAGTAGTTTCTCCATTCTTAAAAGTCTTTGGCCCTCTCTCAGGGTTAAACCTGAAAGCAAAGAGGTGGGTAACTGCACAGTGTCCTATTGGGGACCTCACTTTTGTATATTTCTTGGGCTGAATGGAGCTTTGGGATTATGCTGTTGGCAAATATTAAGAAGTGATAGAAGAAACAGCCTTAGGAAAAATTCGTTGCTGTATTTACTCTAAGGATATTAAGGAGTCTTTCATTATTATGTGTCCTCAGGGAGGACCTGTGGGAGAACCGTTCTCTCTGGTCTTGACACCTAGAATAGGCGTATTTCCCCTTCAAACAACTTTTTTAAATCTTAAGGATGCTATAAATAATGCTTTGATATGTTTCCTTCTTTATCTTGTAGGAAAGCTTAGAGCAGTCGCTCTTATACTTTCTGTCCTAATATTTTTGTTGAAACAGGTAGTAATTATTAGTGGTAAATAAAGTTTTTCTCACCCTAACAATGGCTTTGATTTTTAACTAATTTATTTATTCTTTAGTTTAACAGCAGACTTTTAAAATCTAGGTTTAGCAAAATGGCAAAGCCTTTTGTAGTACTTTGCCTTTGAAAAAATACAAAAAACATCAGTTTAGTTTTTTTTTTTTAATATAAATTTATTTATTTATTTTTGGCAGTGTTGGGTCTTCGTTTCTGTGCGAGGGCTTTCTCTAGTTGCGGCGAGCGGGGGCCACTCTTCATCGCGGTGCGCAGGCCTCTCACTGTCACGGCCTCTCTTGTTGTGGAGCACAGGCTCCAGACACGCAGGCTCAGTAGTTGTGGCTCACGGACCTAGTTGCTCCGTGGCACGTGGGATCTTCCCAGACCAGGGCTCGAACCCGTGTCCCCTGCATTGGCAGGCAGATTCTCAACCACTGCGCCACCAGGGAAGCCCCCAGTTTAGTTTTAAAGTGAGAGGAAATGCATTTTGGACCTTAAAACTGTAGACTTCACAGAGAACAAGAAAGCAGTGTGTGTTTTCAGTCAGAATATTGATCATTGCATGTCTTTGTGTCATTATTTCATAGATCTTTTATTTTCCTAGATAAATATGTATGGTTTGAAATGGATTGCTAGAGGAAAAAGAATATATTTACAACATTTTATCTTTTTGGTTTCATTGGGTCTTTGTTGCTGTGTGCGGGCTTTCTCCAGTTGTGGCGAGCGGGGGCTACTCTTCTTTGTGGTGCGCGGGCTTCTCATTGCGGTGGCTTCTCTGTTGCGGAGCACACGCGCGGGCTTCCGTAGTTGTGGCTCACGGGCTCTAGAGTGCAGGCTCAGTAGTTGTGGCGCACAGGCTTAGTTGCTCCGCAGCATGTGGGATCTTCCCAGACCAGGGCTTGAACCTGTGTCCCCTGCATTGGCAGGTGGATTCTTAACCACTGTGCCACCAGAGAAGTCCCTACAACATTTTATTGTCAATATTTCCATTTTTCCTTAACATTTAAAATTACTTTAATATACATTAATAGAAAAAAAAGAGAGGAAATTCATAATTCTGCATAAACTCCCCACTCCAATATTTTTACTGTTGCAGATCTCTTCTAGGCTTTGTTGTTGTTTATACTGCTGTAATTATAGTGGCCTTAAAATACAACATATGTTACCATTTTCCTGTATTTGTTTTACTAATTTTTTTTAACGGTTTAATATTTTAAAATACTTTTAAAGTTAATGTTCTATAATTGACTTAGCTATTTCCCCATTGCTGGATACTTAGCTTGTTTCTCTTAAAAATTTAGTTTATCATCTCAAAGGAGGCTTTTGATTATGTATGATGCTCTGTTGTCCAAAAGGATTGAACAGATTACCTACTTGAGGTCAAGTTGAGTGAGAATGGCCTATAATCTTAGTCAGAATACATAATAGTAGTGCAGCTAATGTTGGCTTCATTTTCTGACCTCCTTTAACAATAGAATATTATTTCACAGTTTGACAGTGTTTTATAGGACTGTGGAACCAGATTTGTGAAATGATTAAACCTCTTCACTCAGCATCTAAGATACTTGACAACAGCATATAGTTTTTCTGAAGCACGTTTTATTCTGTGCTGTTCCTTCAGGTGATTAATTTGCTTTTTTATAGCTGTGTCAGGTTAAGTTAATAAGTAATTTTGATAGCTGAGAAATTTGATGTGTATTCATAGATGTAGTTTTAATTCAGTTTTACTTCTCTGGCTGAATTAATCCCTTCTAGAGGGAGATAATCCATCCTCACTCATGTTTGGAAAAAGATGGAAAGACAGACAAACCAGCTTTGTTTAGTTGATGCTGCAAATGTTTAGCTTTAGAGCCAGAAGGCTCTGCTGAGAGCTTTTGAGAAAAAAGTGGAGTGATTTATTGAAACATCCTCATGCTCTTACATGTACTGAGATATAAAGAAAAAAGAAAACTATCATGTTGGTTCTCTCTGGATGTTGGGATTATGGAGAACTGTCACTTTCTACAGCATGCATTTCTATAATGGATATTTTTACAGGCATATATTAATTTCATAATCAGAAAAGCAGTAAAAACCAAAAACACTACAGTAGTTTTCTAGATTTAAATTACAAGTCAACAAACATTTTAGGGTCTATTTTGCTTTCTTAAAAGGAAAAAAAAAATCAGTGTACAGCTTCATGGAGTAAATTTGTTCATTTCTTCTTGGTGAAGACAGCACAAGCATCTCCAAGTTATCTAGGGCTATTACATAGACTTTATGTAAAATAGAGAATACACAACAATAAACTAGAAGCGGTCTCGGCCCTTTTGCTTATGAACAAGTAAGATTGGCCCTAAAACTGGCCTTGCTGCCCAGATTTCTAGTTATATCTAGCTTATCTTTTCCCTGCACCTTATATGAAACTAACGTTATGTGCTTTCTTACTTATATGTAATTTTGACTTAGATCAGTCTCCAAACTGGATTATGGTTAGTAATGCAGCCAAATTGCAGTTTTTCAGAGGTTTAATTATCCGTGTTGCCTTCCTTGTCTCCTGTCCATATTTAGTCAAGTTTACATTTTATTTATCAACTTCCATAAAAATGTTAGGCTCTGAAAGGTAAAATTAAGAGACAAAATAAAGATTTGCAGTTATTTGTGGGTTTTAGTTATCTGTTGTGCATTGAAAAAAATCATGTCTTCATTTCATTGTTTTAAAATGTTTATTAGAGTTATTTAATTGAAAAGTGTAAAAGAAAGGCCATAATCCCTCCTGTCACCCAGATAACTTTTTGAAATAAAATAAAACAAATGTCGAACTCGTTAGAAAATGTAAAAGGCAAATACTCTTCCCGGAGAAAATAACTGTTCTGTTTTTCTGTAACCTTTCAGGAAGAAAGACATTTAATGAGTATAGCCATAGTTACTTTTACTGTACTTTCTGGGTACGATGAGAAGCACTCTGAAACCATATTCAAAATTGTAATAATGAAAATAAGCAGATACTTCATCTTTGGAAGGAAGGATGGGGTTTCTGTTTAAATGTACTGTACCTCTTTAGAAAAAAGCAGTAGCTAGAAAGATCGCTTTGCCAGGCTATTAGAGAAGATCATAATGATTAAGACTTTCAAAGTCACATGTTAAAACTGAGTCAGAGTAGATTTCGAACCTGAAATTGGTGTGAATTTTCCCAAAAGTTGTGCTAATATTGTCTACATCAGATATTCAGATGAATTTGTGACTAATGGCCTCACTTAGTGCTAGAAGTGGAAACTTGTAGCCTTGCAGGTCTTTCCTTGAGATTAATTACTTTATTGGTCTCCTAAATTTAGGTTACTGTTTGAGAAAGAACCAGTACTTTACTTGGAAAGTCATTCTCTTTGTGTTCAGATGCCCTTTATCTGCCTTCTTGGAGCACCTAATATAACTACATACACCTGAACAGCTGTTGTCCTTAAAGACTGTAGAAGTAATTTTCAAATTTAGTTATTAGTTTGTTGGTATTGTGTATCAAAGTGTAAGCTTTCTGCATGTTCTTTCCCTCACTCTTCTTTCTTATTAGATATTAAGGGCCTCGCAAAAGGGGCATGCTTCTCATTTGCATATTCTCAGATAACCTGATGAAAAAGTATTGATTACCTGCTTTTGGGGGTGTTGGGTTTTATCAATAAAAGAATAGCAACCTCAATTTGAAGTGAACTGTGGCATGTTTTTCCTTTTAATATAAATGTTTATCTTGCACTGTTGGTGGGAATGTAAATTGATAGAGCCACTATGGAGAACAGTATGGAGGTTCCTTAAAAAACTAAAAATAGAACTACCATATGACCCAGCAATCCCACTACTGGGCATATACCCTGAGAAAACCATAATTCAAAAAGAGTCATGTGCCACAGTGTTCATTGCAGCTCTGTTTACAATAGCCAGGACATGGAAACAACCTAAGTGTCCATCAACAGATGAATGGATAAAGAAGATGTGACACATATGTACAATGGAATATTACTCAGCCATAAAAAGAAACAAAATTGAGTTATTTGTAGTGAGGTGGATGGACCTAGATACTGTCATACAGAGTTAAGTAAGTCAGAAAGAGAAAAATAAATACCATATGCTAACACATATCTCCATATATATATGGAATCTAAAAAAAAAAATTGTTTCTGAAGAACCTAGGGGCAGGACAGGAATAAAGACAAAGATGTAGAGAATGGACTTGAGGACATGGGGAGGAGGAAGGGTAAGCTGGGATGAAGTGAGAGAGTAGCATGGACATATATAAACTACCAAATGTAAAATAGATAGCTAGTGGGAAGCAGCCGCATAGCACAGGGAGATCAGCTCTGTGCTTTGTGACCACCTAGAGGAGTGGATAGGGAGGGTGGGAGGGAGACGCAAGAGGGAGGAGATATGGGGATATATGTATATGTATAGCTGATTCGGTGTTATAAAGCAGAAACTAACACACCATTGTAAAGCAGTTATACTCCAATAAAGATGTTAAAGGTAAATAAAGTGATAGGAACTGAAAAAAATATATATATATATAAATGTTTATAAATACCTAGGCTGTAGCCTTAAATTTCCCTCTAAATGCTGCTTTAGTTGCTTCCCATAAATCTGGGTATGCAGTTGTTTTTGTTTTCATTAATTTCGAAATATTTTCTAATTTGTTGTTTTTTTCTTTGATCCATTGGTTATTTAGGAGTGTGTTGTTTAATTTCCACATATTTGTGAATTTCCCAGAATTCCTTCTGTTGTTGATTTCTATTTTAATTCCATTGTGTTTATAGAACATACTCTGATTTCAGTCCTTTTAAATTTATTGAGGCTTGTTTTGTGGCCTGGCATTTGGTCTGTCCTGGAGAATGTTCTGCTGTGTGCTTGAGATGAAATGTGTATTCTGCTTTTGTTGGTTGGAGTGTTCTCTAGATATCTGTTAGGTCTAGTCAGTTAATTATTTTTTCCTAGAGTATGTCATGATAGTTGTAGAATTTTGATGAATTCTTAAGAATACTTACCTAGTATCTTGGTGAATCATAGCAACAAATTGAGTATCTCCTAGGTTAAGGGTATTATGCTTAGTGCAAAGGGTTGGAGATATAGATAATATTTAGTAATACACTGTTTTAAGAGCTGTGCTAGAGGTATGCACTGGGTGTTCTGAATGAAAACAGACTTGGTAGGACATGAGTATTGAAAAGTTTTCTGAGCTAACTTAGAAACACTCATGACTGCTTTGTCCATCCAGATATGCCTGACTTACTGAGGCCTTCTGTTTCTAACATTAGCGAAGCTTACTGTCAGACTCTGAAGAGTTGTTGGAGTTGTCCTAGAACACTTAAAACACTTGAACTTGGAAGGTTAATTGCCTTGCAGTGTATTTGGCAGTTATAAAAGTAGAGGTGAGCCATATTGATAACAATATGGCACATGCAGAGAGCATCAAAGTAATTATGACACTTCTTTCACGTTTTGTGAAAAACTTTAGATAAGTGCCATCAATCTCAAATTTTATGCCCATGATGCTACCACCCCACTTTTTAAGGAAATATTTTTATGGAAATAGGTTTCTATTACACATTTGCATGTAGAATATACTGAATAGTGGTTTTTTAAAATAATTAATTAATTAATTAAATTTATTTTTGGCTGTGTTGGGTCTTCATTTCTGTGCAAGGGCTTTCTCTAGTTGCAGCAAGCGGGGGGCCACTCTTCATCACGTTGCACGGACCTCTCACTATCGCGGCCTCTCTTGTTGCGGAGCACAGGCTCCAGGTGTGCAGGCTCAGTAGTTGTGGCTCATGGACTTAGCTGCTCCGCGGCATGTGGGATCCTCCCAGACCAGGGCTCGAACCCGCATCCCCTGCATTGGCAGGCAGACTCCCAACCACTGCGCCACCAGGGAAGCCCAGAATAGTGTTTTTAAGTAGGGTTACTTTAAACTAGAACTTTCCAGGTATTGATAATAGCATGAACTTTACACTAGTATTATGGTAACTTCAGAAATGGAAAGGATTAAACATTTTATTTTCTCCAACACCATATGAATATGAATTATATTTAACAAGTTTGTGTATAGTCCAGAGTAATACACACCTGAAATCTGCTATCTAGATGTTAGTTTCTAAAGTTTAGAAAGTCTGTGGTCAAAGAAGTGGAAAATGGAATATATTTTTATGAAGCTTTTGAAAGAAAATTGCTCAAGTAAATAAAGAAGTTCAAGATACCTCCTCATAGACCTGAAAACATTTACTCAGTTGTTTATCAAATGTAGTATGGAAGCCCCAAAATTCAGCATTCTGTTTACAGGGAGGGTAGAATAAGATGTCAGTGCTATTTGTGCTCTCAGCCAGGGTCCCTCAACAGGATCCTCTCATTAAGATAAAAGTAAAACTGCTACAGCATCTTTACTGAACATATATATTTTTTAAACCTTTTTATATTGGAGTATAGTTGACTAGCAATGTTGTGTTAGTTTCAGGTGCACAGCAAAGTGATCCAGTTATACATATACCTGTATCTATTATTTTTCAAATTCTTTTCTCATTTAGGTTGTTACATAATATTGAGCAGAGTTCTCTTTGTGAACATAGTTTTTCTTAACATAGATTTTTTAATTTTAGAACATTTTTAGATTTACCAAAAAAAAATTGCAAAGGTAGCACAAAAAGATCCCATATATCTCACACCCAATTTCTCATTATTAACATTTTATATTAGTATAGTACATTTGTTACAATTAATGAACCATTATTGATACATGATTATTAACTAAGGTCCATACATTATTCAGATTTCATTCATTTTTCCTAATGTCCTTTTTTCTGTTCCAAGATCCCATCCAGGATGCCATATTGTTTAGTTGTGTCTTCTTAAGCTCATCTTGGCTGTGTTGGCTGAACATAGATTAAAAAAAAAAAAAAATATATATATATATACACACACACACACACACACACACACACACACACGCTTAAAGTTTAGTATTTGTTCTTTTGATTCTTTGATAGTCCCTACTTAATGAAGAATTATTTTCTAAAAGCATATAAATTGGTGTTTCTGTGGAAGATGTTATTTCTCATGTAACGCTTATTGGCATTTTAAGGTTGGACCACATAAGTATTTGGCTTCCATATGCCGAATATTTACCACACTCTTCTGTACTATAGCCACTGGCCTTATATGACTTATTTAAATTTAAATTAGCTAAAACATTCAGTTCTTCAGTTGCGTTGGCCATGTTTCAAGATCTTACTAGCTTCACGTGGCTAGTGGCTGCTATATTGGACAGTGCAGATACAGGATATTTACGTCATTGTAGAAAGTTTTCTTGGACAGCGCTGCTGTAGAATGTCACCACCCAAATAACAGTGTTTTTGTGTTCAAAGTATTTTGGGTTTCACTTGGAAATGCTGGGAATCATATCTTCCCCCTTGTTGCACACCATTAGTGGTTCCTCTGGTCTTTGGAGGTGAGGCCCTTGGGTAGAACTGGGACGGGGGTGGGAACTAGAATGCTGCTGTGGACTAGCAGTAGGACTGGGGTAAGAGCTTCTCTTTCTCTTGAGCTCTTGCCCGTCTGCACTACTCCCTCCCTGGGGAACCTTTGACTTCCCAAACGCTTTTCTCCACAGCCCTGCACCTTTTCTCCCCCAGCCCATGCAGACAGAGGCAGATCCTGGGAACCTGTTGTCATCTAGTGAAACCAGAAGAGTGCTCATAGAATGGCTCCACTGGGGTGACATGTAATGTGTTGTTGAGTCCAGTGCTGGCTCTTCTAATTTGGGTTCCTTGTGTCATTGGATGTGTAATGTGGTCTCGAGCTGAATGTGCAGACAGCAGCATCTGAGGCACATCGAGAGAGCAGAGGCAGCACTTCTTTGAATTCAGCAAAACCATAATTATCGTGTTTTCAGAACTCTGTTTTACATAAATATCTTAGGCAAAGTTTTACTCTTATTGTAGAGTCATTTTGTTTCTTTGGTTTAAACTCTTTCTTTTGGTTTAAACTGCACCAAAATTTTGCACAATTAAATATCCTCACCCCAAAAGCTCTACAGTGTTTCATTAGTGAACATATTTGCCAGTAATGTCAAATAATGGGTTGATTAATCTTTGACTATATTTAAACAATACTTGGTCAATTTTCAATTAGTTGCATCATTTCTCTGAACACTGAGCTATTTCACACCTTGTGATCTTCAGACTTGGCGTTCCTTTTGTCTAGTATAACCTTGGCCACCTCCCATTCTTCCTTTGTGACTTAGAGCAAGCCCACCCGAGCTCCAGAAGTCTTTCTCGACGCTCTTTTCTCCCTCTGGTGCCCCAACACTGCCCCTTAGTTGTGTACCTCTGGCCGTTGGCATACTTCCGTTTCCCCAGGCCTCAGATTCCCGTATGTCAGCATCTTGCACAGTGCCCAGCAACATGGTCATTTAGTTTGTTGGAACAGAAGAAGCGTTGAAACCCACACCAGGTTCATTCCACTCAGTATAAATTGAGTCCAAGTTGGTATTGTCTTTGTTACCCGGTATTGCCCTGTCAGAGGTCAGACTTGGTTCTTATGTTGCCTCAGCTGTTTTTGCATTTATTTAGGTGACATAAACCAGAAATAGGAACTCTGGAATTTCCGCTGTAATTTTTAATTCTCTTTATTTTTTCACCACCTTAGTTAAGCTTCTTAGCTACTTTTCCTTTGAGTCTCTGTAAGGTATAATTACACTTTACTGTGCATGTGATCTAAAGAATATTCAGTCAGCTTTATTTTTGTTACTGTCCAAGAAACATTCCCGGTTTCCACCAATTTTTGTTTTTGGACACTTATTTCATCTATAGTCATGGCATTTTATTTCAGCAGATGGTTCATACACATGTAAGAAATATTGCTATAGAAGGAGATTCTAAACATTTTTGGCTTTCTCTCCTGAATTTGTTCTTTATTCTTTAAGTGTGTAAGAAAAACAAGAAAAAAATTTACAGGAATAGTTTGAAGTAAGCCTGATGATTTGTTCTAATTTACATAGTTTACACAACTCCCAGCCTTAGAGAGAAAGAACAGCTCGCAAGGGGCTGGATCGCGGGAAGAAGAATCTTGTCTTATCGGATGTTCTCTTGCGTTTACTTCACTGCTAACAATGAGGTGGGTTGGGGAGAGAATTTCTTGTTTTTCAAGCTTTGCCAGAACACTTTGCTTACAAGCAACTGTGCGAACTCTTACTGGTGTCCCTGTATTTCCAGGGACGCTTTCTGACCTCCTGTTAACGACACAGCTAGGACTGGCCGTGTGCTTTGTGGTGCCAAACATAGCTGAAGCAAACCTGGAAGGCGTCCAACCTGAACAAGATCCTGAAGTCAGAACGAGCAAGTGGTGCAAATGCTCTTAGTCAGAGTCTGGAAAGTCTTCAGAAGAAATGAATGCAGGCGGATCTGACAGGCTGATGAAAATTTGTTCATAGACTGACATTTCAGTTCTTCTAGGCCCTGAGTAATTGGTTTCAGTCAACAAGGCACCAGTATCTCCTTATAAATTTCTTCGTAGAAGCCAGCTCTTGGAATGTATGCATCCTGGTGATAAACCTGGAGCTTGAATGTTGTTAAGATATTCAGAAAATAATGAATTTGCAGCTCTAGTAGGACCTGGCTTTAACTTTGACTCTGTAAGTCAATCTAAGCCTCAGCTTTAAGCATTCATTAATTTTAAGTGTTTGTGCCTCTTCATTGGTAATATGATGGTTCATGTTTTGAGTAAATAATGCTATCCTTAAAGCAAAGGAGTACATATGTTCTGAGTTGTTTTTCTAATAGTGGTAGGTATACTAGAGGGTCAGTAAGTTCTTTTTTTGGGGGGGGAGGGCTGCGTTGGGTCTTCATTGCTGCACGCAGGCTTTCTCTAGTTGTGGCGAGCGGGGGCTACTGTTTGTTGCGGTGCGCGGGCTTCTCGTTGCGGTGGCTTCTCTTGTTGCAGAGCACAGGCTCTAGGCCCGCAGGCTTCAGTAATTGTGGCTCACAGACTCTAGAGCGCAGGCTCAGTAGTTGTGGCGCACGGGCTTAGTTGTTCCGTGGCATGTGGGATCTTCCCGGACCAGGGATCGAACCTGCGTCCCCTGCATTGGCAGGCAGATTCTTAACCACTGCGCCACCACAAGTCCCAGGGTCAGTAAGTCCCTAAACACCATCGCTGTCTTGAGCGGTGCCATCTTAAATAGGCTGGTTGGCTAGAGTCAGAAAGTGAGCCTTTGACCAGCCCAGCCCGTACCAGCCCACAGTCCTTGTCTCAAGAGTCTTATATTGTGACTCTCTGGCTGAGCGCAGAAGAAGCAAAGGAATAAACTGGCATTTTTCTCATTACCAGGGTAGATCAGCATCTTTCAACTGAGTAAAGCAACATATGGTTGTTTATGCCTTCTTAAATTTTTATATCTTTTGTTTGTGGCCTTATAGTGTAAAGAAACCTTCAGTTTTGCTAGAACTTTAAGCTGCTACTCCTTGTTCCAGCTTAAAATCATTTAAATGAGATAGTTTTGATATATCCCAGTTTGAACTCTGAGGAATATCTAGTGGCACATTGACATAAAATGTAGAAAATCATAACATATTATATTGCTTTTTTTTTTCAGGTTCAACTAATATTTATTGCATACTTAACCCACACCAAGAACTGTGCCGGCACTCCCTTTATAATATCTCATCCAATCCTCTAAATAACCCTACAAAGAATATATTAGTATCCTCCATTTCTACAGCTGAGAAAACTAAGACTAAAAAAAGTTCAGTAATCTGTGCAAGGTCACGCAGCCAGTAACTAGAGACCCAGAAATGAAGTACAGGTAGCCTGACTTAAATTCTAGCATGCTTTCCACTGTTGATCAGACTCTCCTAAATTTCATCAGTTCTTTAAAGTAAGATAATATGTGACCATGTCCAAGGTACATAAAAAAAAATTCTCTAACACAGTTCAGGGAGATGGTGCTCTGACTGGGTGAGCTGAATATCTGGATTCATGTGGTAGTTCTGTATTTCATTATAAGTTAATATATAGGTATTGTGGCTAACTGGCAAGTCTCTTGTGAGTTCCTGCTACACCTCTGGGGAAACTGACAAAATGGAGTTTCTGAAAAAGCAAAGCAGAGAACCAGTGTTATCCAGATATGGTTTATTTTAAGAAGGATTTTCCTTTACAGCAATATGGCTTCTTGTGCTTTGCTCTTTAGGCAGAGAAGGCTTTTAATTCAATGTCTGACTGATTTAAATTATGACACATTTCCTCCCTGACATATTACATTTCTCTCTTTTTATATACTACATTTAGGTTGGTCTGGAAGCTTTTGAGTGTGTGCCAAGGAGACAGTTTCAGTCTAGCGGGGACTTAGAGTTGAGCTGGTGAGGCTCTGTATACATATTTGTGAAAACAGTTTGTAAAGAAGACAGTTATAGGAAGTATGTCTTCTGATTAAACGATGGTTTAGAGGATTTATAGCAAGATAGAATCAGATGTAGTGATTGTGTACTATAACTAAATAATTTTGGACTCAAGGTACTAGAAAATGGTAGCTACCATCCAAGTAGTCAGAGCCTTCTAGGTGGGAGGAACATGAGAACAGAGATGGACTTGAACGTAGAGATACCTTCCTGAAGGTAAAGCTTTCATATGGGCCCAGAAAATTAGCTCTTATTGAGCTCAGACAGACTTGCGAGCCAGGCGGGCTCTGTACCAGGTACTTGGCTCCTTAATCCTCTCAACAGCTCAGTGAAAGAACTTTTTCCATTGTTTTAACAGACAGGTTGAGTAACTTGTGTAAAATTGCCCAGCTAATCGGTGGGAGAGTAGACTTTTGAGCAAAACCTGATCTTGTTCACATTTTGAACTGTGGACTGATCAGAAGGCAGGCATTTATGTTGATGAAACAGCAGCGTTTTCTAACAGGTCCTGGAACAGTGAGTTTACCCAAATGGTTTTTTAGAAAGACTGTTTTGAGTAGTACAGGATTAAAGAGGAGAGAGATTAGAAGCAAGATGGAGCGTAGGGATGAAGAGCCCAGGCGGGAGCCAGACCATTTGGATTCAGACTTCAGCTTTGCTGTTTGCCATGGTTGTCATGTTGTGCAAGTTTTTAAACTTCTTTGTGCCAAAATTTCCTCATTGGGAAAATGGGGATAATAATAGTACTTACCTCATCAGATTGTTGTGAGGATTAAATTAATTGAAACATGTAAGCAGTTAAAACGGCAAATATACAGTTAGTTATTATCAAATAGGAAGCAGTGGGGTTTTTTTGGGTTTTTTTGGGTTTTTTGGGGGGCCGCACCTCGAGGCTTGTGGGATCTTAGTTCCCCGACCAGGGATCGAACCCGGGCCCTAGGCAGTGAGAGCACAGAGTCCTAACCACTGGACTGCCAGGGAATTCTCAGAAAGCAGTTTTGTTGCAGGCAAGCTACTGAAATAAGTTAGTGGGAAGTGCAAATCTAAAGGGTGTTATAAGGGAAGAAATCACAGGACTGGGCAGGAGATGCAGTTGAGCCAGAGGATTCCGCGGCTTTGAGACTGGGGAGAGTATTGGTATCATCAACAGGATGGGAACTTTAGGAATTACCTAATTGGGGAAGATAAAGGGTTGAATGCTAAACCATAGGAAGAGGTTCGACTAAAAATCTTGTGGACAGTGTAGACCCTCCCCACTGCAGAATAAAGTGAGCAGGCAGGAAGCAGCCTTAATGTTGAGGAATAGGAGTCACCCCTGAGACCAACTGCTCTGGGCAATTCCTATTTCACTAGCTGTCTTAAAACAGAGTAATAGATGGGAGTATGACCCTTTGTGGCAAATGCTGCATTCCATTGCTGTAGATTTTCTAAATTGGTTACAGTACAACTTTTAATTTTATTTGTGGCTAATAGAATAGTGTGGCCCTATTCATTTAGAAAAATTCAAGTGAGAATTCTCGGTTATAAGACCCTGAAGTACTGAAACCTTGATTAATTTTATGCTCATTGTTAGCCCCATTATGCTGCTGTGCTTATTATGGCAGGCTTAGGAAAAGCGCCCTGCCACGGTAAAAAGATCACAGGTTCAACAGCTCATTCATATAAACACAGGCACTCCTCCCCAGGTCCGGCAGAGAGGGACCGTTAACAGTACTGTCCGTTGTCAAGGAGAAGTTCTGTGTTTGCCTCCATTTCATCAGAGCACTATTCATGTGCGATTCCCAAAACCTTGTTATACACTCAAAATGTGACTAGAAATAAGTTTCTCCACTTGTGCTGACTGATGTGTATCACGAGCTGTTTTACCTGGGAATCTTTGGCTTATTGATGGTCTGTTTAGTTATGATTTAAGAACTATTGGTTGAATCTCTAGTGCAATAGTTCTTAACCTGTTTGGGGGCCATACCCCTTGGGACTCTATTAAAAGCTATTTCCCCCCTTCCAAATGTATATAAATAATCTGTATTTAGAACCTCTGCTTTATTTTATAATAGAATATGCTAGGCGTTGAGACAATTCAACATAAATGTAAAACAGTTCCTGCCCTCCAAGAATTTCGTATTTGGTTGAGTAGAAATGACTAATACAGAAACAGTTATGTTTAAATGTAATAGCATAAAGTGCCTAGGATTGTAGCATTATAGTAGGTTTTCAGTAAATGAGGTGGTTATTGTAATGGTTGCTAACTGTTGAAGGCATCAAGCATTCAGAGAAAGAAGTTGTTGGGGATTATAGGTAGGAAAGAAGAGAAGCACTGGTCCTAAATGGCTAAGATTTGGATAGGAGATTTGGAAAAAGGAGAGTGGCATTTCAGGTGTCAGGATTCACAGAGGGTTGGCATGTCAGTGGAATGAGTTTCAAAGACAGTGATCAATCTGACAGTCTCTTTTTTAATAATTAAATATATATATGATGGTTAATGGTCAATACCCAAATTTAGCCCAATCCATTGCCCAGAAATAATCAGTTTATTTTATTAACTTTCCTAATAATCATTTTTTTTCTGGACGTTTTAAAATTAAAGATCATACTGTGTATGAAATTGTCTTTTTAAAAGATAAATATTTTCCCATTGTGTTAAGCCACTCTTGTTTGCAAATAACAGGATACATTACTCATATTAGTCTAAACAATAAAAAGTATGTATTGGTTTATATAATCAAAAAGTTCAAAAGTAGGATAGAGATCAGATACAGTTTGATCAGGGTTCAGCTCTGTGTTTCCATGAGTTTTTGTAGCTATACTCTGTTCCACATGTTAGCTTTGTTCTGAGGCTGGTTCCCCTTGTGACCAGTATGTCTATCGCGAGGAACCTTGACTAGAAGACATGTCGTTAACATCAGAGGGAGAGAGAAGTGTGCCCATCCCGCCTCCAGCAGGTGTTTTGAGATTTGGGTTGATTGGTATAGGTAACCAAAGACTGAGCTGGTCAGTGTGGGTTAGGGGAGATAGACTTGCCCTGGGAGATTTGGTTGGGGGGTCAATCCCACCCAAGCTTCATGGCTGCTTCATAGAGGCGGAATAGAGGTTGAGGAAGACCACCCATTGTCTACCCCACCTGTCTTATTATAAACTCTTAGTAAATAACATTTGTGGGACGTCCCTGGTGGCACAGCAGTTAAGAATCCGCCTGCCAGTGCAGGGGACACGGGTTTGAACCCTGGTCCGGGAAGATCCCACATGCCGCGGAGCAACTAAGCCCGTGAACCACAACTACTGAGCCCGTGTGCCTAGAGCCCGTTCTCTTGCTCTGCAACAAGAGAAGCCCCCGCAATGAGAAGCCCCCGCAATGAGAAGCCCGTGCATTGCACCGAAGAGTAACCCCCGCTCGCTGTAACTAGAGAAAGCCCGGGCGCAGCAACAAAAGACCCAAAGCAGCCAAAAATAAATAAATAAATTTGTTTTAAAAAAAAAAAAAAAAAAACATTTGTAACTGCTGCAGAGTATCTCATCGTATGTACCATAATTTAACCATTTCACTACTGCTGTTGGACATTTTAGATTATTTCCTCCCCCATCCCCCCACTATTTTATTTTCTTATTTTTAAAAAGTTATTTAAAAAAATTTATTTATTTATTTATTTATTTATTTATTTTGGCTGCGTTGGGTGTTTGTTGCCACACGCAGGCTTTCTCTAGTTGGCGGCAAGCAGGGGCTACTCTTCGTTGCGGTGTGCGGGCTTCTCATTGCAGTGGCTTCTCTTATGGAGCACGGGCTCTAGGCGTGCGGGCTTCAGTAGTTGTGGCCAGTGGGCTCAGTAGTCGTGGCTCGCGGGCTCTAGAGCGTAGGCTCAGTAGTTACGGCGCATGGACTTAGTTGCTCTGCGGCATTGGGATCTTCCCGGACCAGGGCTTGAACCCGTGTCCCCTGCATTGGCAGGTGGATTCTTAACCACTGTGCCACCAGGGAAGTCTCCCCCCCCTCCCCCCACTATTTTAAAAAATGCTTAGGTGAACATCCATATTATATTTAGAGGTATTTTAAATAAGAATAAAATTTAATACTTGATTAGACTTGAATATGAAAGAAAAGGAGAAATAATTGTGAAAATGGTAGTTCCATAGACAGACCTGATGAGTTGGATAGTAGGGAGACTTGGGAGGACGATTGGTTTTGGTTTTGGCATGTTGAGTGAGATCCATTCCTTGGGTGGTTCCGTTCATGCTCTTGAGCAACCCCTGGGTACCCACTGGTTATTAATTTTTCCCTCTTACGTTCTTCTGTTTTACCTTTTAAAAACTCTAAATGTACCGATGGTGCTTTTTTTTTTCCTTTTGCTCATCATTTTCTATCCCCCACTGTCCTGTTGCACTTTGATTTCAACTTTTCACCTTGGTATAGATGGTACCAGGTGTTCCTTTCACGTGAAGCCAGTCACTCCTAGCACAGTTGCAAAGGCAACATCTTGCCAGAATAGCCTGTCCCTGCTACTCTCTTCCAGTTTTACTGTGTTTAGCTTCTGTTAAAAATGCATAACTGATTTACTCTGAGTAAAAGGACAGCTTAATTTAATTCATTAAAGTAGGAGTTAGAATTTCTTTGATATAAGATTCTGTCCAGGAAGATTTAAATGATTCTAATTTAGAGGGTTTTGGGTTTTGTTTTTTTGAGACAGCTGAAAGTAGGAGATCTGGTGTAAGATGAGCCATTAGCTTCTGCCCGCTTCATGGACTTTTTCCCAGTTTAAATGTAAGCATCTGGGTGGGCAGCAGATGGAGCTACTGTAGGATTGGTATCCGACACCTGCCAGCTTGTGAAGCTCACATATTCTCAGTATCACAATCATTTGATACTAGAACTGCTAGAGAATGTCCTAAAAATAAAGATGGCCAAGAGCAGAGGAGAGGCTTAACAAGATTAGTTTGATCTTAACTTCTTCTTCATGGTTTGCTGTTAGAAGTTTGGGTATATGGCTTAAAACTACCAAATAAAAAGAATTTTCATATTTGCAGACTGCAGTGCCTTCCAAAAAAATGGGAGGAGTTATTCCGTTTGAAGATTGACCTGAGTAAATAAGTAGTTGGTAGATATCTTTTTCCTCTGTGGACCTCAAAAAACTTTTCGGGTTGGCTGAATTTCTCTGTCTGGATATTATGGGAAGATTAGGTTGGGTACCAGATGCTTGTATGTGAGACAGTTTAGAGTCATCGTACTATTCTGAGCTCATTGTCCATAGCATTCTTAATCCGAAATAACTCTGTTCCCTCAGCTGCAGAAAGTATAAAAGCCTAATAGAAACCTAGCTAGATAATTGATTCTGTGTAGTTTTAGACAGAAATAGTGCAGACAACACTCTTTGGGAGGCTTGTTAAGGACAGTGTAAAACAACACATAGCGAGAAGTATGCACAGAGGTTACAAGCATGGACTCTGGAATTGGTCAGACCTCAGTTCCAGTCCTACCTCTTCCATTAACAAGCTATCACTCCTTGGGCAAGTTCTCTGGCCTCTTTGAATGGGCCTCAGATTCCTCATCTGTAAAGTAGAATAATACCTACCGACCTTATGGAGTTGTTGTGAGGATGAAATGGCCTAATATGTCATGAATTCTGGCACATGATAAATGCTTAATAGATGTAAGCTGTGTTATTTTAGTAATTTATTAAAGGAGATATGAACTCATTCACCAAACAGGCATCGAGTGTTTACTTTATATAGGTATGTGATAAAACTAGACACTACTCTGTGGTTGTACAGTTAGTTTCAGTTCACTAGTGGAGATGTGTACAAGGAGAGTGGTGGTGATAGATTTCACAAAGGATGGACATTGCAGCTAAGTTGTGAAGAGTAAGATAAGACTTGGTGAATAAATATGGAGGGAAGGGCATTCCAGGCTAAGGGGGCAGAGGCATGAAAACACAGAAGGTGAGGGAACAGCAGATAGTTGGCTATAGACAGGATGTGGGGTCTTCGTGGGGGAAATGGCAGAGGTCGTTGGAGAGTTGGGCAGAAACTGTATCATTAGGGAGTTTGTATGCTGAACTAAGTACTGGACTTGATTCTTTAAGGGTAGGAAGTAATTGAAGGGTGTTAAGCATGGAAATAACATCAGTTGCATTTTAAGAGAGAAATTGTTATACCAGAGTGCTAAAGAAAGGGAAGTCAGGATATTGCACTGTGTAGAAATAATAGACATTTTAATTGAAGATGACATCTATTTACATGATAGAAGGAACCAGACTTGGGGATGGATAAGGAAGAAATCTGACTAAAGCAACTTGGTGGCTCTGGGTACTGTTAACTGGGAAAGGTAATATGGGGGATGGAATACTTCTTGGAACATCCAAGGAAAGAGATTCCATCTGGTTGTGGTTAAGTTTGAGGTGCTTGTGAGACATCCAAGGAAAGAGATTAGGTTGTTGAAGAGGTTGATTTGGGCTACAGAAATTTGCGTATGTCCAAGTAGAATATAGGCAGTAATGGAAGTTTGTGTAGAGGTGAGTTTTTTCTAAAGTGAAAATGTAGGGTTAGAACAGTACCAAAAAGAGAACCTTGAGAAATGTCGAACATTTGAAGAGGAACTAGCGGTGATCAGTGCCATCCATGGAGGCATTCCCGCTGTCCCTGAAACGTAAAGAGGCCATTGTAAAACTTTACTAGGAATATCTTAGGTTGACTTTTGACTTTTTGGAATGCAGTCATTATATTGACTTTCTGGTACACAGGTCAGCTGTGTCTTTGTGTTCTTTGGCTGATTTGCTCTTAGGACAAAAATTGAGAGTTGTGATTTCATAAGAACGAGACTTAGTAAAACATTTTGCAGGTATAACGTTCTTTGCATTTGTACTTTTGGGTTCCTGAAATAATGATCAAACAGTATATCTATCACTGCCCTCTAGATAATCCACATAGTTTTCCAAGTTGGAAAAGGTTTTCCAGAGAGAAAGCTTAAAAGCAGAAGGTGCTTTTGTGAGTGGAAATGATAGGATCCCCTGTAGCTGATTTCAGAGGTCAGGAGTGGAAGACCTGTCACTTCTTCGTGGGTGGGGATTGGCGCATAAAGATAAGTTAGGTGTTCAAAACCTTTGAAGAAGGGTCTCTTGATTGTTAATTTTAGAATCCAGGGGATCTGTGTGATGGAAAATAATCTCCCTTTCCCCCCAAAGCAGACACATACCCTTTGTGACAAGAATGGATTATGAAGTATGGCGTGCAGAACAAACTCTCCACTCCACACCTTTATTTTCGCTTATGTTTCCTTCAAATACCCAACTCAAACAGTTCTAAATTTTTTTTTTTTTATCCTCTAGACTTACTTTTCCTCCTTCCTCTACTCCCCAAATGAGAAAGCTTTTAACTGTAGTACTTCATTTGGCTCTCAGTGTTTATCACATTAGTAATTGGGTGATCTTGGCTGGAGGTGGGGGGCTGTAATGCCCTTTTGAAGATTGGCCCACACACCATTGTACTTAGGTGCCCACACAGAAGCAGAGCCAAACTGGCTGGATTTTGAATGCAAAAGCATGATACTGTGGGTGGGAGCATATATAGTTTTAGAATTTTTAAAGGCAAGACAAAGCCCATGCACCTAATGGGGCCGGTGGAATAACCTTTACAAAAGAGAATTTTTGTTTCTGTTTTTCTTGTCCTGCATCTAGCAATTTAAAATACTGAGAACAGGAATAAAGTGACAATTGTTCAGCACGTGTATCTATCTCTTATTTTTTTTTAATATAATATTTTTTTAATACATTTATTTATTTTATTTATTTATTTTTGGCTGCGCTGGGTCTTCGTTGCTGCGCATGGGCTTTCTCTAGTTGCGGCGAGCGGGGGCTAGTCTTCGTTGCGGTGTGCGGGCTTCTCATTGCAGTGGTTTCTCTTGTTGCGGAGCATGGGCTCTAGGCATGCGGGCTTCATTAGTTGTGGCATGTGGGCTCAGTAGTTGTGGCGCACGGGCTTAGTTGGTCCACGGCATGTGAGATCTTCCTGGACCAGGGCTCGAACCCGTGTCCCCTGCATTGGCAGGCAGACTCCCAACCACTGTGCCACCAGGGAAGCCCTCTGTCTCTTATTGATAAAGATCAACGCATTAAAAAAATATCCGCTGGCTCCCAGATTGTTAATACTTCCTGACTTTTGTGTGTTCTGAGTAGTTTGGTGGAGGAGATGATCTGGATCTTACCTTCTCAACGGGGGTGATTTCGCCTCTCCCCCAAGGGGGAGAAATCTGGTGGTTGGAGGGTGAAAAAAAAACTTACTCTTTTTATGCATACAGTACATAAATAGATATTCATGTATCTGTGAATCAAAATTTCATGGTGGGGGGCGTGGTGATGTTGGTTTTTTTTTTTTTTTTTTTAAAGGCTGAGAAATGTTGGGCCTTTTCATTCCGGTACCTGCAGTGCCTTGAGCCCCTGTGTCTCAGGATGTTAGTGCACCTTCTTTATTCTCATCTCTAAACCGGCCTAAGGGTGACTAGCTCTGTCACTAATCTGAAGCGCTTCAGGAATGCTTATGGGTATTTTTAGGATTATGGCAAAATGTGATTCTAACACTTACCAAGAATATGTATATAATGCTTCCAAAAATATATTTATACAGTTCATTGGGGAACTTTGAGATGGTTTAAACATGTGAAAATAAGCTGAGAAAAATACTAGGAGTGGGAAGACATGAATCCTAGGATATTTGCAACATTATAATTTACAATATTAATTTAATAGTCTGTATGAGTGGAGTTGCTCAGTTAGTAACGGACATGTAATGAGTGTAATATATTTTGCTCATGGAATCATGTTGTTTTCAGAGATGTTAAAACCTACTAAATTGGGAAGGTTTTTTCCCCCTAATTTGGTGAAGAGTTTATTGCCCCGCGTGCCTGCTCCCCACCCCACCCCAAACCATGGTTTTTAGGATGGTTCCTCAAACTGCCTAGAGTATTTCCCTCATACCTTCATTCAAGATGTTTGGTATTTTGCAAGTAGATATATGAGAAGTAGTATTACGGTATGTCCTGGTAGATTAAGCAGTTGGTAAAGAAATGATAACATTTATGATGACAATTTTAAAGAGCCAAGTGTTTGGGCCCATTTTTCTTGGATTTCTGTATCCCTGCTCATGGCATAGTGGATTGTCTTGACCTATTTTTCTGTTCTTATGCTGCCTGCAGGAAAAATACTTATCTTTGCCAGTCTGTAGTTTCCTCCCTCCCTCCCTTCCTTTTTTCCTTTTTCCCTTTTCCTTTTCCAGGAGGCAGATTAGCACAGCGTTTTTAAGAACAAGCAGACCTGAATTTGAATTGAATTACAGTTTCAGTTTTTATTAACTGTGCAATCATCTATAAAATAAAAATACTCTCTCTGTGAAGGGTTGTCGTTAATATACATATAAAGGTCACATAACAGGTGCACAATACATTGTGCCTTTTTAAGTTCTAAGTTTAAAAAAGAACCTAGCATTCCAGCCCAGCACTCTTATTTCGCAGGGGGTTTATACGAGGCCCAGACAAGCCGAGGGACCAGAGCAAGGTTAAAGGGAGGGGCAGCACTGATGCTACTAGATCTCAGTGTTCTTTTCACTCCACTCCACTTTCCTTTTGTGTCACGTCATTCCTTACTGTGCAGACACACGTGCTAATGGTGGTATTTTGCTTTCCTGTGTGAACTAATGCTGAGTTTGACCTAAATTGCACGGGTAGAGATTACATTTGTGCAAATTCTTAAGGATAGTTCTGTGGAAGCCTTCTAAAATAGGATAGTTATCTTGCCTGTATTTGTGACTTCATTTACTAAGTTTTATTATAGGAAAATGAATTGGAAAATCTCCTAAAATCCCATCTGGTCCTTTGATTTTTATGTGTGAAGGACTGACAATTACCAGGAATTGTTCCAAATACATAAAACTGGTCCCTGTTGTCCAGAATAGTCTTTCTAAGATGTGTGTGTATATGTGTGTGGGTGGGTGAGAGAGAAAACGAGAGAGAGAGACACACACACGCACACTAAGTGCTTGAAATCTGTTGAAACCATACTTCTGAGATTTAAGCTACTGAAACATTTGCTTATTATGAATAAAAAGAAAACCAGGCATAAAAATTCATTATGTAATAATCACATTTCCTGATTTACATTTGGGAGATAGTTTATCATTTTTTCCCTGGTGGCGCAGTGGTTAAGAATCTGCCTGCCAGTGCAGGGGACACAGGTTCGATCTCTGGTCCGGGAAGATGCCACATGCTGAGGAGCAACTAAGCCCGTGCACCACAACTACTGAGGCCCGCGTGCCTAGAGCCCGAGCTCCGCAATAAGAGAAGCCACCGGGGCTTCCCTGGTGGCGCAGTGGTTGAGAATCTGCCTGCCAATGCAGGGGACACGGGTTCAAGCCCTGGTCTGGGAAGATCCCACATGCCGCGGAGCAACTGGGCCCGTGAGCCACAATTACTGAGCCTGCGCGTCTGGAGCCTGTGCTCCACAACAAGAGAGGCCGTGATAGTGAGAGGCCCGTGCACCGCGATGAAGAGTGGCCCCCGCTTTCCACAACTAGAGAAAGCCCTTACACAGAAACGAAGACCCAACACAGCCATAAATAAAAATAAATAAATAAATTAAAAAAAAAAAAAGAGAGAAGCCACCGCAGTGAGAAGCCTGCGCACCGCAACGAAGAGTAGGCCCCGCTCAACACAACTAGAGAAAGCCTGGATGCAGCAACGAAGACCCAATGCAGCCAAAAATAGATAAATAAGTAAATTGATTTAAAAAAAAAAACTAAAAAAAGAGAGAAAGATCTAGAATATTTTTGTGACATACTATTTCACCAACAAAGGTTTTTCTTGCAAGACATGCCCTTGAGGATACCAAGGTTAATAGATTGAGGCACCTGCCTTCAGTTCAATCTAGTAGAAAAGACAAGTAATTACAGTGTATTGAGACTAGTATGATGATAGAACTGTGATAATAATACAAAGATCCGTGATTGCAGAGAGGAAGTGATCCTTAAATCTTGAGTTTTGCCATCTTAGCCAGAGGAAACACATATAGAAGTCTGAAAATCATAAAACATCTTGGCAGTTGGGAAGCAGCTCGCAGTAGCTTTAGTATTGTTGGAATTTGGAGTTCAAGGAAGGAAATAGCAGGAAGACTGGAGAGTTAGGTGAGGGCCAGGTAATTGAAAGCTTCGTGTTCGGTGCTGTGCTACCTCACACCAGCCAGGAAATGCTGTGGACTTGGAGCAAACGATTGATGAGTTTTGCCATATTAGTCAAAGGTGAGCTCTCTGGAATTGATCATCTCTGTCCTTTCACTTAAGTTAGTTATTAGAATCACTGCCCACACAGATAGGTATAGAGTAAGAAAAATAGCTCTTGTTGGTAAGTAAATATTTAAACTAAAAATGTAGCCATTAGGCCTGTTAAGATGAATTGATTCCAAATTGCATTTTACCTAAATTGTTTTTAAAAAATGCTTATTTTTAATGATTAGAGTTTTAAAGACCTAATTCATTTTACTAAGTATCTTCTACATTGTGGGTGGTTTACTGCTGTTGGTGGTGGTGATGGTTGTTTTAGTCCCAATTCAAGTTGCATTATAGCCTCTCTCTACAGACATACTCATTCCCCACTCCCTTCCAGTGTTTGGTGAGTGTTCAGTGTGTTACACAATACAAAGAACAGTAAACAAAGGTCACAGTATGATCGGAGAATTTGTCGTCAACAAAGGTAGAACTGTCATTGAGAATAATAGACAGTGAACACTTCCGTATTGTCTCAAAAAAGCTTGTGGCATTGGAAATGGTGTTCAGCTACTCTTCCTAAAGATACCTGCATCTAGAGCTCTGTTCACTCACTCTAAAGCAGAGTCTCTGTTGTCAAGCCTCACCCACTTCCAGTAGAGTTCCTAGGCTGCTTTCGTGTTGCCTCAATTTTAAATATGAATACACAACCACGGAGCACCAGATGTTAGAGGAATGGGAAACCATTGAAGCACTTTAAGCAGACCGACAGTCCAGCTTTTTTTTTTTTTTTTTACATAAGCTTTACTTTTCAGAACAGTTTTAGATTTACAGAAAAGTTGTACAAAGTGTTCAAGTATACCCCACACCAAATTTCCCCTATTTTTAGTGTCTTATGTTAGTATGGTGTATTTTTTTTTTCTTACAATTAGTGAACCGATACTGATACATTATTATTAACTAAATTCCATACTTTATCCAGATTTCCTTAGCTTTTCCCTAATGTCCTTTTTCTGTTTCAGGATCCCAACTAGGATACCACATTACATTTAGTTGTTGTGTTTGCTTAGACGACTCCTGGCTGGGACAGATCTGGTTTATATTTTTTTCTCTTTTTTTAATAAATTTATTTACTTTATATATTTTTGGCTGCGTTGGGTCTTCATTGCTGCGCATGGACTTTCTCTAGTTGCGGCGAGCGGGGGCTACTCTTGGTTGCAGTGCACGGGCCTCTCATTGCAGTGGCTTCTCTTGTTGCGGAGCACAGGCTCTAGGTGCGTGGGCTTCAGTGGTTGCAGCACGCAGGCTCAGTAGTTGTGGCACGCGGGCTCAGTAGTTGTGGCACGCGGGCTCTAGAGCGCAGGCTTGGTAGTTGTGGCGCACGGCCTTAGTTACTCCGTGGCATGTGGGATCTTCCCGGACCAGAGCTCGAACCTGCATCCCCTGCATTGGCAGGCGGATTCTTAACCACTGCGCCACCAGGGAAGTCCTGGTTTACATTTTAATGATGTTATTCTGGTTTGCAGAATTGAGTACATTCTGAAGGGGACAAAGTGAAAGCAGTGAGACCAGTTAGGAAGCCACTATGTAATAATTCAAGCAAGAGATAATGGCAGCTTGGACTAGAGTTGTAGCAGTAGAAGTGGAGAGAAGGGTTTTTTTTGCTTTTTAAAAAATTTTTATTTTATTCATTCATTATTTATTTAGGCTGCGCCAAGTCTTAGTTGCCACACTTGGGATCTTCGTTGCAGCACGTGGGCTTCTTAGTTGCAGCATGCATGTGGGATCTAGTTCCCCCACCGGGGTTCAAACCCAGGCCCCCTGCATCAGGAGTGCAGAGTCTTACCCACTGGACCACCAGGGAAGTCCCTGGAGAGAAGGGTTTTGATTTAGGGTATGTAAAAGCCATCAGACTATATGAGAAAATTAAGGGGAATGAGAGTAGGTAGAGAAGAAAATAGGTTCTGGGTTGGAGCCCTTGGGACCCTTTAAAAGTTAATGAGATAAAAAAGACACTAGAGGGATTTCCCTGGTGGCGCAGTGGTTAAGAATCTGCCTGCCAATGCAAGGGACACTAGGGTTTGATCCCTAGTCTGGGAAGATCCCACTTGCCGCGGAGCAACTAAGCCCGTGTGCCACAACTACTGAGCCTGCACTCTGGAGCCCACGAGCCACAACTAGTGAAGCCCGCGTGCCTACAGCCCATGCTCCGTGACAAGAGAAGCCACTGCAATGAGAAGCACGCGCACCTCAACGAAGAGTAACCCCCACTCACCACAACTAGAGAAAGAAAGCCCGCATGCAACGAAGACCCAACGCAACAAAAAAAAAAAAACAAAAAAAAACACTAGCAAAGGAGACCAAACAAGAGCGGCCAGTTAGATAGGAAGAAAACCTAGGATGTGTTGTGTCCTAGAAGCCAAGAAAGTGTTTCAAGGCAGAGTAGATGATCACTGTATTATGTGCTTCTGATAGGCCATGTCAGATAAGGGTAGGGAATTGACCTTTGGATTCAGCCATCACTAGTGACCAGGCCATCACTAGTGACCTCTGTGAATAGTTTCCGTGGAGTGGTAAGAGCAGAAGCATGCTTGGAGTGGGTTCAGAGAGAATGGGTTGGGACAGGGAAGGGGACATGGGGAAACTTGCTGGGGGTGGGGAGGGTGGCGGTGGTTATGTAAATTTTACAGCAAAAGAAAACACTGCAAAGTAATATTTAACTATTGTTAATAATATGTATGCAGAAGTATTTAGGAGAAAGAGCACTGATGTCTGCAACTTTGAGATACATTAAAAAATAAATGGATTAATGGAAGGTTGTATAGATAGATATGTGATAAAACACATATTGTTAATGGCATAATTTAGGTGGTGGGTAAATATGTGTTCGTTGGAAAATTCTTTTAACTTTGCTCTATGTTTGAAAGCTTTCATAATAAAATGTTGGGGATGGGGGAGAGAACAGGAGGAAAGAAATTGGAGACAGAATGTGAACAGCTTTTCCGAGGAGTTTTTATGTAAAGGCAGTAGAATCAAAAGAAATCTGCTTTCATCCCGATCTCAGAATTGGGAGAAATAACAGCATTTTTATTTACTGATAGGAAAGATCCAGTAGAGACAAAAAATTGATGATGCAGAAAAAAGAAAGGAAAAGTACTTCAGTGAAATGTCCTTGAGCAGGCAAAAAGGTGGGATCTAGCACAGGAGTAGAATTTTCTTTTGTTAGGAGCATGGACAAAAGTAATAGAAGGCAGAGGGTAAAGGATATAGGTACAAGCGGTTGTATACACGTGGTGGGAGCTTTTACAGATCTCTTCTGTTTGCTTCTGTTTTTTCCGTGAAGTAGAAAGTAAGCTCATCTGCTGGGAAGGATGGTGGAGGAGCTGTTGAAGCTCAAGGAGATAGGAAAATGAGATAGTCATCTAGGAGCGAGTGAATGGACTCAGGAAATACACTGCGAGCCCGCTTGAGGTCTTTCATGAGGTCTAATAATTAATATTTAAAGTTTCAGAAGGAGAACAGTGCAAATGAAAGACACCATCAGATTTTTTAAAAAGAAAGAAAGAAGATAACTTCTCATAGCTGGTGGATGTGGATTTTTGGATGGGAAGGGACCACCAAGTCTACCCAGCAATACGTACAAAAATAGATCCATGCTCAGATAGGTTATGGTTAAGTTTCAAAATGACAAGAAGAAAGAAAAGATGCTAAGAGCATCTAGAAAAAAGAAACAAGTCTCTATAAAGAAATGATAATCAGATTGCCAGTGAACTTTGTACAAACAACTTCAAATACCAGAAAGCAGTGTCTTCCAAATTCTGAGGGAAAATGCTGTTCGGCCTAGAATTCTGTTGAATTCTACACCTCATTGAACTGGCGTTCAAGTATAAGCAGAGAATCAAGGCAATTTCAGACATGCCAGGACTGAAAACATTTGCTTCCTAAGCACCCTTTCTTGGGAAAGTATTGATATTAATGGTGCGCTACCATAAAAACCAAGAATGAGGAAGACATGAAATCTAGGAATCGACACATCCAACCAAGGAAAGTATTGGAGGAAAATCCCAGAATGGTAGGTCGATTGAAGAGTGAAATGGGTATTCCAGGCATTGTTTTACACGTACCATCCTTGAAAAGTTGTAATAATTTAAAAATATAATAAAGCCAGAAAAATTGTTTTAAGGCCATTAGAGCTCTAGGGAAAGCAGAAGGCCATCCAATAAAGGGAGTACAATTTTTAAAACCGGCTTAATTGTATCTCCCAGAGCTGCAAACTGTAACTTCAGCAATGAGAATTCACCTGTAGAAAGCAGGGCATTTTGGGGACTTCCCTGGTGGTCCAGTGGGTAAGACTCCGCGCTCCCAGTGCAGGGGTCCCGGGGTCGATCCCTGGTCAGAGAACTAGATCCTACATGCCGCAACTAAAGATCCCGCATGCTGCAACGAAGACCCAGCACAGCCCCCCACCTCCCCCCCGCCCCCAAAAAAGAAAAGCAGGGCATTTTGGTTCTGGTCAGTTCAGATTTGATAGCTTAATCATTATAGATCTATTATGCATAGCCATTCATAGCCTTTGACTTCGCGGGGTGGGGAGTTATAAAGGCCTAATAATACTGTTCTGTAGTGGCAAACAGTAGTCATACCTGAGTTGATCATAATATGGCTGATGATTTTTGCGATTTGGGGAAGCTAGTTATTGTGGGCAAGAGAGCGAACCTCATATGCCTGGTTTCCCCTTGCATTTCCAGGCAGCATGGATGTTGTTCTGTTGGCTGACCCAGAACTGTGGAATGGCACAGAAGTCTCCCAGTTTAAATACTACGTGAAATCAGGGAGTTGTTCTTGTAGTCTGGAATTGAGGGTCTGACAAGCCCATTGTTTGCATTAATACATCCTATTATTTAGTCCTCTTAGTCCCTCTGTTCTCTGCAGGTTGTGACGTTTTGTGGGACGAAAGTGCTGATTTTGTACAGGGAACAGTGTGTAGGTGCTCAGATAAAACTAATAGGCGGAGCAAGGCTGGGCTTGTCTGCTTTTGATGGTACAGGCCGAGAACAGAGCAGCCTCGTTGTCCTCCGGCTGCCCCCATCCCCCACCCCACCCTCCCCCCAGGCCTCCCAGCGAACCTGCCCTCTGAGCCCTGCAGCTACCTGAAGGAGGCCATGAAAGCTGGTTAATTACTAGACAGGCCTCCCTTCCAATGGTAAAAGGAGGGGTAGTTAGTTTAGCCTGTCTGTAACAGCAGCTATGTTTGTCTCCAGTTCCGTTAGAGAGGTGCCTAGAAAAAGTTGTCATATCCTGAATTCCGATGTCTGTTTTCCTGATGAAAATGTCCATATTTGGGGTCACGTTTGGAAGTAGAGAAAGTTTAATATGTGAGTAAGCATATGTCAGGGTATACTAGTTCAAATTGAGTATCTTCATAGATTCTAAACATTGCAAATTATAGTTATTTGAATTGGTTGTTTGAAAAAGTAATGTCAGTTTTGTGTAGATTTTTAATTATATAGCAATTAAAACATCACCTCAGCACAACTGAGGGATTATCTCTTTTATAAATTTATTTTTTAATTTTATTTATTTTTGGCTGCATTGGGTCTTCGTTGCTGCGCGCCAGCTTTCTCTAGCTGTAGCGAGCGGTGGCTACTCTTCGTTGCGGTGCACAGGCTTCTCATTGCGGTGGCTTCTCTTGTTGCGGAGCACAGGCTCTAGGCGCACGGGCTTCAGTAGTTGTGGCTCGCGGGGTTTAGAGCACAGGCTCAGTAGTTGTGGTGCATGGGCTTAGTTGTTCTGCGGTATGTGGGATCTTCCCAGACCAGGGCTCGAACCCATGTCCCCCGCATTGGCAGGCAGATTCTTAACCCCTGCGCCACCAGGGAAGCCTTGGGATTATCTCTTTTATACACTTTCTTTTTATTTATGGTGGAGAGTAAACTTTAAGTTTTAAATTATGTGACCTTGAGAAGCCAGTGATATGGCTTGAAATTTGATATCTGTTCCCTGTTCCTGCAAACAGAGGGTGGAGGAGTAAATTTAGAGTCTTTAATGTGTATGGGTTTTTTAATGTTCATTTTAGAGTCTTTTCAAAACAGTCAAAATCCCCCCACCCTAGTCCAAATGTCCATCTCCTCTGGCCTGGCTTACTGCAGTAGCCCCTTAATTAAGTGGTCTTCCTGCTGCCACTTTCATCCCTCTCAGATCTTTGTATCACACAGAAACCAGAATCGTCATATTAAAGAGCAAATTCAGTCCATGGTTTCCCAGAATCCTTATTCTACCCTTCAGGGCCAGAGCCCTGCACAGTCTGGCCCAGTTCCCTTTCTCTCTAGCCTCCAAGGCTCTGCTTTTCACAGAACTCCCTTGGATTTGTCATTTCAGTTCTACACTGTGCTAAACCCCTTCTCACCCAAGAGCCTCTACTTACGCTCTTCTCTCTGCTTGGAATATTTCTCCTTGCTCTCATTTGTGTCCTCCATTCCCACCCTCAAACCTGGCTAAGACCTACTCATACTCAGGGTTTCTGGTTGAAATGTTACTGCCCAGGTGAGCTTTCCTTGACACACGTCTGCATAGTTCGATTACGTCTCCCCAAGGTGTGCTCTCATACAGAGCACTCTGAACTTTTCATCGTAACTTATTATACCTGAAGTTATAATTACTTTCCCTTCCCTACTGTCAGCTCCTTGTAAGTGAGGATCATTTACTTATTGTGGTATCCCCAGGACCTAGCACAGACGATGACTCAAAATGGACACTCATACTTGTCTACTCCCTGAGTCTTAATATAGTACATCTTTGATTATTTTATTAGGATAGAGTCCTAAGAATGGCTGGGTTTTACTGGGTTAATAGGTATGAAAATTCAGATCTTTGATACGTATGGCCAAATTGCTTTCAGTAAAACCATACACCTTTTTATACTCCCACCAGTACCATCCAGCCACCATCACTGAATATTAACTTGTTTTTATCTTTGCCACTGTGATCATCCAAAAAGAAGAGGAAGGGGGAGGTCTGTGAGATCTCTGAGTGATAGAAACAGAAGACTGGAATAGGCCACTTGATCTAGTTATTCCAGTCATGACCACATGATATCCCGTCCTTGAAGATTTCTGGGCTGTAAGACTTCAGCCTTCCTGGTGGCACTGGAGCACAGTGGAGGAGACAGCAAGGAGGGTGACTCGTCTTACGTGTTAGGCAGTAGTTTTCCTGCAGTGGAGTAGTATCGCCATGGTGATTACCTGTAGGAAGTGACTCCGCTTGACTGAGCCACATCCAGCCATCCACAGTGTCTGTAATTACTGTTTTGTCACTTAAACATGTGACAGCTCCATATCGCAGAAGGGCAGTGTGTAGCCTGGAGGAGGACAGCAAGTAAAGTGTGACTTAACAGCAACTCTCTCTTTTTTTGAACCCCATTTTAAAATATAAAAGGGAAGATGGCCTTGTTTACCACACCCTCTTACATACTCTGAGTTGCTCTGCCTTTAGGTTCTTGCTCTATTCCTGGACTCTTGGAAGTTGCCCCTTTTCTCATTTCTCTAGACATGAATTGAGTTTTCTGTATCAACTAAGCAGCTCACTTGGAAACATGTAGCTGTGAATTCCATATTCAACTCAAAATCAGCAGTTTCCATTATCCCACTTCTTACTTGTTCCCTTATTATTTACATACATAACTCCCTTAGCTGTAAACACTTTTGAGGGTAGGGACTGTGACTTTCTGCCCCCGCCCCCCCCCCCCTTTAAATCCCGTTGCAGCTTCCTAGCACAAAGCTTTCAGTGTAGTAGACACTCGAACATTAACTGAAGTGCAATTCGAAGAGGACAGCAACGGTAACTCATCAGGACAGCCTAGTAATGACCAGATTACGGATCCTAGATTTTCATACTTCCACCACCTTTCTCAATTCCCTGTAACTGTTTTAATAGTAAACAGAACTATTTGGCTGCTTAAGATGGTGGACCTCAAGGGTGTTTTACAGTTTTCTTCTCCCAAGTTGTTGGTAGAATTTGGATACTTCCTGTGATCTGTTTGCCTCATAACAAATGTCACTTTGTATAATGAAATATCTCCTCAGTGAGTTCCAAAGGATGGATAGAACTGATTTGAGGGGAATTTCAGTCAGGGTCCTGGTAGGAAACACATGACACATTTAAACTGGCTAATTTGAGGAGATTTTATTAATGAGACTATTTACAAGGTGTGGGCAGGGTTTCTCTGGAAACCACAGGGGATGGTACAGTGCCCAGAGCTAGTAACCGAGTTCCCATCTTGAGGCCTGCAGAAGACAGTGGGGCAAAGGAAAGGGGAGGTGTTACCAGAACCTGGAGGAGGAAAGGACTGAGTCAAGAAGGCTGAGACTTTGAGTTGCAGGTCTAAGACTGTCCACAGAAGCCCCAGACAGGAAGCTGCCTTCTGCGGCCTCTCCACTGGGGAGCTGGGAAGCCTGTAGAAGAGCCTGCTGTTGTGGTCCATACAGGTGGAGGGCACAGAAGGGCAGAGGAGAATGTCAACTGAATCTGGAGAGGCACGGGGGTACCATCTACCTTTTACAATTATGCTTTTTACTCACAGTGGCTTTAAAAGAGGGAAATTTGCCAGCAGCTCTATATAGCTGTTTTTCTAAAGTGCTTTTCAGAAAAAAAATTGGTGGCCAAGAGGGAGGCCACCAAGTCACATCTGCCCACCAAGCTTTTTTTTTTTTTTTTTTTTTTTTAAGTGAAACAAGTTAAAATGTTTATCAGAAGGAAAAAGAGTACGTGTGGATAGACATGTGGGCGGGCTCAGAGAGAGAGAGCGCCCTGGTGGTAGTTTGAATCACTTTTATGGGGCATTCCTCCACCAAGCTCTTTGGATTCCACCTCGGAAAAGTATCTTGAATCTGTCTCCTTCCCTGCACCACACTTTCCCGCGGCAGCCCAAGCGCTGGCGGCTGTAGTTGTTCCCGCCTGGTCTTCCCTGCACTTCATTCTCACAGTGCAAACATTGGAATGTTGAAAAATGCACACCTGACTGTCACTCTTCAGTGACTTCTAATTATCATCCGTAGCATACCCGTTTGAACTTCCTAATTTGCACACTAGAACCTTCTGCCTAGACCGCTTATAGGAGATCCTCTGGGTGTCCCCTCAGATGTTACTCTCTGACCACATTCCCCCTCCCTCCCAGACTAGGGTAGGTCCCTCTCTTTTCCGCTCCCTAACCCTGTGCTTAACCTAACATGAATCCACATTTTCAGTTTAGTATTGTACTTAACCTGTTTAATTGCCTGCATTCACCTCCACTCTGGGAATGGGGTGGGGAATTACCACTGCACCCAAGTCCCTCTGTCTGTCATGTGGTTACAGACTCTCCTGCCATGGAGCTAGATTAGCTGCTTCAGAAAATTTTGGAACTAGGTTTTTTTTTAGTTCAGAATGGTAGCATTCTAGGTGTAAAGACCCCCTAGCCTCGAGTATTTCAGAGCCATAGATCTTTTTTTTCTTTTTTTTAATACAGCAGGTTCTTATCAGTCATCTATTTTATACATATTAGTGTATACATGTCAATCCCAATCTCCCAAGTCATCCCCCCACCACCACCCCACCCCCCACACTTTCCCCCCTTGGTGTCCATACGTTTGTTCTCTACGCCTGTGTCTCTATTTCTGCCTTGCAAACCAGTTCATGTGTACCAGTTTTCTAGATTCCACATATATGCATTAATATACGATATTTGTTTTTGTCTTTCTGACTTACTTCACTCTGTATGACAGTCTCTAGGTCCTTCCACGTCTCTACAAATGACCCAGTTTCGTTCCTTTTTAAGAGCCATAGATCTTTATGCGGTTGCCAGTGATTAGCTGAGTGACTGATGCCTTTTTTTCTGTTACATTCTGTGAGGTGGCTTTGGGTCACGGAATGACTAAATCAGTAGACCCTATTTAGTTCACATCTTGAATCAATAAGGCCTAAGTTAAACTTAATAACCTCTGTTGTCATTAATTTTGGGGCGGAGGAGGGCTTTTTTGGGAGCTCCTGTTTTGTTTTATTTGCTGAAGCAACAGGAAGTGAGTTAGATCTTAGAGGGTGGAGCTGATGAATGTGAACAGGTTTGCCTGTCATCAGAAAACAGGTAACTGCTGCTCCCCTGGCTTAGGAGGCTTTGTTTGTTTTTTATTTAGTTTGGTTTTTTTGAGGAGAGGGTTGTAGAATTTAACCTAAAATTGAAAGCCTTCTGTTAATGAACAAGGAGAGTAGCTAAATATATATTGTTAAAGTAAAGAATTAGCCATAGTTTCTAATTATTTTGGTTATTTCCAGTTAGGAGTTCTGATACCATTAGTAAAGGTTTTACTTTTCAACTTAAGGAAACTTAAGCAATCTTGTAGTTAATGGCTGCCAAGTGTGGCCAAGGAAACCATCCGTCCCTCCATTTGCTTGATAGCAAGTTGGGAAGTCGGCCATGTTCCTTCTACTCAAAGTTCTATACAAGCTGAGCAGAACTAAAGATGCAAACAAAGAATATAACCAGGGGGCAGGGGGGATAGGAAGAATATAACCTAGCTCACACTTCCCCCAGGAAGTTTTCCTGTATCCCCTAAGCTGGACTTAGGTCTTTCCCTTCGGTGTTTGGAACGCAGATATTTTCTGTTGAATGGACATTTGCCACAGTACCTGTAATTCCCCCACTACTGGCATCCATCACACTGTGTTGCAACTAGCAGTTTACTAGATAGACTCTAAGCTCCCTGGGGAGGGAAGGGTGGCCGTTGTATCCTAAGCTCACCTAGCTCAGGGCTTTGCACTCTTGTTGCAGAGTGCTTGCCTGGTACAGGCTGTCACATGATTGCTGAGTTTTTCAAATGTACAGTATTTTCTCTCTTGAAACTCCCTCATATTTATCTTTGTCTCTGCCCATCCCCTTCGCCCAGCTGCCCCAGGTCCCTGCAGTTGAAATTCTGACACTCTTGAGAGCATTTCACTCTTCTCTTGAGCAGTCAGCTACGCTAAAGTAGTATGTCTTCCACAAGACACAAAACACAGAAGACAGTTATTTTGAATGGAAACTCTTGGTACCCCTTTGGTATAAAGAGTTTATTTTGGGGGACTGCCTGTGCATTTAGGTTTCACTGCCTCCAGATTCATCTGGGTGGAGTAATAGCTACATAAGTGTGAACAACCTTCCTGTTTTGTTAAAATGTCATGAGAAACCTTTCTTAATGACAGCTGAACCTGGAAAGGTTGATAAGTGTCTGATTCGTTGTTTTGTTGTTGTTGTTTTTAAGATTTTTTTGACGTGGACCATTTTTAAAGTCTATTGAATTTGTTACAATATTGCTTCTGTTTTATGTTTTGATTTTTTGGCCACGAGGCATGTGGGATCTTCGCTCCCCGACCAGGGATTGAGCCCGCACCCCCTGCATTGGAAGGTGAAGTCTTAACCACTGGACCGCCAGGGAAGTCCCTCTAATTCGTTTTTTGAACACTAAAATATTTCTCAGAGAAAGAAAAATATCCTGTTTTGGTTATTCTTCTTACAATTATTCTTATAATAATAATTTGGTTAGTCTTAATTGTTCATCTTGCTACATATATGAACATTATAAAGGAAGTCTTCCATTTAAAAAAATGCGTGAGTGGTCCTGAACTCTTAATATAATCAGTTGTGTGTGTGTGTGTGTGTGTGTGAGTGTGAGAGAGAGAGAGAGAGAGATCATTTTTCTTTCTACATCAACTTGGCTGCCATTCAAAAGAATAAAAAAGGTGAAGGTCTTCATGCTGTCCTTTGTAAAGCTTTTGCTGGAGGAGTTGTAGCTATAAAATTAACACTCTGCAAAAGTAAGTCACTAGTCAGACATGCAGGCTGAACCAGGCATCTTAACATTCCAGGAAGTGCCCCCATGCTGAGAGCTGGGAGTCGGGACACGTGTATAGACCCAGAGCTACAGCTCTTCCCTCCCTAATCCACCCAATGCATATTTTCTAAATTTCATACTGAAATTTCCCTTCCCTGCCTACCCACCCCACCTTTACACCTTTTTTATCTTGGAGAAAGTAGAAGCAGGTAGTGTTGTGGAAAAGATTTGGGGTACCCCGTTTTGAGGTGCTCCCCATAGAAGTTTTTTGGCAGTGATGCTTAAGGTACAGGAAGACTGATTGCCTCATTCTGTTACTTCCTTTATTTTGCCTCTCCTTGGGGGGAACAAATTCATGACAGTCAGTCTTCTTTCCAGGGTCTATTTAAGATGTTATTATTTTCACCAAGGAATCTGATGGTAATGTATAATGTGTGGTGCTCTTTCTATTGTCCCTAGACCCAGCTAGCTCTGTGATCCTGTATGCATTACTTAGAGCAAAGCCCCCATATACCAGTCAGTTCCTCAAAATATGCTAGATGCTATTCTGAGAACCATGGAGAATACCGATGAGAAGTGGCATAGAGCCAGCTTTAGGGTGCTTGCAGTCAAGTTTAGGAGAGGACCAAAGCATTCCAGTACACAGTACAAAGCAGCGGTAGACGAGATGTGAATAGATGAGGAAGAGAGGAAGCATGAGAGACGCAGTACAATGTGTTTAGAGGTCGCTGAGTTGACTAGCCTGACTGAACTGAAGGGTTCGTTTAGAGAAGTAGTGGGTGGGAAGAGCTGAAAGTAGGTGATGGCCAAATTACGAAAAGTGGAATGCCAAACTAAGAATAATTTGGATCCATAGAAGGCTACTTAGGACTTTTTAACAGACAAACAGTAGTGTTTGAACTGATTCAGAGCACTAAATAGATTGAGGTCAAACCAGGACAACCTTAAACTATGCAACCTGGACCTTTTGGGAGGTGGCAGGGCAGGGTGGGGGGTAGGCTTGGCCTCTTGATCCAGCTGTGTTTCCCTTTCAAACTGATCCCCATTGATAGCAGCTGTTTAGAGAAGGTAGAGAGAGCCTCTCAGGCAGCGGGGAAAAAAGGCACTGTTCCTGGGGTGTAACTGGTTTGTATTCAAATGGCAGTATATAAGTGATGAGTGATTTTTACCAATAGAAAATTTGGGAGTTTGGACGTTTTCTTTCCTCTCCCTTCCTCCTTCTTTTTCTTTCTTTTCCTTTTGAAATTGTTTAGAGGGCAAAATCTAGTGTGTGTCACTAGTGGTCAGAAGGTAAACTTGACCAACAAATGCCCTTTGGATCTCTTTAGTTTGGTAAATAGAATCCTTCCTTAAAAGGAAAATGATGTAGGGCTTCCCTGGTGGCGCAGTGGTTGAGAATCTGCCTGCCAACGCAGGGGACACAGGTTCGAGCCCTGGTCTGGGAAGATCCCACATGCCGCGGAGCAACTAGGCCCGTGAGCCACAACTACTGAGCCTGCGCGACTGGAGCCTGTGCTCCGCAACAAGAGAGGCCGCGATAGTGAGAGGCCCGCGCACCGCGATGAAGAGTGGCCCCCAATTGCCGCAACTAGAGAAAGCCCTCACACAGAAACGAAGACCCAACACAGCCAAAAAATATATACACATAAATAAATAAATAAAAGATTACTATTTAAAAAAAAAAAAAAAGGAAAATGATGTAAAAAATTGATTTAGGGCTCCTTGATCCCCAAAGAAATGAATCTTCTGGAAATACCCATTTAAAAGGGAACTAAAAACACATTTCATGGCACAGATATTATACTTTTGTTGAAAGAGTTCATCACCATAAGGTAAAAATACCCCCTTGATTTGATATCATTACATAAATTTGGAGTAACTCATCTACAGTGTGGGTGTTTTTCATGCTTTGGCACACAGTAGAGCAAGCAGCATAGCCAAGATGTTTTTCATGTTGAGCAAAAACTTTAACAGATGGAGGTGGTGATTGTAGAGCACTTATTTAAAGTGTTAGGAATGAATCAGTGTAGTTTGAGGCCGAGGCAGTAATCCATACTAAGGGAGTCTGAGAAGTTGAAGAGCATTCTAATAAAATATGTAACAGGCAACTGAAGAGAACTGATTTTAAATGGCTCTCCCAGTACTGTTACCCTAGCCAGGGCCCTATAGAATTTTTCTTAGGGGTTAAAGTCTTTAAAAAGCCACTCTGTGTGCGTGTGTGTGTGTGTTTTCCTTCCCTATTCTAAGAACTTGAAATTATGTGGTTGTGTGTGTGTGTGTGTGTGTGTGTGTGTGTGTGTGTTTTCCTTCCCTGTTCTAAGAACTTGAAATTATGTGGTAGGGTCACCATAATTCTTTAAATTTGTCTTAAAGTCCTGGCAGTATTTCAGTGTTGCTTGTGTGGGATTGATTGATCTTTAAAGAGCTGGGGAAACTCACTGGCTTATGTAGAATTTCTGTAAAGCAGGGACCAGCTGTAAGTGGTATTTTTGTTTTTTATGTGGTGGAAGAGCTTAAATATGTAATTGTTCCTATCTTTTATGCACAAATGCTCTTTCTTATAAATTGCTTCACAAACGCTATAAAACTTTGAATAATTTTTCCCTGAAGAAATGTTGAACCCTGTGCAAGCTGTTAGAATTAGAATGTATGTTGAAAGCTTTGATGGGACTACTGTTTGGGAACTGCACAGCTTTTTTTTTTTTTTTTAAATCATGATTCCTTCTTCTTCTTTTTGTTTTGTTTTGTTTATTTACAGATGACTGCATATGTTCAGGCAAGAAAATACCCCCCATATTTCAAAATACAGCAGTCTATAAACAAAATTCTTATCTACCATTTTCCTAAAAGACACTTTTTTTTTTTCTGTAATTTGTATAGAAAATTAAGTGCAGTTCTTGTCTCCCAGGATTTGTATGGAAGGGACAGGGAAGGGCGTTACCTACTGTAATCCTTGAACTCAGCATTTGAAATTTTTTTTGAGGTAAGCACAGAAGTTTTGTACTCTGTGTTTCCACAATAAAACGAGAATCCCAGTTCTTTGTTAATACGTGTGCTCTTGGTACCCATGGGCAGCATTACATCAAAGATACCTAACTTGGTAAAACTCAGCCCCCAGGATTGCCATGTTTTGTTAGATCTAATACTGCTAAATATGTAAGGCAGAGTAATTATTGTGAAGTAAATGTGTCCACTACAGCAGCTGGACGGTAGCTCTGTACTGAGCTATGCTGCTCATTTTCTCATTTAACCCCCTCAGTAACCCTGAGAGGTAGGTATTATCACCACTTTATAGATGGGAAACCAAAACTTAGAAAATGGCCGTTTGCCCAAGGTCACATAGTTCATTGTTGGTGAAATTGGAATTTGAACCCATGTGTTTATTCGCCTCTTGAATCCTACCAGATCAGGTGCATCCGAAGGGGTCTGAGCCCTAAATCTTTGAGCTCTGGCTTTTTTTCTTTCTTCTGCTTTTTTTTTTTAAGTAGATAGATATTTTTATTTTTTTTAGCCACACCCAGTGGCATGTGGCATCTTAGTTCCCCGACCAGGGATTGAACCCGTGCCCCCTGCAGTGGAAGTGCAGAGTCCTAACCACTGGACCACCAGGGAATTCCCTCTTTCTTCTTTTTTAAACTATTTGGAAACCTTTAAATTGGTATTAGTAAAGATGGAAATTTGCATTGCCTTTAGAATGGTCTCATTGGGGGTGGGGTGGTGGCAGCAGTGAATAAAGTTACCAAATTATATAATGTAGAAAAGTAGAACATGTGGAATGCTCTGAGTTGTCCGTAGTGAAGAAAGTTTTACTTCTGGGAATTTTTTTCATAGGTTAGTGATGGCAGACTATCATGGTGGGGGTTTCTGAAGCCTCGTTGTGTTATTTTCTGCTCCACTATGTATTTTCGGTGTGAAAAGTTTGTACCGGAGGCATATGAGGCCCTGGTGTGTGTTTCTTACATGTAAATTGGACCATAATATTACTGTGTTCTCTTGACTGAAATACTTCTTTCAGTTGAAGTATGATACACGTGTAGAAAAGTTACATATCGTAAGTGCACAGTTCAGTGAATTTTCACAAACTGAATACACCCAGCTTGCAGGTCAAGAAGTTTAACATTAGCGACAGCTCAAAAGCACCCATTGTGTACCTTCCATCGACTGGAATAGTTTTAATTCTCCCATGTAAACTTCACATCATTCTTTATCTTTTAGGTTTCTTCCTGATTGTGGCTCTAACATTACTTTCAGTCTTTCTGCAACCAGAAAAAGAACAAATAAAAACTTCACTGATAGTTGTCTCTTCCTCCTTTCATAATCTCATCTCTTGATCAGTCTGCTTCCGTTAAACCAAAGTGTTTTGATGGCTACAAAGTCATAACTCGAGGGAATATGGGGGTTGGCATAGAACATGCAGCTGTGGGGTAACAGCTAAAAACATTCCTTGGAATTTTCAAAACTGAATGAAAATTTGGTGGTCGAACTCAACCATCTATTTGTTAAGAGGTAATGAATGAGCGAATGGTAAGTTGCCTGTGTTTCGGGGAAGTGGTGATAGGAGCAGTTTCCTCCTTCTCAGAACTCTGATGGGGCTTTAACAGCTTACTTGTGAAGGATGTGAACTTTCATCTAAAGCCATAGCAAATTCAGTACAGTCTCTGTAGGTGCAAACTCATCCACATCTGGTTCTGGTGCCCTTCCCTGCTCTACTTTAGATTCACTTATGTCAATTTGTGCCCTTTGCTGTTTTAAGCATTTGAATAAAACTTAATTTTTAACTCTTAAATTATGCCATCCTGGGCTTTCAGGGCTTGCATGTGAAAGCTGATGTACCAGCTGGGTAGAAGAACCTGATCCCAGGTGGCCCAGGCTTAGCAAGCACTCTTTCTCCTGTGCTTTGTCTCCCACAGAACCAATCTTTTCTTAAATTATCGAGTAAAGAGATTTAGAGGCATGCACAGCCACACCTTGGCTTTCTGGCAAAGAGATATTCTAGATACTAGAATATTCCAGAGAACCAAACTTTTAGCCTCCCATGTATTCTGACATTACATTAAAAATAATCTAAGCATTGGGGAGTTCCCTGGTGGCCTAGTGGTTAGGATTCTGGGCTTTCACTGCCGTGGCTGGGGTTCAATCCCTGGTTGGGGAACTGAGATCCCACAAGCCACCCGGCCAGTATTGATCATCATCATCATCATCGTCTAAACGTATTAGTTCCATATTTCCCTACCTTCTTGGGGAGAAAAGCATACAAACACCAAGTATTAATATTGTTCTGCAGAAAACCATAGTTCTAAAATGGTGCCAAATCTGGGAGTTGCCCTGGAGTTTCTTTTATTGTCGAGGGGGGCATTTTTTTAGGGGGAGGTTTGCCTCTGTCCTAACGAAGGTGACAAGAAGAACGTGCAGGGCTTCCCTGGTGGCGCAGTGGTTAAGAATCCACCTGCCAGTGCTGGGGACACGGGTTCGAGCCCTGGTCCGGGAAGATCCCACATGCCACAGAGCAACTAAGTCTGTGCGCCACAACTACTGAACCTGCACTCTAGAGCCTGCGAGCCACAACTACTGAAGCCTGCGCACCTAGAGCCCGTGCTCCGCAACGAGAAGCCACCGCAGTGAGAAGCCTGCGCACCGCAACGAAGAGTTAGCCCCCGCTTACCACAACTAGAGAAAGCCTGCTCACAGCAACGAAGACCCAATGCAGCCAAAAATAAATAAGATAAATTTTTTAAAAAAGAAGAAGAACATGCGGTTGGTTCTAAGAACTCCTGGCATGTAGAACCTTTTCTGCAAGGTTATTGGTCACAAATTAAAACTGGCCTTTTCCAAGTGATTACCTTATTCTGTTTTCATGTCCAAATGGGCCATAATGCTTTATAAGATAATTACTAGACCACATTTTTCTTCCAGCCCTTCTTTTTGGTAGACAACAAAATCCTGGCCTAAAGCTCCTTTGCTCTTGTGCTGTTGAATCTTCTGTGATGCTGGTGGGTTCACCTTGGTGCTTAGGGACGGACGTTGATGTCATTGTGGCAGGGAGTGCCTTAAGAGCCCTGTCCCTCTCAGACCTTCGTCCTTGGTGTGCGGGTGTGCTTTATAATTGTCTAGCAACAGAGTAACTTTTCTGGCCACAGTACAGTTTTTGAAATGCAGATTTTAAAATTATAAGTGTATTTTACATATATTAGTTTATATCATTGCAGTATTTAATAAATTAAAAAAAATTTTTAAGGGAAAATGGATGAAAAGAAAAAAGTTTTCATCACTGAGGCTGATGGGATTTAGCAGTAGCTTGTTACCTTATCTTGTGCACGTGTAAACTCAGTGACTGGCACTGAGGGCCCGAGGTTAGCCAGCATCACAAGTAGGCACCAGCTTTGTAAAACTCCTCAGGGCATAGCCGCTTTTCAGAAGTGAATTCACTGGGAGGCATCGTTAGTGCAGCTTAGCTATTTGTTGGTATCTATCAGTCTTATCTACCCTTTCCAAAGTTGTATCTCACTTTGAAATGTCAATACATACACATCAAGCAGACCACGTTCTAATTTGGCAGTGAGTACAGCATTTTTCAGCATCATGAGTAAATAATTTGGTAAAGAATTTTACCAACTTCCTTTTAGAATTTTGCTCTGGAGTATAGATTTACCACCACTGTACTAGTCCATCAACATTTTCCTGTGTTCGCCATTTTGGAGTTGGGCTCTCATTTCTATTTTCTCTTTTAAGTTACTTTTTTAAATGTCCTATGCCCTTTGCCTTTTGTTAGAAATCTGGAATTCAAAGAGTGGCTCTTATACTATGCCTAGATCTATTCTGCCCACCCCCCCCACTTTTTTTTTGGCCGCACCATGTGGCATGCGGGATCTTAGCTCCCTGACCGGGGATCGAACCCATGCCCCCCCTGCAGTGGAAGTGTGGAGTCCTAACCACTGGACCGCCAGGGAAGTCCTTATTTTGCTCCCTTTAATACTCTGCAGATGATAGTATCTTGGCCTAGCCTATCCATACAAGTCAGTATTGGAGAGCACACTTGTTTGAGTTCTGAAAATCTTCATGGGATTCATTAGCCTGTAACCTTGGGTAGGCTGTTTTCACTTTGCAGAATGCAGTGGCTCAGTTGTGTGGTCTCTGGGGCTCCCCCTGAATGGGGCCCATTGGTGTGCTTCCAGCATTCTCTAACTCGGACACATCGTGGCCCTTGAGGGTAAGAGAAGTAAGTGGGACTTACTGTGCTTTTTCATTAAAATACGGTTTTCCCACACAAGGGCACACGGCTGTGCATGCAGGTAGCAGCGGGACGGTGGCTGACCCATACTTGGGATAACCTAGAGACAGTATGAGGAAATCCCAAGATTGGATCTCTGTGATTCTGGAAATTGGCTTGAAGATCCCTGGAGAGGTCTTCAGGCTCTCTCTGTTGCTGCCCAGTTGTTGTGCGGTTATACCTACTCTCTCCCTTTATTCTCCAGTGTCAGTGTTTGCTGTTTTCCAGAAATCTCCTCACAGACACTCATCTTTTTATTTTTCCCTCCCTCTGCTTTTCTACTGAGGTTTTAATGCTAGGTGTTTGGGAACCTGAATTCTCATTTCCAGACACAATTCCTTTTTCTTTTTAAGTATCAGAGTTGACATAATGCTGGTTGTTTTGAAAATTACAAGAAGTTTTGCATCCATGTAACTGATAATACTCCAAATAACACCTTTTACAAACAAACCTAAAAGGCAACATAATCGTCTTCATGGCTACCCACTTAAGAGTGAAAAGGAAATGATTGCTTTCTTTTCCTTGTTTTAATTCTTTTCAGGTTTTGAATGAAGAATGTGATCAGAACTGGTACAAGGCAGAGCTCAATGGGAAAGACGGCTTCATCCCCAAGAATTACATAGAAATGAAACCACATCCGTAAGTTGGGCTCTGCTGACCCTCCAGGGTCAGACCCGTCTGCTTGTTCAAACAATGTTTTTAAAATTGAGATCATTGGGATGGATGTCATACTTTCTATTCTGTCTTCTCAGGGAATTAACAAAGCACGTTGATTTTTCCATGTTAGTAAGAGTATATAATGAGAGCATAATAGTCAATAGTAGTGTATGTTTTAGATAACTGTCAGTGATCTTCAAATGATAAAACAACAGTTACGCAGGCCCATAATTCTTTTTCTGTGAAACCCTTTGTGCCAGATGTGTTTCATAATTCTGCATTTTTTGAGTTTTAGAAAGGGTATTTATCACGTGGTTTTGTATTGACATGTTTGATATTCCTTTGGGACCATATCTTAATAATCTTGGTATCACCAGAGCACAATACTTGGCATATAATTGGTTCTTGGTAAATGTACACTATAATCACTGCCCTACCCCTCCATCTTAGTGTTCCCACTTCAGAGAAAACAAAGTGCTCTCCTACTCCAGGCTGCTGAGAGCGGTGAGAAAAAAAATTTTTAATTCCAGAACCGTTTATTGTTGATATATGACATGGTGGGGTCCTGGGAGCCCTTACAGACCACTTTCCTCCCACCCTTACCCACCACCTCTTTTATTGTCTCTGCTCCTCCCTCAAAAGCAGTCATTTTCTTGTGAGTATGTCAGGGAGAACTGAAGCATTTAATGCTCAGACTAGAATGCCACTGAAACACGAAGAAATGGTAGATCCTCTGTATCTACTTGTTGTAACACAAAATGGTAAATAAGACTTTTAGATGACTGCCCCACCTCGAGTAGCAGCCCATTTGTCCCTCTCCCCCATTGTCACTGTTCTGATGTGTCCCTGTCATTTCTCTTCCCCCAAGTACTGGAGCAAAGATCTTAACCACATCTTATCTTACACAGCTTTTACGTCATCTTACGTAGAACTGAATGCCGTAGAGCTCAAAAGGGCCTTGACAACGGTCTAGTTCATTCCTCTTTGTGCTGCAAATTAGGAAAGCTTCCAGTATTTTTATTTCAAAACCACTAATTTATGAATTAATAAATTAAACTAATATAGTTCTCATTTTTTAAAATATTTTAATTTTATTGGCATACAGTTGATTTACAATATTGTGTTAGATTCTCTTCTCATATAGGTTATCACAGAATATTGAGTAGAGTTCCCTTGTTGGTTATCTTATATATGGCAGTGTGTGTATGTTTATCCCAAGCTCCTGATTTATGAATAGAGTTCTCATTATAAAAGATTCACAGTGTAGAAAACTATAGAGCAATGTGAGTTTCTCCCCATACATGTACCCCTTTTAGAGGTAACCACCACTAGCAACTAAACCTGAGCCAAATGCTACCTTATGAACTGAATCTGTTCTAAAATGATTTGCCTCTATAAAACAAAACAGGTGATTCAGGAGCTTCACCGTAAAACTGTCTGTTGGGTTCATGTTTTGGTCGCTAAACTCTTGCACAGTTCTCACTATGTGCAGAGACCGTGCTAGGTGCTGGGAAGTTAGGTTCTGTAGTTAAATTATGGTATAATAAAATGTCCATGTAGTTAATGGGAAGTTCTTTGAGAGAGCACATCCAGGAAGCCTGGAGAGAGATTGGGTTACCCTGCAGTTTGGTAATAGGAAGATACCTATGCAGAAGTTTCTATAATGAAGAATCTGTGAGGTCCTCAAGGAAACTTCTTATACTTCAAGAAGAACCAGGCACCTTATAATGGCTCACTAAATGTTTCATTGAATGATTTAAAAGGAGAAAACCAGTCTAACTGCAAAGTATATTTTTCTAGTTTTTGTTTGGAACTTGTACTGTCGTGTATCTTTGTAACTATGTGAGTTTGATCTCTCCCCCCGTCCCCTAAAAAAGATATTAGATTCCTTGAAGAATTTATGTCTTCTGCTTTCATACTCCCTTGTAACTTGTGCCTTGCCTCTGCACATAGTAGCTCAGTAAGTAGTTTTGAATTGATACTCAGATGCAAATTCTTGTACAAAGGCTGGGACCAATTTGTTCATGATAATAAAAGCCAGAAGTATTAAATCTTCAGAGGCGTACGTGGAAGAGATTTGTGGCCCCTGGTCAGTGGATTGATAATGTCCCTCATTTGAGGTCCCTGTGATGTTAGATTGGCTGTTATTAACATACAGCCATGCCCAGGTTACTAAAATGCAGGCACAAGCAGTGATATCCAAGAAACTACGAAAGATGAGCATGAGATTATTACAGATTCCCGGGAAGTGTACTAAGCACAGTTTTGCATTCTTGTGGCCACTTAGTGTCCATATTTGCTTTGGGGGCTGTGTGGGCTTTTCGTGGACAGCATCACGAAGTACACCCCGTGGGGAGAAGCAGTTGGATAGTGGTTACTGGGAGTCACATAGTGCATCCTACCTCGGTCCACACAAGCCAAAAATTTGTGCACATCTATTCCTACAATCCGTCCTCAAAATAGATCAAGGATTGGCTAAACCTTTTCTGTAAAGGGCCTGATAATAAATATTTTAAGCCTTGTGGGCCATGTGCAGTCTCTGTCATGTCACATATACTTCTTCGGTTGAATTTTTTAAAACAATCCTTAAAAATTTTTTTAAATAGTCTTAGATTGTGGGTCACAGCAAAACTGGAAAGATTTAGGCTGAGGGCCATAGTTCGCTGACTTCAGCATTAGATCCAGTGATAACAAAATCAACTTAAGTTCCTTTTCATTTTTCCCTTTTTTTGGTGGGGGGGCTGCGTTGGGTCTTCGTTGCTGCGCGTGGGCTTCTCATTGCGGTGGCTTCTCTTGTTGAGGAGCACGGGCTCTAGGCAAGTGGGCTTCAGTAGCATGTGGGCTCAGTAGATGTGGTGCATGGGCTCGGTAGTTGCGGTGCATGGGCTCAGTAGTTGGGCGCTCGGGCTCAGTAGTTGTGGTGCACGGGCTTAGTTGCTCCGCAGCATGTGGGATCTTCCCAGACAAGGGATCGAACCTGTGGCCCTTGCATTGGCAGGCGGATTCTTAACCTCTGCGCCACCAGGGAAGTCCCCTTTTCATTTTCATATTTCCAGGCTGAAGGGGAATTCAGCAGAACATCAGACTGTAATTTTTATATTAAATAAAATGCCTGTAGCTCTAAATCCTTGTTTTTCTTCAGATTGTTTCAGGTGACGTCGGCATTTCAAATCTGACTGTTGGGAACATAGGAAAGGCCACCTTCCTTGGATAGTTGTAGTTACTGACCTGATTGATGGATTAGCTTTTTAGGAAGAGTCACTCTCATGCCTGCTCCTCTCTCCCCACTGTAAAGAACTTTGGAATAATAATTGATCAGGAAGCATCCAGGCCCCATGGTGGTGTTCTTCACAGACTCTAGCTGGAAGGCAGGCAGTATTCATCCATCCAAGCTCTGAAAAAGGAAACCATATTGCCAGAAAAGACCATCACCCTGTACCTGTGCAGTGGTGGGCCTCACAGGCCTGTTTCACGTTAACAGGGCTGCTCTGTGACTAGATGTCCATAAGTACAGGGTCAGTGTTGGTTTCATAGCTATGGGAGGAGTACCAGGCCCCTCCTTCCATCTCCCCAGCCTCCCTTACTTCCCTTTTTTAGTTTTTGTTAGGCAGCAAGAGGGAAGTTTAAAATGGAGTATGACCTAACATAGCATTTGAGCTGACAAATTAAACACAGACTACGAAATGGTTGTTGGCATTAGTGTTGCAGCATGAGTTGTATATACTGAGGGTGGATCCAAATATGTGCTTTTCACATTAAATGCATATGGATGGTTGCCTATGGGATGTAATAAAGACTTGAATTGGAAATAAGCTGCCTCCTCCCATTAGCTTTCTCCCTTGCTATTTGTATTGTAGTATAAACCCATCTTTTAAAAAATTTTAAGAAGTTTGACCATAGCCATGTAGTTACATGTAAATATCACCATTAAAAGAAGTTAATCAAAGTTATAAACAGTATAAAATGCTAAGGAAGTGTAGGATGGTGGTATTAAATGTTTTAACTGAGAGTGATAGCTGTTTCTCATAGTGTCATATCCCTTATGTTGTGGGACATCCTCTCTCTCGAGAGGGAGGAAGGGGGGGAGGGAGTGTGTGTAGTGAAAATGGGAGCAGGTACAAAAGAAGTCTTTATTTAATAAAATGGTCTCCAACTAATTTCCATTTTTCAGTCTGGGTGCTTATAACAGGGATGTTTTTTACGAAGTAAATCTTTGTAAAAATTCCAGTTAGAGGACTTTGCTTCACCACAGGTTTTTGTTTTTTTGGTTTTTTTCTAGTTGAAAATAAAAATGAGTTAATTTTAAGCTGAGAGCAAGAAAATACTGCCACCATATCTATATATTTGTGCACCGTAAGGGAAGGTCCACAAACATACACATCTAACTGCCAACAGTTGCTGCCTCTGGGGAGTTTGAGGGAAGAGTCTTGCTTTTTATTTTTACTTCACGTACAACTAAGCTATTTTAATTTATGTTCATTACTTATACCTTAAAAAAGGAAAATGCCTGCCTGGTAGGAAGATATGGGGGTGTCTAGGAGGAAAGGATGTGACTGTTGAGGAACTTCTCGCCACCTCTCGGCCAAATGGCTACTGAGTGCACGGGCACTGTAATGTAAACCAGAGAGCACAGATGAAAACAGCAAGTGCGCACGTGATCTCAACACTATGAGCTGTCCTTTCCTAGCGGGAGAGAGTTCTGTTGTGTTACTACATGATTTCTCCTGTGTGGCCTTACTTCCAGGCCCTGGAAGACTTGCCCTCGAGTTCTTTTTAGGCGCAGGAATATAGGCTGTACCAGCTCCTCAGCGGCTTGGCATTACGTTAGTTCAAATGAGAAAGATACAAGGCTGCAGACTTTAGGAATGTTTAAAGGTTACTAATGGCAACTTCTGAATGTATCCTTCCTAGCAGCTCCCTTCCTTCTGTTTGAATTTTAGTATAGTGTATTATTTCAGAGACATCTTGCAGTTGCTTATAAGTAAGATAGATGTATGTTAGATATATAACTTTAACGGACTCTTTGTATCTTTGTTATCCTAGTTTGCATATTTAATGCATGTTAGTTACCATGTATGGAGTCTGATGAAGCAAGTAGGTCTTTATTAGTTACAAGTGGCATCGTTGCTTTTTTTAAATAATAACACAGTAAAGACAGGTTTGCAGAGAGAACCTTGTTTTCACAGTCATCTATCCTAATTAGTTGTGCCTTTTCTGTGAGAAGTGAGGTGCCTGTGACTTGAAGCTGTTTCAGAGATTTCTCCTCCTCTTCCTCCTGGTCAGCCCCAGCCCCAGCTGCTCCTACCCTTTTCCATGAATTCACCCACTTTTTCTTGTGACCAAGGTCAATTAGCATTGGGAGCAGAAGAATCTGTAGGTTACTCCAAATGAAAAAGGGAATTTTGCAACTAGCTGCCTCTGCAGAGTAAAGCATGGCATTTCTAATGGTTCCTGAAAACCAGACTCTGAGCAGTGACAGCAGAGAGTGGCCTTGAGAGGAGTGCCAACCACAGCTACTAGCAGAGGCTGCTCCCTCACAGCCTGAACCTCTTCCCTTTGTGCTGTTACAAGAAGTGGCCCTGTCTCCAGCTTCTGGACCTTGCAGCTTTCCTACCCCCGTTTCTCTTCTTCCCACTGTAGCAAGGCTGCTGCCTTATCAGGTGGCTGCAGGAAGGGCCTGGGTCACCTTAAATGGTTCATCATGTGCTCAAATCGATAGGCCGGGGCTCTCCCTGCTGCCTTGCTGATGAGTCAGTTGGGGGCCCAGTGAGCTTTGGCCCAGGAGGCCCATTTTTAAGTGTCTTCCTCTATAGAAAGTGGCCCATGATTGTGTCTTTTGAGTCACTGGGGAATGAAGGAGACAGCTGAAGGGAGATGGTCCCCCTCTCAAGGCGTGATGGGGCATGTGGAGACAGGAGGGTAGAGAGGGAGGCCCTTCCTCCAGCGAGGAGTGTTCTGTTACTCACATTTCGGAGGCTGGATATCCCGTTTCTTTGTGGGGAAGCAGATGTTGACTGGCTTGCCTTCCTTCCTTAGGTGGTTTTTTGGCAAAATCCCCAGAGCCAAGGCAGAAGAAATGCTTAGCAAACAGCGGCACGATGGGGCCTTTCTTATCCGAGAGAGCGAGAGTGCTCCTGGGGATTTCTCCCTCTCTGTCAAGTAAGTATTTACTACTTTGATTGCCTGGAATCCTGTCTCCAGCTGATGGAAATTGTGAAGCCAGAGGCCAGGTGTCTGGGTACACATACCAAAGGTGGCAAACTGGGAGAGGTTTAGCCTAAACAGTATTTTATAAATCAGAAAAATTTACATTAAAATCCTAATTTCTGGCTCCTCTTAAAAATGACCTCTAGCAGCACTGGATTTAGATTCCCGTGTGAAAACCGTCTTTAGTTGCTGAGCAGCAGCTGAGCTTCAGAGAGCAAATACTTGCCAGTTTTCCCCAGTCCCCACCACTCTGCAGTGCTCTCCACACACACGGCTCTTCCCTCATCCGGGCACCCCTGCCCTCTGTGGGATTCCTACAGCTCTGTGACAGCAACTGATCACCAGGTCAGCTGCCTTGTGCACCTTGACTAGGTGTCTCGCTGAAATCTACCAGTGTCATACTAGGCCTCACACTGACCTAAAAGGTGACCACAGGGGTTTGGGGGTTTTTGCTTTCCCCAGTGGTAAATTTAAATGTGGAATGGAGCTGGTATGCAGGGAATGGGGAAGGCAGGGAGTTATACCACCTTGGGAATCATGGAGAATATAAATTGGAACTTTGAGGATCCTAAGCTAATCACTTCCCATCCGTGACGTAAGGATTTTGAATCAAATTGTCATTTTTCCATATGTGTTTTGACTCTCTCCATTTCTAGTTAATATATTATCACAGAAAACCCTCCCCTAGGAATCTTACAAATCACTTCATCGTTTATGTAACAAAGAGGTGACTAGGTTAAAAATTCAGATCACTTTAGTATACATTTAAAATGAAGGCTGTAAAACAATTTATTTGCCATTTACAAATGATACAAAGATTTTTCAGTTTCAAAAATCAGCTCAGTATCTTGTTGCATTTTAGGACCAAATGTGCAGTTAAAGTGTGGGTTTCTTTAATATAGATTTAAATTTAAAATTTTTGTGTTTCTTTTCTCAAGATGTGGGAGGTGGTTTCAGGTGACATTTGCAGTATCTTTCAGATATGTTTCCAGTATAGTTAGGTTTTAGTCCCAACATGAAAAAAATCAAACTGGATCTAATAGTTTTCCTCTTTTAACAATGGCTTTTTTTTTGAAACTTTCTTTTTTAGAGCAGGTTTAGGTTCACAGCAAAATTGAGTGGAAGGTACAGAGAGTTCCCGTGCACCCCTTACTCCCATATGCTTAGAAACAGTGGCTTTTTGATGTGCTTGATTAAACACCTGCAGATGAGGACCTGGTGGGCTGAGAGCACCTTGAGGTGGAAGAGTCCTTACGCTTCTCATTAACTTGTGTTTCCACCTCTGTTTTCCTTAACGTTTTGTACTGCCCTGAGTATAAATCGAACAGTGGAGGACAAGGAGTACAAGCAGTTAATCCTTGAATGATGGCCAAAAACCCCATGGCAGTTCGAGTTCGGTCATCTGATGACCGTGCGCTGGCTGCCCGCCCGCCCGTGCTCATGCGCTGGCTGTCGGGAACCTCCCAGACCATTCCGTTTTATCAAATAAAACCTTTAAAGAGTTCATGTATTTATTGCTTTAGAAGTAAAATTTGAAACAGATGTCATAACCACCTCTAACAACACAAGCACCTGCACCAAGGAGGTTCACGAGTGTGCAGTCTTGAGTTTCAAGGTGTTGAGTCTAATGGAAAAACTGCGGGAGCTAACAGCTCACCGTTAGGGACCCTGTGCCCCTTTCAGAAGCCACCTGCGTTGCACTGTGGGAGTGGGCTCCCATGGGCCCAGAAGTGCCATTTCAGTATGTCCTGCTTCCTCATAAAGCTTTCTTCCTCATCCACCGGTTTTCCCATGAAATAGTGCTGTTTCTAAGCACTTCGCACTTGTACTCAGTGGCTTCCTTTAAGCTCAGTGCTGCCACCTGCTGGGTTGGTTTTAAGAAGTATTTACGCTTTAATACCAACGACGGGAGGAGAGACTCTTAGTCGTTCATTTAACAGATCTTCATAGAGCGTCTTCTGAGGGCTGGGCGCTGGTGTGGACCTCGAGGACCCGGCAGAGAGCGGGACAGGCAGGGCCTTGTTTGAGCTGATGTTCTAGGCAGACAGCACGACGGTGGTGGGCCCTTCCCACTCAGCCAGGCTCATGCTGTGTTTCTGGGCCATTGTAAAGAGAGCATTTGCCTTTTTTACCAGGTGGTAGAGAAGCCTTTTATGGGGGGTAGCCTCTTATTTATTGTCCCAGCATGTTCTTTGCTTTTGAGATCCTTTCCCCATAAGTAGAACTAAAATCCCTGAGTAGAAAACATGACTTTAAACTCTTCCCAGTTACAGGAAAATTGTTGGAAGTTGTCCAATCCCTCCTTTCCTCACCTTATTTCCTATCTTATCTTTTGTAGTCTTCAAATGTCACACAAGGTTTCAGTTCTGTTTTTCATTTGGCACAGTGCAGGGCACATAGAGGCGTGTTCTTTAGGTTAGGATATTAGTTTTTATTTACAGATGTCTTCAGAATTAGACAGACTGACAGGGTTTCCCTGTCTGGCGAGGATTCTTCCTGTTGTCACTGGTAATTGTCATCCTAATGGAGGGTCTCAGGGTGCTCTCCAGCCAGGAAGTCAAGTTGTGCTACAGTCCTGGGCACCCAGCCTGTGAGGGGCATGGCCAGCACACAAGTTCTCCAGGACACCTCCTTGGTGGGCAGGTGGCCCCTGGGTAGCCGGGACAGAGCCCTCTGGCCTGTTCTCACGTGTATCCTCTACCCCTCCCCAGGTTTGGAAATGATGTACAGCACTTCAAGGTGCTCCGAGATGGGGCTGGAAAGTATTTCCTCTGGGTGGTCAAGTTCAATTCTTTGAATGAGCTGGTAGATTATCACAGATCTACATCCGTCTCCAGAAACCAGCAGATATTTCTCCGGGACATAGAGCAGGTGCCACAGGTAAGCCTCGTAAGAGACATTGGGATCATTCTTAGCAATTAAGAATAGCTCCTTAGGCAAGCAGGTGTTTTTTTAAAAGGTAACTTCTGGACCTTCTATGTTCATTATTAAGTCATGTTAAAGATTTGAAGTTTGAAACAAAAAATAGTTTTGCCTTTTCCAGAGGCTGCTTCTCTGAAGCATTGTGTTGCTAGTTACCTTGTGTCTCTTGGAAGAAGGTCTTTTTAACACACCCTCAAATACTCTTTGCCTGGAAGTAAACTTTGAGGAAAATCGTACTGTAAGGGAGTGAAGTCCACACTCATTCTTAAAATCCTTCTCACATGTAATGGTTAATACCACCTTATTTTATTCAAGCTTTTACCCTTCTGACTGTATGAAACCTTAAGGATTTTCTAAGTGATAAAGTGACAGGAACTAAACCATTTTCACATCTGGGATTGTAAACAAAACCCCACTGGCTGTTTCCGAAGTTCTTTCCCCTTGAAGCAGTACCTGCTGCTCTCTGCTTGATGCTGGGGTGCAGCCCGCCACCACGGTGGGGACACCCTAGTGGTTTTGAGCACTGGTGAAGACTGCACGACACCCACCTCGAGTAAACTGTAAGAACTGGTGGAGAGGGGAGGAGAAGTGAGGGGTTATTTCAGGAAATGTGAAAAGGCTGGCACACATCAGTTTCCCCATCACCGGTCCGCTTACGAGGGGCTGGCCACGATCAGGGATGCAATGTGTGTTTTCTCCCTGCCCCTCTTCTGCAGCAACCGACGTACGTCCAAGCCCTCTTTGACTTTGATCCCCAAGAGGATGGAGAGCTGGGATTCCGTCGGGGAGACTTTATCCACGTCATGGATAACTCAGACCCCAACTGGTGGAAAGGGGCTTGCCACGGGCAGACCGGCATGTTTCCACGCAATTACGTCACCCCCGTGAACCGGAACGTCTAAGAGTCAAGAGATTATTTAAAGAAGGCGAAAAATTTTAAACACGTACAAAAGAATTAAACCCATGAGCTGCCTCTATCAGCAGCCTGTGAGGGAGCTCAGAATACCCAGCTGGGTCACCTGGTGACCCTCTCACTTTGGTTGGAACTCTGGGGGGTGGGCGGGGGAGTTGGATATAACAATGCCAAAACTTACCTATAAATTAAGAAAAGAGTTTTTATTACAAATTTTCACCACTGCTCCTATTCCTCCTCCTTTGTCCTTTTTTTCATCCTGTTTCCTCTTCTGTCCATCAGTGCATGACATTTAATGCCACATATAGTCCTAGCTGATGCCAATAATAAAAGAAAAGAAACCACGTGGGCTGATATTTTCTCTATGCAAAATGTCTGTTTTAGTCGGGACGACAGAAAGAAGAACAGCCGCTTCTGTGTCCTGCGTTATATGCACACACACAGGAGCGGGCCGGGAGCGGGTGGCCCTTGCCCTTTAGCTTCTGCCAGAGGAGGGAGGGCAAGTGGGAACCTGCCTGCCAGCCCCCAGCCACCACCAGAATGTTGTGTCAGAGTTGGATGGGAGTGGGGGGGTGGTGCGCCCCTCAGGGCTTCCTGCGAGCCAGGCCCCAAACCTGTGTCTCTCTTCCACATTGGTTTCCCTTTCAGATGGTGTTCCTGAGCATGTTGTTTTTCTTAGTGCCTTCTGCCTTATTTCAAGGGTTGCTTATGAGTGGTGGTTTTTATTTGTTTTGTTTTAAAAATAAGTTAAAGACAGCCAATTTGTTTCCTACTCTGTGTAAATGTTTTTTCCCTCGGGGGAGGGGAGGACAGGGTAGGGAAGAGGAGACGAGTGAGATGAGGGTGTGGGCGTCCTGCCTGTGCACAGCCGGAGTCTTTAAGGTTCAGCTTTAATATTTGTAGCCCCTGGAGGTTAAGGGAGCCGGAGCCCCAGGGCACAGTGGGACCGGGTTACAGCCCTCCCCGCATCTGACTGGATCTGGCTGCAAGGGGGGCCAGGGTCCTTGACCTTGCGGTCTCAGGTGTTGTCTGTCCCCTCCGTAGCCCCAGACGCCCCCAGACACCAGTCTCTGGAGCCAGCAAGTTTCAAATGCAGGAAGGTTTAAACTGTATCAGGTTCTACTGTGTTCCTATACTGGGGTGGGGTGTGCGGGCAGGATGAGCGTTTTCCCTTCATTTTTCTTGCTCTGAAAGCTAGGGGTATCTGTTCAGGGCTTTCACCTTTTGTGTCCCCCACCTGAGCTGCCCAGGTGAGCTCCAGGCCGCATTCAGGAAGCAGCTGGGTGGTTTTTCACGTCTCCATTCACAGCGGGCTGTGTTCATAGCTGCTCCACCCGACCCCCTGAAAAGGAAGTGTATCCGTGACGCAGTGACAGTCGGAAGGAAGATTGGAACGATAGGAACGCTGAGTCCGTTGCAAAGCTCTTTCTGTCCGTCTCCCGTTGGCTTCTTGTCCCTTGCGGTGATGTGCCTGTGGTCATCCTCTCCCCACCCTTCCCACAACAAAAACGGGGCCACTGGGAGTTGCTGGCGGCCTTTGGCTTCTGAAGCGGTCGGTCGGCGTCTCCCCTGGACTCTGGTTATGGAGCCGGACTCGGCCTGCAGCGGCCGGGGGCCCAGGAGGCGCTGCCCTCCCAGACAGAGCGTCCGCCTCTCATCACCCCTGTCCACTGGCTTCTCCTCTCCTTGCTGATGATGCGAGGAATCTCTGGCATTCTGCACCTGGACCATTTGATTGTTTTATTTTGGAATTGGTGTATATCATGAAGCCTTGCAGAACTAAGTTTTGTGTGTATATATTTAAAAGAAAATCAGTGTTTAAATAAAAGGACCTGTGTACTTAATCCTTTAACTCTGCGGGTAGCATTTGGTAGGTAGTGATTAACTGTGAATAATAAACATACAATGAATTCTTCACTGTATCTTTTCTTTTTTTCCCCTCGCCTTAAGGTAAAAAACCTAAAGACTCTGTCAGGGAATCAGGACGCTTGTGTCCTTATTTCCAACTCACCTCGCTCCTTGGGGACCGTGTGGGTCTCACTGGGCCCCTGGAAGAGTGACGCCCACATCACTGCTGACCAGAACCCCTGTGAGCGTGTTCCCAGTGCAGAGTCCCACACGCCGGGCCCACCCTCAGGTTGCGTTGAGGGCACCAGCAGGAGCGCCTGGTGCTTCTGACAGAAGCCACGGGCCGCAGTTTGAAAACCGGTGTAGGCTCAGTGCTTCGCAAGGACTAAGCACGGCTGGCTTGGTCCTCGTCCCCTCCTCCCACCTAAATAGATAAAGGACAGACGGACAGAATAAGCCATGCTGAAGGAGTCTCAGTGTCCCGAGTCGTTACAGCAAACTCACTGGCCCAGCGGGCTGCTTCTGGGCCTGTCACTGGGCCCGTCACCACCCACAGCGCTGGCTACAGGAGGCCAAATAAGACTTGTTTAGAGAGAGAACAGAAAAGAAACCAAACCCAAGGAATTTCCACTTAACGTTCTTGATCCTGTTCTTACATAGGGCCTCAGCACGCTTCCTCGCTTGTGGCTGCCCTGCTTGGATGAGAGAGTCTCCACTTCTCCCCTTCTCTGCAGCGACCGCGAGAGAGAACTTGACCCAGCGCTGCCCTGCGGGAGGCCACTGGGCTCAGGGTCCACCCAGGCTGGCTGAGCAGAAGCCAGCAGAAGTTTCCAGAAGGGGCCGTTGAAGTGAAAACTTCAGGCAGTGACTGTCAGCCTCCTTGAGGCTTTTTGCCCTGTTTCGACTTACGGCCTCAGAATAGCCTCAGAATTAATGGGAAAATGGCTGCTTTTGCACCACCAGTTTGGTCACAAGTTCCTTGGTGGCTGTGTGCCCCTCCAGCCCTGGGTCTGTCATCTCTGGCGGGGGAGGGCGTCTGGGTGGGAGCGCCTTCGGGGAGACTGCACCGTGGGATGTAGTGGGGCAGCTCAGCTGCCTTGGACGACTGACAGCTCTGGTGGGTGAGTGGCCTTGCGGCCTGCTTCCTGGGCTCCTCTTCAGAGCAGCCCTCCGACATTCTTCATACTTGGTGACCCGGGAGATTGCAACAGAAGCTCGTCTTCAAGGATGACTGTGGAGGGGCGGTGGTGACAGCTCCGCCCCAGTGCTCTGAGGCAGTCTGCCACGCTGGGGCTGCCCAGGTGGCACATGGAAGGAGAAAGGGGATGGGCACAGTGGTCTGCCTTTCCTCGACACTTGTCCCCTTGACCTGCTTACAGTAGGTGACCTTCAAGTCAGAGCGTCTGGCTTTTCCAAAGTGCCTGGGTAACTAGGAACAGTGAGCAAGGAATTGTATTCATGCGTGCGGGAAGTAACTCCTAAGACACTGGATTTACATGTTATGCAAATTCTCCAGGTCGTATCTGAGAGACATAGAAAAATAGATCTGATCTGCTTTTCACAGAAGAGCAAGGAGAGGTGGCGTACTCGCGGAATGTGTGTTCCTTTGGAGACTTCTTACACTGGGGCTCAGGGGTTGTAGGCAAGTCCCGAGGCAGGGGCCAGACAAAGCAGGGCCATGTAGCCACGGAAGGAGCTGGAAGTGGGCAGCCCTGTTGGGAGAGTTGGGATTTGGTGTTTTGCTTTTTTTGTCAAGGATAGCTTTACTGAGATACAATTCACTATCATAAAGTCACCCATTTATGTATTTATTTGGCCACAACATGCAGCATGTGGGATCTTAGTTCCCAGACCGGGAATCGAACCTGTGCCCCCTGAGGTGGAAGCTCAGAGTCCTAACCACAGGACCGCCAGGGAAGTCCCACAAGTCACCCATTTAAAGTAGACCATTCAACGGTGTTTAATATTCACAGATTATGTGATCAATTTTAGAACTTTTTCATCACCCCAAAAAGAAACCACGTATCCATTATCAGTTACTTGCCATCTTCCTCCAGCCCCTCCCAGCGCCTGGCCACCACCAGTCTGCTTTCTGTCTCTATGGATGTGCCTTTTCTGGACTTTTTGCATAAACGAGATCATAAAATACGTGGCCTTTTGTGGCGGGCTGCTTTCACTCAGCATCATGTTTCCAAGGCTCATCCCTGGGGTGACACGTACCAGAACGTCATTCCTTCTTACAGCCGAATAGCACTCCCTGGTGTGGAGACACCCTGTCTTCTTTATCCATTCATACAGTGATGAGCATTGGGGTTGTTTCCACTCTTTGGCTGCCGTAAACGATGCTGCTGCAGACGCTCACGTGCAAGGTTTTATGAGGACACACCCTGGAGGGTTTGAAGCAGAGGAGCAGACACAGTCCTGTTCGGCTAGAAGAGTGGAGAAAGGGGGCCACGGAAGAGACCCCCCGGTGAGCAGTTGTCCTGCCGAGCGAGGGGGGCGGCAGGGGGAGCGAAGAGAAGCTGGTTGATCTGAGTCACATGTAGGAGGACCGGTTGGCAAGACATGGGGGTCAAGGAAGAGGAGGGGTAGAGATGACCCTTGGATCCTTCTTGAGCAGCAGGGGCCCTGAGGTTGCTGTTGACTGAGACAGGGAGCCCTGGAGGAGGGCGAGCTGGCTTGCGGTGGGGAGGGAGGGTGGACCAGTTGCCTTTGGTGTCTGTGGCAAACGTCTGGAGCAGCAGAACGTGTTCACCTGGCGCTCAGGAGACAAATCTGAGCAGGGGATCAGGGTTGTGGGTGTGGAGGTGGTCCTGAAGCCCCCGCCCTGGGTGAGCCCTCACCCACTCTCCGCGAAAGAGGGAAGAGGGCAGAATTCGGGGCCGGGCCCTGGGGACTGGACGAGGAAGAGGCCAGAGAGGCAGGGGGCAAACCAGGGCTGCACAGTGCGGGGGCAGCTGGGCGTCCAGGAAACGGCCCCTGTGGCCATACTCCCCCAGGCCACTCGACCTCCACCCTGTCTCTTTCCCTGCAGGTCCCGATTGTCCCCAGACCGCCCAGCACGTCTTCCCTCTTCTGCTGAGAGACCTTCCCCCGCTGCCAGGTTGTTGAGAGGACAAAGTGCATACTCCTGGCCCGTAGGTATGCTGCAAGGTCAGAGACAGAGTGAGCTTGGAGTCACGAGACCCAGGGCTTTATTCCAGGCTGCGTGGCCTTGGGCAAGGCCCTTAACCTCTGATCCCTTCATTCATCTGTTTTCAAACAAGCCCATGTTGGGACTTCCCTGGTGGCGCAGTGGTTAAGAATCCGCCCGCCAATGCAGGGGACACAGGTTCGATCCCTGGTCCGGGAAGATCCCACATGCCTTGGAGCAACTAAGCCCGTGTGCCACAACCACTGAGCCTGCGCTCTAGATCCCGCAAGCCACAACTACTGAGCCCGTGAGCCACAACTACTGAAGCCCGCATGCCTAGAGCCCGTGCTCTGCAACAAGAGAAGCCACCACAATGAGAAGCCTGCGCACCGCAACGAAGAGTAGCCCCCGCTCGCCGCAACTAGAGAAAAGCCCACGTGCAGCAATGAAGACCCAACGCAGCCAAAAATAATTAATTAATTTTTAAAAAAACAAGCCCATGTCACCGGGTTGGCCTGAGGATCCAGCGGGACTGCATCTGTAGATGTCTTACAAACTAGCGTGATGGGACCGGTACTGATTATGATCTTGGCATTCAAGGCCTTTTACAGTCTGAGCCTGGACCAATCCTCCAACGCTTTGGCCTCCAACCCTTCTGAGGGTCCCTGGCTTTCACCAGCATCCACCGTTCTCTCTGATCTGAGGCCAATCTGCTCAATTTCCTGACCCGCTCCCCGTGAACGCTGGTTCCACTGCAGTCTCCAAACCCCGAACACAGGACCACTCCTTGACCCGTCCTGTGAGCCCACCCTCCTGCCTCCATCAAGCCCGGTGCCCTGCTTCCATGACCCGCTTGCCGGTGGTGGTCAGTCTCATCTGCAGCCGGGAGCCGTGGGGCCACGCTGAGGACTCCAGACTCTGGGGTGGCCTTGGACGGGTCGCTTTGAGAGTTAGTAACCAGGTCGGTAACCTTAAACAAGTTACCTTTCTAAGCCTCCGGTCAAGAAACTTAGGTCAATAAGCCACCTGAGGATTGCACAGGATAATGTGGGTTAATCAGTGCTAGCTCCCACACCTGGTAATTCATTCGGAGTCCAGCCCACTCCTGGTCAGCCCTGTGCCCACCCGCGACTCTTGTTCTTGTTGAGGGCAAGGGAATTCATCCAATATTTTCATTTATTTAATTTAAATCTTTGATCCGTTTGAAGGCTGTCCTGGTGATCAGTAAGAGCTTGGATCATCTCTCTTTGTTTCCAGATGGCTGCCCAGTTGCTCAGATAGTATTTATTAAAAGATCCATTGTCAGGGACTTCCCTGGAGGTCCAACGGTTAAGACTCAGCGCCTCCACTGCAGTGGGCGTGGGTTTGATCCCTGTTCGGGAAATCCCGCATGCCACGCATGTGGTACAGCCAAACAAAAAAAAATTATCCATTGTCAGCTCTTAGATCTGAGAGGATGCATTTTGTACACTGACTTTCGGTATGGTGGGGTCCTGTTTCTCCGCTTTACGTCCATGGGCCCATGCTAGGCATCTGGGGGTGCTTCCTGAGACTTCACAGCAGGTTAGGACATCTGATGGGGCTATTCCTCCCCCATCGCTCTCCCTTCTCGACTTGTCCTGGCTCTTCTTGCTTGTTTATGTTTTCAACGTAAACTTTAGAATCAGCTTGTCTAGTTCCAGAAAAAAAAATGCCTCTGGGTGTTTTTATTTGGATCATGTTAGATTTATAAGCTACCTTCGGAAGAATTGGTATTTTTTTTAAATTAATTAATTTATTTATAAATTTTGGCTGCATTGGGTCTTCGTTTCCGCGTGCAGGCTTTCTCTAGTTGGGGCGAGCAGGGGCTGCTCCTCGTTGCGGTGCATGGGCTTCTCATTACGGTGGCTTCTCTTTTTGTGGAGCACGGGCTCTAGGCACGCGGGCTTCAGTAGTTGTGGCACGTGGGCTCAGTAGTTGTGGCTCGTGGGCTCTAGAGCGCAGGCTCAGTAGTTGTGGTGCACGGGCTTAGTTGCTCCGCGACATGTGGGATCTTCCCAGACCAGGGCTCGAACCTGTGTCCCCTGCATTGGCAGGCAGATTCTTAACCACTGAGCCACCAGGGAAGTCCCGAATTGGCATCTTTATGACATTGAGCCTTCCTATCCAAGACAACAAACAGTATGTCTCTCCATTCTCTCTGGGAATGTTTCAAAGTTTTCCTCCTGGAGGTTTTGCAAGTTTCTTGTCATGTTTATTCCAGGATATTTTATCTGTTTTGTTGATTTTTTTTTTTTTTTACTGTCGTTTTTATTTATGTTTAATTAATTAATTATTTACTGGCTGCACTGAGAGGCTTGCAGGACCTCAGTTCCCCGACAAGGGATTGAACTCAGGCCTCCACAGTGAAAGCGCTGAATCCTAACCACTAGGCCACCAGGGAAGTCCCGTCTCTTGTTGGTATTTTAAATCAGGCCATCTCTTCTATCTTATCATCTCACTGGTGTTTGTCTATAGATGGGAAGGTATAGATTTCTCTATGTAAATGTTGATCTCACTTCCCTACTGAATTATATTATTGGATTATTTGAAGTGGTTTGGCAGTTGATCTTACAGACAAAACTGTGTCTAAATCTTAACATTTAAACTCCTCGACCAGGCAAGCTCCAAGAAGGTTCTTCCACTGCTTCCAGGGCTCCCTGCAGTGGAACCAAGCAGACAAAATTAGTTTAATGAGCAAATACTGAGGCTAAGAGATGGAGGTGCTGTCTTAGATGAAATCCTTCACAACTCCTATAATGGAATCTGTTTAAATCTGTTCAAAAATCTTATTTGAACACAATTCAAAATATTTTGATCTGAATAAAGGATATAAGTCCTTTTACAAACACTTTCTGACCATGAAGTTTCTCTCTCAAACAATTTTGTAGCCTAAGAAAAGTAACCCATGGGGAGAGGTTACGTTTCTCAGAACAAAATGTCACACCTGTCAGGGTGGCTAGTAAAACAACAACAACAACAAAAAAAGGCAGGACTTCCCTGGTGGCGCAGTGGTTAAGAACCCGCCTGCCAATGCAGGGGACACGGGTTCGATCCCTGGCCCGGGAAGATCCCACATGCCGTGGAGCAACTAAGCCCGTACACCACAACTACTGAGCCTGTGCTCTAGAGCCCACGTGCCACAGCTACTGAACTCATGTGCCACAACTACTAAAGCCCGCGCACCTAGAGCCTGAGCTCTGCAGCAAGAGAAGCCACTGCAATGAGAAGCCCACACACCGCAACAAAGACCCAACCCAGCCACAAATAAATAAATTAAATACAAATAAATTTTAAAAAGAAAAACAGCTTAAAGAAGAAAAAAAGACAAAAAGCAACAAGTGTTGGTGAGGATGTGGAGAAAAGGGAACCTTTGTGCACTGTTGGTGGGAATATAAATTGGTGCAGCTGCTGTGGGAAACAGTACGTAGGTTCCTCAAGAAATTAAAAATAGCCTTCCTGGTGGTGACATTCAGCCAGCCAATCAGGGCGATGGACTTTCCGTCGTACAACCATGGCCCAGTTTGTCCGTAACCTCGCAGAGAAGGTCCCGGCACTGGTCAACGCTGCTGTGACTTTCTCAAAGCCTTGATTGGCCACATTTTGGCACTATGCCTAGGTTGAGCTGGTTCCTCCAACCTTGCTGGGTTCCCTACAGCTATTCAGAGCTTGAAAAAATATTGTCAATAGTGCTCAAACTGGTAGCTTCCAACAGCTCACAATTAAGGAAGCTCTGCTCAATGGTTTGGTGGCCACTGAGGTGTGTGGTGGTGGTTTTATGTTGGCAAGATCATAGCCAAGCGTGGCATCATTGGCTATGATGTTTGAAGACCAATCTTTAACATGTGATTATATCTGTTTTATTATTTGGGTGTTCTTGGACCATGTGTGAGCAGACTGGTATTTGAATAAAATGAGACAGTGTGTCAAAAAAACATTAAAAGTAGAACAACCCTATGATCCAGCCGTCCCACTTCAGGGTATTTATTCAAAATAACTGAAATCAGGATCTCGAAGAGATATTAACATTCCTATGTTTATTGCAGCACTATTCACAATAGCCAAGATGTACAAACAACCCAAATGTCCATCAACAGATGAATGGATAAAGAAGATAGGATACACAAACACACACAGGAAGACTGTTCAGCCTTAAAAAGAAGGAAATTCTGCAACATGCAACAACATGGATTAACATTGAGGACATTATGCTTTAGTGAAATAAGCCAGTTCCGGAAGGATGATTCCACTTATATGAGTTATCTAAAGTAGTCAAATGCATAGAATCAAAGAATGGAATGGTGGTCGCCAGGGGCTGGGGGAGGGGGAAATGAGGAGTTATTGATCAATAGGCGGAAGATTTCAGTTCAGCAAGATGAGTAAGTCCTAAAGGTCTGCTTAGTACATTTTATGTGTATAATGTATACATAAAAACTTCAGAGGGTAGCTCTCATGCTGTGTTCTTCTTTTTAATTTATTTTATTATTTTTTAAATTAATTAATTAATTTTTGGCTGTGTTGGGTCTTCGTTGCTGCGCACGGTATTTCTCTAGTTGCAGAGAATGGGGGCTACTCTTCATTATGGTGTGCAGGCTTCTCATTGCGGTGGCTTCTCTTGTTGCGGGCACAGGCTCTAGGCTGGTGGGCTTCAGTAGTTGTGGCACGCGGGCTCAGTAGTTGTGGCTTGCAGGCTCAGTAGTTGTGGCACACAGGCTTAGTTGCTCCGCAGCATGTGGGATCTTCCCGGACCAGGGCTCGAACCTGTGTCCCCTGCATTGGCAGGCGGATTCCCAACCACTGTGCCACCAGGGAAGTCCCCTCGTGCTGTGTTCTTACCACAATAAAATTTTAAAAATTAAAAAGATATAAAGAAAGCTCATTGGCTATAATAGCTGGTTCTGGAACCTCATGGAAGAAGGAAAGTGGGAAATAGCCATGTGAAGGAAAAAAAATATTCTTTGCAAAGCTCCGCAAGGATTCTAACGCATGAGGAGCCCTGCTCTGGCCCATCCTCCTCCTTTGATGGGACAGATGGGGGAACGGGTGCCCAGAAGCAGTAAGGAGGGTCTTGCCCAAGCCCTTAGAGCCTCACCTCTCTTGTGAACGGTCACCCTGTTTTCAGCTCTGGTGAGGACCAGACCAGCAAGGACCAGACCAGGGGTGCCTTCTTGCGCTCCATCTGCACCCCTCACCCTAAGACTTAAAAATGAGGAGGAAAATGGATATTTTAAGTTACTAATTGTTTTCCCTCCCAACCCTTGTTTCCTTTCCTGGCCTGATGAGCTGGTCTGAACAGAAGAAAAAGAGGGTTGAACATCCTCCCCCCCCCCCCTTCCACCTTGTGCTCTTAGACTCCCAAGGGAGCTGGAAGCAGTGGGAAGCGCTCTGAAGTCTGTCTCAGTCAGCTCGGGCTGCTGTAACAAAACACCACATCTTGGGGAGTCCAAGATCATGGTGCCAGTGGATTTGGTTCTTGGTGAAGACTCCCTTCCTGGCTTGAGATGGTGGCCCCCTCCTTGTGTCCTCACAAGGGGAGAGAGAAAGTGAGACAGAGACAGAGACAGAGAGTGCTCTGGTAATAGAGGTGCTAATCCACCATGAGGACCCCACCCTCATGACCTCATCTAAACCTGCTTACCGCCCAAAGGCCCCACCTCCTAATACTCTCACCTTGGGGGTTAGGGCTTCAACATATGAATTTGGGGGAACTCCAACATATGAATTTGGGGGGACTGCAACATATGAATTTGGGGGGACTGCAACATATGCATTTGTGGGGATGCCAACATATGAATTTGAGGGAACACCAACATTCAGTCCAGGACAAAGTTTGTAGTCCTAGCTCCACACCCTAGTAGTTGTGTAACTTTGGACAAATTACCCAACGCCTCTGAGCTTGTTTCCTTATCCATATGATGGCATACATTGTCTGCCTCCTAGGGTTTTGGGGAGAAGTGACTCATATATAAAATATCAAGCACAATGCGAGAAGTTTGGTTCACGCTCAATACATGTTTCTCTTCATCTGTCCATCTGTGGCGGAGAGGCTGTCTGCCATCTTCCCGTCTTCCTCTTTCTTCTTCTATATGAGTGGAATGCTCAGTGTTTAGCCTGTACCTGCCTATGCAGAGTAAATACCTTTTGTCTCAGCCACTCAAGCGTTTAGGTGTGGCCCCGTGACTAAGTTCTGACCAATAGGATCCAAGTAAAAGGCTCTGGTGGCAGTTCCAGGCAAACTCCCCAGGACCCCTTCCACCTTCCATTCATCCTCCATCCTCTGGCTGGATTCCACCTGCTGACTCGGGTCAAACAGTGAGGACCACACCCGAGGAAGGTGGCATGGTGAACTGGGAAGAGTCCATGCCCCTGGGAGGTTTGTGGAGACAGCTGCCAATCCAGACCTGGACAGGACTTTGATGAATTTAAGGCACAATTACTGTGGGGCTCTGTCACTTTCCCGGAAGCTAAATCTTACCCTGATACCCCATCGTTCATGCCTGTCTACCAAGTGGCCAGTCCCCACATTTCCTGACATCTCTTTTTCTCCAGAATTCAAGGAACCTCAGAAGCAGGTGTAACCCACCCCAAAGGTGAGCAAAGAAAGGCATCCAAAGATGCCCCCACCATCTTCTCTGTTCAACTCTCCCACATGTATAATTCTCCTCCACATTTCCCTGTCTATAAATACCTTCAGGTGGTGAAGGCAGACGTGGGAGAGGGAGGTCATTGCACTCTGAGCCGGAGTAGGGTCCTGTTTCTTCCATCCCTGCTCTCCACATCGTCTACTGAACATTTTGAACATGGACTTGTGCCACGTGCTGAAGACAAAGAGATGAATAAGAAAGTTATCAAACACCAATCTCCACTCAAGACCTGCGAAGGATACTGAGCAATGATCTATCCCAGGACAGGGATGAGGACAAGGTGAGGCGAGAGGGACCACAGACTTGGACGGGTCGGGAAAGGCTTCAGAGAGACGCCAGGGGAAAGAAGGGAAAATTGTATATGCCAAAGCACATGGCATCAAAAAATAAAAAATAACAAGTATTGACGAGGACGTATAGACATTGGAACCCTAATGGCTTGCTGGTGCAAATGTAAAATTGCTGTGGAAACTGGTCTGTTTAGCTCAAAAAGCTAAAAACATAGAATTACCATATGATCCAACAATTCCACTCCTAGTCATGTACCCAAAAGAACTGAAAATAGAGATTCAAGCTGATACTTGTATACTAGTGTTCATTGCAAAGCCATTGCTTTGGCTATTCACAGTAGCCAAACGGTGGAAACAACCCAACTGTCCATCAAGAGATGAATGGATAAACAAAATGTGGTTTATACACGCAAATGGAATATTAGTCAGCCATGTAAAAGAAGGAAGTTCTGATCGATGCTACGATGTGAATGAACCTTGAAAACATTATGCTGAGTGAAATAAACTAGACCCAAGAGGATGAATATTGTATGGTTCCACTTATATGAAGTATCTAGAATAGGTATATCAAAGAGACAGAAAGTAGATTAGAGGGGCCAGGAGGAGGAGGGAATGGGGAGTTATTCCTTAATGGGTACAGAGTTTCTGTTTTGGAGTGATGGAAAAGTTTTAGAAATAGACAGTGGTGATAGAGGTGATTGGACACCATTGTAAATGGAATTGATGCCACTAAATTGTACACTTAAAAATGAAATGGGCGATTGGGATTGACATGTATACACTAATGTGGATGAAATTGATGACTGATAAGAACGTGCTGCAAAAAAAGTAAAATAAAATTTAAAAATTAAAAAAAAAAAAAGTTGAATTGGGGACTTCCCTGGCGGTCCAGTGGTTAGGATTCTGCGCTTCCACTGCAGGGGGCACAGGTTTGTTCCCTGGTCGGGGAAACTAAGATCCCGCATGTCGCACAACACGGCCAAAAAAAAAAAAAAAAATCGTTGAATTGGCAAATTTTATATTATACACACACACACACACACACACACCACAGCACACGGGTTCCTGCAGGTTGAATTCTAGAGCAAACATGACCACAGGACCAAGGGGCAATGGCATTTTAGGGGAATGGCTGCCACTGAAACCACTGGGCCTGGGGTGCGGAGTGCAGGAGCACGTGGATTTTCTCTCATAAGGTCAGTGCTGTTCTGGTTTCCATCTTACCACCTTATCTTCTTCCACTCCATGCACTGGGTGACTTGATGCTGCACTCAGAGGATTGGATGAATAGAGCAAGACATAGCACAGCAAAAGACATGGTTGTTTTTGAGACATTCATGTCGTGGTACGTTTCAGGAGTTCTTTCCTTATTGTCACTGAATAGTAGTCCATTGTGTAGATATCCTACATCATATAGTGCTCTGTTGATGGACATCTAAACCATCAATATGTCCAGTTTTGGCTGCAATGAACATTTTTATACAAATTTTTTGGTAAACATGTTTTCATTTCTCTTGAATAAACACCTAGAAGTGAAATTGTTGGGTCATAGGTGTATAGGTGTTTAAGTTAATAAGAAACTGCCTGGCCTTTTCCCACGTGTTTGTGCCATTTTACACTCCTACCGGCAATGTCTTGAGATTTCCAGTTGCTCCACAGCTCTGCTAAAATTTGGTGTTGTCAGTCTTTTTAATTTTAACCATTCTGGTGGGTGGGTGGTGGTATCTCATCGTGGTTTTAATTTGCACTTCCTTTGACTAATGATGTTGAATGCTTTTTCAATTGCTTATTGCCCATTTGTATCTTTCTTTGTGAAATGTCTGTCCAAATCTCTTACCTAATTTGTTTATTGGGTTGTTCATCTTTTTTTATCTTTAAATTTATTTATTTTGTTTATTTTTATTTTTGGCTGTGTTGGGTCTTCGTTGATGCACACGGGCTTTCTCTAGTTGCAGCGAGCGGGGGCTACTCTTTGTTGCACTTTGCAGGCTTCTCATTGTGGTGGCTTCTTGTTGCGGAGCACAGGCTCTAGGCACGTGGGCTTCAGTAGCTGTGGCACACGGGCTCAGTAGTTGTGGCTCACAGGCTCTAGAGCACAGGCTCAGTAATTGCGGCACATGGGCTTAGTTGCTCTGTGACATGTGGGATCTTCCCCGACCAGGGCTCGAACCCGTGTCCCCTGCGTTGGCAGGAGGATTCTCAACCACTGCGCCACCAGGGAAGCCCAGGGTTGTTCATCTTTTTATTATCAACTTTACGTTCAGATTTGAGGTTCCTAGAAGTAGTCACCCCTGAGTCTGGTGGGATGAGAAGTTGTGGAGGAAGAAGACGTGACCTGTGGTTGGCATGGGGCCTTCATGTTAGAGCTGCATCCTTATGTGCATTTGGTGGTGAGTGAAGACCGGCTTCGTACAGACACAGCAGGAAATACCTTCTCAAGGAAGCTCAGAAATGCGTGATAGGTGAGGGATTGTGAACCACAAAGGTGGATGATCTGGTCAGAGAGAATCAAATGCTGAAAACCAGGAAGCCGGAAGCCTGGAGAATCCTCCAGCAAACTTGGAGACCTTTCTCTTTGGGCTGACATTGACACTCCGTATAGCTTCTTGACATTTGGCTCTACTGAGAAGAACAAAAGAAGAAAATTGAAATGCATAAGAAATCAGCTCTTGAAAGTTACTGGACAGTGAATCCTCTTTCTTTTTTGTGTTTTTTTTCTCTTGGTTAGTTTACTGGTGTTTGAGTCATTTGCTGAGTGAATCTGAAAGGACAAAAAAAGGAACTGGATCAAAGTTGTGTCTATCTTTGGCCCCTGCAGTCTGTCAGAACTTCTTCCAGAATCCACCAACAGTTGTTGGTTTTTCATGATTTTCTCAAACTTGTAGTCCTACAGTTTAAAAAATAAATAAGTAAACAGATAATGAAAACTTACGTCCACACAAAAACCTACACACGCATATTTATAGCAGCTTTATTCATAATTGCTAAAATATGGGAGCAACCAAGATGCCCTTCAATAGGTGAACGGATAAACAAGCTGTGTGACACATCCAGACAGTGGACTACTATTCAGTGCTAAGAGGAAGAGAGCCATCAAGATATGGAAGAAACTTGGATACGTATTACTAAGTGAAAGGAAGTCAGCTCCAAGAGGGAAGAAATTCTGATTTGTTCATTGCTATATCCTCAGCTCTAGCCATGCAGACCCTCAATAAATATTTGATGGTGGTGGGGGGAAAGATGGGAAAGCATCCCTTCCTCTCATCCGGAGTCATCAGAAGGGAGAAAAAAACAAGGGCCACTTAGGATGATCAGCTAAGATGTGTATCCCCAATTCAGTGTCTCCCCAAATGTGGGCCACCAGTCAAAATGTTTATTCCCAGGCCATGTGCCAGATCTGCTTGATCAGGACAAGTGTAATCCCTGGAGAGGGTAATCTGCATTTTTAATTAAGCATCCCAGATGATGCTTCTATCAGCTGAAGTTAAGAACCCTTGAGACGCTTACTAAAAATGCAGATTTTTTTTAGACCTGTGGAGGGACAGAGGCAGCAAGGCTTGCTTGCACACTCTATTGTCCAACCCCTTAATCTTTGTAGATGGAGAAGCTGCAGCCCAGAGAAAAGAATGCCTTGCCAAAGAGCCACGGCAAGTCACCTCCTGGCTCTCAGGCCTCTTTTGGATGGCATGGCCAACCGGCCACTCAGGCAGTAAGAGATTCTTTCTCCTCGGATGGGAAGGATCATCTGCTTAGACAGCTGATAAATACCAACTCGGTCAAGCCCAAGGAGGTGTTTACTCCCTCCAAGGAGGTGGGGGAAGTCCAAAGGAACTTTTCATAGTCTATTTGGGGTAAATGTTGATGAGGTCACAGAAGGATTCACTTCCCCAAGCTGACGGGAACCATTATTTTCCGGTTTCTCTTTTCACATGATTTGATTTATTTAGTATATTTAACTTAATATGAAATGACCAGATTTCCAATATGCAAAAACTAGAACCAGGGTGTAAGCCCAAGAAAACTGGCACCTGCCACTCATCTCACCTCAGCTCGACCACCAATTTGCCATCTGACCTTGGAAGACCTTCAGTGCATCGCCTAGCCCCTTTGGGCCCTGGACCCTGGCTATGAGTCTTTTTAGTTCTGATGGTCTGTGGTTCCCTGAGTCTAACTCATTCTACAATTAGCCTGTAACCAAAAGTCCTGCTGGCTTATCTGTCGAATGACCATTGGGAAGCCTATTCTAAAATGTGGGCTTGCTCTAGTCCAGGAGAACAAAGTAGAACCAAAGATCTCAATAGCCAAAGAGCTCATCTGGAGAGAAGTTAGTGATCACTCCATAAAACTGCTGGAAAATGAAGATATAACACAGAGGCTGGGGTTTCATGGGGAAATAAAGCAATCTCTAAGCAAGGAGACAGAGGAAGTGAGTAATGACAAAGATGACCCTGAGGACACAGTGGGGGACATTTTCAAGAACAGGAAGTCAGATTTCTGTACCAGGTTCTGCCTACTGTGGGCCACCTTAATATTTTATCCCCATGTGGACAGTACTGTAGCACTAATGTTGAGTGGAAAAAAAAGTGAAAATTTTGTGTACCTATGAACAACTGATTTTCAGCAAAGGTGCAAAAGGCAATTCAGTGGGAAAAAAATAGGCTTTTCAACAGAAACAGTGTTGCAGGTGTTGGAACAATTAAATATCCAAATGAAGGAGGAGGAGGAGGGAGAGGAGTTGGGAGGAGGAGGAGATCATTCCATATCACACACTGTACACCAAAATTAACCCCAAATGCGTCAGAGACCTAGATGTAAAACCTAAAACTCTAAAGTTTCTATTGGAGGCCTTCCCTGGTGGCACAGTGGTTAAGAATCCGCCTGCCAATGCAGGGGACACGGGTTCCAGCCCTGGTCCAGGAAGATCCCACATGTCGCGGAGCAACTAAGCCCGTGAGCCACAGCTACTGAGCCTGTGCTCTAGAGCCCTCGAGCCACAACTACTGAGCCCACGTGCCACAAACTCTGAAGCCTACGTGCCTAGAGCCCATGCTCCACAGAAAGAGAAGCCAACGCAATGAGAAGCCCGTGCACCGCAACGAAGAGTAGCCCCCGCTCACTGCAACTAGAGAAAAGCCCACACACAGCAGCAAAGACCCAACACAGCCAAAAATAAATACATACATAAATTTATTTTTTTAATTTCTATTGGAAAATATAGAAGAAAAGTTCAAATCCTTTGGATAGGCAAGGAATTCTTAGGTATGATACCAAAAACATGATCCATAAAAGGAAAAAAAAATCAATAAATTGGACTTCATTAAAATTAAGAACTTCTGGGGAATTCCTTGGTGGTCCAGTGGTTAGGACTTGGCACTTTCACTGCCAGGACCCAGGTTTGATCCCTGGTCGGGGAACTAAGATCCCACAAGCTGCGCAGCACAGCCAAAAAAAACCCTTCTGCTCTTCGAAAGACCCCAAATGTAATGATAGGGGACTTACATCCAGAAAATATAAAGAACCCTCAAAACTCCATAATAAGAAACAAAACAATCCAGTTAAAAATGGGCAAGGGACTTCCCTGGTAGTCCAGTGGGTAAGACTCTGTGCTCCCAATGCAGGGTGCCTGGGTTCGATCCCTGGTCGGGGAACTAAATCCTGTGTGCATGCCAAAACTAAGAAGAAGTCCAGTGTCGCAACTGAAAGTCTGCATGCCGCAACTATAGATCCCGCATGCTGCCACTAAGACCTGGCACAGCCAAAATAAATAAATCAATCAATATTAAAAATGGGCAAAATATTTGAACAGATACTTCACTGAGAAGATATATGGATAGCAAGCACTTGAAAAGATACTCAACGTTAGTCATCAAGGACATGCAAGTTAAAACCATAATGAGATACCACTATATATTTATTAAAATGGCTAAATTTATTAAAAATTACCTTACCAAGGATGTGGAGGAACTAGAACGGTCATACTGCTGGTGGGGAAGTAAAGTAGTACAACCACTCTGGAAAACAGTTTGGCAGTATCTTAAAAAGTTAAATGTACACTGACTATATGCTCCAGATATTCCACTCCTAGGTCTGTACCCAAGAGAAATTAACACAGATGTCTGTACAAAGACTTATATATGAATATTTGTAGTGAAACTGCACTCCTTTGGATGGAACTCAAACCCAGTCACACCTCAGATTGGGACTTCAATCCACAATCCCTGACTTAGGAGTGGACTTGAACCCACTGTCTTTTTTTTAATATGAATTTATTTATTTATTTATTTATTTATGGCTGCTTTGGGTCTTCATTGCTGCGTGCAGGCTTTCTCTAGTTGCGGCGAGCGGGGGCTACTCTTCGTTGCGGTGTGCAGGCTTCTCATTGCGGTGGCTTCTCTTGTTGTGGAGCGCAGGCTTCAGTAGTTGCAGCGCGTGGGCTTAGTTGCTCCATGGCATGTGGGATCTTCCCAGACCAGGGCTTGAACCCGTGTCCCCTGCATTGGCAGGCAGATTCTTAACCACTGCACCACCAGGGAAGTCCCGAACCCACTGTCTTTTAATTGAAACTGCACACCTGGTCTCAGAACTTACTGAAGCTCAGGCTCTTTTGTCTCAGTGCAGAAAGAATCTAGCGAGAGGCGAGAGGTGAAGTGGCAGGCAAAGAGTGAGTTTATTAGCATAGGATGCTTGTGAGAGATACAAGCAGGCAGACAAGGGAGCACAGCCCCCAGAACAAACTGGACTACATTTTTATAATCAAAGAAAAAGTGGGGAGGGGAGAAGACCAACTTCTTCCTCATTTTGGGGTACATCATTAGTTCCTCCTTTAACCCTATATGGTCTAACCAGGACTGTCATGGCTCTATTGAAATCATATGTAAATTAGCAAAAGGGTGGTAACATATACTAAAATATGGTAATTCATCTCAGGTTTTGGTATCATGTCCTCTTTCACCTACTTTCTTTCCCCTTTCTCCTCTATTTTTGTCTTGACTATATGCAGAAATGCCACTCTTCAAGGACCGTTAATTCTCTGACTTCATGTAACAAGATGTAGACCCCATATCTATTGTCTTGTGTTTTAACTATCAGGACTTGTGGCTTGAGTGTGCCTGGGGCTTGAATGCGCCTGGTCTTCCTTCGAGGTAGAGTAGATTGTTGCTAGGTTGCTGGATTCTTTTCTTGAGTAGTTATTAGCTTACAACAGTCTCCCAAACTCCCTTAAAATTCCCTTTCTGTCTTTAATCCCCTAGTGGGATTTCTAAAATAAGTATTTAATTATCCTACTCTATCCCTATCAATAGCAGCTTTATTTATAAAAGCCAAAAACTGGAAGCAGCCCAAATGTCCATCAACAGGTGAATAGATTAAAAAATTATTGTATATCTGTACAATAGAATATTACTCAGCAATAAAAAGGGATCAATTAATAATACATACAACACGGACGAACCTCAAGATAATTATGCTGAGGGAAAGAAGCCAGACGAAAAGAATGTCATGTTTGATTCCATTCATATAAAATTCTATAAAATGCAAACTAACCCATAATGACAGAAAGCAGATCAGAGACTGCTTGGGGAAGAGGGAGGGAGAAGAGAGGGCAAGAGGGAGGGATAGTAAAGGGGCATGAGGAATCCTTTAAGGTCATGGATATATATGTTCACTATCTTGTTCACACATAAAATTGTTCACTTTGGAAATATGTAGTCAACTGTATGTCAGTTACACCTCAATAAAGCTGTGTGGAAAATTGTGATGAGCCTAGAACACCTTGTCATACCAGAAAACAAGGAAACTAGTCATTTTGTTTAAAGGATTCGGGTGCCAACCCATTGGCCAACGATGGAAAAATATGAGTATCAAATCGGGATAATAATTACAGTGGATTGAAAAAGAACAAATATAATGTTCATAATGATAGATATAAAATATGTGTTCATAATGGTAATAATAAAAAACCTCATTGATCAATATCCTGTGGAAGATACTAGGGAATCAATTAATTATTTTGAAAACTGCTAAAGGTAAAGAATCATGTATGTATCCTGACTTTTTTGTACTAAATGTACCTCATGTAATCAATTAGCCAATGAGAGGATATTCCTCTTCATCTGTATTCCAGCTAATAAATGCCGAAATGATATCACCATTTATAACCCCTAAGCAATGCAATGATCAATGGCTGCAAACATCCAAAAATGAGAGACAAGCAGGAATAATAATTCTCCTCATGGAAATACACAATAATAGACAAGCAGTCTTGTAAAAAAAAAAAAATCAAACCTGATCTGATCAAACCTTTTAGATCTAACTAACCAATATGCAGAGAACACAGGAGGCGGAGGAAGATGTTAAAACACCACCGGGATGCCACCAGCAAGATTCAGCCAGACTGGAGAAAACTCTACAGGACAAACCACCTAGTTTCTTAAAAAACAAATAAAGAGAGAAAGAAAGAAAAAGAAACGAAACCAGGGACTTCCTTGGTGGTACAGTGGTTAAGAATCCGCCTGCCAGTGCAGGGCACACGGGTTCGATCCCTGGTCCGAGAAGATTCCCACATACCACAGAACAACTAAGCCCGTGTGCCACAACTACCGAAGCCCGAGCGCCTAGAGCCCGTGGTCCGCAACAAGAGAAGCCCTCATGTCCTGTAACTAGAGAAAGCCCGCGCGCAGCAACAAAGACCAAACACCAAAGATAAGATAAATAAATTAAAAAAAAAAAAAATGAAACAAAAAGGAAATGAAAGAAATTGCAAGTGAAAAGAGAGAGGAAGAGGGAAACCATAGCTTTTTTTTTTTTTTAAGACAAGAGATATATTAACCAGTTGCAATGTATGGTCTGGATCTCAATTCAGACAAACTGTATTTGAAAAATGACATTTATAGGTCAATCAGGTAGATGTAAACACTAATTTGATATTTGATAATATTAGGAAATTATTGTTTTGGGGGGTGGGTGATAGTTTGGGGGATATGTTTTAAAAGGGGAATGCTTGTCTTTTAAAAATACACTGTGAAATGCTTACTGGTGAAATCACGTCTGGTATTTACTTCAAAATAATGTTGGGGGGGGTGCTGTAATAGGGAAGAACAAATCTGACTCCATATTGGATCTGTTTCTTTTACTTTAACCTTTGTATTCTCTTGCTTTTGCTACAAGTCAATCACTAAAGAGATGTTGCCTATAAGCTTAAATTATACATAATGGCCCATCTCTGGGAACCCTGCCTCCCAGGTAATAAGCTTTAAGCTAAAATACCTTTGTTTAGCTCACAGGAAACATCCTGACCAGGCCCACCTGTGAATGACTACAGGAAGGAAGAAATTAACACATCCCCTCTGGAGGCTGACTGGAACCAGGAAATGTTTGACTTTACTCCCTCCCCTTTTAGTATAAAAGAAACCTGAATTCTAACTGAGGCAAGATCGTTCTTTGGGACACAAGTCCACCATCTCCTCAGTCTGCTGGCTTTCCTAATAAAGTTGCTATTCTTTGCCCCAACAACTCTTCTCTCAATTTATTGGCCTGTCCTGTGGCAAGCAGGACCAGGATGAGCTTGGACTCAGTAACAGTGCCACTTAGGTGCGGGAAAAACAAGACTGACCAGGAGTTGGTTAATTGTTGAAGTTGAGTAATGACTATATGGTGGTTCATCAGGCTATTCTCTCTACTTTTGTATAGTATGAAACGTTTTATTTATTTACTTCTTTACTTATTTATGTGCCGCAGCACATGGATCTTAGTTCCCCAACCAGGGATCAAACCCATGTCCCTTGAAGTAGACGTACGGAGTCTTAACCACTGGACTGCCAGGGAAGTCCCTGAAACGTTTTTAAATTGTTCAATAAAAATATTTTTAAATTGTGTGTCAAAATGATTGCACTAATATGAAAAATGCAGTTTAAAAATCGGGAAGACTGTCCTGCAAAACGCTGATACTAGCGTGAGAGCGGTCGGATGAGTCATTTCCCCCTTCATTTCTACATTTTCTGTAATGTGTCTATATATTTTTATATTATCTTATAATGAGAGTTATGCATAATAAACCCTAGGGGGAAACAAAACCTCTGTATTTTTGCCGTCCTCGTTCTGGTCTTAAAAACTCATCTATTCTTTCCCCCACGCCCTCCAGGCTTTTGCTAAACTTCCCGCCATCTTTTCCAAGTTTAGATGATCCGGGTACTGGAACTATGAAAGTTTTGAGGAAAGAGGGTCACGTTCAGCGCGCCCTAAACTTCCGCCCGCCAGCACTCTGAACCAAGGCACACGCCACTCAGCGCGGCGACCTCCAACGGCGGAGCCTGGCTTCCGGACCCTCCTCCTTTCAACGCGTGGGTAACACTTGCGCATGCGCAAGCCGAGGGCCTACATCTCCCAGCAGGCTCTGCGCCTTGTAGGGGGCCGGCCTCAGTAGCGGAGGACTACATTACCCAGCGACGCCTTGCAATAGGCGTTGGTCGGGTGACTACTGTACAACCGTTGGTCCAGCGTCTGTCGGAATCTGCGCGGTGATTGGCCCACAAGCCCGTCAGTTACTGCCAAGCGCAGTTAAGTTTTGCCGTTAGACTGCGTGAGGAGGGAGGGAGAGAAGAGAGTTCGGGGAGCCGGGCCGCGCCTTCGGAGCCGGGTGAGTGACCTCTTCCTCCGCCCTCCTGGCACTCAGCTCGGGGAGCTGCACCCCCGCTGCCCGGGGGCGCCTACACACGCAGGTACTCACGCGGGGGCGGGGACTGTACCCACACGTGTCGCGTCTGATCTGAGAAGCATCTTCAGGGACGCAGGAAGCAAAACCCTGGACACACCCGAGGCACCTGTACATGCGGGTGCCCCCCTTGTGGGCGTTTTCTCGGACTCGGGGAGAAAAAACACATCCTGGAGCGCACGTGGACACTTGTGTCCATACGCGGGGACATCTGCAGAGACCCTCAGCTGAGCACGTGGGCTCACGGGCACAGACGCTCACCGCGGGGCACCCGCATACCTGAACCCCAGGGGCTTCCGCAGTAAAAAGAGGGGTGGCACGACAGACTCACACACACACACACACACCCGCCCTGCCACTCACACCAGCGGCCCCCTTTCTTGTGAGTACTTTATTATATCATGCATATAATCATATTTCATGTTTATTTTGTCTCTTTAGATAAATATCAAGGCTTTTTGGTACAAGAAGGAAATTTTGAACAAGCAGAAAAAGTAAGGCCACTACTGAATTATATTTAACAAGACCTTTCACGTGTATAAGGACTTTTACCTTTTTGACAGAGCTTATCACATACAGTATCTCGTGTGGTCCTCCCAGGAATCTGGCTAGGCAGGGCCGCCATCATTCCCATTTTCCAGAAGAAAAAGCTGAGCCTAGGTTAAATAAACCTGCCCAAGGTACATGAGAGAGACAGAATTTTGACTCAGGCTTCTTGATCTGACGTTAAGGTTATGTCCAGCTATGCAGAGCTGCTTATATGTAGAAATGCCTCCTTCCCTCCCTGACAGTAGGGATCTGACACTGCTCAGTGTGACCTGAGCACTCTCTGGGCAACCACCGGAGAGGCTTTGCTTCTCAATCACCTGCCTCACGTTTAAACTCCTCACAGGTGCCTGGGGAGTAGCAGCTTGAGTTAATGTCACAGAGAAGTTGATGGGAAAGCCGAGATCTCCTCCTTTGAGGGTCTGGGGAGAAGTTACCAAGGAATGGGCACATTCCTGGCGGGAGTCGGGAGATTTCATACCATTAGACTTTTTTCTCTTTTTTTGTTTATGGCTGTGCTGCGTGGTTTGCGGGATCTTAGTTCCCTGACCAGTGATCGAACCTAGGCCCCAGCAGTGAAAGTGCCAAGTCTGACCACTGGACCGTCAGGGATTTCCCCCATTAGACTTTCAGTAAATGTTATTTTACAATACTTTGCCGATCGAGCCCCATGGAAATGTCTTGTTAATTTTAAGGATGGATTGGAGTGCTATTTTGGTAGTTTCAGAAAAGTGAGGGCTTGGGGCTGAGGGAATGGTGCGGACAGATTCCAGGGAGGGTGAGAGGAGAAAAAGAAACAATGGGGTGAAGGTGTCACTGTGTGGGCCCTGATTTCCCCGTTACTAAAGGTATTCAAGAACTAGGTTAGGGGCTTCCCTGGTGGCGCAGTGGTTGGGAGTCTGCCTACCAGTGCGGGGGACGCGGGTTCGAGCCCTGGTCCGGGAGGGTCCCGCATGCCGTGGAGCGGCTGGGCCCGTGAGCCACGGCTACTGAGCCTGCGTGTCTGGTGCCTGTGCGCCGCAACAAGAGAGGCCGCGATAGTGAGGGGCCCGCGCACCGCGATGAAGGGTGACCCCCGCTCTCCGCAACTGGAGAGGGCCCTCGCACGGAGGCGAAGACCCAACACAGCCAAAAATCAATCAATCAATTAATTAATTAAAAAAAAAACAAAACAAAACTTGAGTAACTAGCCCTGGCTTTAAAAAAAAAAAAACAAAAAACTAGGTTAATTCTGAGGTCTCTTCTAAAATCATTTTATATTTAATTTTAATTGGGGTTTGGGGGGGCCATAATGAATTCAAGCAACGTAGAATTGTGTAAAGAAAAAGGGAGGGAATTCCCTGGCGGTCTGGTGGTTAGGACGCATTGCTGCCACTTCAGGGGGCCCGGGTTCGATCCCTGCTTGGGGAACTAAGATCCCACATGCCACGAGGTGTGGGAAAAAAATAAATAAAGTAGGGGGGAGGAGATCTGCCTTCCCTCTTCCCTTGCCAACCCTACCCCAAAGGTAACCTTACCAACCTGTTGGTGTGTGTCCTTATAGACTTTCCTGCTATGCTTTATACGACTGTTGAGGGTGTATGTAGGTCTTGCTGTTTTTCTTTTGCAAAAGTGGGGTTACACTAGACATACTGTTCTGAAACCTGCTTTTTTCATGTTTTAGTCAATTGTGGACATCTTTTCCGATGTGTGTTTAGCTCTGGCTCATTCTTTTTTTTTTTTTTTAATCTTTTTTAAAATTTTTGGCTGTGTTGGGTCTTCGTTGCTGCACGTGGGCTTTCTCTATTGTGGCGAGCGGGGGCTATTCTTCGTTAACGGTGCGCAGGCTTCTCATTGCTGTGTCTTTTCTTGGACCACGGGCTCTAGGCACGCAGGCTTCAGTAGTCGCAGCATGTGGGCTCAGTAGTTGTGGCATGCGGGCTCTAGGGCGCACAGGCTTCAGTAGTTGTGTCTTGAGGGCTCTAGAGCTCAGGCTCAGTAGTTGTGGCGCACGGGCTCCGCATCATGTGAGATCTTCCCCGCCCAGGGGTCAAACATGTGTCCCCTGCATTGGCAGGCGGATTCTTAACCACTGTGCTACCAGGGAAGTCCGCTCATTCTTTTAATAGCTGCATGGTATCCCATTGCATGGAGGTGACTTAGTGTCCATCCCTCTATTTATAATCATTTGCATTATATCCAGTTTTATAAATAGTGATGCAACGCATGACATTTTACATATACATTCTAGTATTTCTCTAGAACAACAGTTCTCAATCAGGGGCAATTTTGCACCCCAGGAGACATTTGTCAATGTCTGGAGACATTTTTGATTGTCACAAGGGGAGCGTGGGGATACTGGCATCTGGTGGGTAGAGACCAGGGTGCTGCTAAACATCCTGCAATGCTCAGGACAGCCCCCAACTACAAAGAATTCTCCATTCTAAAGTGTCATTAGCGTTGAGGTCTGCTCTAGGTAAAAATGGAATTAGATTTTTGGGGTTTTTTGGCCATACTGCACGGCATGTGGGATCTTAGTTCCCCAACCAGGGATCGAACGTGCCCCCTGCAGTGGAAGCGTGGAGACTTAACCACTGGACAGCCAGGGAAGTCCCTGGAATTAGATAGTTTTAAATATTTAGTTTCTAAAACACCCCAGTGCCCAAAAAATTATGACACAGCTACTCAATGTAATATGATCTAGCCATTTACAATGATATTTATGAAGATCTTGTAGCAACATGGAATCATGCTTATGACATTTTGCATTTTAAAAGCCATGTACCGGAAAAAAACCAGAAGGGAATATGTGAAGTAAAAAGTGTTAAGATGATGGGTTCTTTTCTCTCTGTCTCTCTTCTCTCTCTTTCTGCAAAGTCACTATTATTTTTATAATCTCTAAGTTACTTGGGTTTTTTTGGGTTTTTTTTTTGGCTGCGTTGGGTCTTCATTGCTGCGCACGGGCTTTCTCCAGTTGCGGTGAGCGGGGGCTACTCTTCGTTGTGGTGCGCGGGCTTCTCATTGCGGTGGCGTCTCTTGTTGCGGAGCATGGGCTCTAGGCGCACGGGCTCAGTAGTTGCGGCGCACGGGCTTCAGTAGTTGCGGCGCGCGGGCTCAGTAGTTGTGGTGCACGGGCTTAGCTTCTCCGCGGCATGTGGGATCTTTCCGGACCAGGGCTCGAACCTGTGTCCCCTGCATTGGCAGGCGGATTCTCAACCACTGCAGCACCAGGGAAGCCCCAGTTACTTGGTTTTTAATCATTTATTCAGTCACTGTTTTTAGAGCCTTTGGGGCATGCCAGGCACCGTGCGGGTCTCTGGAGACACCAGTGTAACTAGGCTGAGTCCCTACCTGTATGGAGCCTGCCTCCTGTGGGCGGGGAGGGCAGCACCTTAACAAGTGCTGTGAGTGCTAAAAAGGACATGAGTACATCTTCTGGCGGGGATGCTCTTTAGCTGACCCCTGGAAGGTGAGAGGAACCAGTCTAGGGAAGGGTGGGGCTGCAGTTCAGACATGGGAACAGCAGGTCCAGGGATGGGCCGGTAGATAGGAACGTGAACAGCGTTTTCTAGGAACTGCTCAGAAGCACTGAGCCCACCCTGGCTGAAGAGACTGAACCGTGGTCCAGGGGGAGGTTGAAGAGGTGGGCCTGCATCATTTCACAGCGTAACTCGGCTCCACTGCTGTGGGTGGGCCTGCGCTGTGTGCAGAGAATAGAGGAGGGAGATGCAGAAGGGCTCAGGGCCCTTTGGATCATGGCGGCTCGTTAGAGAATCCCAGGCCCCGTTCCTGGAGCCCGTGTGTCTGAGGTTCCCCCTCTGCACTCAGCTTGAGGGGGCTCTGCCCTCACGCTCACGCAGCCTGGGATTTCACCTCAGGCAGGAGCTGGCCATAAAGCCAGGTGTCTTGGAAAGCCAGCTGATCTCTGGAAGTGCACTGTTTCCTACCAAGCCTGTTCATTCACTCCATCAGCAAATATTATGAGCAGTTACTGTGGTGGGCTCTCTTCCGGGCACTGGAGTTGCAGGGATGGATGAATGAGACCAACGCCGTGTTTTCATGGGCTTGAATTCTAATGGGGGAGAGAGACAAGAAACAAATGTATGAAATCAATGTCTGGTATATAAATGCTCTAGGGCTTCCCTGGTGGTGCAGTGGTTGGGAATCTGCCTGCCGATGCGGGGGACGCGGGTTCGAGCCCTGGTCTGGGAAGATCCCACATGCCACGGAGCGACTAGGCCCGTGAGCCACAACTGCTGAGCCTGCGCGTCTGGAGCCTGTGCTCCGCAACGGGAGAGGCCGCGATAGTGAGAGGCCCGCACACCGCGATGAAGAGCGGCCCCCGCTTGCCGCAACTGGGGAAGGCCCTCGCAGAGAAACGGAGACCCCAAAGCAGCCAAGAATAAATAAATTAATTAATTAATTTTAAAAAAAATGCTCTAAAGAAGAATAAAGCAGGATAAGGAGAGAAAAGGGATGTGGGCGCTGCTTTGGGGGCCTGGTCCGGGAGGATTGCTCTGAGGAGTGATGTGTGCGCCGGGACCCTAAGACCTTGCTCTGGTGTTTACTCCGTGTCTCTTGCATTTAGCCTGAAGCTGATGGACATTGTATGGGCCACAGGCAGGGATGGTGGGCTATGACCCCAGAGCAGACGGCAGGAATGTCTCCAATCTCGAGGTGGCCGTGGCTGGGTCTGTGTCTGGACTTGTCACTCGGGTGCTGATCAGCCCCTTGGATGTCATCAAGATCCGTTTCCAGGTACCCTTTTCCCCTTTTTCTGTGTAATGGGCCAGAGGACAAGTTCACTCTTTTTTGTCAAAGCAGTTCCTAGAGCTTGCAATTTTGTCAAGGAGAAGCACTTTGTTGCCTTTGTTACCTTCTCTGAAATTCCTCCTCCCCACACCCCCCATCATCCTGACCATTCTCATCTTGATTCCTAGCTTCAGATTGAGCGCCTGTCTCGCAGTGACCCCAACGCGAAATACCACGGAATCCTGCAGGCTGGAAGACAGATTTTGCAAGAGGAGGGCCCAACAGCATTCTGGAAGGGACACATCCCAGCCCAGCTTCTCTCCATAGGCTATGGAGCTGTCCAAGTAGGTGGCAGGGGAGGCCGCCAGGCCCCTGGGGTCACATTGCCCAGTGGGGGAGCCCAGGGTGGTGAGGCGTGCACCTGGGCTGCCCGGGGTAGGGCAGCAGGAGGCGGTCACACACTGCTCACTCGTCTTGGCTGGGAAGCTACCTGACAAACTGAAGACATAGTCAGACTGAGCTGTACTATAGGCATCGGCTTCCCCACTTCCCCCAACCCTGGAGACTTAGCACCCACTGAATATGAGGTGCTGCACCTAGGATACTGTCTTGACACCCAGCCCAGAGGGGCTTAGCAAATGGCGATACAAATGCTTTTCATTTTTCAAAATAGCATTATTCACGTCTGTGCGTCCTTTGAACTTCCCAACAGCACTGTGAGGAAGGTGGAGCAGGTGTTAACGTGGGTCGCAGAGAGGTTGAGTGAGCTGCCTGAGGCCACACAGCTTGTAGGTGGCGAGGCTAGGATTAGGACCCAGGCTTCTTGACTCTTGCTCATGAGTTTGTTCAGCTGAGCGCCAGTTTACGCCATGGCGTCTAGTCTGTAGCCGTACAGTGGTGGTGATGGAAATAGCCAGCCCCACACAGTGCTCACAGGGGGCCAGGCCCTGGGCGAAGCACTTCACATCTGCCACCTTACAACAGTCCTCTGGTAGATTCTGTTGTCATCCTTATTTTACAGATGAGAAGACTGAGGCAGAGAGAGCTTAAGTAATTAGTCCAACCAACGTCACTAGCTAGAGAGTGGCAGAGCCGTCCCTGCCTGCTCTCCGTATGACATCACGGTGATTGCTCAGGTCACGAGCCCCTGCCGCGCCATCTCTGCGCCCAGCGCACAGATGCTGCACCCTGATGGGCAAATGCAGCAACATGTGCTCTCAGGGCCCCAAGCCATCTTGAGTTGGCTGGAGAAGGATCCGAGCCCAAGGAGGGCTTACACCACAGAATATGGAATATGTGGGATTCTCCCGACAGAATTTCAGCTCCAGGGCAGAATGTTTCTCAGACAGGGCCACTGCCAGCTGCATTAAAGGGGTCCCCAGCCTAGAATCAGATAATGGCCATCTTTTCCCAGTTCTCAGAAAACTAAGTGATGAGTAGAATTTTCTTTTTTTATTCTTTCTTTTTTTTTTTTCTGGCCTCGCCATGCAGCTTGCGGGATCGTAGTTCCCCCACCAGGGATTGAACCCGGGGCCACGGCAGTGAGAACACCGAGTCCTAACCACTGGACTGCCAGGGAATTCCCGACTAGAATTTTCTTTTTCTTTCTTTCTTTTCTTTTTTTTTTTTTTAATATTTATTTATTTGTTTGGCTGCGTTGGGGTGTTAGTTGCGGCATGCAGGATCTTTTTTTTTAGTTGTAGCATGTGGGATCTAGTTCCCTGACCAGGGATTGAACCTGGGCTCCCTGCATTGGGAGTGCGGAGTCTCAGCCACTGGACCACCAGGAAAGGCCCCCAAGTAGAATTTTCTGATACAAAAATTTTCTCATGTATTTTCTTAACCCTTGGGTGTTTGGCTCTGCTCAGAGTATGAAAGGGCATCTGAGCTTTGCACAAAGTTATGTGTTTATTGTATTCTGACCCTACTCAAGAAGAGTATCTCCTGGTCCCTAGGATGGGCCCCGCCTGGGTCACGGGTGCATTCGGGGGTGTTTTCCATGACACTGTCACAACTCTTGCAGTTTTTGTCGTTTGAAGTGCTCACCGAGCTGGTGCACAGGGCCAGCGTGCGCGATGCCCGAGACTTCTCCGTGCATTTTGTGTGTGGCGGCCTGTCTGCCTGTGTGGCCACCCTCGCCGTGCATCCTGTGGACGTGCTACGCACCCGCTTTGCAGCTCAGGGTGAGCCCAGGGTGAGTGGCCGGGCCAGAGAAGGGGCGCCCAAGGGACGAAGGGCATCCCAGGGTGGGGGCTGTTTTCCTTAGAGGGAACAAAGCCGGGGCGGCCTGGGGTTTTCGGGCCATCCTTCAGCCTGTTCCTGAAACCCGTGATGGTGCCTGGCACCAGGCAAGGTGCTCACAACCTCACGGGGGACACAGAACCTGCAGGGGAAACAGAGCACATACCAAATCGGCACGGGGAAGGTGTCTGGGAAAGTGAGACTTGAGATCCTATCGCTGTATTATTGGGAGGGAGGTTTTGGTTTCCAGAAAGAATGGATTGGAGGAAATGGGATCCTTGAGTCAGACTCAAGGAAGAACTGACTGAGTGAAAGCAAGGGATTAAACCCTCAAATAGGGGCTTCCCTGGTGGCTCAGTGGTTGAGAATCTGCCTGCCAACGCAGGGGACATGGGTTCGAGCCCTGGTCTGGGAAGATCCCACATGCCGCGGAGCAGCTGAGCCCGTGAGCCACAATTACTGAGCCTGCGCGTCTGGAGCCTGTGCTCCGCAACAAGAGAGGCCGTGATAGTGAGAGGCCCGCGCACCGCGATGAAGGGTGGCCCCCGCTTGCCACAACTAGAGAAAGCCCTCGCACAGAAACGAAGACCCAACACAGCCATAAATTAATTAATTAATTAATTAATTTAAAAAAAAAACAAACAAAAAACCCTCAAATAGATGCACCATCCCCCCTCCGCTCACCATAATCTCTGTTTCCTGGACATACATAAGAATAGTGTAGGATACTGTTGGTGGGGAATGACGTTTTGCTTAAGAATTTGATCTGGGACCAGCTAAGAATAACTGTGGTTTCAGCTCTGCCAGTTTTTTGTGTTGCCTGGGGTGGAGATCCTGGGTTGGGGGACCTCTTTTGTTTAGGAGACATTCTGATAAATTTTTTGGTTCAGAAATGCAAAGTGCCCCAGGAACAGTCTAGAAGAAAACGACTGGGGCATGAGAGCTGGGTCACTCTGTGTGACACTGCAGTGGAAAATAGAGGTTTGGGGTGACTGCCCTGGTGGAGAAATGAGACGAGGGGTCCTAGGAACGGAGTAGAGAAATGGAGGGGAAGGATGTTTATAGAGGGGACAGACCTCGGCAGCATGGTGCCTGCTGGGATGAAGAGAATGGCTGGTGACAGTCCTGCGGTTCCCTGTTCTGCGTGTGCTGTAATCCTCTTCCGTTACTTTCCAACCTTCAGTACAAGTCTATGAGAAGAAAAAAGGGAAAACATCATTAAGAAAAGAATAGCATATTTCTTCTTAGGCTTAGACAATTGAGATGTTGGATTGTAGATTCTGGAATGGCTGGAAAATTGTGTGTGAAAGTGAGGGGAAAAGATTTATTTAAAAATTGCAAAACTCTCCACCTTCTTTAGACTAGTAGCATCCATAGTGTAAATCCTCACATTTCTTAAAAAATCAGTAATCTGGGCTTCCCTGGTGGCGCAGTGGTTAAGAATCCACCTGCCAATGCAGGGGACACGGGTTCGAGCCCTGGTCCGGGAAGATCCCACATGCCATGGAGCAACTAAGCCCGTGCACCACAACTACCGAGCCTGCTCTCTAGAGCCTGCGAGCCACAACTACTGAGCCCGTGCGCCACAACTACTGAAGCCCGCGCGCCTAGAGCCCGTGCTCTGCAACAAGAGAAGCCACCGCAATGAGAAGCCTGCGCACCGCAGTGAAGAGTAGCCCCCGCTCACCGCAACTAGAGAAAGCCCGCGCGCAGCAGCGAAGACCCAACACAGCCATAAATAAATAAATACATAAATAAATAAATAAATAAATAATCTATAAGGTGTATAAAGGTTAAAAAGACAGATAGTTCTTCATGAATTATAGTGAAAAAACACCAGCCTCCCCCCTGATTCTATTCCCCAGAGGCAACCACTTTTAATATTTGTGTGCTTCTTCCGTAATTTACTTCCTAATTCAAAGTAACATGCTCTTTCTCTTTCTTCCTTTCCTTCTGAGTTTTAAATTATAGACATTAACTACTGACTACTATGGAAGATGAGAATTTAACTCTTTTACCATCACCCTTGGGTGTGCTTATGCTTCCTCACCTGAGTACAGTACAACTGATTAATAGATTTTTGGCTAAATCAGTACTCAGTGTTTATGCTATTATGATTATGTAAATGTTACTGCTGAGCCTCAAAATATATTATGATTATGTTTTCTTTTGTATTTTTGTCTTTCCTGGAGTTGGCAATTGCTTTGTATTTTATTTGTTTCGCTTTCTACATGCTTATCACAAATTCACTTTCAAACAATCTCCCGATAGGGTGAGCCTGTGGTCATCAGTCCCATGTTTTTATGGAGCCCCTCCTAGAGCCCCCCACCCTTGAACCCTTCACCCTATGGCTTCGATCTGGACTGTTTGCTCCAGGACTATGGCCAGCTATTCTCTTAGGAATTCTCACGTTAGGAGCCCATGTCTTCTCTTTCTTGATTAGTCCCTCATTTTGGTGGAGCACATCCTGAGGTATAGCTTCCTTACAGAAGCCTGATAGAAAATGCCTTTATTTTCCCCTTACACTTAACGATGATCTGGGTGTAGAATTCTAGGTAGCTCTCAGTATCGCTGAAGAGGCGTCCAGAACCATCCTGATGACTAACCCTTTATATGAAGCCATCCACTTCGCACTCTTGGGAACTTTCAGGATCTTTTCTTTTCTTTTTTTTTTTTAACTTTTTTGTGGCCCCACCGTGCAGCACGTGGGATCTTAGTTCCCCAACCAGGGCTCGAACCCACGCCCCCTGCAGTGGAAGCGTGGAGTCTTAACCACTGGACCACCAGGGAAGTCCCTCAGGATGTTTTCTTGATCCCTGGCATTCTAGAAATTTACCAGTGGAGTGCCCCAGGGCGGGTCTCTTTCATTCATTGTGATGGGCACTTCCTGGGCCCTTTAGTCTGGACACATGTTCTTCATGCCTGGAAAATGGTCACGAATTATTTATTCACAATTGCCTGCCCTCTGTTTTTTTCTTTTTCTTTCTTTCTAGAATTCATGTCAGTTGGACACTAGACATCCTGGATTGATCCTCTGATTGACATCTTTTATTTACCATTCTGGGAGGTTTCCTTACTTTTATCATTTGAGCCCTCTATTGAGTTTAAACAACGTCTGCTAACATATGTTGGTTCCTAAGAACTGTCTTTGGTTTGTTTGTTTTAGTCAGGTTTATTAAAGCATAACTTACATGCACAGTAAAATCCACTCTTGTTAGCGTACAGTTCTGTGACTTTTGACAAATGCATACAGTCACGTAACCACTACCACAATCAAGATATAAAACAAAAGTTCCATCACCCCCTGATTTCCTCCTGCCCTTTGTAGTTTGTCCCTTCCCACCTCCAGCCTTCAGTAACCACTGGTCTGTTTTCTGTCTGAAGTTCTGCCTTTTCCAGAATGTTACATAAATGGAGTTATGCCCTGTGTAGTCGTTTGAGTTGGCTCCCTTCACTTGGTAGATGCATTTGAGATGTGTCCATGGGGTGCCTGTGAGTAGCTGGCTCCTTTTTATTGCTGAGTAATATTCCATTGTGTGGAAGGATTGTGGTTGATTAGTTCAGAGACTTTGGGGTTGTTCTCCAGTTTGGGGTGTTATGAATAAAGCCACTATAAACATTCACATACAGGTTACTGTGTGAACATTTCATTTCTCTTGGGTAAATTCCTAGGGGTGGGATTGCTGGTTGTATGGTAAGGAGTGTTTCGTTGTATAAGAAAAAGGCAAGCTGTCTCCTGCACGGCTGTGCCGTTTTGCCTTCCCACCAGCAGGTCCAACTGCTCCTTATCCTCACGAATACTTAGTATTATTCATTTTGTATTTTAAATTTTAACCATTCTAAATGGTGTGAATAATGGTATCTCATCGTGGTTAATTTAAATTTCTTTAATGTTGAGCGTCCTTTTACGTGCTTATTTGCCATCTATATACCTTCTTTGGTGAAGTATCTGTTCAGATTGTCCATTTTTGTGTTGGGTGGTTTGTTTTTATTTTACAAATATTTTCTGAGTCTGTGGCTGTCTTTTCCTTTCCTTACAGTATCTTTTGAAGAGCACATGTTTTTAATTTTGATGAAGTTCCATTTATCAATTTGTTCTTTTATGGATTTTGCTTTTGGTGTTTTACCTAAGAAACCTTTGCCCAACTCAGAGTCACAAAGATTTTCTCTCAAGAGGTTTTTCTTGTCTGAATCTTACCTCTTTTTAAAATAGATCCTCTGCTTTTATTTTTTTTTATTTTAAAATTTTTTAAAATTAATTTTTATTGGAGTGTAGTTGATTTACAATGTTGTGTTAGTTTCTGCTGTACAGCAAAGTGAATCAGTTATACATATACATATATCCACTCTTTTTAAAATTCTTTTCCCATACAGGTCATCACAGAGCATTGAGCAGAGTTCCCTGTGCTCTGCAGTCGGTCCTTATTATCTATTTTATATATAGTAGTGTGTATATGTCAATCCCAGTCTCCCAGTTTATCCCTCCCGCCCCCTTTCCCCCTTGGTAACCGTATGTTTTCTACATCTGTGACTCTATTTCTGTATTTCTGTATTTCTGTATTTCTGTATGTATGTATGTATGTATGTATGTATGTATGTATGTATTTATTTATTTATTTATTTATTTATTTATTTATTTATTTATTTATTTATTTATTTATTTATTTATTTATTTATTTATTTATTTATTTATTTATTTATTTATTTATTTATTTATTTATTTATTTATTTATTTATTTATTTATTTATTTATTTATTTATTTATTTATTTATTTATTTATTTATTTATTTATTTATTTATTTATTTATTTATTTATTTATTTATTTATTTATTTATTTATTTATTTATTTATTTATTTATTTATTTATTTATTTATTTATTTATTTATTTATTTATTTATTTATTTATTTATTTATTTATTTATTTATTTATTTATTTATTTATTTATTTATTTATTTATTTATTTATTTATTTATTTATTTATTTATTTATTTATTTATTTATTTATTTATTTATTTATTTATTTATTTATTTATTTATTTATTTATTTATTTATTTATTTATTTATTTATTTATTTATTTATTTATTTATTTATTTATTTATTTATTTATTTATTTATTTATTTATTTATTTATTTATTTATTTATTTATTTATTTATTTATTTATTTATTTATTTATTTATTTATTTATTTATTTATTTATTTATTTATTTATTTATTTATTTATTTATTTATTTATTTATTTATTTATTTATTTATTTATTTATTTATTTATGGCTGTGTTGGGCCTTCGTTTCTGTGCGAGGGCTTTCTCCAGTTGCAGCGAGCGGGGGCCACTCCTCATCGCGGTGCACGGGCCTCTCACTGTCGCGGCCTCTCCCGTTGCGGAGCACAGGCTCCAGACGCGCGGGCTCATTAGTTGTGGCTCACGGGCTTAGTTGCTCCGCGGCATGTGGGATCTTCCCAGACCAGGGCTCGAACCCGTGTCCCCTGCATTGGCAGGCAGATTCTCAACCACTGCGCCACCAGGGAAGCCCTCTATTTCTGTTTTGTAAATAAGTTCACTTGTACCATTTTTTTTAGGTTCCACATATAAGCGATATCATATGATATTTGTCTTTCTCTGACCCTCTGCTTTTATCATGAAGGTGATGCCTTCTCTGTGGTCTCAGGATATTAGTTAAAATTTCGTGGGTGGTTTCTTTTCTCTGTAGTTTTCTTCTGCTATCTATACTGTCTCTTCCTTCCAAATGACTTCTCCTGCCCCTCATCAATCATTTTGGCCTCTGTTTTGGGGGAGGCTTTCCTCAAATGTCTGGTGACTCTTGGCTGCCAGCTTGGTTAAGAGGGGACACAGAAAGCAGAGTGGGACTCTGGCACGAGGGCAGGCTTGTTGTCCGACGGCCTTCCTCTGAGGCCCGGCCCTTTCATGCAAGTCCCCAGGGCAAAAGCCTTCAATGTGGCTGCCAGCATCTGGGAGCCAAGTGTGTACTGTCCCCGCTCAGTACAGACTTGCCCTCGGTCACCCTCTTGTCAGTGCAGTGCTTCCCGCACCCACAGCCAGGCAGATTCAGCCCCTCTGGTCCACTGCAAAGAATATATGTCGAATAGAAGTGCACTAAAAAATCAGTGGCTCTTCGTGCATAAACATCACCTGTTGATGGTTCCAGAAAGGTTAAGTATATGCATATGGCAAAAAATCCAAATAGCATAAAATGGTGATAGCGAATCTCCTTCTTCCCCCTTCCCTCCCCTGTCCCCCTGTTTCCCGCTGTGGAGGTAATAATGTTACTGTTCCTCCTTTCATGTGTATCCTTGTGGGGGATAGTCTCTGCATACAGTTTGTTTCCTCCACAGACACTATGCCTGCTCTTCATGTCCTGCTGGGTTCACTTAACTGTATATTTGGGGGAGTCTTCCCTATCGATCATCTAGATTGCATCTTCCTGTTGTAATTGCTACAATATGTTCTTTTGAACGGGTGTGCCGTAATTTATATAACCGATCACCCAAGGGTGGACTTCACACCTCTTGCTGTTCTGCATACTTTTGTGCACTCCTTGGCATATCTCAGTCGTGTAAATAGCTAGAAGGGGAGCTGCCAGACAGTCCCACCCTTGGAATTTTTGTCCAGCAGTTTCTTTGTCCTCCTGTCAGGAGAAGTAATGCTCCTAGTAGCTGGTTTCTGGACAAGGGGAAATATACCTGGTGGGCTGGGTTCTCGGGCTGAGGCGACGTTGCTCATCATTGCATGTGTGGTGTCCAGGTCTATAAAACCCTGCGAAACGCCGTGGTGACCATGTACAGGACCGAAGGCCCCTTGGTCTTCTACAAAGGCTTGAACCCCACCTTGATCGCCATCTTCCCCTACGCCGGGTTCCAGTTCTCCTTCTACAGCTCCTTGAAGCACGCGTGTGAGTGGGCCATGCCAGCTGAAGGAAAGAAAAATGGTGAGACCGGCCTCACGGGAAAGGGAATCTGGGTCCCACTCCGCCCCTCTCCCAGGCCATAGCATCTCTTTCTGAATCAGGTAGGAAATAAAGTTTCCCTGCAGAAGCTAAGACACCGCAGATCTCTGAACCCCCAGCTCTGTAATACAGCCAACAAAACAAATCCATTCACTCACAGATGACTTTATTTCTTTCGGCTCTTGCCACTGTTATTTCCAGCTACCGGTCATGGTTTTCATTTTTGTTAAAGGTCCAACTTGCAGACAGCCTGGTTTTGCTTATGTGTCGGGTTTGGTTTTCGTTTGGGGACTCTGGGGAGGGGGATGGGCATCCTATTCCCGCCCAAGCCTTGTACTGAGTCGCAGGGCAGAGCCCGCAGGCCATTATTGCCTCCAGCTGGGGTGATTACTGTTACAGGCTCACACCCCTTCTGCCACCGGCCTGTCCAATCAGCAGTCCATTGTCATTCTTTTTTTAAAAAATTTTATTTATTTTATTTATTTATTTTTGGCTGCGTTGGGTCTTCGTTCCTGCGCACGGGCTTTCTCTAGTTGCAGATAGCGGTGCGCGGGCTTCTCATTGCGGTGGCTTCTCTTGTTGCAGAGCAGGGGCTCTAGGCGCGCGGGCTTCAGTAGTTGTGGCACGTGGGCTCTAGAGCGCAGGCTCAGTAGTTGAGGCGCACGGGCTGAGTTGCTCTGCGGCATGTGGGATCTTCCCGGACACGGGCTTGAACCTGTGTCCCCTGCATTGGCAGGCAGATTCTTTTTTTTTTTTTTTTTAACCTTTTCAGCTGCGTTGGTTCTTTTTTTTAATATTTATTTATTTATTTATTTATTTATGGCTGTGTTGTGTCTTGCTGCACGCGGGCTTTCTCTAGTTGCGGTGAGCGGGGGCTACCCTTCCTTGCGGTGCGCAGGCTTCTCATTGCGGTGGCTTCTCTTTGTTGTAGAGCACGGGCTCTAGGCGCGCGGGCTTCAGTAGTTGTGGCACGTGGGCTCAGTACTTGTGGCTCGCGGGCTCTAGAGCGCAGGCTCAGTAATTGTGGCTCACGGGCTTAGTTGCTCCACGGCACGTGGGATCCTCCCGGACCAGGGCCCGAACCCGTGTTCCCTGCATTGGCAGGTGGATTCTTAACCACTGCGCCACTAGGGAAGCCCTGTCTGTTGTCATTCTTGCTGAAAATGTGGTTGTGTCTGGTTCTCTCGCTCCTGGATTAAATTCTTCTGAGATCGAGGATGTTTGTAGGTTTTGGTTTTCTGGTCGAGGATTAGACTGTGTAACCTTGAAGTTTACCCTAGATTGCATTTCTCTCATTTTTCCCCTCCATCCCACTTCTCTGGTTCAGAGAACTTCAAAAACCTGCTTTGTGGCAGTGGAGCTGGAGTCATCAGCAAGACCCTCACATATCCCATGGACCTCTTCAAGAAGCGGCTGCAGGTTGGAGGGTTTGAGCAGGCCCGAGCCTCCTTTGGCCAGGTGAGATGTCCCCCTGCAGAGAGCTCTGATTCCAGCCCCTCACTGGGCGCATGAAGGAACTGGGTCAGCTCCTGTCCATAGGGCAGCTTCGCCCCCATAGCCCTCTCAGCCCCTGCATGTCCCTGGTGTTGATGAAAAATTAATCAGTTGATCTAAGAAAGAATCGGAAAATTTTATTCCAGCCAAATTTGAGGATTATAACCCGGGAAGAGCATCTCAGAAAGCTCTGAGAACTGTTCCACCTGCTAGAAGTCAAGACACAGTTCATATAAGTTTTTTGAGACACGGGGCTGTGCATCAAATGACGTTTTTGGGGGGGTTTATTTTGGCTGCGTTGGGTCTTCCTCTAGTTGCAGCGAGCGGGGGCTACCCTTTGTCGTGGTGTGCGGGCTTCTCATTGCGGTGGCTTCTCTTGTTGTGGAGCACGGGCTCTAGGCGTGCAGGCTTCAGTAGTTGTAGCAGGCGGGGCTCATTAGTTGTGGCTCGTGGGCTCTAGAGCTCAGGCTCAGTAGTTGTGGCGCACGGGCTTAGTTGCTCCGTGGCATGTGGGATCTTCCTGGACCAGGGCTCGAACTCGTGTCCCCTGCATTGGCAGGCGGATTCTTAACCACTGCACCACCAGGGAAGTCCCATTCATATGTTTTAGTTTTTAGATTCCACATAAAAGTGATAACATACGCTCTTTGTCTTTCTCTGACTTACTTCACTAAGCATGACACCACCTAGGTCCATCCGCGCTGCAGTTTTATTCCTTTGCATAAGTAAACATATGTTTAACAATAATGGGGTTACATGCAAGGTTTTATAACCTCCTTCTTCCACTTACCAACTTGTCTTGAAAAGATGGTTTGAATTTGGATAGGGAGAGTTGGTGAGAGCTCAAGACAGAGAAGGGAGGCCCTGCTCCTCACAGAGCTTTAGCGTGAGCAGGTGTGGCTGGAGGTGTGCGGTCACTGAGGGTGGACCAGTGGGGAAAGGCAGATCAGGGAGGGAAGTTGAGGCCCAATGGTGAAACGCCCCAAACACCACGCCGTGGGGCTTGGACTTGATTCTTTGTAATGTCATTGGCATCATCATCGGGAGTTACTGGAGCTCTGGGAGGGGAGCGAGGCTTGAGGAGAGCTGTGCCTTGGGGACACGGGTCTAGCAGCAGTTTGTGGTCAACTGGAGGTGGCCAGGCTGGCGGCGCTGGTCAGGCTCAGAGCTAACGAGGGGCCGGTTCAGATCTACTGCCCAAGGGGGACCAGGAGGGATGGGCGCACGGTCAGAGGCACCCCCGGGAAGAGGGTCCAGAGCTCTCTCTGGGTCCTTAAGAGCCACTGTCAGTGGGAGCCTCCAGGGCAGGAAGGAGCTCTGTCCAGTGCTGATTTCCAGGCACTTCATCTGTTAAGTCTGAATTAGCCCAGTTGGAAGAGAAAGAATGAGGTTAACTTATTCTGTCTTTTTTGCATTCATTCCTTTGTCCAGCAAGTATTTATTGGGTGCTTGAACGTGCCAGGCTCTGTGTTGACAAAAGAACAGAGCTCACACCCATGTTGCCATCACCTCCTCTCTCCTCAACTGGAGAACCTTCCTCTCCCCAGGTGCGAAGCTACAAGGGCCTCCTGGATTGCGCCAGGCAGGTGCTACGAGAGGAGGGTGCGCAGGGCTGCTTCAAAGGCCTGGCCCCCAGCCTGCTGAAGGCTGCCCTCTCCACCGGCTTTGTGTTCTTCTGGTACGAGCTCTTCTGTAACCTCTTCCACCACATGAAGAAGGCAGACAGCTAGCCTCGAGGGCAGAAGGGTGGCCTGAGGTCTTTCCCTGGAGGGGCCCTCCTGAAGAACGCTCGATCTTCCGTCCTGTGTTGCGCTGAGAGGTGTTGCCCGGCCCCTCCCTCCAGGCCAGCTGTCCTGGGCGCGAAGAGCCGTCGGCAGCAGCCTGGGTTCCACCAGAAGGGCCAAGGGGGTTCTCCACGGGAGAGCACGGGGCGAACGCAGGACCTGGTCTGCGGGGACCCAGCCCCGCCAGTCAGAAGGAGCTGGACGTTTCTCCTCTGTGTGGCGCACACTCAGGGCAACAGCTGCCCTCCTGCACGCCTTCGCTCCGGCTGCCCGGAGAACTCTCCTGCGTCTGGGTGGGCCGCAGCTTGAGTGTGAGGCTGGGATCAGGCCTTTACAGGGGTCTGGTCCCCACACCTGGGTTCTTACCCCACCAATTATTTAATAGACATTAAAACTAAAAGCGCATTCCTTATCTGTCTCCTCCATCTTCCCTTCCAAATCACATCCCTCCTCCCCAAGTACGAGGGAAGGGATCCCTGCCTTCCCTAAACTCTACTTTTCTCAGCAGTTTCATCCCTCAGGCAACTTTGCTTCTAGCTCTGGGGGAAGAATCCCAGCTGAATCAGTCACTTTATAAACTCCACCCTGCTCAGATCTTCGTGTCTATAAAGGCACCACTCGGGCTGTTCTCTCCCTGGACAGGCTGGTCACAGCCCGTGGGCCTCCAGGGAAAGCAGAGCCCAGCGACCCCACAGGCAGTGGGGGGATGTGCTGACGGGGGCGGGGCGCCGGTAAAGGCAGCAGCCCTTTTCCCCCGCCTCTTGGGATCACTCCTCTCTCCCTGTGGGCTGGGTTAGCCCTCCCGGGTGGGTGGAGCTCACGGCTGGGCCGGTGAGCATCTGCTGCCCGCTCAGCGTGCGCCTCCTGGGTCCCACGTGGTGCTGTGTGCATCCTGTGTAATCCCAGAAAGAGGGGGTCGAGCAGGCAGCCTGGTGCGTGCACAGTTGGTGCTCCGGAAGTTGTCAGGGCACAGGAACCCACAACAGACACCCATTTAGGCACAGTTAGGGGCATGAGAGGACGGGAAATCTACAGAACACACCCCCCACTTTCCACTCCAAGTCTCCCCAGCCCCAGGGAAGCCTGGCCTGAGAGGTTGGCTGTGCAGGGGGAGCCCCGTGCAGGACTTAGAGCCTGACCTCGCCTCAGCCCCAGCTCCAGCCTTCGAGCAGGTCTTGGGTGGGTGTCATGGCTCTCGGTCCCCATGGATCCTGGGCCCTTTCTCACCATTACTGTTTCGTCTCTGGTCTGGGGCTTTGTGATGTGTCTGGTCCCCAGAATCCTGAAGCTTCCCTGCTCCTGGTTGCTGATTAAGAAGGTTCACCTGTGGCTGGAGGGCTCCCACACCCACAGGGTTTTTGGCAGGCAAGGCTTGCAGCTGCAGGGAGGCAGCTGCCTGGATGTATTTTTTATGAAATTCCACTGAAGTAAACTTTGTTCTCTTCAGCTCTCCCACTCATTGGTTTCTTTTGCTGCAGCTGAGATTCTCTTGTTCATTTTCTGGTGACCACTTTGGCAGCTCTTTGAACAGGAGGAGCGAGCTTTGGATACAGGAACCTGCCATCAACACTTCCTTCTCGTCTAAGCGATGGGACGAGACAGTTCTTTTCCAGCCTCTTCTGTATGCTCTCCTGCAACCCAGGGCTGACCTCAGAGGTGGCCCTGTCTGGGCTGCTGGGCCCGTGCCTCCCCCCGAGTCCCGACCAAGACGGACTGAGCCAAGGGCTTGCTCAACCTCAGGGTCACTCCCAACACCTTGGGCGCCGCAAGTTGGCAACTGGGATCCTTTCTCTTGGGCTGGCCCATTGATTTTCAACTTATTTTACCAATATCGTTTGTACTTGGAGTAGGAGAGGGACTTAGTGGGACTTGATCCAGCCCTTACGACCTCCCTGCCTTCTCCCCTTTGGGGGGAGAGGGTGGGAGTGGGGAGCACACGGCCAGCACCTGTGAAGTCCTGCCCCTCCAGCCCTCTTCTCTGCCCTCCCACCTTTCTCCCTCCCGCCGCCCGGCTGCGGACCACGCCCTCCGCAGGCCCCTCCCACGCCGCGCGGCCGGGCCAGTCCCCTGACCCCGTTTTAACCTGAGCCCTGGCGTGGGGCGGGGAGAGGGGGAGTGCTAGCGCTCGAGACCGAGGGCTTAATGCGGGCTGAGGAGCAGGTCCGACCCAGTACCGAGGAGCCGGTGTGGCCCCGGATAGCCCCTGGGAGCACCAGGTGAGGAGAGGACAGGGGCGGTGGGAGCAGTGTCGCGGGCGTTCTGCGCGGCCCCATGCCAGCAACCTTCGGGCGGGCCTGGCCGGGCGGCGAGGGCAGCGACGTCGGGGCTCCGGCAGGTGGCGCTGGCGAGGCGGCCCCAGGCCCCGCCCCGCCGCCCCGCCGCCCCGCCGCCCCGGGTCCCGCCGCGCCACCGCGCTAGGAAATGACCTAAGCGGAGGCGAGGCGCCCAGAGCATGCCCCCCGAGCGGCCTTCGGGCACACGGGCGCGGCGCCGGCGCGGCAGGTGGGTCCCGGCGCTCCCGCCGCCTCTCGAGCCCACGGGAATGGCGTTTGGGAAGCTGCCCAGGTCTGGAGACCCCTAAGGTCCTCTCCTTTGGCCATGGGGGGAGGCACCGAGTGCGGAGAGGGGACTCCAAAGGGGACCACCTCTGGGGGACACGTCACCTCGCTCCCCTTCTTAAGGAGGGATCCAGAATGGAGCTCAGGACTCTCAGGGAGTCCTGAGCGGGCAGGGCCGGGTTTCTGCCACTCGAGAGGCCAATTTAACTAGTCCGTCCCGGGGAGAAGCTGGCCAGGACAAGGGGAGTCAGGGCAGCAGAGCCGCTTCTGCACCCAGCCCTCTGGTCGGCCCCACCCCGAGAGCAGGAGGAGTGTGGGCTTTCTGGGCTGAGTACTCTGACTAAAGGGAGAGGGTTGCGGAGAGGGGCTTGGACCCCTGCTGGGACAGACATGTCCGACGCTTGGAGACCCCAGCCCTCTCACTCTCCAGGAGCCATGCTGGACCAGCAGCTTCCAGGTCGGCTTATAAATAGGCAGGGGAAGTGTTTAATATCCACATATCCACCCTCACCCCACCCCTTGGTATCAGCTGAGAAAAACCCTGCCTGCTGCTGGGACTGGAGGGTAGACGCATTCACCCTTCATCTCTTTACTCTTGTGTAATCCCAGAAGCTACAGGGGTTCTTTAACTGAGCAGCAGGTGCCTGGCTGGTGCCCAGTCTCCACCAGAAGCCAAGCTTGGCGGGCACCCAGCCAACCACTGAATGCCATGGACTGCCCAGGAGCACCTGTCTCAAGCACTGGCCAGCCCTGCCGCAGGCCGGGAGAGCTGGGAGCCCTGGCCCCGTGCGCCACACCTGAGGCCTCTCCCGCCGCCTCTCCTCTCCAGGTGCTGTCATTAGTCCCAACCTAGGGAAGAGTTGCTGCAGCTGGATGGTCATGGGGGAGCCCAGGAGAGAGGAGTATAAAATCCAGTCTTTTGATGCAGAGACCCAGCAGCTGCTGAAGACAGCCCTCAAAGGTGAGCACGCGGAGCCCCCTGAGCCTGGGCCCAGAGCTACAGAGAAGGGGCCAAGGGGACAGGCCTGGAGTACTGAGCCCTCTCCCTTCACCTTCTGAGAATAGGAGTCAGCAACATAATTCTGGAACTGGAAGACAAGCTATATTTAGGCCAGTATTTGGCAGTATGAATCATAGAGTCACCCCCTCAGATTGTAAAGCCTTTTTTTAAAGTTTAGGTGCCCACGAGAGGAGAGTGAGGCACAGAGAACACAGTTCCTGCCCCTTAAGTCCTTACGCTGGACCTGGTTTGTGCGTTGCTGCAGCCAGCTCTCTTGACTGTGCAGAGCTGCCTGACGTGGGACAGAGGATGGAGTGTTCTCCTTGGCAGGGGAGCTACAGTAATTGTCCTGGACCAGTGCCTTCTTGCAGCACTTTCAGGACAGAAGTTTGACTCAGCTAATGATTAGCAATGCCCATCACGTGCCAAGCTGAGCCTGTGGGGAGGCCCTGCCTGGCCCGCTCTCGTCGGGTTCACGTGTGTGTATTATAAGAACACTTTCTTCCGTGAAATGGCTGTCAAAGGCATTGTCATTCAGCGTTCCATCCTCAACCTAGGGCTAGGAAAAGATGTGTCCTAAAAAAACGAGCATTCTTTGATTCTCTAACAGCCACATAACCCTCCCCGTTTCCTCTGACTGGGCCATCAGGAGGCTCACGGCTACAGCTGCTCCAGTGTGTAGTTTCCTCTCTGTTTCCTGGTCTCTTTAAACGGAAGCGTATAATGGGAGTGCTCTTCTGTGAACATCTTGAATCCTTCAGAAGCAGGTGGAGGCAAATGTGATAATTAAGCAGCTCTAGACTCCCCACCTGTCTTTACCCTAGATCCAGGTGCCGTGGACTTGGAGAAAGTGGCCAATGTGATTGTGGACCATTCTCTGCAGGACTGTGTATTCAGCAAGGAAGCAGGACGCATGTGCTACGCCATCATTCAGGTTGGGTGGGGCTGGTAGAGAAGGGGACGCTTTGAGGAAGGTGCTTCAGGAGTGGGCAGAGGCCTGGCCAGCAGGGCAGAGATGCAAAGGGTTGGCCTCAGAGACGAGAGAGGAGGACAGCAGGGTCCTCGGCCTTGGAAGCTTGGGTGGAGTTGCGACGGCCCTTTGACTGCCCTTCACCACCCTTTCCCTGGCTCACAGGCAGAGAGCAAGCAAGCAGGCCAGAGTGTCTTCCGCCGTGGACTCCTCAACCGGCTGCAGCAGGAGTACCAGGCTCGGGAGCAGCTTCGAGCCCGCTCCCTGCAGGGCTGGGTCTGCTACGTCACCTTTATCTGCAACATCTTTGACTACCTGAGGGTGAGGCCCTGCCAGCCACGTCCTGTGCGGCACAGACGGCCTGTCTCCTGTGCCACTAAGCCGGGCTCTGGCCCCCGCTCTCCCCCCGTAGGTGAACAACATGCCCATGATGGCCCTGGTGAACCCCGTCTACGACTGCCTCTTCCGGCTGGCCCAGCCCGACAGTCTGAGCAAGGAGGAGGAGGTGGGTGGCCCTAGCACAGAAGGCTGTGGAGGTGGGCTGTCTCCGGCTTAACTCAGAATGCCCGCCCACTGTTCGTGGAGACTTTCAAGGGCATCACTTGCTGGGGCAGGAGCCTGGTGGGGGCATTTAAGGCCTGTCACAGTTACAGGGCAAGCTGCTAGGTCTGGAGTTTATCCAGAACAGAGCGCAGCCAAAACCTCCTGGCTCAGAGGCTGCCTTCCCAGTAGGAAAGCCAACCTATGATAGGACTGGTGAGAGCGTCAGCCAGCTGTGGATACAGATGACCCCAAAACCACACCAGGGTTGGGGGGAGGGGGCAGGAAAGTGGGGTTCAGAAGCAGTTTGGAAACAGGGCCTGAGTCCAGCCTGGCCCAGGTGAGAGACCTTAAGCAAGTCTCTGAACTTGCTTCCTTTCATGTAAGACGTGGACCACGCCCACTGGGTGGGGTGAGGATGAAGTGGGGAAACACGTGCACAGGGCCAAGCCCGGTGCCTGGTGCACGGCGAGCGCTCAGTAAATAGCTGCTGTGTGGGATGGGGGGCCTGGCCCGGGGTGACCTCCTGCTGCCCCCTGCAGGTGGACTGCCTAGTGCTGCAGCTGCACCGGGTCGGGGAGCAGCTGGAGAAGATGAACGGGCAGCGCATGGATGAGCTCTTTGTCCTGATCCGGGATGGCTTCCTGCTCCCAGCCGGCCTCAGCTCCCTGGCCCAGCTGCTGCTGCTGGAGATCGTCGAGTTCCGGGCAGCTGGCTGGAAGACGACCCCGGCTGCGCACAAGTATTACTACAGCGAGGTCTCTGACTAGGCCTCCAAATCAGGCCTCCTCCCCAGCGGCACCGGCCTTTCTTCTACCCCCCCTCCCAGCCTAGCAGTGGCGTCTTCGCCTCTCCCAGACTTCTTCCCTTCCAGGCTCCCAAAAGCACCCGAGATGTTTCCCACTTACGCGGTGGTCCCGCCCTGAGCACCTTCGCTCCGATTCCAGGATTGGGGAAGACACCAAGCACACCTGCCCCACGGTCCCATCAGCGTTTGGCTCCCCTCACCTTCAACCTGGGCCAGGCAAAGAAGGGCAACTCCTGACAAGCACTGCACTATGTAACCTTTGGTACAATAGCTATCTTGGTGCCTCAGTTTCCCCATCTGTAAAATGAGTACCCAGAGCCATTGGTAGGGTGCTTTGGGATATCAAAGGGGAGAAGCAGAGTCACACCAGAAACTGCTTTTTATATATTTTGTACAAGGACCACTTTGGAACCAAGCACGTTTCCTCCAGTTGGTTTTAATGAATGGCAATACCACATCACATGCTACACCAGCTCAGGATGAGAATTTTCTAATAAACTTTTTCTGATACTAAAACTGCTTCCTTTCGTATCACCCAAAGGTCCACCCCAAGCTGAAGGAAGAGAAGGGCTGGATGAGCCCTAAGTTTCTTGGGGAAAATCCAAGTTGCTATGTCCCCTCTTTGCAACGAGATGGGGCAGGGAGAGCGAGTTCTAGCCCCCAGAGAAAGGACTAACAAGCAATAAACATGCTGCTCCATCCTTCTTAGGAGGCCCGCTTGCCCCTGAAAGGCAAGTATACGCTTAACCCACAGGTATTCTGCAACATGGCGGTGGCTCACGCCATTTCTTACAACAGCATGCTGGGCTCCTCCCAGCTCCTCTGCCCACCCGTTACCACCAGCGGTAGTGGGCCAGCGCGCGGTTGGCCTCGGCCATCTTGTGCGTGTCGTGCTTTCTCTTGATCACAGGGCCCCGGTTGTGAAAAGCCTCCAGCAGCTCCTGGGACAGCTTCTCCGGCATCAGCATCCGCCGGTGCTTCTTCTCCCGACACTCAGTAATCATCCACTTCATGGCCAGGAAGCGGCGACGCCGCTCGGCTAGCGGCACAGGGACCTGGGCAAGATTGAACACGGGCAAGTTAGTCTAAGAACTTGCCAGGACTGCAGCCTCCCTCCTCCTAGAGCTCTTAAGAAGCAGCCACAGGTCCGCTCTGGGCCAGCCCTGGCAAGGCTGCTGAGGAGGGGGCCTGTCTTTTCCCCTCTGAGCCTCTCTCACCCCTGGCTGACCTCGGTGCAGCAGACATCAGGCATTCATCGAGCAAAGACTTCTTGAGTACTGGCCTCTTTCACCTCTAAAGGGGGCTCAGCCAAGTTGAGACAGGCACCACTGGAAAAAGCCCTGTCAGCTGGGCATGACTTAGCCAACACAGATCATGCGTGCCTAGAAAGAAGACCCTCTTGTCCAAGAATCATTTGCCAGGCCCCCACTATGTGCCAGGTACCATGCCGACCCTAGGGACACAGACATTAATGAAAAAGCCTCTACCTTTATGAAGTTTACATTGAAAAAGGAAAGACAAGAACACCGGATTACGACGATGAAATATTAAATGGCATGACAGAGACACCTAGTTCAGTTCAACAAACGGTGATGAAGCATCATTCAAGCACTACACTAGACATTGGTGTATAAACATGAGGTATAAACATAGTCCCTCACCATGAGAAGCTTATAGTTTAGAACACAGAATGCTGAACAGAACGGGGGGTGGGGTGGGCCTTCAAAAGAGGTCACGTGGATACTTTTTTTTTTTTTGCTCTCTTCCATCTTCTACCTGTAATCTTTACACTGTGGGGCTCAGATGAGCTGATCCTGACACTCCCCAGTCCTTAGAAAGCTATCAACCTTGGCCCAACTCTACCCACCCCCACCATCGTTTCACACATGAGCAGCCCTGCTTTCCCGCCCTGACCACTCACCTGATAGAAATGGCCACCCTTGAGGATGGATACCAGCCCAATCACAGGCTCACAGTTTTTCAGCGCTTGGTGGAAGATGGTGTAAGGGTTGCATTCAATGGTTGCCTGTTCCTCTGCAGAAGCAGCGTGGTACTTCTCAAACTGTTTCCTTTTCACAGCTTCCAGAGTCTGCAAAGGGATACAGTGGAAGAGGCTGCCCCAGGCTCCCTAAACGGTTAACCCAGCTGAGCTAGGACCTTGCCCCTTACTCCCATCATCCTTTTCTTCTTCTGTAGCTGTGCAGCTACTCCCTCAGCACTTCTGAACCAAAGATCCTGGACTAGGACAGAAAGAGCAGGCTAAGATTTGTCACATGGGGGTAGGGAATGGCAGTGGTTGACTCCTGCAGAACTTCCTTAGAGCCCCCATTCCCACGCATAAGTACATGGAAATTAATTTTAATGAAAGTATAGAATGAATTCTTTATGTTAAAAAAGAGCCAAGTACAAAGCTATGGGGAAAACAAAGATGAGAAAGAGAGGTACTGTTTACCTGTGTCATGAGGGATCTGGCCAGTATTTTGTTTCCTCCTTTCATCATCATGTTGGTGAATTTACTTCAAGGAGAAAAGCAACATGTTTAGCTCGCCAAGGCTGTATCAGGGAACCCCTACTGCAGACCCTCCCTGGTACAGTCTCACTCCGCAGAACAAAAGTTTGTTTCCTTCTAACCTGATCACTGGGTCTTCAAACACAGAGCTTGTTCTCGTCGCAGGGGCAGCTTTGATAACCTGAGTCTTCCTGAGCTCCCGCTCATACTTTTCCTCCTCAGTCAGCTCGGTCAAGGGCTTGCGGTAATATTCCTTGTCAATCTGGGGATCCTGGTATTCAGGACCATAGCGGCTCCACCTCACCTGGGTTAGCCTGGGGGAGGAGGGGGCGAGGAAGAGAAGGGCAAAAGCTGACTCCACAAGTGAAAAGGCTTGACTTAACGACAGGCATGTGTGCCAATCCGCCGACGAGTGAGAGCAGCGTGGAGACCGCCAGCCAAAGCTGAACCGCAAAACTTCTGGCTCTTGTCCCAAGAGGTAGGAGGACCTCCCCCAAACAGGCCAGGAAAGTCTGCTCCTCAAGTGCCAACGGTAAGGACAGGCTCCTGAACCTGAGGATAGGCACCCCGCCTGTGCATCTCTCCCCTCAACACCCAGCAAAGAAAATCCCACCTCTGAGTTCTTTACCAAGATCGCACTTGCAGTTCCAAGTGAGAACCCCTCGGGCTGGGAGCAGTCACTAAGCCTTCAGGTTGACTCAAAGTCACGCGGCTGGTTAAAGAGGCTTGGACTCAGATATCCCGGCCCCCAGGCTCTCTCCTGGAACCCGCGAGGCCTGCCTGTGGCTCCCCCTTCCTTCCCAGCAAGTCTCTCCGTGAAGACACAAGCGGCCTCCCAGCTGCCCGCCGCCCTCTCACCCTGGAAGCCTCAGGACAGCACGCCGCACGCCCACCAGCAAGCCCGACCACCCTCGCGCAGCCGTCACCACGGAGGCAGCCATCTTGGCTGGCCACGAGGACCCTAGAGAGGCTGCCCTCGGCGTGCCTGAGCGAGTGACGGAAGACGGGGAAAAGGCTCTACAGGGTCCTCTGTGCATCACCCTATTAATCTGAGTCTTAGGAGTCTCTCACTCCGGAGTCTAAAGCGAAGAGTCAAAGGAAACATTCGCTCTCCCATTATCCGTCGCAGCCTGGCGCGACCCTCGGTGGCGGCGCTTGGTAATCTCAGGCCCCTGTGCAGTCCCCGCCCCGGCCTGTCTCTTTCAGGTTCTCGCGAGGTTTGAGGCCGCTGGGCCGGTCCTGGCGGCTGCAATATGGCGGAGGCGGAAGGGGAGAGTCTGGAGTCCTGGCTGAGTGAGTAGTCGCGGCGGATTCTGTTTGCTTTGGAGCCGCGGAGCCGCACCGCCCCACCCGCACCTCTCTGCCCCGTCCCCGGGTCCCGCGGTGGCGCCGCCAGGCAGCCCGCGCCTGGCCTCGCCCGCGCCGCGAGCGTCCCGCGATCACGCCCCTTCCCCAGCAGGACGTCCCGGCCCCTGCTCCCTTTGCTGCGGCGCCTCCTCCCGCTCCCGCGAGCAGCGGCGTGAGCTCGGGTCCTGTCCCGGCCCCGCGGGCTCCGGGAAAGCGACAGCCAAGTGCTTCGGGCTGGCATGCATCGGCGCTTGGGGGAGACTGTGGGGCCGCGCGCGGCTGATTCCGGGACCCCTGCGCCTCCCTGACGAAGGGAAAAGCTTCGGATTTGGGCTGAAACTCCGGGAGCGGTGGGTGTCGCTGAGGATACACACATAGCTTCAGAATTGTGACCATGTATTCGAGAAGTGACCGCTTCGTGTAGGCTGAATGTTTGAAGTGAGAGTAATCCAAAGTGAGACAGAGAGAACAGAGCTCTGCCTTCCTCCTGCAGTGACCAAAGTGTGGTGAAAGCTATGTTGAGGGGTGGGGGCGGCCTCTCCCCTCCCCCACCACCGCACGTCTTCAAGAGTCGTTCGTTGGTAACCTCAGAGCAAAGCTGAGGGGCACAGCATGATGGTGTAGTTATAGCGGCCTATTGCTATGACTGCTAATTCATAGTGCTGTTAAGGAAATACGGGTTAACCTTAGCAGGTAGTATTTGGCTGCAGAGTTAATACGTTGATTTCACTATGGACTAGAGGAGACCCCTGGAGGCCTCTTTAAGTGAAGACAAATTGGACAGGGTGATAAGACGGGCAAGACGCCTAGATACTGCCTTGTGCAGTAGAGCCTGCAGGCTCTTGGAGGTGATGCCTGTTTCCTCCAATTGCCTGACTTTTCTTAACAAGAAACCCTGTTCAGGTGGTTGAACTTAAGTTACATTTGCAAAATCTGCAGTTGCAGGCAGGTCACAAAGCCTTCTGTATGTATGGAACTGTCCTCCAAGGAGCTCAGTGCTCCAAAGACATTCATTTAATTCATTTATCAAGTATCCCAGCAAAGTAGGTACCACTGTCACAATTTCACAAAAAGAGGGCACCCTGACTCTAATCAATTCACTTGCCCAGAGCCACCCAACTGGATATAAGCACACTGGAATTGGTTCCATTCATAGATATTAATGGGGACACTGGAGTAATTTAAATGACCTAAGCTGAGTTTAATAGGCTAGGTTTAGCGTTAGTTTGGAAGAGCAGACTGACCTGTTTCTGAGGGAGAGTGGAGATGGTGACGGGGGAGAGGGATGGTATCTGTAGAGACCAGAGCTGAGACTGGCCTTTGACCCTTTCCTGTTACCTAGAGTGACACTTGGGGCAGTGGTAAGATTCCTTCCGTTCTTACCCTGTGTCCACCTTCCTGGTTCTTACGACTTAATGGTGTGAACTGTACCAATTGAACGAACCAGTGCTTGGAGTTCAGCACCGTCTTAGTCCATGTCCTTGTCACTCCGTGGTTTGCTGGAATTTTTTTTTTTTTTAAGATTTATTTATTATTTATTTATTTTATTTTTGGCTGTGTCGGGTCTTAGTTGCGGCACGCGGGCTCTAGTTGAGGTGCGCGAGCTCAGTAGTTGTGGCACGTGGGCTTAGTTGCCCCGCGGCATGTGGGATCTTAGTTCCCTGACCAGCGATTTAAACTGCGTCCCCTGCATCGTAAGGCAGATTCTTTACCACTGGATCACCAGGGAAGTCCCAGTTTGCAGGAGTTATTACAGAAGCCTCTGCTGGGCCCACTGTCTCAGGCCTCTCCCCTCCCCCATCAGTCCATTCTGCATTCTGCTCCCAGAGAGCACTTCTGTTTAGTTAAGTCATTCTACTGCTGCCTCTTTGTGGCTTCCTGATATTCTTCCTTACTTTGGTCAGTTGTATGTTCTTGTCCCACCAACACACATTCCTCTCCTTATCTGAAAGCCCTGTTCCCCTTTGCTCCACTACATGCTGTAAAATGCACCGCAGAATCTCCTTCCCTGCAAACCACCTCTTGATTTCAGCCTTCTCCAAAGTCCTGCGTTACAGCAGTTGATCCGCGTCTAGTGACTACCTGCTATGTGAGGTGTGATGAAAATTAAGAAGTTCAAACAATCTTTGCCTTCAGTTTGATGAAAGTGATGCTGGAGTGGATACAGCATTTTTAAGTAAAAAGATAAAAGCAAGAGCCATAAATGCTAAAATGCAGACAGTTTCTTTGGGAAATTGGGAATAAGTGGAATGGAAGATGATTCTCCCAGTGGGGAGATGGCACTCGAGCTAGGCCCTAAGGAATGGGAAAATTGGCTAAGAAAACACCAGACAGTGATGTGGAGGGAGCAGACCACGTCTGGGGTACGCAGTAACAGCTGTTTGGCTGGTTCAAGCAGGGGGTTCCTGTGGGAGTGTGGTGGGAGAGAAAGCTGGGAAGTTAGAACCAAATTCCGGACCAGCTTGAATTCCAGCCCAAGAAGTTTACGTGTCTACAGTTAGGAGGTCCCCATTCCTACTGTACCTGGTAAAATTAGTGTTTTGTTGGTTCATGTTGGTGTTTTTACGAAGGATGGGTTGGAGCAGAAGTTCTGGAAGCAGGTGAGAAGTAAGGAGGTCGGGGAAGGAATAAGAAAAGAAGAAGTGAGAGTTTTTAAAAGACACTGAGGGGACTTCCCTGGCGGTCCAGTGGTTAGGACTCGGTACTCTCACTGCTGAGGGCCCGGGTTCGATCCCTGGTGGGGAACTATTGTAAGATCCCGCTAGCCGTGTGACATGCCCCCCCCCCTCAAAAAAATCGAGAAGTAAGGGATTATGACTGACTGATGAAAATGGGTGAGGAGAGGGAAGAAGGAGTGTTCAAACCTGGGTGCCTGGGGGTGGGGCAAAAGGAGCTTTTGAATGGTGGCACCATTTATAGAAACAGGGAAGTCAAGAAGTAGAAGTGGTGAGTTTGTTTTTAGACTCGTTTCTGCACCAAATTAGCACTTATAATTACACCCTGTCTTGTTTTTTGCTCTGGTTATTTCTCATGTGTTGCACCAGAAGAGCGTGACCTCCTCAAGGGTAGGATCCGAATCTTGTGCTTTCCCTGTAGTCCCTCCAGGGCTTACCACGCTGTGTACTTAGTCTTCTATGGCTGCTTAACGAAGACTTGGTGATTGACTGTCACCCTCGATTCAAGACCACAGCACTGAAGGCTGACTCTTGACTCCCCTTCCATCTGTGTCCTTGCCTCTGCTTATTTCTGCATCATTTGCTACATAGAACTTGTCATCACTGGACTATCTGAGCCGTGTTGGGAAGGTGTAGCCAATGCTGCTGTTTCCATCCCTACTTGACCAACGGTCCCACGACAGTCAAGGCTAGAGATGGAACTAAGTTGAAAATGAGAGCAGGAAATATAGAGGCAAAGACACAGACTAGAATAAGGCTTCCAACGGAGCCTCAAAAATAGAAACCTTGAATCAGAGTGGAGCCCAGAGGCAGTTCTAGAAGGCAGGACCTGAGAGGCGGCTCTGGTGTCACCTCCGTGCCAGGTGAAGGAGAATGTTGAGGGGGTGACAGTTGTGAGTCTGCTGGGGAGGCAGTGGGCAGATGGCGCGATTGAGTCGCCCAGAATCATCCCCAGAGGTTCTTCCAGTCCCCGTGGGTGACTGAGGTCTGCTGTCTGAGCTGGCTGGAGAGTTGGAGGATGTACTCAGAAGTGGGACCAACCATGGCTGAAACCAGGGTTTTTTGTGCTCATGTGTAAGCAGAGAGCTCCCTCCAGGTTTGCAGTAAAAAGATCTATCAAGGGAAAAGGGAGTGGGATTCTAGAGATGTTGAACATAAGTGAAAAGTAAGTGGAAGCGTTCTTGGGAGCAGAAATGCTACAGGAGTTATGGCAGCCCCGGGCAGAGTACATTGTTTGGTGAATGCCCATGTGTGGTGAGGGGCTGTCCACATTGTACACTGTATCTGTAAGATGCTTTTCTAGTTGCAAACAGTGGAAGCGAGTGGGCTTCTTTTTCTTATATCACGAGGCATGCGACTGTCCCCAAAATGATGATAGTGACAGGTGTAGGTGTGGCTCCTCAGACCATCTTTTTGTATCCTACAGCCTCTTGAGGTCATGAGAACTTTAAGCATCTCAAATGATAGGGATTAGTAACAAAGCCATGCCGATACCTGAGAAAATTTCAGACACCTGGTGGGAGAGACTCGGCTTTTCTGGAGGGTAACAGCTAGTAGGTCACTGTGGCAATAAATAGCCACTCTTGATGGAATTAATCTCCCTTCCCTTCAAGCATGACATTCTGAAGGGCCTGCTAATTCTCTTTTCAAGATTGAGGACTGACATCTGTTTTTTCCTCCAAATATGATCCTAAACCATCAGAATTTTCTTGCAACCAGAGCAGAAACGCTGCCACACACGCGCGGCGCTGGGCGCTGCAGGGGTTCCCTCTGCTGCCAGCTGGCGCCTGCTGATTCTTGTGGCTCCTACTGGAGGGGTAGGGGGTGGCTAGGAGTCCCTGTTAGATTTGGTCGTGGAGCTAGTGACTTCTAACGTTAGGGGGAAAGGAAGTTAAGAAAACAGTCACGAAAAATCAGAATTTAGGAACGTCTAACAACACCCCTTGTTGGTAAGGGCTTTTTCCAGGCTTTCACTCTGCTTTTGGCCCTTGTGGAAATCTGCAGGAGGAGCCTGGTACTTAAAAAAGGATACACGCCTTCAGTCTTCCTTTTGTCTTCTGAACCTGAAGCCCTAAATTTAGCAAACAGCTTGAGAGTGCTTTCTAGAAGAGGCTGACTCCAAGATCTGAATCAGAGATGGGAACACATCTAACCACCCTCTCAGCTGGGGCCATCCTCCATAAGCACAGGTTCTGGGGATAACAGAGAAGAGAGGACCCACACCAAGTATTAGGAGACTTGGCATTTAGCTCCTGGAATTTAAACCCTCAGTGACCCTCTGAGAACTCTTCAACGCTTGTCTTTGTCTTTGATCATGGAAGACCATTTAAACTTAAGGGTGGGGACTTCCCTGGTGGCGCAGTGGTTAAGAATCCGCCTGCCCATGCAGGGGACACGGGTTCGAGCCCTGGTCCGGGAAGATCCCACATGCCACGGAGCAGCTAAGCCCGTGTGCCACAACTACTGAAGCCCGCACACCTAGAGCCCGTGCTCCACAACAAGAGAAGCCACCGCAGTGAGAAGCCCACGCACTGCAACGAAGAGTAGCCCCCGCTCTCCGCAACTAGAGAAAGCCGCGTGCGGCAACAAAGACACAACGCAGCTAAAAATAAATAAATAAACAAACAAATAATAAACTTAAGGGTGCTGGGACTTCCGTCGTGGTCCAGTGGTCGGGGGAATTAAGATCCCACATGCTGCGCGGTGCAGCCAAAAAAAAAAAAAACAAAACAAAAACAACAAAACTTAAGGGTGCTGATTACTCAAGCTCAGATTCTGTTTCTGCAACCCCAGGGACAGATAGCACAATGATTGATGCTTAGAGGGGTTCAGTAAATGTTGTTAGCTTGCCTTAAAATGAGAGGCTTAGGATTTGTTTTCTCTTTCATTTGTGACTTTTAAAATATTGGACAGAAAGTGGTATTTGTATTTGACTTGCTTTCTGACTGAACTATTGAGTCTTTTCTACTAGAGAAGAAATTTCTTCACATCAGTGCCTAAAAAGTGTGAGAAACACCTTCCATACTGTCCTCCTTACTCTTTATAACAACCGTACTCTTCTTTGTTCTGTCCCAAGATAAAGCCACCAATCCTTCCAACCGCCAGGAGGACTGGGAATACATAATTGGCTTTTGTGATCAGATCAACAAAGAGCTTGAAGGGTGAGTCTCAAAGCTGTTAGGGGGCAGGTAAGAGGTAGTTGACTGGAAAAGTAAAAAACTGTGGCCAAGGAGGGCTAGCCAGATGGCCTCGGGTCAGTGTCCTGAAAGTGTGGTCTGCTTGTCTCCCAGGCCACAGATCGCCGTCCGACTGCTGGCCCATAAGATCCAGTCTCCGCAGGAATGGGAGGCAGTCCAGGCCCTGACGGTAGGTTCTTCGTGCTGCCGGTGGATCTTCATGAGCCCAGGCCTTTCCCCATGAGCCCGCTGGGATCTCTCAGGGGGTCAGGGCTCACACCCTAAGCCGGCTGAACATCCTCGATACAAACTAGACATACCTGGACCTTGCTCAGTCAGCTGTTCCACAAATGTGTGTGCCCCTGTGCCAGGCACTGAGCTTCACGGATGGCTGAAGTGTGGGCACAGGGTCTAGTGGGAAAAGCAGAGTGGCTGAGGGAGGGAACCAGGGGCAGGGGCCCTGGGCTGGGGGTGAGGCTCAGAGAAGGCTTCTTGAAGAGAGGCTGACAGAGCTGTCTTGCCAGGTAAGAGCTGGCCCAGTGTAATTCATCCTGTAGCTACAAATAATGCCGGTTACTAGTGAAGGCATCACACCAACAGGCAGATCCTAGCGTTTATTCAGACTAAGGGGGTTCAGGATGTGGAGCCGTGTGCGGCACTCGGGCGCCTCCCAGGCTCTCCCCTAAGCCGGGGGCCCAGGTTCTCTCCTGACTTCGTTCAGCTCCCGGAAAACCGGGAGAGGGGAACACGGTCGTGGAAAAGGCACTTAGCCCACGCACAGGGCTCTGCTGTGTCCTCCGGAGAGCGATGGCCTTAGAACAGTGGTTCTCGACTGGGGGCAGTTTTGTCCCCCAGGGTACACTGGGCAATGTCTGGAGACACTTTTGGTTGTCACAGGTCAGGAGGTGCTACTGGCATCTGGTGGGTGGAGGCCAGGGGTGCTGCTGAGCGCCCTCTAAGGCACAGGACAGGCTTCTACAGCAAGTGACCGTCCCAAAAGGTCAGCAGCGGTGCAGCTGAAAAACCCCGCTTTACGAAGACAGGAGCCAGGGAAGGGGGCAGCACTGGGGTGGTTTGCTCCTTGGAGGAAAACTTAAGGCAGTCCTATGGGCCCCAGAAGGAAAACAGATGGGGGCCGGGGGAGGGAAAATAGTGTGCCGTCTAAAATGAAGAAAACAGAATTTAACAGAATTCTCTCCCACCTTCCCAAAACGTTGATCAGCTTATGGAAAGAACCCTGGACGCTGAGAGAAACGTGTGCTCTCTGGGTCTCCGTCTCCTCACCTGTAAAACACAAGGGCAGAATCTGCAGGCAGGCACCTTCCAGGACGGACACTCGATCTGTCTTGGTATCTGGGTCTCAGGGTTTTTTACTTTAGTTCCTGTTGAGCTTCCCCAGGAGAGGTTTACAATTTGAGGGACCCTTTCGTCAGTAATCCTGTTGCCCTGATGTCCCCTGGGGCAGTGCACGCCTCTTTTCCTGGTTAGTTCCTTGCTTGGGTGAGTATTTATTCAGCGCTCCCTCTCTGTGGGGTCTGGCCGAGTGCCAGGTCCCAGCCTGAGCGCCTCGCCTTTGTGTGGTCCAGGTGCTGGAGGCCTGCATGAAGAACTGTGGGAGGAGATTTCATAACGAAGTGGGAAAGTTCCGGTTTTTGAATGAGTTGATCAAAGTCGTCTCTCCAAAGGTCAGTCAGTGGCAGTTTCCTCGTTTCTAGGAACTTCTTTTGTGCCCTGCCCCATCTTACTGGCTTTCACTGCACAGACCAGCATCTCCATGGATCTGAGATTCCCTGGGTCCTGTCCTCAGACAGCTAGGCTCTGACAGTAGCAGGATGTCCAGACAGGGCTCCCAGTCTAAACGTGACAGGTGATGTGGCAGCAGCTGTGCACATGTCAGGCGAGGGCCTGGGTAGCGTTGGACCCTGGGCTTCTAGTGACAGCAGTCACTTCTCCTCGCCTGTCTCACGTGGACACGAGCAGCTGGCCGCCCTCGTCACCCGGCTTCCATCGCACACTAGTGTTGCCTAAGCTCTGGGCACCCACTTACGGCAGAGGGAACAATTCTTCATAGCAAAGAGGTTCTCATTAACTCCTTTGAGAGAAAGTGCAGTTCTGTTTCTGGCAGATTGTGTGTGGAAACGCAGTGAGGAGCTCCCAGCCCGCTGCCTGACCACAGTCTGTACGCCGGATGGACACGGCCGTGTGCAGGCCGTCTCCTGCCCTCCCCCTCCCAGTGCTGTCTCACTCACACCTCACACCTGCGGGTTTGGAGGAAGCTTGAGGGCTGTAACCCACTAGCGACCACTTCATTGCCGTGAAGAGAGCCTTCCCTCTGTCTCTGCCTCTAGACCGCACTAAGTTTTCCCATTTCCTTTTGCTTCTTAGTACCTGGGGGACAGGGTGTCTGAGAAAGTGAAGACCAAGGTTATTGAGCTGCTTTATAGCTGGACGTTGGCCCTGCCGGAAGAATCAAAGATCAAGGATGCCTACCACATGTTGAAGAGACAGGGTATGAGCCTGCCTTCCCTCAGCCTCAAAGCAGCCCTGAAGGCTGGCCAAGGCCAGGAAGAATGAGGGGTGTCTGCCTGAGACAGCGGGAGGGGCTGGGCTGGGAGGGAATGAGGGGCCTGCAGGCCTGGTCCCAGGGAGCGCCCCCTTACTGCGTGAGGAAGGGCAGCAGCGCGGCCCAGCCTGCGCGAACGCTGCCCCGTCCCGTTTCAGGCATTGTGCAGTCTGACCCGCTCATCCCTATGGACAGGACCCTGATCCCCTCTCCGCCACCTCGTCCCAAAAACCCTGTTTTTGATGATGAGGAGAAGTCCAAGGTAAAGTGCATTCCAGCCTGCAGTGTCCTCACTTGAGGTGCGGGCCTGCTCAGTGCTGTGGGGAGCTCCGGTCCTGTGTTCTCCCAGGTGGGGAGCTGCCTGTCCCTTCACCTCTGATACCCTCCTCTTCCAGCTTTTAGCCAAGTTGTTGAAAAGCAAAAACCCAGACGACCTGCAGGAGGCCAACAAGCTCATCAAGTCCATGGTGAAGGAAGTGAGTGGGTCCCGAGCCTTGGGGTGGAGGATCCCGTGGCCACAGAGCAGAGGTCGCTTCCCCTGGTGCTGCGCCTGTTGTTCGCCCTGTCCCAGCCCTCGCCTGGGAGGAGGAGCATGGCAGCTTCTGGGGGAGAATGGGCTAGAGGAGCAAGAGTAGCTGGGGCCAAGTCTGGGGGCAGGGAGGGCTGTTGCTTTAAAAGAGAAACTGTAGATGGGGTCTGAGGCCAGTGGTTGCCAAGAATCATGCCTTGAGGGCAGAAATAGAGACACAGATGTTTTGAACAAACATATGGACACCAAGGGGGGAATGTGGCCGGGGGGGGGGGGGGGGATGAAAAAAAAAAAAAAGAATCGTGCATTGAAACGAGCTTCCGTGGGACTGGCCTCTGCTCTCACGTTCTCTGGGAAGGTGTGATCCTTGCCTGTCGGGATTCTGGGGAGGCAGTGGGATGGGTCCAGTTGAGCTCTTTCTCCTCGATCCTCTTTGATGCAGGATGAGGCGCGGATCCAGAAGGTGACCAAGCGTCTGCACACTTTAGAGGAGGTCAATAACAACGTAAAGCTGCTCAGTGAGATGCTGCTTCATTACAGCAAAGAGGATTCTTCAGAGGCAGATAAAGAGCTCATGAAGGTAGGCCCCGCTCTGGGAGGTCCAGGCTCCGGGAGAGGGAGCCAGCCTTGGCCGAGTCCCAGCCCTGAGACGCCGCTACACGCCTGGTGTTCCCTCACCTCTTAACCGGCACAGCAGCCAGGTAGAGGGGAGTGGCGCCCCATTTTGCACACGAGCCATGGCTGACTTGCGCAGGGTGCGTGCGCTCCACGTACCCCTACACCTGCGTGACTCTGCAGACCCGCTTCGGGGCCCGCCCCTGCTCCGCCTCGCTTCCTGCCTCGCGGACATCTGGGCAGAGGCCAGCCCGGAGCCCCTGATGCTCACCTCAGCCCTCAGTCACATAGATACTCTGAATTCTGAGGCATGTGCCAGCCTGGGAGGCAGGAAGGGACACACTGTCCTGGTGACTTCTCCGCCTGAGCAGGCGTCTTGGGTGGGACAGAGTGGTGGAGGCTGGTGGCAAGGTGTGTGCTCCGAGCCCAGCTCTGCCGGTAACTGACCGTGGTGCCAGGGGAGCTCGCGAGTGGGCGTGAACGCTGAGTTAGATGATCTCCAAGAACCCTGCCAGCTCGTTTTTCTGCCTGGGTCTCTTCTAGGAGCTGTTTGATCGGTGTGAGAGCAAGAGGCGGACGTTATTCAAACTAGCCAGCGAGACAGAGGACAACGACAGTAGTTTAGGTAAGTGAAGAGGGGGTGACAGAGATGAGCTGGGAACTGGGATGTGTGTGTGTGTGTGTGTGTGTGGTGGGGTGCCGTCATGGCCAGGAGTGAGAAGTCTCTCTCCGTTCTAGGGGACATCCTGCAGGCCAGTGACAACCTCTCCCGGGTCATCAACTCTTATAAAACAGTCATTGAAGGGCAGGTCATCAATGGTGAGGTGGTCACCTCAGCCATTCCTGACTCTGAAGGTAGAGTGTTCCGGTCCCCACTCCCGACCCCTCTGGACCAGCCCCGGTCCCCACCACCAGGCCGCGGTGCAGGTTGACCAGTGTGTCATCCCACAGGGCCCGAGGGGGTTCTGAGCCACTCCAAGCGGTCCCCCTGGGAGGTCTGCACAGGTCTCCCCTGCCTGCCTTCCCTGCTGGCTTTTCAGCCTTCCCCTGGCACAGGTGCTCTGGGATCAGGCCAGAGGCTGTGTCAGGGTTCCCCCTCCCCCTGTGCAGCCACTAGAGTGGCCCCTGATTATTCCTGTCCCCTTCCATTCGTCCGTCCAGGAAAGCACCGCTCCAGTAACCAGGGCACTCTCATTGACCTTGCCGAGTTGGACACGCCGAGCAGCTTGTCCCCAGTGCTGGCCCCCGCGCCCTGCCCTTCGGGCATCCCTGTCCTCCCTCCGCCCCCCCAGGCCTCGGGACCCGGGCGTAGCCACTCGTCCAGCCAGGCCGAGGCGCCCCCGGGACCCAGCAGCACAGGCCACACCCTCAGCCTGCTGGACGAGGAGCTGCTCTGCTTGGGTGCGTCCTGGGGCTGGAAAGGGCTTCCGGTGGGGCCGGTAGGGAAGCTGGGCGCGTGGGAGCGGGAGGAGGTCTGAGGGGCCGTGTGCTTAGCGAGGGTGGGGAAGGAGGCTTCGGCTGTAGGCAGAGAGCCAAGTGCGGTGTTCCTCGGGGGGGACACAGCAGACCCAATGTCTTGCTCTGCTCCCCTCTCCCCGGGAGGTGCCCCCTCAACGTAAGGACTGAAGAGGATCCGCTCCCCTCTGGAGGCTGCCTGGGGGACACCTCTCCACCCTGTCACCCACGGACGCCCCGCTGGTCACGTGACCCTACCTCGGGCGAGGTGGGGCTGGGACTGCCCGAGCCCAGAGCCTCTTCTCACCGCAGTCGTCTTCTCTGTTCTCAGGTCTCACTGACCCAGCCCCCTGTGCTCCTCCCAGAGAGTCAGCCGGAAACAGCCAGTGGCCCCTGTTCCAGGTAGGGGCACAGGTGACGTGACAGCAGGGCTCGACTGCCTTCCCTCCCTCCTGTCCTCCCGCTCCCCGACCAGGCCTCGGCCGCAGTTGTCTGCTCGCTTGACCCCTTAGGGCACCGCGCCGGCTACGGTGCTTTCCCTGCCCTGTCCTTGGAGGACAGGCTGCTCGTCCGGAAGGGCTGCAGTAGGGCCCCCGGTAAAGGGGTGGCGGGTGGAGAGCCCGGATCCCCCTCCGCCCACTCACGCTTTCCGTTCCCCACAGAAGGAACGCTCGAACCTGGACTTCTTCAGCCCCAAACCCGGGACTGGTGCCTGTAGCCTCTCAGATGGGCCTCTCCTGCAGCCCTCAGCAGCCCCCGCAGGCAACTCCCAGGCCCCCGTGGTCCCAGCCAGCGTTCCGGCCCCCCCGGCAGGCTCCTTCTCGTTTTCCACTGGCCTGGCCCCAGCTTTGGCCCCCAAGGCTGAGCCCGCGGCCCCCGGGCACCATGGTTCAGCTTTGGGCGACAGCACCCTGCGCCAGCTGGACGCCCTTGATCAGCTTCTAGAAGAGGCCAAAGCGTAATGAGTGGGAGAGAGGGGCTGGTGGGGAGGGCGGGCCCGGGCGTGGCAGAGCCAGAGGCAGCGCCGGAGGGGTCGTGGGTGTTCCCTCTAAGTCTGGAATCTGGAAGCTAGGGAGGGGAAGAAGTGGCTCTAGCCTGGGAGACCTCAGTGAGGGGCAGCCCAGCAGCTCTGCCTGGTCTCCGACATGCCCTGTCCTCCTTCCTGCCTCCCAGGACCTCAGGCCTGGTGAAACCCGTCTCCTCCGGCTTCTTCGCTGGCGCTGCCACCTCCCCTCTGCTCCCCACCAGCGCCTCAGCTAGACCTCTCCTCCCCTTCTCCACGGGGCCCGGCAGCCCTCTCTTCCAGCCACCTGCCTTCCAGCCCCAGGGCAGCCCCATGCAGGGGCCCGAGCTCTCCCTGACCAGTGTCCACGTCCCCCTGGAGTCTATCAAGCCTAGTAGGTGTTGGAGGCTTGGGGCGAGAGGGGAGGTGGGGCTCACAACTTGCAGCGTTGTGGGGGACGTGAGAGGGGTGGGAGGGTACAGGCTCTCCGGGCCGGCGTCCCCTAGAGCTGCATGTGGCCCACCTAACCGCTGTCTCGGCCTGTGCTTGTTCCCAGCATGCGCTCTCAGGAGGTCCTGCAGAAGTTCTTCCCCAGACTCCTGGGAGCCTCTGTCAGTCACAGGGTCGCCGTGCCCTCCCGCTTGGCTGCAGTGCTCTGCTGGCTGTCTTCAGCCTTCCTCTCCTTCCACACTCACGTGCCCCCTTCTTACAGGCAGCGCCCTTCCTGTGACAGCCTATGATAAAAATGGCTTCCGCATCCTCTTCCATTTTGCCAAGGAGTGTCCTCCAGGACGGCCTGACGTGCTGGTGGTGGTAGTGTCCATGCTGAACACGGCTCCCTTGCCTATCAAGAGCATCGTGCTGCAGGCTGCAGTGCCCAAGGTACCCCCGGCTTCCTGGAGCCTTTAGAGGAAGAATTCACCTGTACCTTGCACCCACTGCGTCCAATCTCAGTTCCATCTCAGGGGCACCTACAGTCTCTCTTCAAAGGAGCTTCTCTCTCTTTCTCTTTAGTCAATGAAAGTGAAGTTGCAGCCACCCTCTGGGACAGAACTCTCTCCGTTTAGCCCCATCCAGCCACCTGCAGCCATCACCCAGGTCATGCTGCTGGCCAATCCACTGAAGGTGAGCTAGACTGGGGATCTCAGCCTAAAGCCCTGGCTGCCCCAGGTTAGGGCTCGGGAATATCACCTCCCAACCTGGGGTGTTGTGATACCACAGCCATTAACCTGCGTCCCTTCTCTACCCTGGTTCAGTGGCTGAGTGAGGACAAGGTGGTAGGAGCAGGGCCTGTCCCGCAGCACAGAAAGGGCCCCAAGGGTATCACAGAAGAGAGCGTCTCACACGCTGCCCCTCTGCCGCAGGAGAAGGCGAGGCTTCGGTACAGGCTGACCTTCGCCTTGGGGGAGCAGCTGAGCACGGAGGTGGGTGAGGTGGACCAGTTCCCTCCTGTGGAGCAGTGGGGGAACCTATGACCCCAGAGGACACTGTCATCTGCACTTTGGAGCCCAGGCAGGCTGCCCTGAGACGGGAGGCTCTCCAGGTCCAGTCCTTCTCCACGTCCTGACTGCAGTGCTTAAGAGCCTTGACGTGGAACAGGGGGCCTGGGCATTGCTGCCAGGAGCCGAGCTGCTGCTGTGATGATCTCTCCTCCTTTGGCCCCCTAAAAGGACCTGTTTTTATCTACCTGTGTGACTTGAAGTGGCCACGTGCATCAGGGGTGGGGAGTGGCCCCAGACTCTGCACCCCTGCCCTGGGAACATGGATCCAGGGCTGGAGTAGGTTTTTCCCCTTGTGCTGGCGTCCTCTGATGCCACATAGGGGGAGGTCTCCAAAGACAGACTCAGGGCCCTCCCTCAAGGACCACGTCCTCACATCCCCAGAGGTCTCAGCTCCCCATTGCTACTCCGTGCTTCCCCTTGGCAGGCTCCTGCTCCCATCTCCAGGGAGGTGGGCAAAGCCCAATGGTCCTGAACGGCCCTGGGCCCAGAGTAAGGAGTTGGTGTGCTGCCAGATCTCCAACCCTGCCCTCCATGGGCAGCGTCATCCTGGAGTGGCCACTGGATGATGAGTTGTGTGCTTGTCCCTGGTGGTGGCAGGCTGTGTCCTATGGACATTGCAGTAGGACAAGGAACTCAAGCTATTTATTAGAAACAGTAGAACTTGGCCTCATGGCAGCCTAAACTGCAGATAGGAAGGAAAGAAGATGGAAGAGAAGCAGTGTTTCTCCTTCTCCAGAAGCAGGTCCTCAGCACTTTCTGGGAAAAGTGTGCCTCCTGCTACGGGAGCAGGCCATCCTACTCACTCACTACCTCTTGCTCCGCATGAGATAAACTGCTGTCCTGCCCTTCACGCCTCTGAAGGGGAGGACGACTCCCAGCGCCCTGTGTCCTCCTGCTTCGGCCTCCCCGCCTCCCACCAGATGGCCTGTGGTGTGGCACATGATCGGGAACAGGAGGCCTCAGGGTCAGACACGTTGCACTAGGTTTATGTCCATACCTGCTGCCCAGAAACCCTGTCCCCAGCCGCCCAGGGGCACTGTCAGCAAGATGTTGGGTCTGGAGGTGGTGAGATTAGGGGCCTTGCTTGAATCGAGTCACCAGACCCTATTGCTTCAACAGTGCTCATCCCAAGCTGCTCCACCCACTAGATGCGACTGGGCCAGGGGCTCTAGGCCTCAGAGGGCAACAGGAGAGAGAGAATCACCAGCTGGGGAATGAGCACACAGCTCACCTGAGCTCAGCTGGACAGGCTCAGACCCATCTCTGGGGAAAGGTGGCACAAACCATGTTCCCTGACCCCTCCCTGCTCCTTGCCAGGCTTCCTTACTCTATCAATATAGAGGTCATCTCCCCTTCCCTCCCACTGTTGGCAAGCAGGTTTCACTGCTTCACTAGGACAGTCAAAAGTGAATCAATTTCACTACTTAAGGAATAAATTGAAGAGCTTTCCAGAGACGGGCTGCTGAAGCCCTGGGAAGGTCTGTGGGACTACTATATGGAAATGTACCTTTATGATAAGCTTTAGACTTTAAAATTATTTATGAGTGTTACTCGTTACTATTGAGGTCACTGCTTCGTGACAAAAAACTGTACTGGATATATCAACTGCTGCCCTTGTTTTGCTGCATGTTAAATAAAACCATTTTCGCCCTATTTGGAATCCTTCCAATACAGACACCAATCACCCCAGCGCGGGGGAAGGTGCCACTTATGAATTCCAAATGTAGACAGGTGGATGTGCTGGCATCACCTGAGGTTGTTGCTGAAAGGTAAGGTTCCTAGACCGTTTTCTTTTTTAAAGAAGATAACCGGAAAGTTAACAGATGATTGTGAGGTGAAGCCAAATTTCAGAAGCACAAGTAAACCACTGAATGCTCTTATTCAAATTTCTACTTACAAGCAGGAGGGCACTGCATTCACCGTAACTTCTGGGGGTGGCTTTTTCTCTAAGAAGACAGCTACCTCAGGTTTACAGTGGTGGTAGATGAAAACTCCCTAGATGTAAGAACTGTTAAGTTCTATAAGAACTTGCCTTATATTTGCAAAAGAAAACATTTATTATTTTAAAAATGTATATACATTGCCTTACAAAGATAACATGTTGGAGCCGGCCTCAGGAACCTTCCAATGAGCCTTCTTTTATAATTGACCGAGCAAGATTTCGTGCAAGAGCAAGTCTCAGCATTTCCACCTTGGTGGTCTCTACATCATCATCCTAAAAGCAAAAAGCCTGCATGAGGCACAGCAGGAAGTTTACCTTCTTTATAGTTCCCAAGACTGTCTAATCCAAAGGTAGATAGACGGCATATAACATTCAGTAGTATCTTCCAGCAAGTTCTTAATATAAGAGATGGAGCTGCATGCAAAGGACCACTCTGACTGACTGACTGACAGGAAAGAAAAAACAGAGACGAGAACACTAGAATCACCCCATTTTCTCCTAAAAGAAGTTGGTGTGTCACAGTTACAGGTTAAGAGATATCTTAAGAGGCATGTGAGTTTGTAAGGGGCCAGCATCTCGGGGGTGGGGGGTACACCTGAGCTAGAAGGAGCCTTTTCTCGTCTCCACTGTGCTACCAACAAACTGGAAAAGCTCAGCTGACCTGGAGTTGCTGGGCATCAGGCTCTCCACGCACTGGTCTTTCTGAGGTCAAGTCCTCCAGACATCTCATCAGCTCGTATGTTTGCTCTGCTGAAAAAATCACCTAGGAGAGAGACGCTGCTTCGCTTAGCTGCTCCCCAGCCAAAGCCTGCAGTGGTTTGGGCATGGGCTCAAGCTGAGACAGCCTTCCTTGTATCTCACTTGGAGAAGTGTGCTTTCTGTATGCAGCCCTGGGAGGGTAGAGCAGCCCCCCATTCTCACTCCCAGCTCCTGTCAGGGTCCTGGGCTGAGCACTGTCAGTAGACAGATGCCACATTTCAAATTAAGTAGTTTTTCTTGTGTAGATACGGATTTCCAGAGTGGGCGCTATAGGGGAATATGCACGCATGCACACACACACGCACAGAAGAAAATCACTGTGGACTCAACCTGTACCTGTTTCTGTTCCAAAAGGGGCAAGGCATCTGTTAGTAGTGTCATCCAGAAAGACCGGGGGGCAATCTGGGACGTCATCAATGACAGGAGAAGAGAAGCAGCATCAACAAAACGCTTCTCCCCATATAACCGGTGGAACTCGCGGTACTTTCCTGTTGAGAACAGAGCACACTAAGTCACCTCTGACCCTAAACAAAAGAGACCCCAGACCAGCCTTTCCACAGAGCAAGGAAATTCTTCCAGAGTGGCCTCCAAGCTCACGGGCCAATAAGACCAAAAGGATTCAAAATACACGCTTAAAAGGGGTTCCAGAGAGCCAAACCTGGGAGAATATAAGCATCAATATAAACAGGAGTCATGAATTATAACAGATTGAATAAAATAACCCGTAAGGCCATTACTGATGTAAATGAAAGAATAAACGGGGACCAAGAGGAAGCCTGCCATACAGTGGAATGCCAACTATGAAACACAAGGACTGGCAGTCAGAAAATCACCAGTAGTTACTAAAACTAGTGGGTCGAAGTTTGATGAGAAACAAGACATTTAAAAAAAAAAAAAAAAGAAAGAAACAAGACATTTAAATAATCCCAAAGTATCCCTCCACAAATTGTTAAAGGGAAAATCTTTAACCAAGTGACCAAGGTGAACTCCACCAATAAGGGGACAACACTGAGGAGGACACATCACCTCAGTGGAATTCCTGCCCAAATATATAATCCGAGGCTGCTCATGGATAAACCCCAAGTGAGAACATTCTACAAGAGAGCTGAACTGACTCTTCAAAAATGTCAAGATTAAGGAAGCACCAAGAAAGGCAGAGGCACTAATGAGACATGAAAACTAAATTCATGAACCTAGACACAAATAAAGGACATTATTGGGACAACTGATGGAATCAGAATATGGATTAGATGAGAGTATTATATCAACGTTGAACCTCCTGATTTTCATAACTGTAGTTAAATAAGAGAATGTTCTTATTCTTAAGCAATGCATGCTCAGGTATTTATGGAGAAAGTCTCCATATAAATCTCCAACTTATTTTCCGACTGTTCCCCCAAAAACCTGACTGAGAGAATAAAACAAATGAGGCAAAGTATAAATAACTGGTGAATCTGGATAAAGTGTGTATGGGAGTTCCTTATTCTTTACACTACTTTCACAACTTCTAAGCCTGAAATTACCAGAAAATAAAACGTTACCAAACAATATCTTTTGCAGAGACTGGTACACAGGGTTCCATGTGTTTTAGACTGGAGAAGCCTAGAACAGTCCCTCCAATCTCCATAACCGTCCACCTGTGCCGAAGGTCCAGGGGACAGAGCACAGAGAGACTCACCCAGGAACGTCAGTCGATCGCTGAGCATCATGGCTGGCCCCAGGTTGTCAATGAGATCCAAATCAGAAAAGCAGCCTCGCTCACAGTAATCCCTGAGGAACCTACAAGGCCCGGCCCAGAGATCAGAGCAGCAGTCCCAGGCCCACCTCCTCAGCCTCCCAACTGCCCAGGCAGTACCCAGGAAGCACACACAGATTGAGCCCACCTGTCTGAGACCAGCGTGGCAAAGGCGGCATCTTTGGCTCGAATGCTCCAAGAGAGGGCAGAACCCAGGCGATTGTTGCGGACAGCTTTCATGGCCAAGATCTTACAAATGCTGCGAACTTTGCAGGGAAAACAGTAAAGACGAAACTTTCACCCTACAAATCACTCCATTCCTGAACCCTGCTGGGAAAGGAGCAGCTTCCCACCTCCTCTGAGCTTTACACGGCTTCTCTGTAGGCTGCAAATACAGTTTGGCCCGCAGAACTAGGAACTTTGAGGTTTATAAATTGTCTCCTGGCAGGACTGGCTTTGTGAGTGGGTTTCATTTCAGGGGTGGTAAAAATCTTTGTATTGCTCCCCACAGATCAGCGCCTCCATTATCTGTCCACATGCTGAAAATCCTACTATCCTTTGGGTCTCGAATGCTGTATGCTTTCAGAGACGGTCATAAACATGCAGTTACCTCTGGGAAGAACAACAACTTAGGTTTTTATCATTCGACAGTGAGGGAGAGGAGAAGGGGCCACCATCAGCATCGTTCCTTCCCGTGCTCTCCCCGGGCCACCTCCGGTCCTGCTTCCCCACCCAGCCAGCCTTAGCCAGCAACTGCAACCCACCTGGGACAAGTCACCTCGCACCTGCCCCAGCCTGACCTCTGGCAAACGTGTGAGAGAAGTGGGTCAGGACCTTTATAACCAGGCAATGGGCTCGACTGCTTCTAGGTCCCAACGGATCCCTAGCTCTCTGTCCCTCCGCAATGATTTTCCTGCGTTTTGGTTTACCTCCTGGCACCCAGTGCCCAGACGCTCTCCAGTCTGGCTCACATGGCATGAGCATAGAGGGTATGCTGGGAGGAGGGCCAACTCACCTTGCTCAGTCATCTGCCGCTGCTCGCAAACCCGCAGCACCTTGAGGGCTTTCTGCTCTGTGCTCAGAGGGATCCGCTCAATATGCAGCTCCAAGGAAACTCGGCCCAGCTCAGGGCAGTAGTCAAAGTAATCCACCCCCAGCTGCCACAGGCTGCACAGGTCCGAGGAGGACAGACGTGAGGGCCTGGGGCTTGGGAATTAGCACCCAAGGCGGCTCCTCCCCCAGACCTTGCAGCCTTCAGGGAACCAGACGGGAGAGAACACAGTCCAAGCTCCACTGGCAGCAGCTGCCTGCTGAAGAGCACCCCACTGCCACCCCACGCCCTTGGGGCCGTCCTACCTGTGATGAGCAAAGAGTCCTGAGGCATATTCCAGCAAGAGGAACTCTCTCATGTTGGATCCAAAGCTGGAATAAAACATAACACAGGACCAAGACGCTGGGCCTGCTCTATTCAGGGCCCCCTTCGGCAGCCCAACCTCCCTTCTAGGCACTCGGTTCAACCCACCCTCAAGAGCGTGGATGGCGGCAAGAAAAGGGTTGGCATGGCCAAGGCGTACTTACTAGAGGTTGTGCGACTGGAGGAGTTTGCAGTGATCCAGCAGGTCTGTCAGATGGGCCACAAACCACCAGTTGCTCAGGGCGATGCTACAGGTTCAGACACAAGGCAAGACGCAAAGTCAGGATGAGAGGGCATGGCCCACATGAGTGGAGTGTAAGCAGGAACCCCACGTGTCTTTTGCTTAAAAACGATGGCAGGGACAGAGGCAAGCTGGAATCTGTTTGGGAGCACAGAGTGAGAAGTTTCTGCCCACCAGGTGGGGACTAGTAACAGACACTGAGAAGGACATTCAACCCCCAAAGCAGCAGCCAATGATACTTTTCAATGGAGAATGTCACACAGAAAATGAAATAAAATCCAGGAACCCAATTAGATATAGAAATTGCGGACACAGAATAACATATAAGAAAAGGACTGGGCTTCCCTGGTGGCGCAGTGGTTGAGAGTCGGCCTGCCAATGCAGGGGACACGGGTTCGAGCCCTGGTCTGGGAGGATCCCACATGCCGCGGAGCAACTGGGCCCGTGGGCCACAATTGCTGAGCCTGCGCGTCTGGAGCCTGTGCTCCGCAACAGGAGGGGCCGCGATGGTGAGAGGCCCGCGCGCCGCTATGAGGAGTGGTCCCCACTTGCCGCAACTGGAGAACGCCCTCGCACAGAAACGAAGACTCAACACAGTCATAAATAAATAAATAAATAAATAAAAGAACGTGAATTTCTAAAAAAAAAAAGAAAAGGACTGAAAGGGACTTCCCTGGCGGTCCAGTGGTTAAGACTCCGCACTTCCAAAGCAGGGGGCACGGGTTCGATCCCTGGTCGGGGAACTAAGATCCCACATGCCATGCCATGCGGCCGGTGGGGGGGGGGGGAATAAAAAAATAGAAAAGGACCGAAAGATTGGTGGGTTTTGATTCTTAATGAAACATGGAATTCAAAAGAACATCTTCTTTTGCATTGGAATTTGCTGTTAATTTTTGTTTCATAGTTTTGATTAGTGTACTTTATGGACACAACTATATATAGGATGTCACTTTAAAAACCATCTTGTGTTATCTATTAATACTTTGTTATCTATTACTACTTTGTATAAAGAAATTATTTTTTGTTCGGTTACATGATTTGTAATTTGATTTTATTGGATATGTAATCTGACACATAATGAAAAGTCAGAAGTCCTTCCCCAAACCACATTTTAATCGAAACCTAGAATCATCTGTAGCCCTTGTTAGAAATGACATTTCCTAGGGCCCTCTAAAGGTCTGATTAAATTTTTTACATCATCAACTTCTGTAAACTCTCTAGCGTCATTTTGTGTAGAGTATACTATGCACTTACTGTCAGTGTGCATACATCATTTTGACTTATATTTTTCATTTGTTACTTGGTGTAGGCCTTCCTGTATCTGTATATAATGCTTGACTATTAAAATCTTGGGAGAGGGAAAAGAAACTTTAATGGTTTCTTTCTGTAAGGCAAGATCAACCCCAAGTAAAGTGGAGGGAGCAGACTAAGGCAACTACACTGTCCCAGGTGTAATCATTCACTAAGGTAAACAATTCTGCTTTCAGGATATAAAAAGAATGGGGATTGATTTACACTGAATTACTGGATAAATGTTTAAAGTTTTTGCCTTCATCTTAGGGATACGGATACTATGATACTTCATCTGCTCCAGAATTCCATCATTATGGAATATCATTTGGCCTCCCTAAATTTCTTTCATATATTAGATATATTCCAACTTTACTAACAGCTATGCATATGTATCTGACATTCAAAAAACTATGCCGATTTTCAAAAACGCTTTTATTTCTACTACCACCTTCGAACACTAAGCTCTGTAAGTTCATTACAGGCTATACAAAGCATCACGCTCCAATGCGTTTTTGTTGTTGCTGCTGGCTGCGCCTCTCCGCTTGAAGGATCTCAGTTCCCCGACCAGGGAGTGAACCCAGTGAAAGCCCAGAACCCTAACCACTAGGCCGACAGGGAACCCCCTTTGCTCAAATTCTTATAGGGTGCTTCCTTGGTCCAGGATTGCCTTTAACGATGACTTTCATAATTTTGTAATTCTGCTGCATTCCTTCTTGATTTTGTCCTTTTTAGACAAGAGTCCCAATAAATACGATATCTCTTTATGACAGCCCCCTAAACAAACCCTGACTCAATGGATGTTTTTTCTCTTAACTGTTCTAATTTCATCATAGGTCCTTTGTGTATCAAGTTTTTTTTTTACTTGGTTGCGCCAGGTCTTAGTTGCGGCATGCATGTAGGATCTAGGTCCCTGACCAGGAATCGAACCTGGGCCCCCGGCATTGGCAGCGTGGAGTCTTAACCACTGCGCCACCAGGGAAGTCCCAATAATTTAAAAGTTTAAAATACTGTTATTTCATTTACTAGAGAGCGATTTAACAAAGTGTGACAACTGGAACTCCAGGCTGCCCTTTCAGCCAGTCACTTACCTCTCTGTATCCCTTTCATCTATAAAATGGAAGTAATTTTACCTCTTGCCTACCTGGACTGTTTTAAGAAAAAAGTGGTAAAATAGATATAAACTGCTTTAAAAAGAGTATTTTTGAACAGTACTCTATATAAATAAAAAAACAGTAAACCTGAGCTTGAAGTTAACACATAACTTGTCCTCTACTTAAACTGCTTACCAACAACTACGGACATGCTGAAAAGCATAGCTGTGTCCATAGGAAAGCACTGCAAATTGGTTCAAATCCAGTCCTGCTACTCAATGACTGACCACTTCATTTCTTTTAACTTCGGCTTCATTGTCAAAGGGAAGGAATTATAATGGTCAATACAGTGCTTTGAGATTCTGAAGCTATCTTCAGAGTTATGACAAATTCAAATATAATAGATGAAATCAGAAATGACCAGTCCTAAGAATAAAATATCATATAAGGTGAGAAAGTGTATACTGAGAAGATGTAAAAACAAGCTGCCTCCTCACATATAAAATCACGCACATCCCCCACCCCTCCCAGAATAAGTTCTCTATAGAAAATTAGTCATGAGGGTTGTCTGAACAGAGGGCTGAAGGATGAGAAGGAACCTGCCAGAGGAAGACAAGGGAAAGGAGCATTCCTGAAATAGAGGAAACAGCCAGTGTGAAGGCTCAGCAGTGGCAAGTAAGCTTGTCTTGTTCCCACTTCAAAATGAAGCCCGTGTGACTCAAACTTCAAGACAGGTGGAGGCCAGCTCACTTAGGGCCTTGTGATGAGAAACCACAGGGACAGTGAACAGGAGAATGGCATGGTTTAAGTTTTAAAAGATCACTTAGGCTCTTCTGTGATAATGGACAGTACAGAGATAGGTGATGGTGGGAAGCCAGTAAGGGGCCACCTGTTAACGGTTCAGGGAAGGGCTTCCCCGGTGGCACAGTGGTTAGGAATCCACCTGCCAAGGCAGGGTACACAGGTTCAACCCCTGGCCCCGGAAGATCCCACATGCCGCATAACAACTAGGCCCGTGCGCCGCAACTAGTGAGCCTGCGCTCTGGAGCCCGCGAGCCACAGCTACTGTGCCCACGTGCCACAACTACTGAAGCCCGTGCTCCACGACGAGAGAAGCCACTGCACCACAACCAAGAGTAGCCCCCGCTCGCCACATCTAGAGGAAGCCCGCGCACAGCAACGAAGACCCAACGCAGCCAAAAATAAATAAATAAATTTATTTTTTAAAAAAAACAGTTTAGGGTAACAGTGATGGGGCTGGGCCATGCCAGTGGCTGGGGAGGGAGCGAGAAGTAGCTGGTTGTGAGATATGTTGTTTGGTTTTTTTTTTTATAAATTTATTTACTTACTTATTTATTTATTTATTTATTTTTGGCTGCGTTGGGTGTTCGTTGCTGCGTGTGGGCTTTCTCTAGTTGCCGCGAGCAGGGGCTACTCTTTGTTGTGGTGCCAGCTTCTCACTGCAGTGGCTTCTCTTGTCACGGAGCACGGACTCTAGGTGCGGGGGCTTCAGTAGTTGTGGCACGTGGGCTCGGTAGTTGTGGCTCACAGGCTCTAGAGCGCAGGCCCAGCAGTTGTGGCGCACGGGCTTAGTTGCTCTGCGGTACGTGGGATCTTTCCAGACCAGGGCTTGAACCGCAAGTCCCCTGCATTGGCAGGCGGATTCTTAACCACTGTGCCACCAGAGGAGCCCCAAGATATGTTTTCAAGTTGAGCTAACAGGACTTACCAATAGACTGGTTAGTGCTTAAGAACTCAGTAAACAGTATGGACTTTGGTGAAGGACTTTGGGTCCAAATACCCACAGAGCCCCTTGTTAGCTAGCTGGCAGGGTGACTTTATTAGGCCTCACATTCCTTGTTTGTAAGATAGGCATGAAATAATAGCACCTAAGGTTTGTTGCATGATAAAATGAAATACTCTATAAAAGCTAATAAATGTGAACTATTATTATCACCATCCCTGTAATTATTACCACTTTGTACACAGGTGACTGTACTGGCCTTAGGACTGGTCTCCCAGTCACCAGCCTTGCTGTCCTCACGCTCATCAGACTGCTCTTTCTCAAATACAAATTTCATGGCACTGTCCTGCTGAAAATCCTCAGTGGCTCCCCATTTTCATAAAGTCAAAACTATGGGGAATAGTTTATTTGGTCCTTGATAATCCGATTTCTTTCCTACCTCTGTCACCAATTCAAGCCACCTCTCATTTAGTCTTTTGGTTCTATAGAGATGTTTGCAGTTCCTTAAGCAGGTAACAGACCATATTTCTTCCCTGCCTGTGCCTTCTCCCATGCTTTCTCTCTGCCTAAAATGACCTTTTCTAGTGTTCTTCGCTAAACTTTTCAGGAATCAACCTAAGTGTAGCCTCCTTAAGGAGCTTTTCCTGACTTCCAATCTGATATAGGGTCCTCTTTTAAGGGATCCCACAACATCTGGTCTAGACTGTAAACTCCATACAAGAAAAACTGCTGTAATCTCAAAGCTTGGTACAGTGTGAGGCACATAACAGATGTCTGATAAATGCGGAACGACTTGCACTTAAAAAGAAAGAGGTGGGGGAGTAGGCTGGGTGAGGGGGAAACAATATCTCAGCCTCCCAAAACAGCTGCTGTTACCTAGACTTCTAGCTGATGGTTACAGCAATACAGCCAGCAAGGGGGCCGTGGAAGACCCCGGAGCTAAGGCAGCCACGACACACGCCAGTCTGCACAGCCCTCGGGTGTCTTCCCAGAGGGCACACCAGCCTCAGGGCTGCAGGGCAGCGACCACTGAGGCCAAGAACTAATGAAAAGGCTTGAGTGACCGAGACTGGAAGAAGTGCTAAATGAAAACGGACACTAGGGTCTTGTGCAAGTCTGAACAACACAGGTTTTGGATGTTCACACACATATAAAATGGAGAATTCCGAATGCAGGCTCTAAATGGAACAAGTGAACAAGCCCACTGTTCAAAGATGTCCAGGGAAGACTTAATTAGCTGCGCTGGGGTGGCCTCTGCTGGAAAAGGGAGAACTCTGGGGCCGGGAAGACCCGCGAAGGCCTATGGTGAAGGCCCTACCCTGGGTTAACAACTGTAACCCTCCAATGGACTGTGTGCCCTGCACTGGGGCTGCTGTCACCCCCTCATGCCAACCCCATGTCCTGCTTTTCTGGTGGCTCTGCAGCAACCACTGCCTCTGACCAGCCAAGATCTGGTGGCTGTGGACCTTCTTCTGTGAATAGAGCAGGAGGGTCTGTACACACCGATCTACCCTGAAGCCAAGGTAACGGGCTGGGCCAAAGGTCTGACAAGAAGATTCTAGATTAGGCAAACATTAAACTGGACCTCTTCTTAGTTTTTTTTTTTTTTTTTTTTTAAATTAATTAATTAATTTATTTATTTATGGCTGTGTTGGGTCTTCGTTTCTGTGCGAGGGCTTTCTCTTGCGGCAAGTGGGGGCCACTCTTCATCGCGGTGCGCGGGCCTCTCACTATCGCGGCCTCTCTTACTGCAGAGCACAGGCTCCAGACACGCAGGCTCAGTAATTGTGGCTCACGGGCCTAGTCGCTCCGCGGCATGTGGGATCTTCCCAGACCAGGGCTCGAACCCGTGTCCCCTGCATTGGGAGGCAGATTTTCAACCACTGCGCCACCAGGGAAGCCCCTCTTCTTAGTTTTTGAAGGCAGACCTATCTCCTTTTAGTTCGATACTTCTGGAGGACTTTAAGAGCGCCAGGAAGATGCCACCTTGCCCAGCTCCCTGTGGAGTGCGTAGCAGCTCCTGTTTTCCTTTTGCTAGACAGCAAGAAGTAGCGGCTGCACGCCAGAGGGGAAGAGACGAGCCCTTCAGCTGTGGGGATAACAGGCAAACACGTGGCCCTTCAGCTGCAGGGATAACAGGCAAACACGTGGCCCTTCAGCAGGGGCTGATCAACGGTGGCCTCCAAGGGCCTCTATGCTCTGCTTCTGGATCCCTCTCTGCCCCTTAGGGCCTGGCATAGTTGACATGGGGGTAATCAGGTGCCCCTATAGAAAGCTCCCTTCTAGCGCCTTGAGTAAGGATTCCCCTCATTCCCCTTTCACAGGGTAGTCATGAATCCAGCTGACATCACACCCAAAGCAGCAAGGCTCTCCTATACCACCAGCCCACTGGCCCAACCCCAGACAGACACACCCCTCTTCCCTGGGAACCGAGCTTGGGCCTGACTGGTACAACACTGGAGAAAGCAGGTGTTCACGAGACCCCAGATCCAATCCTTCCCCATCCAGGAGGGCGTTGTGTCTAAAACTGTGCTACTCTCTCTGAAGGTACTTCAGCCCTTCTTCCAATTCGTGGATGAGGTCCCGGGACTTGCTTTTCAGTGCCTCTTTCAGAATAGGGTAGGAAGTAGCTTCCTGATCAGAAAAACCCAAACTCCTAGATTCACAGCTAACAGAACTACCTCAGATCCTTTCCTGCTTGCCGGAGCAAGAGACACCCAGACTGAGGGGCTGCAAGCCTTACCCTTCCTCAACTGGCATCAGAGTGATGCTGTTTTCTGTGGTGTTCATAAAAGCCACTCCTCTTTGTTGGCATGTCCTTATCTTTTCCTTCTACTGCCACTGAAAAGAACAAGGTGCTTTCCCTTTTTATTGTCCTTCCTCCTTGCTCTGTTCAAATCTGTTTTGATCTTAAAAATCCACATGTGGCTTATGAAGGAAGCCCTGGAAGAAATAACCCACTGCTGTTTAGACAACATATTCAGGAATGCCTGTTACCTCGAATTATAGGCAGAGTCCCTGACGAAGCCAAATAACGATGTGCGAGCGCCTCTGGAAGTTATTCTCACTAACCCTCCATGCAGATGCCACGCTGGCCCCCAGCCACCATCAGCTGAATTCTGTAAGTCATCTTCCAGCTCCACTAAAGTCCCTATTTTACAGGTTTGTGCAAAGAATACTGACACAAAACCCCTTTTCCTTTCTCCAAATCTAACACCATTTTCTTGAAGCCCTGGCTTGCTTTCAGCCAAACAGGAAGAGTAAGGTAGGGGGTAAGACCTTCCCACTGCCCAGATCTACTAACAAAGATCCAGTCAAAGTCAGTGAATTTGATACTCGAGCAAGGCCATCTGCTCCAGTTCCCAACCTTCTCCCTTCTCCAAGTCTTTGGTGCAACACCTACTTTTCCAGGCTGTACAAGAAGAGAGGGTAAATTCTTTCTGACTTACAGCACATGGGAATTTCTGGAAAGCTTTACCTTGGATTCAGTTTCACATTCCCTTTCCTGCCTTGCTGAAGGTTCGGGGAGAGGTCTGGGGAGAGGGCTGATACAGAATCCCTGCTCTGAACAGACCCAGCCGGGAGCCTAATGGTGTGGTGGCTCTTGGCTCACCAGAGAGTGAGACTGTTGAGAAGTCCCTTAAGGTGGCTGCATGTCCATCAGGTTCCAAGAAATAAGTTTGCTGGCTGTTTCTGGATTTTAAATATCAAAGTAATGTCCTGCAATGTTATTTTAAGTAAACATCCCCGAAATGCAAACTGTATAGACACAGTAGCCCTCCAGCCTCAGGAAGGCCCCCAGGCTTGTCCAGAGAGAAGCCACTGTCTACCTAATGTGGCTGTGGAGGGGAAGCAGGTCTGTGGCAAGAAGGTTAAGACACCAGCAAGAAGGAACAGGACGTCCTAGAAAAGGATGGCAGTGATGGCTGAACAACACTGTGAATGTACTTAACTGAACTGCACACCTAAGATGGTTAGAATGGTCATGGTGCAGCAGGTCCTACCTGCACTCCTTGATCACTTGGTGGATGTCAAACTCGAAGGCTGCCATCAAAATGTTGTCCAGGGGTTCTGGGCTGCTCTCACCTCCCAGAAACAGGTCAAGGCTGGACTGTGGAAAGGTAGTGACCCATTCAATCTCCAGACGGAAGCAGAGACTCAAGGGGGCAGGCAGAGCTGCTGTATAGGGAACACTGGAGAAGAGTGATGGGGTCCTTCAAAAAGGGCCAAAGGAAAGCTCTTGCCTGTTCTTCAGGGAGGTTCAACTCAATGAAGCCACACGGTGAAAATGACCAGCAGGGAGCAGAGCCCCCAGGATCCCTACTCCCCACCCCCACCCCAAGGCGCTCAGACTCACCTGGGCATAGAAGTGCAGATCCGTGGGTTTTACCGTGGGGTGAGAGTACAGGAGCCGGGTCACGAGGAAGTGATACCAGGTACTCAGAAGCCCCTTCTGCTCCAGCAGGGCAGCTTCATCTCCCAGCATGACCTGACGAGAGAGGTGCTCTCCCTTAGGTCTGGGGGTGACTTCCCGATCATGATCCTGACCTCGACCGGAGCATCTGGTTTGAAAGCTCTCGCCTTCCCTCAGAGCCAATAAACAGCCCTGTCTCAGGAGGACCTGTCGTTGCTGCACTGGATGCCAGAGCCCCCGGGGGAAGCCAGGGAAGACCCTGGCCTGGACTTGCTTCCCACAGACCTTGCAGAGAGACTCGAGGTGAGGACTGGAGGCGAACGTGCCGTCCTGGAGGTGCCGCTCACATTCCTCGTGCCAGTGCTGCCACTTCAGCTCCAGCTCCGTTAGTGTCTGAGTGTTACCAGGCTACGGGAAGAGACGCAGAGAGATGCCATCACCACACAAACCCCTTACACTCATTGAACGAGCCCACCTCCATGACCCAGAAGAGCAGGGCTGCTCGCACATACGCTGAGAACAGGCATGGTCCTCATCAGGTCCCCAAGGATTCGGCACATGCCTGCAGAGGTGGGGCTGCAGTCGGCCTCCTTGGAGAGCATCTGTCGGGCCTCATCCAGCCGGCCCTGCAGCACCAAGACGGTCACCTGGGAGGACGCCCAAGAACACAAGCATTCACGGGAGGCTCAGAAGCCACTCCCCTCAGCCCACACTGGCTTCCTAGCCTTGGAGAAACGTGATGGTTCCTTCCCTCCAGAGGTAATCCAATTCATCCAATCTCCCAGTTTTAACCTATACCATGCTTTTCAAACTGCACGTTGTAACCCATTGCAGGTTATGACCAACTTTTAAAAAATAAATAAAATAGAAAATAAAATATACCAGAGTGCATCAAATAAAGTATTGGTTCATAAACGTTTCAGTTCAAATACATATACATGTATATATACAAACACTCAGTATAAATACAGTTGATCCTTTCTATTCAGATTCCATATTTGTGAATATGCCTACCTGCTAAAACTTATTTGTAACCCCAAAGTCAATATCCGAGGTGCTTTCACCATCATCTGTGGACATGTGCAGAGGGGCAAAAAATTTGAGTCACCTGATGTGCACATTCCCAGCTGAGACTGAACAAGGTGGCACTCTGCATTCTGGTATCAGCTCTCACACTAAACTAGTGTCTTTCTGGCGATCTATTTAGTGCCACATTTTTTGCATTTTTGTGCTTCTTGTTGGGCCCCCAAGCATTGTGCTGAAGTGCTGCCCGATTCCTAACTGCAAAGAAGGCTATGACATGCCATACAGAGAATGTATGTGTTAGATAAGGTAAGAGAACATACGTGTTAGATATACGTGTTCGTTCAGGCAAGGATTATAGTGCTGCTGGCCATGAGTTCAATTTTAATGAATCAATAATACATATTAAATAAGGTGTCTTGAAACACAAACATACACAAGATTATAAATTGATCAGCGGACAAAAATGTTGTGACCAGGGACTTCCCTGGTGGCGCAGTGGTTAAGAATCCACCTGCCAGTGCAGGGGACACGGGTTCGAGCCCTGGTCTGGGAAGATCCCACATGCCGCAGAGCAACTAAGCCCGTGCGCCACAACTACTGAGCCTGCACTCTAGAGCCCATGGAGCCACAACTACTGAGCCCGCAAGCCACAACTACTGAAGCCCACATGCTCTAGGGCCTGTGCTTCGCAGCAAGAGAAGCCACCACCACAATGAGAAAGCATGCGCACCGCAATGAAGAGTAGCCCCCACTCGCCATGGCTAGAGAAAGCCTGCGTGCAGCAATGAAGACCCAATGCAGACAAAAATAAATAAATAAAATAAATAAATTTATTAAAAAAAAAAAAACACCCAAGGATGGGATTATGGGCACCATGCCAGGAAGAGGCGAGACTGGCTGGGCAGACAACTTAAAAAAAAAAAAAAAAAAAAAATGTTCTGACCAGAGGCTTGAAAGAACCCTGTAATTCCCCTACAAAGAGCAATGGTTCAGTAATCGAGAGCTCAGGGCTCCAGGCAACTTTATAGACCATAACTATCATGAATAATGAGAATCGATATTATATACATACAAGTATATATGTAAAACATACACAGTAAAAGTTCTTCCATAAGCCACGCTCAAAAAAGCCAAGGATATATACGCTGACAAGTCCCCAATTCCTCTCTGTAGCCGGGACTTCCTTCTCTGAATTCCAGACGTGTATATCCTACTGCCAGTCAGTGTCTCCACTTGGCTCTCCTAGGCATCTTGTTTAACATGCCTAAAAGTAAACACCCCGGCACCTCCAACTCACCAACCCACATTCATCTATTTCTTACACATCCAATCCATTAGCAAATCCTATCACTGTATCTTTAAACTGCATCCAGAATCAAATCACTTCTCACCATCTCCTCTGCTCAGCTCCTACCCTTGTCCAAGTTGCCACCACCTACCTCTGCCTGGTTTAGGACCTCAGCCTTCAAACTGGTCTCTCTGCTCTGCCTTTGCTCTGTTCTCAGCAGTTTAGCCAGAGGACCCTTTGGAAACCTAAGTTAGATCACAGCGCTCCTTCGCCTGACTCTCCAATGTCCCCCTCACCCCATCTGACTCAGGAGTAAAATGGGAGCTCTAACCTTGTCCATCAACTAGCTCATACATATATGCCCTTCAACGAATTTAATCATAGCAGCCATGTGGGGTAGGTGTTGTTATTATCTCCATGGCACAGAGGAGGGAACTAAAGGCTGTTAAGTAGCTCATTCAAGAGCTCACAGCTGGTAAGAGGCAGAGCTGGGACACTAACCCGGGCAGTTTGGCACCACAAGCCACGTTCTTGCCACTCAGCTATGCTGCCTCTCTAAAAGCTAAAGCCCTTACCCCTCCTCGCCTCCTTCAGGTCTCTGCTCACATGTCACCCCACAAGGGAGGCCTTCCTTGACACCCCTACTCTAGCACTCCCAATTCCCCTCCCTTGCTTTATTTCTCTCCACAGCACTTCACTTTTACACATGCTACATATTCGACTTGTTTCTGTATTTATCTCCTGTCTCCTCACCCAGGATGTAAGCTCCGTAAGGGCAGGAATCATTGCCCTCTTTGGTCATGGCTGTTTCCGCAGTGCCTGCAAACAGTAGCACTCAATAAATACTCAGTGAATGAATCAGAGACTCAAAATCTAGGCCCAATAATTTCTGAGCAAAGTCTCTCCCCCTTACCTGCATAGGTCTCCTGGCACCAAAAGGCCCAGGAACAGCCTCGAAGGCGACAACTCCTTACTTGAATTTCAGATTTTATAAGTCTCCATTATTCAAGTCAACCAGCAACCTCCTCCCTGCTTCCTCCCAACTGTGTCACAGGTCAGTAGAGGTGACTGGGAAAGTACTGCTCTCACAGAAATAGAATACATACACACAGGCTGACTTTCAAAGTGATAATCCAAAGTGACTTTGGGATCATCAATGTCTTTGTTTTGTTTTTGCTTTTTAAATATTTATTTATTTAGGCTGTGCCAGGTCTGAGCTGCAGCACGCAGGATCTTCTTTGTGGCATACAGGCTCTTTACTTGTGGCATTCGGAATCTTTAGTTGTGGCATGCGTGTGGGACCTAGTTCCCTGACCAGGGATCAAACCCAGGCCCCTTGCATTGGGAGCGCGGAGTCTTAGCCACTGCGCCACCAGGGAAGTCCCAAGGTCTTTGTTTTTAATAGCTTTACTGAGTTACAATTTACACATTATAAACATTCACCTGTTTAAGTGTATAATTCGATGAATTTTAGTGAGTTCCCAAAGTTGTGCACCATCACCACAATCCAGTTTTAGAACATTTCTATCACCTCAAAACAACTTTCATGCTCCTTTATATCAAACCCCTACCCCAGCACCTATCCGTTGGTTTTGTATTATCTTCATGTCTTCTAATCCTTAGATCCACAAAGAAATCAAAATTCCCTTCTCACTGCAAAGTCTACAAAGCATTACTCTTCTTACATGATAACTTAGCTCAAAACTCTCCCACAGGGCTTCCCTGGTGGTTCAGTGGTTAAGAATCCACCTGCCAATGCAGGGGACAGGGGTTCGAGCCCTGGTCCGGGAAGATCCCACATGCCACGGAGCAACTAAGCCCACGTGTCTAGAGTCCGTGCTCCGCAACAAGAGAAGCCACCGCAATGAGAAGCCCGCGCACCACAACGAAGAGTAGCCCCCGCTCACCACAACTAGAGAAAGCCCGGCACAGCAACAAAGACCCAACACAGCCAAAAATAAATAAATTAAATAAATAAACTTACTTAAAAAAATAAAAAAAAAAACCTTTCCCACAGAGCAGGTAAGGAAAGAGAAAAGACCTAAGCACGTCTCCATAACTGCAGACTCAAAGAACCAAGTGCACACAGGCTCAGCAGGCAAACCCTCAGGCCTGCCTGTGAGCACAGGGAAAAGAGAATATAAGGTGGAAGGCAGGGAGGCCCGGCCTGCACGAGGGTCTTACCAAGTTCCAGAATCTCTCGTGTTTGCTTGGATTCTCACTGCCCAGAACATCTGCCGACAAACTGTCCACCTCACACACGTGCAGTTGGACCCAGTCAAGGAGGTGAAGGAGAAGAGGGCCAGCTGGAAGGAAAAACTCTCGTCACATACAAAAGCAGTAAATTCCACTTTCCCAAAGTACAGAGAATGTAGGACACACGAGCTATGTAGGAAGTGGTTTATCCCTCTTAAGTGAGCACACATGTGGTCCTGAATAAAGGGCTGAGCTAGCAAATAGACTTTTATGGAATGCTTCCTCTGGCCATGCAGCTCCACCTTTCACTGAATCCTGGGAAGGGCCGGACATGAGACCCAGACCTCACCACCCCACCACCCCCCAGATTCTTCAGAACTACGCAATACTCACTGGCTATGTAAGTCATGGCCATATAGGGACTGGTACTGACTAGATGCCAGGTATGCAACAATGATAAAAACATAGCGACAGCCCTCAAAATCTACTGGAGGCGGGCAGATAAACAACTAATTTTAATTTCAAGTTGCTCCGTGCTTTAGCAGGAGTATGAATAAAAAGCTATGACTACACAGAGACCATTAATACACATTTATGAATAACAGTAAACAAAAACAATTAAAAGAATACAAAAAAGCCTGTAGCACCTCCACAGAGAGCCCACTCAAGCCAGGATACCGTACTGACCACAATTTTATTCAAGATCAACAGAATAATTCGGAGTGGACCATTAACTTGTAGGGTTGCCCCTGCCCCAATCACTAGTGAAAGAATTCTCAAAGTGACTTTGCCGCCTACCACCTAATTCCTCTTCATATCCGTAAAACCTTTTTCCTTTTTTAAATTTTAAACAACAGAAATGTATTGTCTCACATTTCTGGAGGCTAAAAGTCTGAGACTAATGTGTTGGAAGGGTTGGTTCCTTCGGAGGCTAAGGAAGAACCCGTGCCACGCCCCTCCCCTAGCTTCTCCTAAAACTTTCTTAAGCTTGACCAGTCCATGATATAAATATCGACCACCCCTTTCGCACACTAGTTTAATATCTGTTTTCTTGGTATTTTTCAGGGGTCACCTGCCTAAGATTTTAGATTTTCAGAAGATTGTCTGATTCTTTTTGCAGTATCTGACAAAACGGCAGGCTTCTTTGGGTATCATGTAATACTTTCTGATGGTTATGTTGATGAAAAGCAATGAAAAGAGCATTCTAGGCAACAAAACACTCATCACAACATAGAAAAGGGCAGGGGGACACCTTTGATGTTGTGACAAGATGATTCTGTGCTCACCTGGGGCTACTTCAATAAAAAGAATCTCACAAAGGTTCCAAATGAGCTCCATTGCTGACAGACTGGAGACCTAAGGAAGAAATGGAGACAAAGTTTTGACTGAAAACGTTCCTGAGGTTTTTTCTTAAAGCAAAGAAACAAAGGAGAGCTTGAAACACATCATGGTCATTCATTAACTCAACATTTACTGACTATTCCTATGGCAGGGTTTCCCACAAGGCAGCCAGTGAGAGAATTTTAGGGGGTGGGACACAGACTAATATTTTCTATTTTAATGGTTGTGGTTTTAGTTTAACGTGCATTAGAAAAATATAACTAGCTCATTATACCCATGATCTTGATGAATATTATGGTTTAGGAAGAGGCTTTGAGTGAAAAGGGAGAGACCATTTTTAGAAAAATATTCACTAAATAATATTACAATATACAGATACAGCAAAAATTGTGAAGCTGGTATTCAAGGGACTGACACTTAGGAAACAGTCTACTAAAAAGCAAACCCGGGACTTCCCTGGAGGTCCAGTGGTTAAGACTGCGCACTTCCAACGCAGGGGGCGCAGGTCTGGGAACCAAGATCCCACGTGCCGTGGCCAAAACAAAAAACAAAAAAAAACACAAACCCAATATAAGACACCAAAATAAATCGGATCTGGACCCTGCCCTTAGGAATATGCAGTATTCCCTCCCCCACCATTCTTCTGTGCAAAATCACAAAATACCTTAATCATAAGGAAAAATAAATGTTTTGATGACAGAGATAATGCACCAGTCCCTATTCACTACTGAGTTTGAACAATATCAAAATTCTAACCAAAGAAAGAGAATTCTTTAAGTCATCTTCCATCTAAAGTTAAACAACCGGCAGCTTAAAAATGCTGGGTTCATTAGCTGAGTACAGTTTATGAGACTATCCAGTGATTCCAAAAGCTTAGCTCACTACCTCAGGTGACACAATGTGATTAGGATTTATATTTCCCACAAGAGTTGAAAACTAATACAAGTATTTATCAAGCACATCCTTGTGTTCCAATGTGCAAGGCCTTGAAGGGGGCACCGGGAAGTTCAAGATGATTCTTACCACCCCAAGGAGTTGCCTATCTACCTGGAAAGAGAGACTTCTGCAACACCAGTGATTGCAATGCCACTGCCGGTGGGTGCTGAGGATGCAGCTGGACATAAAGGAGGTACCAGTACAACAAAACTCCCTTACCTGGATGCTAAACTGGCGGCCAATGGCTGGATCTTTACCAGCAACTAACAAAACACAAGACATTTTAAGTGAGCAATGAAACTTTAGTCTTACTGTTATAGCTTCACATATAAGTACTGTGGCTTGTGCCTTCTAAGACCATCCATTTTCACTATAGATTTTTTAAAAAATGCTTCATAGCTCTGTTGTAGATGAATGATCTCAAACCAAGGCCTTCAAATTACAAGTGGCTCTTTCAACTACAATACAGCAAATGTAGACACCACCATGTTATATAAGACTCTACCCAGCATCTAGGAGTCACATGGCTCTCACGGTTATGATGACTTTAAATCACCAAGGTCAAAGAACTGGGAATGTGATTATCGAAGATCTTTAATTTGGCCCTTCAGCCTCATATCTGTCAACATAGTATGTTCTAATTTGAAAAACATACTCAAGACAATTGCCAAAAAATTAAGGATTATTTAAGACGGGAAAGTAAGAGTTTTGAATTGGAATGTCAATCAGATTTTAACTTGTCGTATTTACAGCCAGATAAATTCTTCAACTATTATCACATACAAACAAAGTCCTTACTTGCAAGCTGGTGCATTTCCTCCAGGCATGCTCTTATGACTGATCGGTAGTTTTTACTCACTCGAACCAACCTACAAACAATGAAATGACATACAAGACGAACCTGGAACAGTTTGTGGTGATAGAAAGTAAGGAACATCTTGTGAAGATAGAAAGTATAAAAAAAAAAAGATAAGAAGTTGCTGAAAGACAGGAGCCAACTTGAAGGAGCTCCTAATGACCAAAGCTGAAACAACTTGAGCGACAAAATAAGTAAAACACCACATAACCCACCGACTAAAATAAATATCCTTGAGTGCACGCTGATATTAATTGTTGCAAATGAGACCCACTGATGGACCCTAAAATTAGTGGCTGAAATTTGAAGAGAAATAGGATTTGCATAGTCTCAAGGTTTCTCCCCCAAATACTTATTAGTCACACAGGGAAAGATGGTAATTTTACAGTACAGAAACCCAGCAGAAACCACATTAACCAAGCAATCAAGGTCAACAATAACATAAGAAGACATCAGCATCATGAACCTCGTGATATGATGTACTGAGAAGGACATATCACACCACTTCTGTGGTATTCTTGCTAAAAATGCATAACCTCTGTCCAATCATGAGAATACACCAGACAAACCCAGGACAGTTTTGAGGGACGGTCTCTAAGACAACTGGTCAATATTTTTCAAAAGTGTCAAGGTCATGAAGGAGATGAGGGAGAAAAAAACTAAATGCAATCTCATTTGGCTGCAGAAGAGAAAAAAGGACATTAGTGAAAAAATTAGTGAAATTCAAATAAGGTCTTCAGTTAATCATACTGCATCAATTTTTTAAAATTAATTAATTAATTAATTTTATTTTTGGCTGTGTTGGGTCTTCATCGCTGTGCGCGGGCTTTCTCTAGTTGTGGCGAGCGGGGGCTACTCTTTGTTGCGGTGCGGGGGCTTCTCACTGTCGGGGCTTCTCTTTTTGCGGAGCACGGGCTCTAGGCGCGCGGGCTTCAGTAGTTGTGGCACGTGGGCTCAGTAGTTGTGGCTTGTGGGCTCTAGAGCTCAGGCTCAGTAGTTGTGGCTTACGGGCCTAGTTGCTCCGTGGCATGTGGGATCCTCCCGGGCCAGGGCTTGAACCCGTGTCCCTTGCATTGGCAGGCAGATTCTTAACCACTGCGCCACCAGGGAAGCCCCAGACTGCATCAATGTTTAAGTTTCCTGGTTTAAATACCAGTAATGTGGTTATGTAAGATATTAACATTAGAGAAGCTTGGTAAGGGATGTACAGAAATCTATTATTTTTGTACCTTTTCTGTAAGTTTAAAATTAGTTCAAAATAGAGTTCTTCAAAAAGGAAATAGCAGATTGTAAAGCAACTATACTCCAATAAAAATTAATTAAAAAAAAATTTGGTAGACAGATTCTACAACTAAGCAGGTGGCAACAAGGTCATCTTTCCATCATCACCATAGGCTGTTTGAGATAGGAGAGACCTCACAGGTCTATCAGTCTGGGTGTTTGTTTTGGAAATGATGCAAAAGAAGCCTAAATCATGGGGCTTCCCTGGTGGCACAGTGGTTAAGAATCCGCCTGCCAATGCAGGGGACACGGGTTCGAGCCCTGGTCCAGGAAGATCCCACATGCTGCGGAGCTCCTAAGCCTGCGTGCCACAACTACTGAGCCTGCACTCTGGAGCCCGCGAGCCACAACTACTGAGCCCACACACCACAACTACTGAAGCCCACGCACCTAGAGCCCATGCTCCGCAACAAGAGAAGCCACCGCAATGAGAAGCCCTCGCAACACAATGAAGAGTAGCCCCCACTCGCCGCAACTAGAGAAACTCCGCGCGCAACAACAAAGACCCAAAGCAGCCAAAAATAAATAATAAATAAATAAAATTGTAAAAAAAAGCCTAAATCATGCTCTAAACACACACGCACACACAAAGGAAATAGCAGAATAAAACAAACAGAAAGCAACTGGCTATTAGTTACCAATATGCAGATCCTTAGCAAGAAACATTAGTTCTAAAAGAAGAGACCTAAAGGCCACCTACTGGCTCCATTTATTTTCATTCTTATTTATTTTTTTTCTGGCTCCATTTAAAGATGAACAGAAGCTACAATGGGGCCAGCAGGAGGTGAAGCAACTTGCACACACTGTCTCACCTAATCCTCACTACTCCTTACCCCCTTTCACAGTCAAGATTCAGGCCCAAATAAATAACTCACCCAGCCAAAAACAAGGTAATATGCTGACCCCCATGCACAAAACAGGAGCTACCATCCCACCATTAGTAGGATATTCACTAATTTATTAATTCAGCAAACATTTTAGAGCACTTACTGTATAGATGCACAAGGAGATCTGGGAACAGAGGGCCCACATAAATAAGACGGAGTCCCTGCCTTCCAGGAATTACAGGACTTTTGACATGTTTTTTCCTTGGAGTCATAATAGATTTCTCTGAGTTATCAATATTCTGTATCAGAGCCTCTTGTCACCAGTCATCTCTCATACACAGACACATACATAGACACACACACACACACACACACACACACACACACACACACACACACACACACACGCTGACCAGGGTATCCTCCAGGGTGATTCATTTGTAAAATGCTTATCAAGGAAGTAAAATACTGTGACACTGTGGTTAATAATAAGACATATAAAACTGGTCTTCAGGACTTCCTGCAGGGGGTGAGGGTTCGATCCCTGGTCGGGGAACTAAGATCCCCCATGCTGCGCAGTGCAGCCAAAAAGTAAAAAAAAAAAAATTAAAACTGGTCTTCATCCCCAGTCCCTGACCCACAGCTCCTAAAATCTTTGAAAATTCCTAAGTGATAAGAGTGCTAGAAGCATCTTTTGTTCCAACTCTGGGTGGCTCCTGGATGAGGGCTGGTCACAAGAAAGACCAAGTCATAATTAGAAACTTGAAATTTTCAGCCCTGTCCCTGACTTCTCTAGAGAGGGGAGAGGGCTGGAAATGGAGATAATAATTGATCATGCCTACATGAGGAAGATTCCATAAAATCTCAATAGCGTGGGGTTTGGAGAGCTTCCAGGTAGGTTAACACATCCATGTACCAGGATGGTGACACAACCCAGCTCGAGAGAGACAGAGGTTCCTGCGCTTGGGACCCTTCCAGACCATGCCCCACGTACATCATCTGGCTGTTTTTCTGTGTCCTTTCTCGTATCTTTTAAAGAACTGGTAAATGTGTTTCCTTGAGTTCTGTGAGCTGCTCTAGCGAATTAATCAAACCTGAGGTGGTCATGGGAACCTCTGATTTATAGCCAAGTTGGACAGAAGCTGTGGGTAACCTGGGGACCCACTATTTGTGATTGGCATCTGAATGGGGGACAGTTTTGTGGGACTGAGCCCTTAATTTATGGGATCTGATGTTATCTCCAAGTAGACAGTGTTAGAATTGAGTTGAATTGTAGGATACCCAGCTTGTTTCAGAGAATTGCTTAGTGGGGAAAAACTCCCAGACGTCTGGTGTCAGAAGTGTTGTGAGTAAAACACAGGAGGGAAAAAACTGTTTTTGTTTTTGTTTTTTCAATACAGATACCAACATTGTCCATTCCCTAACCGTATGAATGGACTCTAAAAAAAACCTAACACAGGGGTTCTCAAAATCTACTGTACTTAAGACTCACTTAGAGATTTTAGGATACACCCCTAGAAATTTTGGTGATATGAGGTGGGGCCTGAACAAGTACCTGACACTGATGCAGTTCACTCATGAACCACACTCCAAACAATTCTAGTCTATAAATAATACAAGTTTTCTGGTCTCTTCACAAAAAAAATGCTTTAAAAATAATTCTTTAAAGACAAAACAAAACTCCCAAGAGTGGAACCTCATTCAATGACTCTCAGGTGCTTATTTGGCTTAAATTTTATTCTTTGGAGGGTAAGTGAAGTAGGAATAGAAACAAAGAAGCAGCCAGTAAGTCAATCAGCAGCCATTTGCACATCCTCTGTAAGACATTTCCATCCATGACCACTTACACTGCGCAGTAAAGAGAACACAAACTAGAACCAGGGGCCCGTTATTTCTCCAGGAGAGCCATCCGTCATGCAAAAGGATAAGGATGCATTTCATTCGGTTTCCCACAATTCAGCTGTGGGCTGCAGCACCTACCAGCAGCCTACTTACTGAGTTTTTCTGGATTTTCCAGTCAACTCTTCTTCAATTCTCTGGAGGCCCACAAAGATCCCATGGGATTCATTGAAGAGTTTTCTCAGGATTTGAGAGTAAACATCCTCATTCTTTCGGATTATATGGATAAAGGGGCAACCTGGCGCCATGTCTGATTTTTCTGAAACAAAACAGAAGAAAAATTTAACACCTATTACCATCATCCTCATAAAAGAACCCACTCTAAAAACTTTGAGTATCTAATTACAAAAGCTTCAGCTTCTTTGCTACTGATTTCATTTATTAAAAATGATATGAATTATCATTTATCCACACGTGAATTTTTACTTTTTTTTTTGGCCGTGCCACGCGGCATATGGGGTCTTAGTTCCCCGACCAGGGCTCGAACCTGTACCCCCTGCAGTGGGAGCATGGAGTCCTAACCACTGGACCGCCAGGGAAGTCCCCACACATGAATTTTTAAACACAAATGTTTACTCTCAGACTTTACTCCTCAATTCACTAGCATATTTTGTAATGACCTTTCACCTCCACCAACTGGAATATACTAGAAAAAAAAAAGTAAACTCACAGTATTAGTCTATGTAAAATTCAGTAAATAAGATAAACCTATAGCTGAAGTTTTACAAACATCAAAGTAAATATTATTTTTACATTACTTTTTTACTGCCACTACTCCTAAAACAAAGAATCAAGAACTGACTAAACTATTTTGCAACAGTGATGAAAAGGCTCTATAATGATAAATTATTAAGCACCAACTTGTGGAAATTTCTTATATAACAGCTTCTCAAATAAGTTGTGATAATGTTCAATGGCTTGTCTTGAAAGTGATTTCAATAGATATAAACAAAAAAAGAAAGAAAACCTTGAGTTTCCAACAATCGAGGACAAGCCAGAAATGTTGATAAGCTTTCCTATTAAGTAGGAAAAGAGGCCATCCAGACCTAGTCACAGAAGTTTCTCTTCTGAGCAACTTCTACAGCTCTGCCAGACCTGAGATCTTCAATACCAACATATCCCATAAATATTTAACAACATTAGGGATAATTTTTTATTTATTTGTTTATTTATTTATTTACTTATTTGGCTGTGTTGGGTCTTAGTTGCAGCTTAGTTGCGGCACGGGCTCTAGAGTGCGGGCTCAGTAGTTGCAGTGTGCGGGCTCTCTAGTTGTGGTGCGTGGGCTCTAGAGCACAAAGGCTTAGTTGCCCCGCAGCATGTGGGATCTTAGTCCCCTGACCAGGATTGGACCCGTGTCCCCTGCATTGGAAGGCAGATTCTTAACCACTGGACCACCAGGGAAGTCCACGTTAGGGATAATTTTTAACTATAAAATCAAGAAAAACTACATTGCTTAAAAATTACATGAACTTCATACCATGTAATTTGCCAAAATTATATGACCTTCATTAGCTCAATCTGCTCCTTGTAAGAGGAAAACCTCCACATTTGGATAAAGAATGTTGCAAATATTGCAAGAAAATCTCTTCAGCATTTTCTGAGATTTCTCTCTTGAAAAGGAGAAAGGAAAATCAAATAGCAAGATTTCAGTTTTACCTTGCTACTAGAGGGAATCTGTATTGGAAAGGTAAGATCCATGTCCGATACCTAATGGAGCTTAGAGAACAAAGCCAAGGACAAATCATTTTGCTCTCCAGCTCATTTGTGCTATGTATTAATAGCCTACGAAATTCAATCAAGTTCACAATGATAACATAAAGGTAAGGGCTATGACATTTGCAAAAATTCTCAATGAGGGGACTACTACAAAGAGAATTAGTTACTCTGGACAAAAAGGAAAAAGAGCTTCACGTTTTTAAATATACAGAAAACCTTTCTTTAACACTGGAAGACCATTGTTAACTTTTTTTCCTGGACTCAACACCTGCCAGATCTCATAAATCAATGAAAATCTTAAATAGCTAAATAGTTTCAAAAATGAACATGGTACAAAATAAGTTCAACCGTTTCATATTTCAGCTAGTCAAATCTGAGAGAATAAAGAAAAAAAAAATGTGCCAAGATAGATAATCTAAAAGAAAACAAAAAAAAAAAACCTACCTTTTTTGTTGAAAGAGGTTTCACACACCAGCATCTCCCCTGGACCCCAGTCAAAACACATTTGCTTCTTCTGGGAATTCACTCCCGGAATCAACTAGTAAAAAAAAATAAGGCACAGAAATTGTTATTCTTCCTAAAGGCTTTGCTTTCAAATGACTTGCAGGTATAATCCTAGAAGCCAGTGGTCGTGAAAGTTATTAAGTGCTAATCTATGAACACAGCTGAGTGTGACTGACATCAGCCCTGTTAGACCCTAAATGAACAAGTGAGTTTTGCTAGGCACCTCAACCCAGCCTGTCACTTCTGAAGTGTTGATAAAAAGGAAAGCTACACCCCAATCAATTACTATATGGTAATTCAGTGATCTGTAGTTCAGAAAAAGGGAAGTTAAAAGAATTAAAAAGGAATTGAACTGTTTGTTACTCACTAAAAAGACAGCGTCCTCAAATCCCACAGCTTCTGTGTCACATCTTTTATGACTTGATTTTTTTACTCCAACTCAGACCAATCCCTCTAAGTCTCAGCTTCATAAATCCAACTGCCTAATCCACACCTTTATGAGTTATCTAACCTCTAGAGCTCCTCCATAACGTCAAGAACCAAAAAAGGAACACTTGATGCTCATTCCCAAACCTCATTCCACTCCCCCAGTGGGACCAAGCCTTTCCCAACTGTTAGGAACAATCCTTGTAATCCCCCGCTTTCCCTCATCACCCACTGAGTTTATTTTAGCTAAATATGCATCTGTCCTATACCCCAGCAATTCCATTTCTAGGTATTTATCTGGAAAGAAACAACCAAAGAAAGACAAGAAGAACTGTAACTTATATTTCTTAAGAGCCCTTGAGCTAAAAAGACCACTGGTCTAGAAAAACTGCTCAAGATTATTCTCTCTCTGAATCTACACTTAAACATCCCTGAATCTGCTAATTACTAACTGGCCTTCACGTGCCTTGATAAGAGAAAGCAGCTGCATGAAGAGCAGGCACAACAAATGCTACACAGGGTGACAATGGTTTTCAGGGTTATTCATCAGCCTCTTGAGGGTATGTTCAGCGTAAGCCCAAAGAGCAGAGTAACTCTCAAATACCCACGTGACTGAGTTCGAACTTGCAGAGTTGAGGTTCAGATTCTAGACTATGCAGTTCTGCCAAGATCATGCCCCCCTGAGAGGCTGTGTCCACAAGGCCAACCAGTTTCCTACCTGGTCTCCCCAACACCAATGTAAAGCTGGGTTATCACAGGTCAACCATCACTACTGGGGGCAAAATTAAGCTTAGATCATTTTCATTCCATTTGTAAATGCATGACTCATTGTCATGGTTCAATAACAAAGTGGCTCTCCTGGGCTGCACAGGGTACTGGGAAGGTTTCCCCATCCAAAGATTCAGACATAAGTGAAAGAGGGAAAAGCAAGATAACACGTAGTCTGTAAAAGTTCCAGTGATTCCGATAGCCTAATTTTTCACCCTGGAAACACTGACATAGTCCTTGATAGACATTTAATATTTAACATGCTTTATATATGCATTAAAAGTTAGCAATCTATAGCATATAGGAGTAAGCTTTATAGAGTAACAACCCACGTTAACTGCTATTTGAGATCTCATGTCTCTTTTTGTCCAGTTAGCTTTGAAATGACTTCTATTTTCAGTTTTTGGTTCTGTCAGATACTGCTTTGCAATCTGATGGCTTTGGCTGAAAACTGAAGGCATCTTAACCTTCTAAAAAGCAAAAATACAAGGTCAGGCAACTTGCAGTTTAGTGGGGCTTATAGGTTACCAAGAGCTAAGAGATGAAGAACAAGCCTAAACGGACAGAAATATTTGACCTAGTCAGGAAAGGCTTTCCTGACAAAGAGGCTGCTGGAGCTTGTATGTAAAAAATGAGCAGGATATAAACCTAAGAGAGAAGAGATCCCAGGCAGGGGGAATGGTAGGTGTCTCTTATCTAACAACCCTGAATCTCTTTATAAGCATCGTAGATCATCCACACCTGACATACTCTCTTGAGAGTTCAAATACAATTGAAAGAAAACAGAGCAATAAAAAAAGAGTCGCCGAAAGAATATATTTAGTAAACCTTGGGCCAGCTCAAGCAAAGCCAAGCTCACGGAGTTGCGACGTGAAGCTTAGCTCGGCTGGGAGAAAAAAGCCCCAATTCCTGTGCTTGGTTCAAGCCCGCTCATTAAAGCATTAGCCCAACAGGAAAAGCCAGAGAAGTAGGAAGGTCGGGAAGACAAGGGACGGAAAGGGATGGAAAGGGGCCTCCAGGACCAGGTATTCTGAGTATACAAAGGGGCAGAAACCCAGCGACCACTGCGACCCAAACACGGGCACCTAATTAATGTGACTTCTGGACGATGGCAATTGTACTGAGGGAAGGGGACGAGCACCTCGCAGGCGGCAGAGAGATAGACAAGCCTGCAGGGACGAAGCGGACCCAATCCTCGGACCTAGAAGGCAAACAATACTGTTCGGGGTACCCTTACAGTGACTGTCGGCTCGCTATCTAGCTCCTCCATACCGCAGCACCTCACCGCCCGGAACTCGTGGGGCAGCCAACGCTCCCAGCTCGGGCCTCCCGCTCAGAGCCGGCTGCGAGAGAGGACCCCGTCCGAGCACCTCCTGAACTGCCTGCAGGTCCAAACCTCCAACGCCGCAGGGGTCTCTCCTCTTGGCCACGACCACCCCTCTGCGGCACTTCACACGTGTCCCTCCTTCCTGGCCTCGACAATACGACAGGGAAAACAGCGGCAGCGGCAGCCTATCCACACAGTACTGCTCTCCCCAGATCCGGCGCCGCCACGGACAACCCCGAGCCAGGCAGAGAGAAGGTCCCGGAGACGGCGGGAGCGGCGGTGATGCGGCTGCGCGTGCGCGGGGCGGGGCGAGTGCTGGACTTGGCCGAGGTGTGAGTGAGCGCGCGACCTCTCCCGAGCCTGGCTTTCCACTCAGCTTCTTGGTCTGCAGGTTAGCGTCGTCGCCGCTGCTTCTCTGAGCAGTGTCCGTGGCAAGAGAGCCCTGTCGGTTCTTCGGGCTTGTGTACGAAGGTATTCGCCGCCACTCCCACCCCAAAAGGCTTCAAAAGTCATGGGGACAAAATTGATGCAACTGAAACAGCTGTGAAATTGAGACCACTGGGTTCAATTGAACACAAATACCGGTTGTTATCTCACAAAAGAAAAGCAGGAAAAGACACTCAAATTAGGGAATCCTAGGTCTTATTATGGAAAACCTCAGCAGAAGTGGTCCAATAACCTAAAGGAGTTATTTATTTTGCAAATGCCATATTTACAAATACGTGCACGTACAAGGAATAGTACTGGTTCTAAATTCCCAGATAAGCGAGTTTTTTTCTTCTTTTTTAACGAACGGAAGGTAATTCAAAATCTTAAAATAAACCTTAGGAAACAGTGCCTGAAAATGTAGCAGCTTTTATTATTTAGGAAAGAAATTTGATCTGAAAACAAGACAAAATTTCAGTAATTTTCTTGGGGAAGCCTTCTTTCCCTGAGATGATTCTGAACGACCTATTTGAATGGTGAAAATAAGATGACTTGGAGTGGTTAGGAAAATCCTATCACCCTAATAGTTTGTTCTTTTGAGTTACACACTTTAGTAAAGGAAGAAAAATCCTGTGGCTATCACAATTTCATCCAAATTCCTATTTCTGAAGACAGCCATCTATAGGATAAAATTTAATGTAGTTTTGCGCAAAATTCCACACTGTTCAACCATCTGTGTCTGGCTGCATTTTCCAAATGTTTCACAGAGTTTTACTGATCTGAGTGTTTCTGTTACCAGTGGTGTGGCTACGAGAAATTATGCATTCGTGTCCATTTTCTAGTGGGTAAAAAGAGTCCTAATATTTTTCAGAATGTAAAATAAACATTCAGTAGCAGATAAATCAGTTTTTAAAAACTGGTTATTATATCTGCTCTGACTATTCAAAATTCTTCAAGCAGCAGAAGTTAAAGCCAAACTTAGTAAGACATTGATAGAAATCATGCCTAATTTCCTTCAGAAAAAATTATTCTGGGGGAAAAAAAAAAAAAAATTATTCTGGGGAACAGGATGAAAGACCAGCAAGGAAAACCATTTTTCTCAAAAGAAGACCTGAGAAAAAAAAATAAATTTAACTGCAAAAGAGAGCTCTCCTGTTCACTGCAGGGTGTTGAGCAGAACATGCCCCCTGGCCTCTATCCAGTAGATGCCAATAATATACCCCTCAACAATTGTGACAGCCAAAAAAGTCTCTAGAAGGTGGGGTTGTGAGGATTGGATGAAGGCAGTCAAAAGATACAAATTTCCAGTTTGGGGACTTCCCTGGTGGTCCAGTGGCTAAGACTCTGCACTCCCAATGCAGGGGGCCCGGGTTCGATCCCTGGTCAGGGAACTAGAACCCACATGCTGCAACTGACAGTTCACATGCCACAACTAAAGATTCTGCACGCTGCAACTAAAAAAAGGATCCCGCACACAGCAACGAAGATCCCATGTGCCTCGACGAAGACCCAGTGCAGCCAAATAAATATTTTTTAAAAGACTAGATTAAAAAAAAAAAAAAAAAAGACTAGATTAAAATTAATTAGGTAAATACATTTTTAAAAAAAGATGACAGATGTTCAGTAAACCTACTGTGGCCGTTATTTCATGATGTAGGTAAGTCAAATCATCATTCTGTATACTTTAAATTTATGTAGTGGTGTTGTGTCAATTATATCTCAGTAAAACTGGAAGAAAAAAAAATGTCTCAAGATATTCCTAGTGTCCCCTAGGGGACAAAATCACCTCTTTTAAGAGCTACTGGCATAGATATTCAACCACAGAGGAAGAGAGGAACAACCAAGTAAATATATTATCAATGAGATATCCACCTATTTAGAAGAATTACAAAGACTGATAAGAAAATGGAAAAGTCTTTCAAGAAGTTTTAAAGTGTACACCTTTTGGTCCCCATAATTGTACTTCCCTGTTCAGTGATGTAATACTACTCAGCTATAAAAAGCAGTGAAATAATGCCATTTCCAGCAACATGGATGGACCTAGAGATGATCATATTAAGTCAGTTAGAGAAAGACAAATATCATATGATATCACTTACATGTGGAATCTAAAAATAATGATACAGGGAACTCCCTGGTGGTCCAGTGGTTAGGACTTGGCGCTTTCACTGCCGGGGCCTGTGTTCTATCCCTGGTCAGAGAACTAAGATTCCAGAAGCTGTGCAGTGCAGCCAAAAAATTTTTTTAAAAATGAAAAATAAAAATAAAAAAAATTTTTTTAATGATACAAATGAACTTATTTACAAAACAGAAGTAGACTCACAGACATAGAAAATAAACTTATGGTTACCAAAGGGGATAGTAGGAGCGGCCATGGCGGGGGGCGAGGTGTGGGGGGGCAGAGATAAATTGGAGTTTGGGATTAACATACACACTAAAAATGTATATATAAAATAGGTAAACAACAAGGACCTGTATAGCACAGGGAACTATACTTGATATCTTGTAATAACCTATAATAGAAAATCTAAGAAAGAATATATATATGTATAACAATCACTTTGCTGTACACTTGAAACTAACACAGCACTGTAAATTAACTATACTTCAATAAAAAAAAGTTCAGTGAATGTATTGTGAAATGGAACAATATTTCCCTACATTTAATACCCCAGCTGATACATTTAAAGTGAAATGTACTAGCTTCTTGGCTTTGACTGCCGGTGTAAGTTTGGGTCCCATTTTCTTTGACATGACTCAAGGATAGAAAGCTGGAAGGTTTCCAGAACATCACAGATTCTGTGATTGTCTCCAGATTTCCTGCGGTATTCAGGAATTGAGTATTCAGTATTCCTGCAGTATTCACAGAAATAGCTCAAGTACTCAACTTACCTCTGTTAGAACTGAAAGAAATTTGATGGTATAAACTATGCACCGTTTAGTCGTCTGTGTTATAAATTCAGTTATGTGTTTCTCAGGGTTTTTGGCAAGGATTTCAAGCTCTAAACAGACTCTCTCTGTGATTCTTATTTTCCTGCCCTTTTTAGGAATGATGTTTTTTCTTTGGCACCTGACCCTGAAGAGTACATTCTTGCTGGTTCCCCCATTCTTACCCTCTACTTCTATTGATATTTAATTATTCAAATACTGATATTTAATTAGGTTTCTAGAGGAAGTAGGCCTTTCTTGTCCTAGGTAACCCCTAATGGCGAAAACAGCTCAATGCGCAACTCCTTCATTCATTCCCATTATGATCCAGGAACTGAGCTAGGTGCTCCGAACAAAACTGTAAACAAGACAGGTCTCTCCTTTAATTGGACTGCCATTCTGCTCAGAGAGACAGCCAAACAAAAATTAAGTCAAAACAACTTGACTGGTGTTCCCACCACTATTCTAGGATTTTTTTTTTTTGCATGTTTTCTCTCTGAGGACTTCCATAGGAACCTGGATGCAGTCCTACAGTAATTAAGCTCTGTCTGGGCTCTGAGTCAGAAAGTCTCAGGTCTAGTGGCTCTACCACTTCAAGCTGGCTGACCAAGTTGCCTGACCTTTCTATGTCTCGATTTCTTCATTTGTAAAATGGGTATAATAATAATAGACATTTTGTGAGGATTAAAGGCTTAGTACAGAATCCCCACATAATAATCACTCGTTAATGTTTGCCACTGTTCTTCTTTTCTGTATATACTACTCCTTGCACTTTTTTCCCCAAAGCACCCTTTTCCAGTGCACAGCCACCCCCTTTCCCACTCCTATGAAAATGATAGCGGGAGAAACTTAATGTTGGAAAATTTCTATTTTTCCACAATTTTTTTCCTGGAAATTGGAGAGACTCTCAGTAGATTCCCTAGGCTCAGCTCACAGAATTCCAGTTTGTCATTGGAACATATATTGTTCACACGTTTGAATACACTTAACTACTTTTTATAGAACTCCTCCTTTGCCCGAAGGTGGTTTTGTAGTTTAGCATAACTTTAGGGCAGGGGTACTGTAGGACACACCTGTCACCTAGAAGCTAACAACTAAACAACCATTTGATTATTGGAGGCCCGCACATTTTACTGATGGTAAATTTTAACATGACAATATTCCCCTTAGATGGTTTTGTAGTCCTACAAGCCTGGGAAGATGTGTGATGTCAACATAAGACCTGGGTTCAGGAGAGCAAGGATAGCATCTCTTTTGCTTTCTCTACAGTACCTGGCACAGCACCCAGCACATTTGTTCCCTAGCATGTAATAGAAGCTTAAGCAACACTACTTGGCAGATGTGTGATGATGGGCAAGTTACTTAACTCTTTGAGCCTCAATAGTAAGTAAATACTAATCCACTTGGAAGGGTTTGTATAAGGAGAAAAAGAACTAATTAGTAAAGCCCCACTCAGTGCCTGACACATGGCAGTTGGTTCTCTTCCCCTTTCACTTCTTGTATATTTCCTACCCTTCCTACCCACCCACCCACCCCCACCCAATTTGAGACAGGGACTTTGCCCAATGCCTAGCACGGGATCTTTTTTTTTTTTTTGGCTGCGTTGGGTCTTCGTTGCTTCGTGCGGACTTTCTCTAGTTGTGGCGAGTGGGGCTACTCTTAGTTGCAGTGTGTGGGCTTCTCATTGTTGTGGCTTCTCTTGTTGTGTGGGCTTCAGTAGTTGTGGCTCGCAGGCTCTAGAGCACAGGCTCAGTAGTTGTGGCGCACGGGCTTACTTGCTCCGCGGCGTGTGGGATCTTCACAGACCAGGGCTTGAACCCGTGTCCCCTGCATTGGCTGGCGATTCTTAACTACTCTGCCACCAGGGAAGTCCTAGCACAGGATCTTATGCATAGTGATAGCCTCAATTTATTCAGTCATTCAGTGAATCTCTACACATCAAAAGTGCACAAAAGCAAAAAAAAAAAAAAAAAAAAAAAAAGTGCACAAAAGCTTAAAGTTGAGAGAGAGCAGGTACATTCAGGAACCCCAAGTAATTGATTATGACTGAAGCAGAGGCTTCGAGGAGAAAATGATGAGAAAGAGCTAGAATGGTTAGCCCAGATTAGCTCTCAAAGAGCTTTGTAGGTCTTATATGAATTTTGGACTTTATCCTGTAAGGCAGAGGATTGCCACTGAACCAAGGAGTGGCAGAAAGTGGTTTTTTTTTTTTTTGGCCTCGCCACGTGGCATGTGGGGTCTTAGTTCCCTGACCAGGGATCAAACCCTTGCCCCCTGCAGTGGAAGCACACAGTCCTAACCACTGGACCGCCAGGGTATTCCCAGAAACTTCTTTTATTTTGTTTTTATTTTAGAATGGTTTGTGGTTCTCGGGCTTTAGTGTGTTTAAGAATCACCAGGGAAGCTTGTTAAAAAAGAGGGATCCCAGAGCCACACTGCAGGAGAATATGCATTTAAACCAGCACCTTAGGGACTTGCTTCGGGGGCCAGTGGTTAAGACTCCCTGCTTCCACTGCAGGGGGCACAGGTTCGATCTCTGGTAAGGGAACTAAGATCCCACATGACGTGTGGCATGGCCAAAAACAAAAACAAACAAAAAACCCAGCACCTTAGATGATTCTGATTCACTTAAATATTCAGACACAATTGGGACATACCTTAAAACCAAAAGATCAGTAGCTCTGGGGAAACCTGACTTGAATTTAGGCTTCCACTGCCTCCCCTGATCAATCTGCCTTTCTTGGCCTGTCCTACAATTAGGCCTTAAGCCTCCTCTTCCCCATGGCGGACCAGCTGGAAGCCCAGCAAATGGAGCAGAGCCCAAAGACTGGCCAGAGGCTGCAGAGAAGTAGACAGATTTGATAGGTATTTAAAAGGTGGAATCGAGCAGACTTGGAGATTGACTGTATGGGGAGTGTGTGCAGGGGTCAAGGATGCCCCCTGGCTTTTTGGCTGGGAGCAATTTTTTTTTTTTTTAATAAATTTATTTATTTATTTATGGCTGTGTTGGGTCTTCGTTTCTGTGCGAGGGCTTTCTCTAGTTGCGGCAAGTGGGGGCCATTCTTCATCGCGGTGCGCGGGCCTCTCACTATTGCGGCCTCTCCCGTTGCGGAGCACAGGCTTCAGACGCGCAGGCTCAGTAATTGTGGCTCACGGGCTTAGTTGCTTCGCGGCATGTGGCATCTTCCGAGACCAGGGCTCGAACCCGTGTCCCCTGCATTGGCAGGCACACTCCCAACCGCTGCGCCACTAGGGAAGCCCTTGGAGCAATTTTTTGTTATTGTTTTGGTTTTTTGTTTGTTTTTTGAGCTGCGCAGCACAGCATGTCGGATCTCAGTCCTGCAGTGGAAGCGTGGAGTCTTAACCACTGGACCACCAGTTAAGTCCCTGGAGCAATGTTATAATGGTGTGTCACACAGTGACCGGGCAACTTGAAAGAGAGGGGCAGGTCTGAGAAGTAAATTGAGGAATTTTAGTTGAGATTTGCTGAATTTGAGGTGCCTCTAGGACATCCAAGTGGAGATGTTCAGAAGTCAGTTGGATTTATAGGCTGGAAATTCAGAGAAAGATCTGGACTAGAAATCTAGACTTGAGAATCATTAGCAAATAGATGGTAATAGAAGTGGGGTGAAGTCATCTCAGGAGAGGGAATAGAATGAGAAGAGAAACCGGTCCAGAACAAAACCCAAGGAACATTTAAGGGAAGGGCTGAGAAAGAAAGAAATTGCAAAGGGATCAAGGACAGGCCAGAGTCATAGCCCAAAGTCACAGGGAGGGAGTTCAAGAGGAGTGACGAACTGGGAAGCATCCTGGACCCAGCAAAGAAGTCTGCGGTGACCTTGTAGAGAGCAGTTTTAGTGGAACCGTGCACCAGATTGCAGTGCGTTGAAGAGTAAGTGGGAGGTGAGGGAGTGGAGACAGCTGGCGTGCACATTTTTTTCAAGATATTTGGCCAAGAATGGAGAGAGATACGGTGGTAACTTCAGAAGGAACTGGAATTGAGAGTCTTTTTCTACGGTTAACGGCTAATGTGCAAGTGGAAGAAAATGAAGGACAAAGGACATAATCAATAAAACCTACCGAGAGGAGTGGGAGACATCCACGGCACAGATGTCAGGATTGTTCTTAAGACAAGAGGGACCAACTTCTATTTCTAAACGGCTGTAAGGAGGAAGTGATCGATTGGTTTGGAAGCTAGATGTCGGGTGCTTCTCTCTGATGGATTCTGCTTCCTCTTGGAGGTTGGGAGCCAGGCAATGAGTAAGGAGTTTGTAGGATGAACCTTTTTCCTCAGCTAGTCAAAGTACAGGGTTTCCAGCAGGACGGAAGTAGTCACGGCACTAAGGCAAGAGCCTGGTGGGAAGCGGGATGAGGCTGAAGCTTTAAAATCCGAGGGAAGAGAGGCTGACTGAGAGGAAGTGTGATGTTCCTCTCACCCTGAGGAAAGCTGCATATGGGCCACCGAATGAGAGGTTATTTTCCCAGAACCTCGTGCTGGGGCTTTGATTTAGGCTCCCCCTTCCTCGTCTAGTCAGTAGGCCTTCCCCGGCTTGTGTGTCACGTCTAGGCCTCAAGCCTCCTCGTCCCCACCGAGGACCAGCTGGAAGCCATTTTGATTAAGCTCCACCACAGAAGGACAATACAGCCCCGCCCAGAGCCAGGCGCGCCCCCGCGACGGCCCGGGTGCGCGTGTCCGCGCCTCTTCCCGCCGGCTTGGCGGGCGCCGGGCCCACGCTGGGGCGGGGCGGGGCGGGGGGTGGCGGTGGTTATGTAAGCGTTGCGCGCTCCCGCGAGGCGGCAACCAATGAGGAGCCCCGGCGGCTCGGGCTCGCGCACGCAGGATGGGGGGAGGGAGCGCACAACGTGCGCGCGCCCTCTCCCTCCTCCACCGCTGCCGCCTCCTTCTTCTGCCGCTCCTGGTGCTGCTTGTGTGCTCGTTCGGTGCGGACCTGGTACCTCTTTTGTGAAGCGGCAGCTGAGGAGACTCCGGCGCTCGCCATGGCCGACGAAAAGCCCAAGGTGAGCTCGGCGCCGGCCTCCGCGCCTCGCCGCGCGGCCGGGGTCACGGCGCGGGCCGGGGTCCGGCCCGAGCCCGCCGCGGGCTCCCCGCGCCTTCCCGGGCCCCCCACGGGGCGGCCGCGGCTCAGGCCCCGGCGCTCCGCGCCATTTTCCTCCCTCCCCTCTTCCTCCCTCCCGCGCGGGAGGAGGCCCCGCCGCCCTCCCCCGCCCCCGGCCGCCTCGGAGTGCGCGCCGGGCGCGAGTTGGGCGGGCAAATCGCGGACACCCGCGGGCCCACCGGCCGCGAGCTGGGCTTCTTGGGCCCTGCCGGCCGGGCGCGCGTGACGAGGGGCGTTAGGGCGCGCGGTGTCCCCACCCTCGGCGGACCCCGCGCCGGGCCGCGGCGGGTGTTGCCGCCTTGGCGGTGGCGAGGAGTTCCCTCCTCCCCGGGCTTCCCCCCTCTGGGGTGGGGGCCGCGGGCGTCTGGGGACCCCTGCCCTGGGCCGCACTGGCCGGCTGAGGGCTCGGGGCGAATCAATGGGCTACTGATGGGTTGGAAGCCGGATGCCCGTCGGCCGTCGTGAGGGGCCGGGGTTGGGGGATTCCCGGGGAGTATTTCCCACATTTTTTGTCGGAATGGGCAGGGGCTTTTCCCTGGATGCCACATAACCCCTAACCTGCCGAGACCATGTGGTTTCGAGAAGTTGGAGGCAGATGTACGAGCAGAGAGACTTCGTAGGGCTTAACTTTTCAACGCGGGTTTTGAGGCTCCAGGAGGCTTTTCCCTGGAGGACTCGGGCACACACTTCTTTCTGGCACACGGGACTTTCTTTTGGTTTGTTTTGTGGCACCCTCCCCTCTTTCCATTCTGAAGTGATTTAGGGGCTACAGAATTCCTTCTACACTTGATTTTGATGAACTTCAGATTGGGTGAAAATCTACAAGGAATATTTGTGGAATAAGTCTACAAAGAATAAAACTGTGCATTTGACTCATGACAACAAAGGGGAGGGGAGAATAAGCTCATAACTAAAAATAAACAAAAATGAAGCTGCTCATAGAGGCGAACAATAATAGTGGTTCTGAGTTATACCGCTGCTTGGGAGAGAATCAAAGGATATTCCTCAATTAGGTGGTGTTTTTTTTTTAAATGTAGCTTGAGATTTGTTATTAAGCTGAATTTGGTAATTTTTTAACAAGAGATTTGAAATGAATTTTGAATTTCAAGCTCTAGATTTTTTTCTTGCATTCTGTACTCAAAGCACTTTGGAAAGAGAAAGGATGCTTATTTTTAATCTTTTTAGAGGAAAGACATATTTTGAGAGTGATCCAATACATGTCATTTTAAAAAAGTCAGATTCAAGAGGGCATTGCAGTAAATTGAGGGAGATCCATCTTTAAAAACCAGTTGTCGACATTGATAGTATTGGATGTAGGCTGCTTTTCTGTTTCTGTGACAGCTATTTAATATTGTTGCTTCAGGGTTTTTTATCTTTCAGATTGATTTCAGCAGCTGCAAACAGCTGTATGCTCTGTTATAAGAATGAGAAACCTGTTGATTTCTGAAGCAACTTGGGCTGCTGCTGCTTTGAAAGGTGTTTGTTCTTCACATTTTCCAAATTATACTTTTATTTTTCTTTCAACAGGAAGGAGTCAAGACTGAGAACAACGATCATATTAATTTGAAGGTGGCGGGGCAGGATGGTTCTGTGGTGCAGTTTAAGATTAAGAGGCATACACCACTTAGTAAACTAATGAAAGCCTATTGTGAACGACAGGTGAGGAACTGACTTGTATACTTCCACTGAATAAAACGTATTTTTAAAAAACAAACCTTATTTTCTTGAGAATAGAAACCAGCATAATATGACAATAGATTATCTTTGGTAGAATGAATATGTACTTTATACTTGATATATCACAGTTTTATCATACACTTGGTTTGTTGATTCTTCATAAAACCCCTTAGGGTGGTTAATATCACATATGATTCTAGTTCTGTGCCAGAAATGCATCAAATTATTTTCACAACATGTGGTTTGTTCCCAAGGGGATGCAATTTTACTTTTATAAGAAAATAAGAATGAACTTGGTAAAATTTCTTGTCAGGCTCTTTTTTAACAATTTAAAATTTGTCTTGTGTCAAAACAATATTTCGGGTGTTTTAACCAATTTGGAAATAAAATTAAATGTGAGTAGAAGGACATTGCAATTTTCCTGAAGCGTGTAAAACTGTAATATTTTCTTTTTACACTAATAGTAGAGGTCAAGAGATTTAACCTCCTGAGCCAAGCATACACATTCCTGTATTATAAGGATATTTGAATTTTACTCAGAAAATAGTAAATTTTTTACATCAGAAGAGGAAGTAGAAATGAACAGATGCTGGGAGGTAAATGTAAGCTTTAAGACAAAGAAGCTTCCTTTTGTGATGTTGAGTCTGTAACAATACAAAGGTAATTTTAAAGATGACTTTTGCAAGTATAACAGAAACTCTGGTAGATCAGTTAATCCAACAGTAGCCTGGCAGAAGTATTTTTCCTGTTCAATACTGGATGTATAATATATAAAAGTTTGGAAAATTATTTTATTAGACCAAAACAACTTATCTACATTGCAAATTCACCTCCTAAAAATAGGTTCAAAACAGAGTAAGGTTAAAACCTCTACAAGTTGGGAAATTGAGTTTGAGTTGATAACTTGGGCCTTCTCCATGAGACTGAAGGGCTTCTTAAACTGAAGATTTAAACTTCTTTTTGAGTTTGAAGCTTTATTTTATGCCTAGTTTATTTATAACATAATAAGAGAGTACTGTGGTTATAATTTTTTATCTGCATAAACTTTTTCATAGTTCCTTACAAAGATATGCCCTTCAGTGTACTTTCATTTAAAGAATTCTGGTGAAATCCCCTAACAGTTAGTAAGTATGTACTTATTAATTGTGCTAAAGAATTTTTGCACTGGTATCTACCATATTTGAATACTAGTACTCCTTCAGGTTCCAGGGGAATTTTAAAAGGTAATCATTTTGTAGAATGTTTATGTAGCAAAACCTTATACAACATAGAAATTCATGTTTAGATCTGGTGACTTTCAACAAAATTCTCTGCATATCTTACCTAACTTTTCTCTAATTACTATTAAATTGTAGCTTTTAAATGGTCATATTTTTCAACACTGACTATGAAAATTTTCGAACTTAGAGAAAGAAGTTTACATTGAATACCCATGAGTCTACTGCCTAGATTAACTGTTACCAATTTACTGTATACATCTATTGCTACTCTCTGTCCATCCTAAAATGATCATATTTAAGACTTCCCATATTTCTTGTAGGGCCCCCAAAGGAGCTTTTTATCTTTTTTTTTTTTCACCAGATGCCTATGTGCTGGGGCATTATACTGTGTGCCAGAAAAAGTAAAGCACATCCTGTGTATTCTAGATTATCCTCATAAGGAATTGTCTTATAAGATCTAGTTAGTGGGTCAATCAAGAATTTTTTAGTTTTCCTGCTACGTTAAAGTAAGTCTACTATATTACCCAGTGTAAATAAAGTTTTCCTTGATTTTTTTCAGTTATTAGGCATAAGATTGGGGTTATGTTTGACTAAACTTGTTGGGGCCACTCTTAACTTGGACTAGAGGAAAAAGAACGTTGGTAATCCATAAAAAATATAATTCCAGTGCATATCTGTTGGAATGCAAATATGAAAATATTATCCGGGAAGAATTTGGAAAGATGTTTATTCCCATTTTCCTCTTAAATTGGGGATAACCTCAGAGTTTTGAGTGAAACAAGATCCCTGTTTACTTTTCAAGTGGTTTCTCTGGTTCTAAGGAAGAGGGGGTTGAAGTATCATTTAATGGGGCTGATTCCCTGCTTTCTAAGTGTAGTTACAGGTTATTAAAAAAACCAAAATATTTATCCGATCGAATTTGCATAGCTAAAGTTTTTTTGGCAGGTGAGACTTCTTGACCAAAGATTTCCTATCAAGATTAATTGAATGCTCATATTTACTTTCTAATGAACTCATTTGGTATTGGATTTCTGGAGGAGTTCCAGTGAATGCCTAATAGGCATCTAAAACTAAACATGCAAAGCAGGACTCTTGATTCTACTAGAAATCTTTCTCTGTTGTCCCCACTCAGTAAATAGCACCATTCTGCATCTAGTTGTCAAAACCTTAGGGTCCTCCTTGATGATGCATCATAACAAATAAAATCCATCAGCGAATTCTGTTCTCTATCTAAACTTGGTCCAGCACAGTAGCCACAAGCCACGTGTGAGTGTTTACCACTTGAAGTGTGGCTAGTCCAAATTGAGATGTGTGGTAAAGTGTAAAATGAATGCCAGATTTTGAAAACTTGGTATGAAAAAAGTTAAGTATCTCAATTTCTAAAATGTTGATTATATGTTGAAGTGGTAGTATTTTTTTTTTTTTTATAAATTTATTTATTTATTTATTTTAGCTGTGTTGGGTCTTCATTTCTGTGCGAGGGCTTTCTCTAGCTGCGGCAAGTGGGGGTCACTCCTCATCGCGGTGCGCGGGCCCCTCACTGTCGCGGCCTCTCTTGTTGCGGAACACAGGCTCCAGACGCGCAGGCTCAGCAGCCGTGGCTCACGGGCCCCTCCCAGACCAGGGCTCGAACCCGTGTCCCCCGCACTGGCAGGCAGACTCTCAACCACTGCGCCACCAGGGAAGCCCTGAAGTGGTAGTATTTTTAAATATGTTGAATTAAAACATTTTTATTAAACTTTTACCTTATTAATGTGGCAACTAGAAAACTTAAAATACCATATGTGGCTGACATTATGTTTACATTGGATAGGGCTGAGCCCTCAACCATTTTTCTTCTATTCCTGATTAACTACTACCTCAGGGACTTCTCTGATTAATTCAGAGTGCCCCTATTGCCATCACTGAGTCCTCTCACTCTTTTTTGTTTGTTTGTTTTGATTTGTTGTTTTGCATTGATTATTGTCTATATTTATCTGTCTCTGCACTAAAATGTAAGCTTCCTGAGCATAGGGCTGTTTTATTGACTTATTTTTTTCTGGAGCCTAGACCAGTGCTCGGCATATAGAATGTGTTCAAATGCTTGTAAAAGAATAGAGAACATTCAAACCTAGTATTTCTGTAGGTTGGTTTCTTAGTAAGTTTTTCATTCACGTGTAGAGTTAGACTTTGCCCACTTTATATCCGCCACATATCCTTCAGGCAACTGACTGAGAGCATACTATTCCATTCTAGTGTAAATCTATCCCAACATTGTTTACTAGATTGTCAAGTGGTTTCGGAGAGCACAGAATAATTGGTTTAGTCCAGTTCATTTTTGTGAAATGAAGAAATGGGGACCCGAAGAGAGAACCTCACACAGCTCTTCTGGAGCACAACTCTAAAGCTCAGGGATGAGATTTATACAGAAGAGGAAACCAAATACTGGTTTAATGCAAATTCATTGTTTGAATTTACATGGTTTATGGAATCTTAAAGGCAAGTTTCCTGAATTTTGGACTTTTGATCTCTAGCAAAATAAAAGAGCTTTTATTGATAAGGAAAAGCGTAAAAACAGGTGGCAATAAAGGAATACAATTTGCTTGTGTTCTACTGGCCCTGCCTTCCCTTCATCCTTATTTTGAATGGCCACGCCATTGGATGTAGTGAAGGAAGAACCCAGCATATAGAAGATGGCAAGAGTTTTGTTGAAGCAGAGTCTCCAATGGAGTGTTTGTAAATAGATAATACTTAGTATTAATGGCTTGGCATTGAATTCTTGGTTACTTTGTGTAATTGCAAACTAAATTTGAAAGTCATGAGGAATGAATTAGGTTATGGCTGTCACCTACCTGGTGGGGGATTGCTTGTATTCCTTAAGACAAGGGCTAGTCTGGAAGTGGTATGTGTCAAAGACCAGAGTGTTGTGTTTTGTTTTGTTTAATTTTTTTTTTAATATTTATTTATTTACCTATGTATGTATCTATCTGCACCGGGTCTTAGTTGCGGCATGTGGGATTTTTGTTGCAGCGTGTGGGATCTTTTTAGTTATGGCATGCGAGATCTTTAGTTGCGGCATGCGGGATCTAGTTCCCAGACCAGGGATTGAACCTGGGCCCCCAGCATTGGGAGCGTGGAGTCTTAACCGCTGGATCACCAGGGAAGTCCCAAAGACGAGAGTTTTAAAGGAAAGCAGTATGATTTTCACGTGACAGGTAGTTTTAAAGACCAATTCAGTGAATCCTTGTTAAATAAGGGAATACAGTTGTTAAACAAGTGTTTATTGAATATTTTATTTCAATATTTTTAGTCCTAGGAACTCAGTTTAATTTTCTCTTAAATATCAATTAAAACTGAGTTTTTGTAACGAGAATTATAGTTTGTAATTTGAGCATGATACAGGAATGACTTTGCGAAAGATGCTTCCAAGAAAGGTATTTTTCGAGTTAAAATATTCACAGCATACCTCCAAAGAAATCTTGTCCTCATTTGGTTGCAGTTACCAGCAACTTTACTATTTTGCTCCTTTCCCCTTCTTCCCACCCCTGTGTCAGGTAGGTAATTCTTAATAATGGAGTCCCCTTTGCAGAAAGGGGCGTATTTAAGCTCATTTATCTCCTTAAATGCACATAAAAATTTCTTGACACTCCCTTTTTGTAATAAAGCTTCTCAACTTAGCTTTAGGTTTATTTTCAAATAAAAACAGAAAATGAAGCATACTTAGATAGATACTGCTTTTCATCCATTTTATTCCATCAGTATTTAGCACCTACCGTGTGCAAGATATACAGTATGTAACTAAGTCTAGATTTCTATCCCTACTGGAGCTTATTTTCTAGTACAAGGTTGACTGATAATTGCAGGCTTGGGTAAGTCCTAAGGAGAAAAAAAGCAGGTGCTTCTTTAGAGCTGTTCCAGGATTTTCTTGGATGTGGATTGTGGTCTTATAGATGGTTTTAGGGACCAGTTATTGCCTTGTGTTCTGTTGGAAATGTCCTCACTGTCCAAGGATAAGAACTTGAATATGCCTGTGGTGTGCCTAGTATTGTGCTGGGCTGGGGCTTAGGTTACTCTTACATAGTGGTAGGAATTGTTTGGATAGACATGAAGGGAAGGTAGCTTTTAGGCAAAGTTTTATTTTAATCATTACACCTTTTTTAGGTGACTTCAGTTTTCATATTATTAATGGGTTTTGTTTATGTGTTTGTTTTTGGAGCGCTTTTTAATGTGCGTTGAGGAATGTTGACGTGTGCATCTGTTGCTTCAAATTTCCTTTCAGTATCTAACTCATTTAAATGCACTGTTTAACTCAAGGTATGATCTATTCAAGCTTGAAGTAGCTATGGTCTCAAAAGCATAAAACAGCCTTTTTTTTTTTTTAGTCCTTTTTAAGAAAAATCATTTTTCCAATGAAAATCAAACATAGTATAGTTTAAAGAAAGTGAAAATCACCCCAAATCATTTAACCAATATAGAAATGTTAACATATTGATCATTTATTTAGGTCTCTCTTTTAAATACATTCATGGCCAAATATGCATGTAGTTTTAGTTTTTACTGTTTCTTTGCATTCTTATTGCTTTTAAACTCTTTGTCCAGGGTTTGTCAATGAGGCAGATCAGATTCCGATTTGACGGGCAGCCAATCAATGAAACAGACACACCTGCACAGGTAAAAATGTCTTTGTGCTAACTAGAAAAACCAATGTTTTTTATAATTTTCTCAACAGCTTTGTTTATTAATTTGTGAACTTCTAGTCATTGGAATATAGTTCTTTACCAGAGTTCAAAGCTGTGTAAAATATGGCCAAAAGGGAACAGAAAGAAAAAATAGATTCAGGAAGTGCCAATGGTTTTTAAGTATTCAGTTATCACTTAGTAAAACTAGTAGGTCATTTTACTTTAATCCATATTTTTCCTCTTGCCAGCATTATTTGGAAAAAAATAAATAAAATTCCTGTTTGTTACTTCAGAATGTTGTTTTCATTTCTGCAGCTGTAAATCATACCCAGGGTTCCCCATAAGCGATTGGTTGGCTGTTTATCCTAACCATTTTAGCCCCTCATGAATTCTCTTTACCTATACTTCTGAACTAAAGAGAATCTAGTGGCTCTAACTGCAAGTCTCTTGGTAGCTTATGTTTCACAGGGCTGTTGATAATAGGTGGCTTTCCAAACCCTTACTACAAAAGGTGTTGTCTGATCCCTTAATCTCTTTACTTATTACTTCAGTTGTTCTCTCACTTTGTAGGGGATCGGCTGGGCTATCTTCTTTAGCAGAAACTTTTTGTTTCTTTTTACCTTCTGAAATTCCATTTAAGACATTCAGTTTTGGGGAAAAAAACTTTGATAGCAGAAATTTTAAATTGGAGCCCTTGTCCTTTTGAATTTGTTTTATCACCCCATAAAAACTAGAAAGTGATAAATATGGTATGAGTGAAGCAGAAAATCCAGTTGTGGTTTTGTTGATAATCTTCAAAAATTTGAAATGTCTATGAGTTGTACTTGAGGGAAGAATATTTTGAAGAGATTTCTGTTGATGAGTCTCTAAGAAGCAATTATAGTATGTAGCCACAAGGAGGAGCTGAATTCTCTTGATGAATGAGAGAGAGAAAAAGCTCTTGTATCCTTTGAAGGCATTTGAAGTTTCACTATAAAATTGAAAAACATTCCAGTAGTTTCATTTCAGTGGATAGGCTGAAGACCAGTTTTGATGGTTTTAAAAGAATAAAAAGAACCCATTATGCTAAACTCTGATGGTAATGTATTTTCTGTTTTTTGAAGCCCTCACCCACCACCAAAAAAAAGTTCTGGGAGTTGTCTGTTATGCTAGCTGCAAATAATTAAACCTGAGGAGGATTTGTTCAGTACTGCATTTATAAAATCTTCAAACTGAATTTGGAATTGACCTCATTTTAGTATTTGGAATTGAATTTATTTTAGAGTGAAATTGATTCATTTTAGAATTGTTCTTCCAGTACTTATTAAATAGCAGAATTGTATAAATTAGAACATCTTAGCAGCCAATTTTAATAGCAATATAATTGTTATATACTCATATTCTCTTAAGTACTTCACTTTCTTTGACTCATTTAGTTCTCATAACTGAATGATATTCCATTTTACAAATAGAGAATTGAGACTTAGTCATTAATATTTTAATGCTTTAGTCCTACTTTTACTGTATTTGAACTTCATTAGAAACAGTTCCCTTTCTTGTCTTTAGATGCCCAAGATTGTTGTTTTATCTTCAAAATTACCAGTTTTTAGAAAATTTTTCTTGGGTAATTATCAGCATTATAAACTGTTCCAAAGCTTGTTTACCTTACAATGTTGCCATGTGTACCGAGACCTTCCTGCTATCAACATGGTTTTATGTATAATGTGTGGGTAGTAAACCTTGCAAACTTAATAGCATTTTGAATTTGGATTTTTTTTTAACAAGTCTGTTTTTGCTCAGGTTCCTCTTCTTACTACATAGTGGTAACCACTGTTTTGTGCATAGGCAAAGATATATTCATATTATACACATACACACAAACTTAAAGATATACATACAAATATAATACTATAAGCTGTTTACTGCCTAGTTTTTAAATTTTTTTAGCCTAATACCGTATCTAAGGGATAGTTCCATTTCTGCATGTGTAAATCTACTTATTCTTTAATAACAGGTACATGGTATTTCATGTATGCATGTACCATATTTTTTTGGGTTTTGATATTTTGGTTATTTTCAGTTTTTTGCTCATCTAAACAACGTTGCAGTGAGAGCCTTTATATACATCAGTTTTATTTTCAATAATTAAAGGTGAGATGATTTAACTTATGGACATACTCAGCTTTTTAACTTAAAAACTCAGTTTTCTGTAATCTTCATAAAAAAGACCAAGTGAAAAATTATTTAAACCTAAGTCTGATGCTACTTTAAGCTGTGGGACATCTAAAATAATGAACACTGGAATTGGGTGGAACTTGTGCAGATTTTCAGGCTATTTAAGTCTGATAGTTATAAATTTTAAGAGCTAAATAACCAATGGCCGATTGTTTTTTTTCTCATTTATGCTAGTTGGAAATGGAGGATGAAGATACAATTGATGTGTTCCAGCAGCAGACAGGAGGTGTCTACTAAAAAGGGAACCTGCTACTTTACTCCAGAATTCTGTTCCTCCAGACCAAGAAGACATTCTCAATTAGAAAACCGCAATTTGGTTCCACCACATCCTGACTACTACAGTATAGTTTCTCTATTCTTTCATTTTCCCCTTCCCCATTCCTTTATTGTACATAAAGTAACTGGTGTATGTGCACAAGCATATTGCATTTTTTTTTTTTAACTAAATGGCCAACGGTATGTTTTGATCGACATCAAATGGAGATGGAATGGGGAAAAATACTGGTTCTGTGAAGATACCCCCTTTTCTCCATTAGTGGCATGCTCATCCGCTCTTATCTTTATATTCCAGTAAGTTATTTTGCTCTCACTGTTTAACAAAAAAAGAACAACATAAAAATTCTTGCATACCTTGTTCGATTGGAGAATTTTAATGTTTTTCATTTATCATTGTAAAACCAAGGACAATTTTATAACTTTTTTGTACGTAGCTGTTACATGTAGGGCAATCTGTCTTTAAGTAGGGATAAATTACTCTAAAAGAAATGAATCCTAGATAGTTTTCCCTTCAAGTCAAGCGTCTTGTTGTTTAAATAAACTTCTTGTTTAAAATGAGCTGTTTTCTTTATTCTGAGGAATATTAAATAGAAAGTTGAAGCTTAGAGAAAAACATGACCTGAATAGGCCTACTAGAAGTAACATTTCAAGGAAGAAATAAAGCTACTTTGCATTTCTGACAGACTAATGCAAAACAGAGAATAACAAAGTTATATAAATGACTAGCAAGGAATGTTTCAGCCTCCTCTTTGTTCAAAAAGTTTAGGCAGTTCCAAATATGCAACTTTACTAGCAAAAATATTGGGTCATAAGCTTGGTGATTTACTCCCATGTATTCTTTTTTTGTAACCTCTACCTGAGGCAGAGTGGGTTAGTACATGCAGCTAAGAAAAAGTTCTAATTTTGCTGACTCTGCTGATAAATCATTTCACCATTCTAGTCCTCATTTTGTCTGATGGTAAATACTCCCTAACCTAAAACAGAGTTTTTGTTCCTTATTTGAGGATGTTGAGGGACAGAAAATATTTACCTACATATACCCATTCTTACAGTCTTAAATATGCAGATCACTACAGTTTTTAAATTCAAATGTATGGGGAAAGATAACTACAGAACCAATAAACAATATTGGAGCTGGAAAGATATGTAAAGATTATCTAATTCTAACCCCTGGGTTTTTTTTGTTTTTTTTTAAAAGACAATCAGATGTTTTTATTTATTTATTTATGGCTGTGTTGGGTCTTCGTTTCTGTGCGAGGGCTTTCTCTAGTTGTGGCAAGCGGGGGCCACTCTTCATTGCGGTGCGCGGGCCTCTCACTATCGCGGCCTCTCTTGTTGCGGAGCACAGGCTCCAGACGCACAGGCTCAGTAGTTGTGGCTCACGGGCCCAGTTGCTCTGCGGCATGTGGGATCTTCCCAGACCAGGGCTCGAACCCGTGTCCCCTGCATTGGCAGGCAGATTCTCAACCACTGCGCCACCAGGAAAGCCCTAACCCCTGTTTTAAAAATGACAAGGCTGAGGTCTAGAGGGTTATTCATCACATAGTTAGATGGCTATGAAACTGGAACTTAGAGGTTAGGTTTTCTGTTGCCTGTTAATTGAATTTTCCAGTAATGGTTTTCAAGAGACTGAATTCCCACCCTTACTGCTTAACAATGTGGCCTTTTTGGATCAAGTCCCCATGAACTATCATGCCTTGTCATTCACTTAATTCACTCTACGTCTGTTGCAATATAGTCTTTTTTACATTCCCCATTTCTGTAGTGAATAAGCTTCCTCAGAGACAGCAGGAATTACGTAGGTTTTTGGCTCTGTATATGTGAGTTAATCTTAAATCAACTGAAGTTTTATTTTCCTGTATGTGTAGTGCTGCCAACCTATTTTTACAATTTATATTGTGAAATAGTGTGAGAAGCCTGCCCCCAAGAATTCTTAGAGATCAGGTAAGTACATTTCTCTTGCTCTAGGTACTATTAAGTAGTGGAATTTTGTTGTCCCCAAAATTAAAGTTAGGATTGAAATTCAAGCCAGAGAATCTTATTAAGAAAGGATTCTTGAACTGGGTTCGTGTTTAACCAGAGGGAACTAATGTCATGTCTGAGCTTTCGCCATGTTGGGGGAACTTTTAAATTCTTTTATACTAGAAAAACTTTCGGTAGAATTTTAAAAGCCATAGGGAAATGTGTGGAAAAGGCACTGTTTCATAATATAGTATGTTGTAGCTTATTGATATTTGGGTCAGTGTATAATTAAGATTTACCTTATTCTTAAGTGAACTTTTGATTGTTGCCCTTGCCTATTTCACATAAATTACCACCAAAAAGGCAAATATTTTATGGGAAAGCTTACGGAGAACTTTTTAAAAAACACTTTGAAAATAAGCGGATCGTTGAAAATGCTGGAAGTAATTGTAGCATTTTAATTTTTTTGGCTTGAGAGGGGAGGTTCAAATGATGGGAGTTACACTGCTCTTTTGGTTAACTGTTAGGACAATTTAGCTGAACTCTTTCAGTTTGTGCTTAAATATCCGACATGTTTGTATCTTAAAAGTAGCAAATAGTACCTAAGTGAACCCAATCTGTATAGGGAGATAAATTTTATTCTCAAGCACCTCTCATATTTATCCAAGCTGCTAGAGGCCAAAACAAAAGGTATTAGCAGCTTTCCAGAAATAGGAGTGTCAGGTTATTTGGCTCATTGTTTTCCTTGTTTATGTTCTCATAGAAATTAATTGGATGATCAGGTTACATTCTATCTAAAGGGGATGATGTTGAATGGAACATGGGAAGAAGTAAACATAGTTTGAGGAGAAATTGGAGACTTGAGTCAAAGTGTGTAATTATGTAGGAAATTGACACCAGGAGGTCAGTAAGATGATGGAATCCCAGGATTTGAGGGCAGCTTGTTGGAAAGTTTTTCCAAGGTCTTTGTGGGGGCCATAGGGTATTGGAGAGGGCCAGCTGTGCCACTGAGGGTTATTTTTGAGTTAGGGTGCTGCTGCTTTTAAGTATGACTAATAGTGATTCTGGATCATGGTTTTGCATTAGAATCCCCCTGGTGAGCTTTTTAAAAATACCAGTGCCTGGGCCTTAACCCCAGAAATGTATTTTCAGAGCAATATGGAATTGAGAAGCAGCTCTGCGAGGCATTCTCACAACTCTTAAGAGTTAAGCACGTTATGGTGAAGATTAAATGAGATAATATATGTTCTAGCTGCCACATACTGAACTTTTTTTTTTTTTTAACCTTTTTTTTTTAGAGATTGGAGCTTATTTATTTATTTATGGCTGTGTTGGGTCTTCATTTCTGTGCGAGGGCTTTCTCTAGTTGCGGCAAGCGGGGGCCACTCTTCATCGCGGTCCGTGGGCCTCTCACCATCACGGCCTCTCTTGCTGCGGAGCACAGGCTCCAGATGCGCAGGCTCAGTAGTTGTGGCTCACGGGCCTAGTTGCCCCGCGGTATGTGGGATCTTCCCAGACCAGGGCTCGAACCCGTGTCCCCTGCATTGGCAGGCAGATTCTCAACCACTGCGCCACCAGGGAAGCCCTGAACTCTTTAAATTTATTTAATTTTAAATAAAACTTATTTTCAGCATGAAGTAAGGTCTCTGCCGTAGGATGCTGAGGCTTCAACTGAATACCATAATCCCTACCAATTGGCCTGCATTTTCTATTCATTTTAAAAACTGAATACAATCTTCGTCTCAGGTTTTTTTTAACTTTTTGGTTTGTTTGTTTTATATTTTTTTGGCCACACTGCACAGCATGTGGGATCTTAGTTCCCTGACCAAGGATCAAACCCATGCTCCTTGCATTAGAAGTAAAGAGTCTTAACCACTGGACCACCAGGGAAGTCCCTCATTAGGTTTTTATTAATTAATTAAATTTATTTTTGGCAGTGTTGGGTCTTCGTTGCGGCACGCGGGCTTTCTCCAGTTGCGGCGAGCGGGGGCTACTCTTCGTGGCGGTGTGTGGGCTTCTTATTGCGGCGGCTTCTCTTGTTGCAGAGCACGGGCTTTAGGCGCATGGGCTTCGGTAGTTGTAGCGCGTGGGCTTCAGTAGTTGTGGCTTGCAGGCTCCAGAGTGCAGGCTCAGTAGTTGTGGCGCACGGGCTTAATTGCTCGGCAGCATGTGGGATCTTCCTGGACCAGGGCTTGAACCCATGTCCCCTGCATTGGCAGGTGGATTCTTAACCACTGAACCACCAGGGAAGTCCCTAGGTTTTTAAATAAATGCTTAATACTAAATTGTGCTCTAACGAATCTTTTTAAGGAAAAACAAAAAGGAAAGGTCTTTTTTTCCTTTTTAAGGAAAAACAATCCTCAGGATTTTAATGATTCTCCAATGCTTTAAGAAGCAAAGGAGCCATCCACAAGATGCTTCAACATTTTGATTATCTAGGTGATGATTTGAGGGTTAGTCCTGGATGTAGTAAGAAATATATGTGTTTTATAATGAGACTTTGGTGTGTGTAGTGGTTAACTAATGAAAAGAGTGCCTCAGAGTGGAACATAATTAGAACAGAGTATATAAACAGGTTAGGAATTTAATCTATTATTTGGAATGTGGAGTGTTATTTCCCTGTAAGCAGTGACATGTGACTATGTATGAGATCATTTTAGGATTTCCTACACCCTTAGGGCCTTTGTGAAACAGTTTAAAGTCCAAGAATTTTCATGTAATATTTGTTTTCTTTGCACTTGATACTGTAAGACGGATTATGTGGCTAATTTTGCAACAAATTACAGAATTTGGAATACTAAGAATTTTCCCATTCTTTTCTGGGCATACCCTTTAAAGTTATTTGATGTTTGTAATTTTAAAGATCTTTTTTTTTAAAAAAATTATTTATTTATTTAAGGTCTTAGTTGCAGCACACAGGATCTTTTTTTTTTTTTAATGGGAATTATTTATTTATTTATTTATTTATTTTTCGCTGTGTTGGGTCTTCGTTTCTGTGCGAGGGCTTTCTCTAGTTGCGGCAAGTGGGGGCCACTCTTCATCGCGGTGCACGGGCCTCTCACTATCGCGGCCTCTCTTCTTGCGGAGCACAGGCTCCAGACGCGCAGGCTCAGTAATTGTGGCTCACGGGCCTAGTTGCTCCGCGGCATATGGGATCTTCCCAGACCAGGGCTCGAACCCGTGTCCCCTGCATTAGCAGGCGGATTCTCAACCACTGCGCCACCAGGGAAGCCCACACAGGATCTTCATTGCGGCATGCAGGCTCTTTTTTTTAGTTGCGGCACGCGGACTCCTTAGTTGCGGCATGCATGTGGGATCTAGTTCCCTGACCAGGGATCGAACCCCGGCCCCCTGCATTGGGAGCACAGAGTGTTACCCACTGGACCACTAGGGAAGTCCTGATGTTTGTAATTTTAGTAACTATTTTTGCAAAAGAGGCTAAATTCATCTTAGGAGAACAGGACAGATTTGTTAGATGTTTTTTTTTTTTTTTTTTTTTTAACTTGTTTATTAGAGAAGTAGCTTGGAATTGAGGAAAGAAGACAAATTTAAATCACATAATCTCATTCAGGTCTTAGTCTGAGAGGAGGAGGAAATAATGGGGAAATATGAATCATGCTCTCCCCCTCTGCAGTTCAGAGTGACTAGAGGGGCATATCAGACCTTAGTACAGTGTATGTGCCACTTTGTTTATCTTAACTTTGGATAAAGAGAAGGCAAGAATATGACAAAGCCATTTTCCATATTTGAGACATCTAGGTTGGTTCATTTGATTTATTTAATGGCAAATGAATTTTTAGAGAAAACAAACTCCTTGCATTGTTTTTCTCTTGGTGGCATTGATCTGCCTTTTTTTTTTTTTTTTTTTTTTTTTTTTTTTTTTTTTTTTTGTGGTGAGGATGCAGCTAAGAAAAGAATGGACAGATGCATACTAAATTTGGCTCTAGGAGTGATGGATGCAGAATGTATGTGTGAGTGATGTACTTACGGGGCACCCTGCAATACTGGGGTTGAGAAGTGAAACTTGTTAGAAATACTTGTTGTTGGGCCATTCATTAATTAAGTCACTTACCCAAGTTCAGAAGCACGTGAGCAGTATTTTCTTTTAATAATAAGGAATAGAAAACATTAAGAGTCTGTATTAAGCTGTGGTTGAACATAAGTAACTGCTATACATGTAGGTCAAAAATAGTCAGATATCTGCCATGTCATATGCGTCAACCTAATATGTGTGTACTGGATCACAGCGAAAGACACTGTTGTAAGAGGTTGGTTCAAACCTGATTGCAGACTCTAGGTAGAGCAAATTCCAATAAGGATGCCATGTAGATTGCCCATTTCCTCTGGCATTTTGGAATAAATAGGGGCAGGTTGAAATTATGGGGGACTCAGAACACTTTGCCTGGCAGTGGAAAGCTGGTAACATTCAAGACAAAACACATGCTTGAGAATGAAGCGATGATATGTTAGTGCATTTTTTTGTGTTTGGTTAAAATTTATTTATTATCCTTAGTAGGCACAAATAGTGAAGAACAACTAGCACATTGTTCTATTTTAAGTTATACATTGCATTCTTGAATAAAACTGTCCACACACTCAGCAACAAATGTAAAAACCAACAGGATTCCTGTCTATATTAAAGCAAAAATTATTAGGGCCTTCATCATTTTCTGACATCTTTTATTTTTATTTATTTTTATTTTTTATTTTTCTGACATCTTTTAAATAAAGATTTTTTTGCCACCTGCTTCAGAACAATAGATTGTGTTCTAAGGAAATTCTGAGAATATTGGGTTTACAAAAACCTATTGGGGGACTTCCCTGGTGGCGTAGTGGTTAAGAATCCGCCTGCCAATGCAGGGGACATGGGTTCGATCCCTGCCTGGTCTGGGTAGATCCCACATGCTGAGGAGCTACTGAGCCCACACACCACAACTGCTGAAGCCCGCACACTCTAGGGCCCGTGTGCCGCAGCTACTGAGCCCTCATGCTGCAACTACTGAAGCCCACGCCCTTAGAGCCCATGCTCCACAACAAGAGAAGCCACTGCAATGAGAAGCCCACGCACCGCTACGAAGAGTAATCCCCGCTGGCCGCAACTAGAGAAAGCCCATGCGCAGCAACGAAGACCCAACGCAGCCAAAAAAAACCCAATAAACCTATTGGACTTCTCTGGTGGTCCAGTGGTTAAGACTCTGCTTCCACTGCAGGGGCCACAGGTTCGATCCCTGGTTGGGGAAGTTCCCGCCCCCAAAAAAAAACCTATTGGGAAAGGCTATTACTACTAGGCTTTCTGAATTGAATTACAAATGGAAGAATAGTACTTTGGATATAGTAGGGAGGTGGCAGCGGCAGCGTGGGACTAAGGGAAGTTAAAGAGCACTTAATTGCTTAAAGACAAAGTTAAGGAAGTGGAAGCAACTGCTCATTCTCTTCCTGTTAACTATATTTAAAAAGCAGGTGAAAATGGACATGCATATAGAGCAGTGGTTTTAAAATTTCACGGAACCCTGAGGTTGTGCAAAAAGAGGAGGACCAAGTGGAGAGTGGCAAAGGACAGGGGGAAGCAGAGAGGGCCAGGATTCAATCACAGCTGCTCTGTTCATCTGTTTTATATATTTGGATTCTGCTTTATAAAAGTTTAAAAAACACTGCTGTGGACTTCCCTGGTGGCACAGTGGTTAAGAATCTGCCTGCCAGTGCAGGGGACACGGGTTCGATCCCTGGTCTGGGAAGATCCCACATGCCGTGGAGCAACTAAGCCTGTGCACCACAACTACTGAGCCTGCATGCCACAACTGCTGAAGCCTGCACGCCTAGATCCCGTGCTCCACAGCAAGAGAAGCCACTGCAATGAGAAGCCCGCGCACTGCATCGAAGAGTAGCCCCTGCTCTCCGCAAAGCCCGTGAGCAGCAACGAAGACCCAACACAGCCATAAATAAATAAATAAAACCACTGCTGTAGGTCATGAAATAGCTGTTAGACCATTCCTTGTTATAAGATTTCATCTGTCTTCTGTTTCTTTAGATTTTTAGGTTAACCTGGGAATTTGAAGCAAATTGCTTATTGATACAGACCCTAGTGTGCATTTTAAAAATCATAATGATGGGCCTTCATGATTTTATAAGCAGATGTTCACATTGCCCCATCCTTTTGCATCTTTTGATCCTGATCTGTGTTGCTCTTTTGGGAAAAATATAATTTTATTAATATCCCATTTTCAACTTAGTTGGTCATCTGGAGCAAAGGTTATAGCAGAGCTACATATCATATCTTTTACCCCAAATCTCCATCTTGCAGTAGAAAGTGGAGTACAGTGATTTGGTCAAAACTATTAAGTACATGAACAAGTAAATAGGAGGGCTAGTTATTCTGGAAATTTCTGGCAGTATTTACTTTAAAATACAAAGAATGTTCCAAACAGGCCTGCCTAAGATGGCCTTAATCAGATGTCTGTTTTATATAAATTTACTGTTCTTCATAAATAAGATTAAATTAAAAAGCGTTCTGGAACTGATTCCTTACCTTTGAAGCAAAGATTCTCAGCCCAAGCTATATGTGACAGTTGGCTGTTTAACTTATTATAGACATCCATGACTGGACCCTATATACAGAAATTCCAATTCAGTAGATCTCTGGAGCCTTGCATTCATTTGTACTTCTTAAAAGGTCATAGGTTAAAAAAAAAAAGCTCATAGATTATTCTGATGTGCAGCCAGGTGTGGTACCTCTAATAGAAAGCTTTCATTTACAGAGTAAAACATTCTTGCAATTATCTCGTTCCCAAGCTAGCAGAATAGGTGCTGTTAACCCCATTTTACAGATGAGGAAACTGGGCTCAAGGATATAAATGACCTAGAAGTGTCTTAAATGGGAAAGAGCAGAACCAGAACCTAGGCTTTTTGGTTTCCAGAGGAAATAAGGCAAGTCAGTACAAACTCAAAAGTTTAGGCCAAAATGGACCCTAAGAGTCAAGTCTAAACCCCTCATTTAACTTAACAAAAAACAGTTGCAGATTGTTAAAAAAAAAAAAAAAGTATGTGGCTACTTTCCAAGTCTGATAATAAAAATGTCTGTCACTTTGGTGACTTAGGACAGGTACTTTACATCCATTACCTCATCCAGTCCTCCCAACTCTATGGAGTCTAGATACTAGTCTTATCCTTATTTTACAAATGGAACTAGTGCTCAGGAAAAGGTAAGAGTCAAGATTCAAACCTGGATTTCTCCTTTGAGACCCTGAGCTAGCAACCACCATATTCCACTACCTCCTAATTATATGACTTTTCAGGAGGAGATGCATGCTCACTAGCTAGGTTGGCCTGAAGAGTTTTTTTGTTTTTGTTTTAAGGTTTTGGAAGTTTAAGCTCAGCCTTTAGGAAAGGGAAGATTTTAATCCAAACAAGTAGTGTGCTTCATGCTTTTGTGGTAAGCACAGAAAGACATGATCCAGGCCTTCTAGAAGAGAAGAGCTTGTCTCTGGCTTTTCCTGAAAGCCCAGGAGAGTGGTTGACCAACACAAACTGCCAGGAAGGAGGAGGCCACACAAAGAGGAGTGTAGTTCACTTGTTATGGAAATACTGAAAAAGAGATCTGCCTTGAGGAAACAGCATGACAGGGAAGGCCTTCCCTCTTGTTTGCCCAAGACTTTGCTATTACGGTCTTTTAAACAGTCATTCCTGAGCCCTCCAAGTGTGTCTGCATTTGTTGCAGGGATAGATTTACCCAGACAGGTGGAAGAGCCATGACTTAATGGTTATAAACAGCTGCAGAGGCCTGGGCTACTCCCATGGTCTTAGTAGCAAGGGATGTGGCCATTCCCCGCTGCCGGGCATTAACCAGCCTCAAGAACAGGCCCTCAAATCGGAACGACTGTAATTTTGGTCTAGTGCATGCACCACACGTTACATCTAAATAGTAACATTAAAATGTAAAGGATTTCCAGTCCTTTTAGAAGGGATCATCTTTGTGTGCTTTCTGTTGCTGATTCATAGTGCTACTGCTTTGGGACCGTCAGGTTTCCAAACAGGACACATAGTAGGTATTCAATAAACGTCAATTTGTAGCAGTAATTTTCATCCCTTGAGGAGCATGCCCTTGCTACCCTCCATGAGTAAGGCAAATAAATGAATGGTAAAGTTAAACGTGCCCTCGGCTTGCGGATTCCAACTCGCCCAGAGCGAGCTTTTCCTTCTATCAAGGTAACTTTTTTAAGTGACAGCGAGCACAACTTGTACCGAGCGCGGGGCAGGTTTGTCCTTTGTCCAATCATCTCCGAGATTTGAGGGTGGGGGAGGGGAAACTTCCCTAGACCTTCCCTGACCAGGAAGAGGGTGGGTTTAGGCTGAGCAGGGGCCGCCTCAGCCCGTCGTGAAGCCGCAGGATGCTTGGCACTCCAGGAGGCCAATAGGAGTGAAGAGGCCCGTTTGAATTGGCCAATGCCGCCGGGGTGGGGGCGGGGTTTGCGAGCCCTATAAAGGCTGCGGTCCGGCTAGCAAACAGCGGTGGAGGCTCTTGCAGCGGTCGCCGGCTCTGGGTTGCGGGGGTACTCTGCGCTCCTCAGACCTGACCCTTTCAGCACTCCGCTCCCGCGCCAGCCTACCTCGCTCCTCGGCGCCATGACCACCACCACCACCTTCAAGGGCGTCGACCCCAACAGCAGGAATAGCTCCCGGTGAGGCTCGGGGGCTCGGGGACGGGAGGGCCGCTGCCCAGGGCGCCAGGCGGGTCTGTCGGCCGGTCGTTGGCGGTAACGTGCCCGGGGCGCTGCTCTCGCGCTTGGTCGGGCGGTGGGGCTCGGCCACCGGCTCCGCCTTTGTGCCGCCGGCGAACCTGACGCGCCGGCCCCGCCCGATTCCTGCTCCTCTTCCATTCATTCCTCCCCCGGAGCTAGGGGCTGGGGAGGGCCGTGGCCGCTCGCGCTCGCAGCGCGGCGGGTTTTCGTTAGTCGGGATGTGCCGAGAGGGTTCGCTTTCTCCCTTTTGCGGCGTGGCTGGCGTGGCTGGCTCGGCCGGCTCGGCCCCAGGGCGGTGGTCTTGGGCCCCGGGTGCCCGGGCAGCCCGCGGGGCACCTTGATCCGGCCCCATTGTCCCACCCCCGCCCACGCGCTCGTGCTTCTGGCCCGGGGCAGGTGGTGGCCCCGCGCCCGGCGTGGCGGTCAGATCCTGCAGCCGCAGCGATCGGTCCGGCGGGCTCCTACCCACTCGGGTCCGCCCGGCAGGTGACATTTGTGTTCGGGCGGGGCTGGTCGTCGCGACCCTCACCCCTGTTCAGGACCCAGCCGTCAGCCCTCCGCGCAGTGCCTCCCCTCTGCTAACAAAGGAAAGACCCCTGCTCGTTCCCCTCCCGCGCCCACCTCCGAACGGGAGGGGGAGCGAGTCGTTCCGAGTGGGTTTTCTGCGCCCAGACCTTCGGACCTCGGTGTTTGCAACCCACCTCTTTCGCTTCCCCCTTTGACGTATGCAAAATGAGTTCACCTCTGGCCGAGATTCCCATGCCGGAGGAGGTTTCCTGTTCTTGGGCGGGGCCGGAGACATCCATTGTCTCTTCCGTACTATCTCCACCTGCGTAGCCGGGGCCTTTGTGGCCACTCATGCCACTGCATTTGGGGAAGGGGGCCCTGGGCACGGTGTTTGGACTGGGGGGGGGGTCCCTTTTCCAAGCCCTTGCCTAACTTGGTGGAAGGGTTTGGATGCGGTGGTAGATGTCTACATTGTCTCGGCTAAGTGCATGCACGCTGTTCTTTAAGGTGGGATACAGGCATCTCAGGGATCCTGCTCAAGGCGTAGAGGAAGCTTGGATTCCACTTTTTCTGAGCATCTCTTCTTCATTGATCATGACCTGAAGTCATGTGTGGCCAGCCTTGGGGTCCTGGGCAAGTGGCACAAAGGGAGCCATTTTGTGGGGCTAAGAAGACAGCCGTGAAATAGCAGTGTCTCACAAGGGTTGGAGTCTTTGGGGACAAAAAGCAGGCCTCAGCAATGAGTCTTAGGAGGGAGTGTTGGAAATGACCTTCCTTTTCAACTCATTCCTTTCCCTTTCAAAATGTAGAAAAGAATGGGAAAGATTTAAAAAACTAAACTAGTGTGTTACTGGGAGGAAGGGGAACTTGAGTAGGATAGACCTACGAAAACACTGGTCACTCCCTCTTCTGTTGTCATCCTTCCAGTGAGATCATTTTTTTTCAGAGGACACTGGAACAAATTGAACCTTGGTTTTTCATTTTGTGCCGTGAGGCCAACTTTATGCTGGTCATACTGTAGTGATTGGAATGTGAAAATTTACACATTATATTAAAAAATCTGAGGTTTTATCCTTTGGGGTTGAGTGCAGTTTAGTGCTTCATAAAGAATTTAAGTAACCAGGTCAAATGAATCCTCACACTAGCTTTTTGATTTGTATCTTTGAAATGTGAGACATAAATGACTTTTGGGTCTGCAAAATAAATGTTTTAATTCGCCTGTTGTCATCAATTTCCCTCCAATATTGTAATCTCAAGACTGTAGCATTGTCCTTTTATTTACTTCCTACCTTTCCTTCTTGTAGAATCTCACCTAATTCTCTTAAACTTCTTTTCTCCAGTAACATTTTCCTGGCTCCATAAACACATTATAAATTTAGTTTGATAAATTGAGGGAATGACCTGCAAAGATCATAGAGGAACTCTGGGACTTAAAGAGAGAAGAAAGAAAAAGTAATTATTTGAAAATTGCTATCTGCAGTACATGGACACATTTTTGTTGAGCCTCAGATGTGTAATCCTGATCTAGTCATATGCATAGTTCAGAAAAAACAGCAGAATCTTAAAAAATAAAATTGAAATAATTTCTGTCTTATGATCCAAATCCTTTGTTTGGGGATGTCTCGCTGTTACAAATGGGCTCTCCAACACTGACGTCATCGGAGTAGGTAGTACCTGCTATTGCAAGAGGAACACAGACCTTTAAAAAGTTGGGCCGGTCAGAGCTTTGACTTTCTTTTTAAGCTGGTGATTGGGTTCTAGTGTCTTTTTTTTTTTTAAGGCCCCCCCAAAATTTTCCTGGCCCATTTGGGTTCTGAAGATTTTCATCTGGCTGAAATAATTCATGAGAATTTAATTATGATAGTAAGGAAAATCATTCTAATCTCTAGGGAATGAAGGGGATGACAGTGAAGCAAGTTAATGTTGTTTTTTGTTTTGGGATCTTAATTCCCCAAACCGTGCCTCGTCCTGTGGAAGTGTGGAGCCCTAACCACTGGACCACCAGGTTATTCCCTGAAGCAAGTTAATTTTGATTATAGTATTTCAAGTGTCTGTTGATTTGAGGTACAAATGATAAAAACCTAGTCACTTCCAACTTTAACATAAGAGAATGACTATTAAGAATTTATAACATACCTTTATGATTTAAACAATTTAGTTAGCAAACCTTAATTCATATAATGAATTTAATCTAAGTGGATATTTAATATTTGAGACTTAGAAACAGTGGGGTTTTTAATGTTTTACATGTTATAAAAGCGGGTCTTCCCCGCCCCCACGGGGAAAATAATGAAATTTTAATTTAGTATAAATTGAGTACTGAATTTTACTATGGACACAGACACGAATATTAGATTTAGGGGAGGATGCTAGAGGACATATATAAGAAATAGCTTCAGTCTAAGGCTAGAAAACAAGAAAAGCAATCAAAGCACCAACCACATAGGTATGTAGTTTAAAGAGAAAAATGGCATTAGAGTGGTTCCCCTATTTCAGCACTTTGAGCACGTCTTATGTGCCTGTCAGGGAGAGAGGATTTGGGGTTTGGCCCCATCTCTGTCGTTTAACTAATGCTGGGCAATTTATTTAGAACTTCTCAGGGCCTGACTTCGTTCTCTTAAAAAATGAGGCTATTTGCTGTACTAGACAGAGGAGAGCCAAGCCCAGCTGGCACCTGATTTTTACATTGATAAATGGTTGAAAAAGGCGAGAAGAAGAATCTTTCATGACTTGTGAAAAGGACATGAAAATCAAATTTCAGTGTCCAGAAATAAAGTTTTATTGGAACATAGCTGCACTCATTCGTTTCTGTGTTGTCTGTGGCTGCCTTTGTGCTACGTGATGGAGCTAAATAGTTGCAAAAGACCAAATGACCCACAAGCCAAAAATATTTACTATTTGGCCCTTTACAGAAAGAGCTGGTGACAAGGAGGGTGTCTAACATGCTTTCCTCTCAGTGTCCTACTTGTCATTCTTCAAGGTCATGGAGGGCTTCATGGAGGAGGTGGAGGTTTAAGAAATGGGCTGGATTTTGAAATAGTCACCGAGCAAAGGGTGGAGAGTGCTCTGGGCAGTAGGAAATATGGGAGTAAATACTCCAAGGTGGAGATAAGCCAGAACAGTTCACAGAACAGTGAAGAAAGTGGCCTGACTGGGTTGGAGAAGATGGTAAGAACTAGATATGGTTGAGAGGCGAAGTTTATCCCGATTTCCTTGTGTTCTGCTTAGGTGTAACCAAGCCTACGTCTGAAAGTATTCTTGTACATATGTCTAATTATCTACTTAGGATAACTTCTGGAAGTAGAAACGCTGGTTCATATAAGATGCAAACTTAAACATTTGATACGTTTTATCAAAATGTTCTTTAGAAAGTTTGTGCAAATTTATATTCTCACACTTTAATTCATGCTGAAAATTGGCATTTTTTTCATTTTTACCAGCCTAATAATAAGCAAAAAATATATCCTTTTGTTTTAAATTTCATTTATTTGCTTGTGAATTTGAATTTTCAATGTTTAGACGTGATCCATATTTTTTAATTGTCTGTTTACCTTTTGTCCATTTTTCTCTCGATTTTTAAAATTATTTTTAAAAGCATTTATATTACCCTTTGTCAAATGTGTATTTTTGCCAAGTTTAATCTGTCCATTTTTCATGGTTTCTGGCTTTCATCTTGTGCTTAGAAGGAAAGCCCTTTTTTTCAAGACTAGGACTATATTCGTACATGTTTTCTTCCAATATTTTTGTCTTAGGCTTTAAATTGAAATATTTGACCTAGCTGGAATTTATTTTGGTAAATGAAGTGAGTTAAGAATATATATTTTGTTTCTTTAATCAAAATGACTAGCCAGTTAACCCAACACAGTTCTCCCTACCGAACTAAATAAAATACTGCAGTGGTGGTCTTTTTTTCCCCCTCCTGCACCGTGTGGCTTGCAGGATCTTAGATCCCCAATCAGGGATCGAACCCATGCCCCCTGCAGTGGAAGTGCGGTTCCCCAGTGGTGGTCTTTTTGAGAGAGAACTTTGTCTTGACAGAGTCCTGAGGAGAAACTGACAAAACCCCCATTGTAGTAGAAGTTGATAACAGAAATCTCAGTAATTGATAAACCATATTTAATAATCAGTAGATTTGAACAACTCAGTTAACAGGCTTTATCTGGTAGACAGATAGAATATTGGCAGATACACATTCTTTTCAAGCACATATAGAAGATTTACAAAACTGACCACATATCAAGCCATAAAGCACATCTTATCAAATTTCAAAGGAACATGTCACATAGACTTTGTTGTCTGTGTTGTAATGAAAAGCTGGAAATCAGTGAACTAGAAAGACCTTATGTTTGCAAACTTGCAGAGCTGAGTTTACAAATGACAATCGTATTTATTTGGAAACTTGAATGAAATGGACACCTTAGTAGAAAAATGTTTCTTACTCAAAATGGTTTAATAGAAAAACAGACCACTCTGATCACCAATAAAGGAAGTGAATCTGTTGTTAGAAAATCTTTCCATGAAACCATCTCCATTTTCTATGTTTTGAGTGGTGACAGGACAAATTCAATTGAGTTCTTCCACAGAGGGGACGAACTGGTCAACCTGTGTCAAGAAGATTTGGAAATGTGAATGTGCTGTATTTCCTTGTCAGACGAAAAAAGCTGTAGATGGTTATCTAAAGGTGCATGGACATACAGCATGCCGTGGGGCCCTAAGCTTAATTTCTCATTGACTTTCTCCCTGTGGCTGATCAGTCATGATGATTAGTGAGAATAGTGAGGTACAAGTGTATAAACAGGGCTTGTGAGTCATGCTGAGACGGGAGAGACTATTACCAGCTTTCCTTGGGCTTCTAAATTGGTCAACTTTTATATGTATATTCTTCCATTTTAAAATTTTCGTTGAAAACAAAAATGGAATCTTTTTTTTTTTTTTGGCTACGCTACGGGGCATATGGGCTCTTAGTTCCCTGACCAGGGATTGAACCCGAGTCCCCTGCATTGGAAGGTGGGTTCTTTACCACTGGACCACCGGGGAAGTCCCCCGAACAGTTTTTTTTTTTTTTAATAAATAACAAAATGTGCTTCTAAACTTCTTTGCAAATGTATCCAGCTGAGCCTAGTAGACAACATGCATTAGGTTTCTGCCTTTTCCTAACATGGGACGCCGCCGACCAGCCTGCCATGGGTGCTTTCAGGCCATTTCGGCTGCCTTGTGTGATGCGCAACCTCGCCACAGATACTGCAGAGCGGGGTTTCGTACCTTAACATCCAACGCTGAATTTATACCACGATGAAATCAGTTCCTAATTTTCCCATTAGCAGCTCTCTTTTGTGTGTGTGGGGGTGGGGGTGGGGGGGGGCGGTAGGTGGAAAGAGTGGTTGAGAGAAGTGAAAGGTGTTTGAAAACGTGTGCCAAGAAATGTTTTGATCTGATGTGAAATCGTTGTTTTGCCATCATTCCTAGGGTTCTGCGGCCTCCAGGTGGTGGATCCAATTTTTCATTAGGTTTTGATGAACCAGCAGAACAACCTGTGAGGCGGAACAAAATGGCCTCTAGCATCTTCGGGACACCTGAGGAAAATCCCCCTTCCTGGGCCAAGTCGGCAGGTACTGCCAGTATCCGTGATCCCTGGTCAAAGGGACGGACCCAGCAGAACCACCACAGCTGGTTTTGTGCTGATGAGTAAAATCTAGCTTAATCATGAGAGACAACAATTAAAGCTTGTTATGGGAGGAGAGACGGGGGCTAAGAAATGGGAAATGCTGGGAGTCTGTGTAACGGATCAGAACACGGACAACCGTCAGACTGGGTTATTTAGCCCCGCAGTAGAATTTTTTTTTTTTTTTAATTAAATCATTAATTTATTTTTGGCTGTGTTGGTTCTTCGTTTCTGTGCGAGGGCTTTCTCTAGTTGTGGCAAGCGGGGGCCACTCTTCATCGCGGTGCGCGGGCCTCTCACTATCGCGGCCTCTCCTGTTGCGGAGCACAGGCTCCAGACGCGCAGGCTCAGTAGTTGTGGCTCACGGGCCTAGTTGCTCCGCGGCATGTGGGATCTTCCCAGACCAGGGCTCGAACCCGTGTCCCCTGCATTGGCAGGCAGATTCTCAACCACTGCGCCACCAGGGAAGCCCCCCCACCCTCCGCTGTAGAATTTTTAAGCCATCACTCCCTAACACTGTTAGCTCATGTTGTAGTATGAGACTAACTAATTAAATAGTGTTTTGCTTTAGGTCTTTCCATTGTATTCCTTAAGAAAGTATATTTTGATTCAGGTGCCAAGTCTTGTGGTGGCCGGGAAGATTCTGAGTCATCTGGACCCCAGAGAAGGAACTCTTCTGAAGCAAACCCTGGAGACTTCTTAGATCTGAAGGTCAGTGTGACAATATGGGGGGAAGGACAGGCTTTGAGGTTTATACAGTTTAGAAATTAATTCTAATTAATTTCTGGTGGTGCCCTGCGCCACCCCCATTGTACTGAGACCTGCCACTGGAGTTTTACGTAGAGGTAATTAGGAAAGGGACTAACCGTACTGGTGATGGAAGATTGACAGTCAGTCAGAAAGGTGAGTTCATGGGATCTTGGTCTGTTCGTATGTCTCTGCTACCATTAGGATTAGTCTCTGTCCTTCAGTACTGATTTTTGAAACTGGATCACTCGTACTTCCTGTGTACCTCACACATAGTAGCATATCTGAGCTCAAGGACTGTTTTAGTTGTTGGTAAATGTTGCCCAGTTGTTTTGAGCTGAACTCCAGGAGGCTGTAGACCATGGCGTTACCATTCTTTGTCTGCAGGCCCGTGAGCCCCAGGTGTGCGTGTGGAAAGCCTGGTAGGATGTCCCCCTGAGTAGGGACCTCAGAGCAGACGGAGGCATCAGCCATCTGGGTGTGGGGAGACCTGCAGAAAGGCTTTGGAATTGATGGAGGCCCTTCAAAAGCTAGATTAGGAGAAGGGAGGGGGGAGTGGAAGGATAGGTTTACCAGTTTCCTGTTCTGATAAAAGATCCTCTGAAATGCTAATTGATAGTAGGTCATCAGTGTAAATGTTAAGGTTTTTTGGTGTTTTGGGCATGTTACTGGCACTGGGACAATTTGTCCAGTGGCATTTCTGTGTAGCATTGTCCCAGGTTGAATAAAGGTTGTTTACTGTAACGGCAGCGTGACCCTGAACTTGACTACATCAAAACAAAACTTCACATTTGGCTTCAAATAGACAGTAGCTTCTCTGAACTCTGATTGTCTTCTTTGTGTGTGGCAAAATTAAAATCTGAAGTAAATTGTTAATTTTTTTCTTTTCCAGGGAGAAGGTGATGTTCATGGTGAGTACTTCTGAAAAAGTATCACAATTTCTGGTTCTGTAAATGTTAGAATAGACTGGAATTTGTATTCAAGTCGTGTCGTGGGGAAGGAGACTGGGGAGTGAACCTGGCTTTGCCCCGACTGCCAGCACCCTCTGGGTGGAGAGGAAAGCAAAATGAAACTGGCAAAGCTAGCAAGCGTGGCCACATTTGGTATCGGCCAGCAGTGAGAGCGATGCTAGAAACGTACTAGAAAGGAAAACCACTGGAAAATCCTTTAAGAACAGACGGACGTTAATCAGGTTGGTATTTGTTACACTCAACGAGAGCTTTCTAGTAAAAGTCTCTAGCATTTCAAGTCAGCCCTCAGCATTTAATTTAGAAAATGTGTTTGATTTTATACTGAGGTGCTTACTCAGCACGACACTGGTAACCCTGTGATCTCGTGAATGATGACTTAGCGGGCCGGTGAAGTTTTCATTTAGCACCCATATCACCAATTACATGTGATGTAAATGAGGTGTAATCATTTATTTAATTATTTAAAACCTTTAAAGTACTCATTGGCACTTCTTCAACAAGTGCCAGAGAATTGCGGGTGCGTGTGACGAGAGGTTTACGCATGTCGGCCAGTAGCAATCAGGTTAAAGTTGACTCAGTGACATGCAGCCGTCACAGGGCGCTCTGATCTAGGAGGATGAAGCCGCTTCCTCAAGGCCTTTTTCTGCCATTACGTTTTGCGAGTCAGTCTTCCAGGGAAACAGAAATGCTTAACAAGAATCACACTCCTCTTCTGTCCTCTCATTGTTTCTTGTTGGGCGTGATGGGAGGAGCATCTTCTGAACCACTGTGAGCGGTACCTGGGTTTTCCCTCCACGGACAGGTGAGGTTCTCACTGGACTGAAGGTGTATTAGTTATTGCTCCTGTCCAACTTGTTCCATTTAAAAAGATTGTTCTAGAGGCAAAGAAAATCTAGGCTTTTTGATTCTGCTGCTTTTCGTATTCTGAAATACTTCCAATGTCACACCTTGTTTAGCAAGAATCAGCTGATCTTTCACTAATTTTGGCCAATGGATGTAATTAGAAATTTGAGGAGCCCAGAGAAGTGAGAGCCCTGAAGTTAGGAAAAGATAAGTCATTTGCTAATAATTAATTGTCTCCCTCACCCCCGGCTCAGTGTTATAGATCCTTCAGGTGAATAGCACATGCAGTTGTATAGTGTACGTCCTTCCTTCTTTTTTAAATGATCATCAATTTTGCCACCTGATTATTCTGTGTTCCTGACTGCTGCTACTTTCAGCTCATTTGTCATAAAATGACAAGGGCATAATCGTTCGGGACAGGTCTGGTGAGGAAAGGTCGACCCCAGTTCTGTTGGCAGTTTCACTGCAAAGCCAAGCGGTTCTGCTCAGCTGAAATAAAACATATTTTGTTTGGATATACTGCCATCATCTTTTGGGTAATTAAACACAGGAGTGGCTACAGGGAGGACTTTGGAAATCTTGGAGAAAGAGGGAGAAGGTCCAGGAAGTTTATTTATTTATTTTTTTAAAGTTTATTCATTTATTTATTTATTTTTGGCTGTGTTGGGTCTTCGTTGCTGCGCATGGGCTTTCTCCTGTTGCGGTGCGGTGGCTTCTCTTGTTGCAGAGCACGGGCTCTAGGTGCACGGGCTTCAGTAGCTGTGGTACACGGGCTTAGTTGCTCCGTAGCGTGTGGGATCTTCCCGGACCAGGGCTCGAACCTGTGTCCCCTGCATTGGCAGATGGATTCTTAACCACTGCGCCGCTGGGGAAGTCCCTAGCGTTTTTTCTTTTGCAGTCACTCTTGACTTTGAGTCAATGGAAACTACCTGGTTAAGGATATATGCTTGTTGGGAATTTCACAAATCAGTCAGGGAATCAATCAAGCTATATCTAGGATATTGGATAATAATACACTAATTCTTAAGACTTTAATGTGGAAAGTGCCGGGTTAACATGATGGGAGTGACTGGGTTAATATATTACAAATCAGTAGCGGGGAGGTAGATTCTTTAATAAATGTCTGTACAGCTGGATATTGTATGGTTTAAAAAAAAAAATCAACCTCACCCATTAATCATGAAAATGTTAACATATAACAGGAATTTAAAAATATTTTTCACCCATCAGTTTGGCAAATATTAAGGTGAGATGGTTAGCAAGTGGTGGAAATGGAAAGATGTAGGGAGAGCATACTCTGACACGGGCAATGGGGTAGAACTTGTACAGCCACTGGGGAAGGTGGTGTGTAATCTGTTCAAGTTGAAGATGACAGCTCGCGTCCCCGTGGGCACACGTTCCAGAGTGTGCGCGTTACAGTTTCGGAATGGTTGGATTGGTTTCCATTTTTTGCTGTCGGTAGAGGCTTAATCATATATACTCTGTATATAATATAAAGCAATTAATTAAGCAAGGTGAATCATGACCATGTGTGTAAGTGGGGGTAAATGTCCAAAAGTTAAAAAAAAAAAATTGATATTATTTATGTTAAATACAACAAAAACACTCTTCTATGTAATTTGCTGGAAATAAAATACACAAAATGTACATGAAACAAATGGACTAGAGGACCGCACACAGCTAGTAGCAGGGCCTCTGTGTGTAGGGAGAGGAGACCCACGTGGAGGTGGGGCGGTGGTCAGGGACCTAGAGCTTGTCGTTGCGGCATGTGTGTGGGATCTAGTTCCCTGACCAGAGAGTGTGATGGGCCCCCTGCATTGGGGACGCGGAGTCTTAACCACTGGACCACCTGGAAAGACGGACCTAGAGCTTATCTCTAATGTTCTCATTTAAAATATTTATGTCTTCATATATTTCTGTAATTTAGAAAAGAACGTACACAGAAAAAGATCTGGGGGCAAATATGGCAAAACATTAACAGTGGTGAATTCTGGATAGTGGCTGCCAGATGGTTGGTAATTGTTGGTTTCTTCTTTATAGCTCTAGGTATGGTCTGAACCATCCTCAAAAAAAAACCCCAAAAGCCAAAAAACGTAGACGCTTCATCTTCACTGGGAATAGTTATTAGCCTTAATTTCATTCTGTTTTCCTAGAAAACGTAGACACAGACTTGCAGGCCAGCCTGGGGCAGAGCGAGGAGAAGCCTGTGCCCGCTGCCCCTGTGCCCAGCCCAGTGGCACCGGCGCCCGTGCCATCCCGGAGAAACCCCCCTGGTGGCAAGTCCAGCCTCGTCCTGGGTTAGCTCCGTCTGCCCTGAACTCTGTCGTTTCGTTTCTTTGTTTTCTCCATGCTTGTGAACTGCACAACTTGAGCCTGACTGTACATGTTTTGGATTTGTTTCATTAAAAAAGAAGCACTTTATGTACTGCTGTCTTTTTTTTTTTTGGAAGAACAGGTTCTCTGTCTGTCCTGATTCCTCTGGGTCTATAGGCCTTGGCATGAGTGTTTTCTAGTAGTAGATTGGAGGGAAAGCTTTGTGACACTTAGTACCGTGTTTTTAAGAACAGATAACTTGGTTTCAAATGTGTTAAAGGATCTTTTGTACTGAGGTTTTTAAAACCCTTTTCTTGTCAGCTTTACTAGGGTTTACCAAGCCTGGATCGGACAGACCAGTAAACAGTCCACAGGCGCTGTCCCTTCAGGCCCCCAAACAAGGTTGTCTTGATGCTGAACCTACCTGGTGTTGCCCTAACTTGTCAGTGCCCTTTGCGAAAAGCATCTTCCTGTGCCATATGGAGCGACAGAGGCCTGTGCCCCATGCCTTGCTGCCTGCAAAGCAAAAAAACAACTGCCTTTTATTTCTGAACCTTAAGAAATATTTAAGCCAGATACTAACTTGACTGGCTGAGCAAAGCCCGCTGCCCCCACGCAGAGGAAGGCTTCGCTGTACACTCAGACTGACCAATTCCAGGTGGTGAAGCAGGGGTGGGGACCACATGGAAGTGGGACTTCCTGGTGAAGGGACCCCCCCCCCGCCCCCCCGGGGGCATTGCTCTTCTTAGATAACTTGAAGCTGTGTGCATGATGCTGGTGCTTGACCATGAAAGAAAGTCTCATCCTTAAAACCTGTGTTGTACTTCACAATCCTGGACTGTTGCTTAAAGTAAACAATGTACAAATTTTGAAACACTGTGTCCTGTGTCATCTTTTTGAGATTGTTTCAGGAGCTCTACCTGCTTAGTTGCTTTTTTCTTTGTTACTATCAACCTTGTTGCCCAAAGATTTGATGAGCCATTAAAGTTAAAACACACTAAGGAAGGCCCAGAGAGAAGTGGGCTTCTCTCTAAAGAAAGCAGGTTTAAAGTCAGAGAGCATGAGTTCAGAATGCCAAAATGAAAATTAATGGCTATCTGGTAACAAAATACAGGAATAATATGGATAATTGGTATCCAAAATAATTATGAGCCAATACGCTTTACACTCTTCTACCACCTACCCTCCTGTGCTGGGTGATAACATTCAAAATTTCAAGTCCTCTCATGCCTGTAGGGTGCTTCTCGATGGTGGGTGGTCAGAGAAGAAGGCCCCAAAGAAAGGAAGGGTCCACGTAGATAGAAGGGGACAGGGTCATCTGAGTCCTCTCAAGTGATACAGGAGACAGAAGATGGGAGAAAGCTCATTGGGTTCTAGGCAGAAAGTTCCAGATCAACATGCTATATTAAATGTCCAAATTGGGCACTGTAAATGGGCTTTTTAGGTCTAGCTGTGCTACTGACCAGCTGTGTTCCTTGGGCTTGTTATTTGGGAGCTCAGTTTCCTAACTTAAAAGTAAGACTTTTGAATGAGGTCACCTCTAAAAACCTTCCCATGACTGAAATGACTCAAACCTAGTGTGTAACCACCAGCTATTCTGACTTACTGGGCATTTCTTTGGGAAGAATAAGGGCGACCATAGGTTGTGGAGGTGTTAAGTGTTTCTCCCTTACTGTGTAAAGTATTTGCAAAATGGAGAATCAACAGCTGTTCTACGCAGTCTTTCCAGGTTCACTAAAACAGGTTAGCCCTACCAATCACCTGAGTTACGGTTTCTGTCATGACTTGAGAGAGAGGGAACCTGCACCCTTCTCTCTCAGTTAATGGTGGAGCTCCTGGGCAAGAGAGGTCCCTGATTTGTGTCACAACTTGTAACTTGGCTTTAGTTTTTTATTCTGTGAAGGTAAGTGCCTAGCCTAAAGGTGTTCTACCAGTCATTTTGGTACTACTACAGATCTTAGAAAATTCTATGTAAACATGTTTGCTAAGGGTGTTGAATTCTCCACTTAGAAAGCTTAGGGTTTAGAAGATGAAGTTGAATGATCTTAAAATGATGACGATGGCAGAAGAATCAGCATTTTGTTAACAGTGTGGACTTTTTACACAGTTATGTGTCTTAAGTGGGTTGGTGTTTATTGCTAATGTCCATTCTACCTCTTTAGCATTTTAAAATTAGATCGCCAGGCTCCCCTTCCTAATGCTCTGTTCCATTGGGTTTAGAAGTATTGGGGTGCTGAGGTGGGGAATTACAGGAAGATGGGTCACTTACTCAAATCTGAATCTAGTTTGTAGGTAAATATATTTACATGTAGTCAGGAAATTGCGTGAAATCTACAAAAAGGAGAGTCAACAAAACTTAGCAATTCTCAGCATTTTCTAGAGGAGGATGGAACTGCCGATTCTAGAGACTTGTCAGTTCCACAAAATGGACAGCCCCGATTACCTGAGCCTGGTGGAAAATCGCCTCTTCCAGGTGGAACTGGATGTTTAAAGCAGGTGCTCCCATGTTTCAAGCCAACTCTGGTTTATGAATTCGTCTCTGAGGAGCTCTGCTCACACGAACCAGCTGTCTTCAGCAGATTCATTCACTTCAGACCGTTACTGGGAGTCCCCGTGATTCGGGCCTTGGGTTGGTGCTGCCTTGACGGGGCGGAAGCTCTGCTCCGGGTCCCCACAAGCAAGGTGAGCAGGTATGGAGTCTCAGGTTTAAGGAGGTTTGACTCCTTGTTAGACGACGCTTCCCAGTATTTAGGATAGTCCCTCTGTCGGGCCCCTGGAAGTTCTGCCCCGAGTAACGTTCGGGGTGAGCGAGGACGTCTGCTACAGCGTGGAGGGCGGCTGATGTGCACGTAGGTGCGTCCTCACACCAGAAAAGCAGCCCAAGCCATCGCCACGCCGGCCCCCCGCGAAACGGGGGAAGGCCTCGCGCTTCCGCGGGGCGGGGCTCCCCGGCGCCCATGCAAATCAGCCGCGGTCGGGCCCGCCCACCCCACGGCTCCGGAAGCTGCAGTCGCCTCGCCCAGCTCCGCGCGGCGGCTCCCGGGCGATGGCGATGCGGTTGGCTGCGCGGCGCGGGCGGCCCGTGCGGGTGCTGGTGGACATGGACGGCGTTCTGGCGGATTTCGAGGCCGGCCTTCTGCGGGGCTTCCGCCGAAGCTTCCCCGGGGAGCCGCACGTGCCGCTGCAGGAGCGCCGCGGCTTCCTCGCGTGCGAGCAGTACCGAGCCCTGCGCCCGGACCTGGCGGTAGGGAGTGTGTGGCGGGGGGCGGGGGCGATGGGAGGGGTGCAGCGCGGGGCCGCCCTGGAGCGGGGAGCCCCGACCCCACAGGACACCCGGGAGCGGGGAGACCTCCCCTTGGGTCAGGACTGTCTCTGCTCCATGTCCAGTGACACCTTCCTGTTTAACAAAGCTCTCACTTCAATATCCACAGTTCACCTCGGGACTAGACAGTCTCGGGGAGTACTTACCCCTGGACAAAGTCCTCTACCTGAGACTGATTTGAGGACCAAAGTCCCCCAGGAACCTCACTTTGAGAGTCCTCGCTGGGGCTGGAGACGTCTGCTGGGGTCAGAGCCAGGACGGGAACACTGTTATCTTTCAGGACAAAGTGGCCAGTGTGTATGAAGCCCCAGGCTTTTTCCTAGACTTGGAGCCCATCCCTGGAGCCTTGGAAGCAATGCGGGAGATGAATGACATGCAGGAGTAAGGAAGGGCGGGGAGGGAGGGGGGTGGGGAGCAGGGGCTGGCACCACCCTGTCTAACCACGCCCCCCCCTCCCTGCAGCACCGAGGTCTTCATCTGCACCAGCCCTCTGATGAAGTATGACAACTGTGTACACGAGAAGGTGCGGCTGGCTGCCCCAGCACTTCACCCGAAGACTTAGGTTCCTAAGTCCTGATCTTTTAAAGAAAGCAGCAAAACAGAGAAAGTCGGGGGGGGGGGGGCGGGTAGAGGGGAGCCATATCTCTCATGAGCTGCTGTAGACCCTCCCTCACACCTACTTGCTCACTAGCCCTGAATTCAGGGGCACATCAGGCCCTACTGACCCACCTATGCCCACCTGACAGTACCGCTGGGTGGAGAAGCACCTGGGGCCCCAGTTTGTGGAGCGCATTATCTTGACGAGGGACAAGACGGTGGTCTTGGGGGACCTGCTCATTGATGACAAGGACACCATTCAAGGTGGGAGCCCTTTTCCCTAGCAACCTCCAGGCATCTAGCCTGCTGGGATTAGGGAGAGGAAGTAAAAATAACCAGATTACAGAGTGTATCCCTGGCCTTTCTCCCGTGTCCTGTCCCAGGCCAAGAGGAGACCCCAAGCTGGGAGCACATCTTGTTCACCTGCTGCCACAACCAGCACCTGGCCCTGCCTCCCCCACGGAGACGGCTGCTCTCCTGGATGGACAACTGGAAGGAGATTATAGACAGCAAGCGGGGAGCCCTGCAGCGGGACCGAACCGGCCTGGGGCTGCCCCAGGAATAAGGCGAGGGGCCGTGGCTGTGGACAGTAGCTGAAAGAAGGGAAGGCAGACCAGCAGGGAAGCCGGGCAGAACTGAGCGACAGGGCAGCATCATGGCAATGACCCCTCAGCACTGTGCCAGCCACCTGAACCCTCCTGGCAGAGCTGGCATGGAAACATGGTGGGAAAATCAGGAACCTTTTTAATAAAACACTTTGGCTCACTGCTCTCTTAAGGCCTTTTATTTGGGGGAAGCAAAGGGACAGGAGCCCCACGGGGGCAGCTGGGACAGAGGCCGATGAGGAGGCCTTCGCCTCCCTCCCTCTCATCTCCTTAGTCCATTAGTTCCATAGTCTGCCCACCTCCACGTCCACCTGGAAACCATTCCTCTCGAATCTGCCTTTCCTTGGCCATGTAAGAGACCATCCTTGGGCTTCCCTGGTGGCGCAGTGGTTAAGAATCTGCCTGCCAGTGCAGGGGACACGGGTTCGATCCCTGGTCCGGGAAGATCCCACATGCCGCAGAGCAACTAAGCCCGTGCGCCACAACTACTGAGCCTGTGCTCTAGAGCCCGCAAGCCCATGTGCCACAACTACAGAAGCCTGTGCGCCCTAGAGCCCGTGCTCTGCAACAAGAGAAGCCACTGCAATGAGAAGCCCGCGCATCGCAATGAAGAGTAGCCCCGGCTCGCTGCAACCAGAGAAAGCCCGTGCGCAGCAACAAAGACCCAACGCAGCCAAAAATAAATAAAATTTAAAAAAAGAAAAAAAAAGAGGTCATCCTTAAGGGAGGCCAGGACCTTCCACTGCTCCTGAACCCCACCTTTCCAAGGGGGCCCACACCCCTTTCCCCGTGCTGAGCAGCTGACACTAGACTCTGAGCCATTCGCTTGCTGTCAGTATCTGGTCCCATCTCCCTCGAGCACCTCTTACTTGCATCCCTGAAGCCAGCCTGAGACAGACTTCCAGGGACAGGGACCCACCCCCTCACTAACCCTGATGGCAGAGAAGGCAGGCCAGGGCTTCCAGGCGGGGACCATGGGGTGGTGAAGGGAAAAGACAACAGCCTGAAGAGTTTGCGCCTGTATTCTAATGTGTCATCACCCTCATGGCCTCCGCCTTAATGCCTGACGGCCACGTTAACAGTCACTGGGCTGCGACACTCAAGATCAGGGACCACATCCTCGTCTTTGAAGCCCTAACGTGGTGCCTGGCTGACAGGCCTGTGTGGATAAACAGTTAATCCTGGGCCACAGAGTTCTCCAGGCCAGCATCCACCATGCCCAACACCCAGCCTGGAGAGCTTGCAGGACAGGTACCCAGCCTCCACAGCAGTGGACACAACACTTCCCCAGCTTCCCAGGGGCCCGAAATACTTTTAACAACACGGCTTCTCATTTCTATTTCTCAGAATTACTCCCGACACTTCTGTTAAGGGATGATGCCTATTTCCTCAAGCTCAGGCAATTCTCCTAAGCCCCAGGCCCAGCTGTTCCTCAGGAGAAACACCATCTGCAGAGCCTCTGAGTCTAGGGACCTGTCGCTTCTCACACGAGGGTGACAGCTTGGTGGCGGGGTGGGCCAGGAGGCAGGACCTTCACCTCTAGCTGGTTGAGAGCGGCAGCCTGTCACAACGGCACCCTTTGATTTCCTTCTCCATGTGTCTCCAAGTCTGGCTTCCTCACTCATCTCCTGGTGCCTTTCATCACAGTGTAAACACCTGTCACACTGAGAAAACTCGCCTTTAAAGTGGCTGGAAAAGCACCATTTGGGGAGAACGTGCACAGTGGGAGCTTCGCTGCTCCCACTTCCTGAGTCCCCACCGGGATTTTGGTCTTGTCTCTGGCAGTGCGGGTGCCGCGGCCTGAGGGCTCCTTGGATCAGGGCTGCTGTGGGGCCTCGGTCCTTGGCAGTGGGATCCCCAGGGCAGAGTGAGCCCGCCAGCTGCGGGCTTCGGCCAGCTGGCTGGGGGAACAGAAGTCTTCCAGGAAGATCTGGGCCAGGTTCCGGAGCCTCGCGTTGGCTGAGAGGGAGAAGCGCAGCATGCACTGGACCACGGGCATAGCAGTCAGCTCAGGGTGGGAGCCGGAGCCCGGCGAGCTCAGGTACATGATCGTGGTGACGGCGGACAGCACGGTCTCCTCGTTGGGACTGGACAGGCAGTTGATGATGAGTGGGACACCCCCAGTCTGCAGGATGTGCTCCTTGTTGGCCCTGTCTGAGCACAGGTTGCAGAGGCCTCCTGGGGAAGAGCAAAGTGAGTCTGGATGCCTCAGCCCTGGGCCTCCTCCCATCTTTCCTCTGCCCACTGAGTCCCAGGGACAGTCCAGGCCTGAGAAGGTGGCCCAGGGACAAGGGATCCGAAGTCTATTCTGATCTTCAGCCCTCCCTTTCAAGATTCCAGAAAGGCCTGCCTGCCCTCCACTGCCCAACCTTCTGGAAGTGGGCACCGATCCCTTTCCCTCTTGGTTCAGCCAGCTCAATGATTGATAGGCTTTCCTTTTTTTTTTTTTTTTTTTAAGTAGAAAACATAAACAAAACCCACAGTGTATCATCACTTTAGAAGAATTAAGAAATATAGGTAAGGTGATGGTTTCTCAGGTGTATACATATGTCAGAACTTATCAAGTTGTACTCTTTAAGTATGTAAAGTTTATTATGTGTCAATTATACCTCAATAAAGCTGTCAAAAATATTAGAAGTCAAAATATAAACCATCTTAATCCTACCACCCATTTAACATATGCTTTTCATCCCACAATTTTTAAATATGTGACTACATATATTTAATAACAATGTGATACTCTTATTGTTTTGTAAGCCAGCTGTTCTCATTTAACCATGTCCTGTGAACATCTCTCCATGCCAATAAATCTACAATCATGGCATCATTTAATAGCTGTGCAGTCCTACATTTTACGGAAACAGCATAATTGAGAGTTTAAAGCATTTCAGCATCATTCCCACATCACTATTAGTAGGAATCCGGGGGACAAAAGAAAAGGACAGGGTGAGAGACCCGTGGTTCTGGATCTAAGAACCACTGCTCAGGTAAGATGCCCAGACCCCTCATTCTCTCCCGTCAGGCCTAAAGCACTCGATGTGGGAAGCTGATTTTCGTGGGTCCTGAGTGAGCTTCCTGCCATCAGGGCACCCTCACCCTTAGGTTCCTACTCCAAGTAGAGAACGAACTTCTAGCTCATTTGCATAACATGGCCGACCAGTCCTGAGTGTCCAGTCAGGAGTGAGTTACAGCCCACCCACTTCCCCGGCATCTCTAGAAACAAGCAAAGAGGGGACCTCCCCCCACCGCCCGGCAAAACCCAACGAGGACCTCTTTCCCAGCAAGAGGGGACCGGTGCAGGGAAGTGGGGCAGGCCTGGCAAAGATCTCCGCCTACTCCAGGTAGGTACAGCCACCGCCTCCCTAGCATACCTGGGTAGGGAAACATTTTACCCATTCAGCCTCCAAGGACTTCTTCCCACTGCATTTGGAATAAATCCAAACTCCCTTCTGGGATCTTTGCGTGGTGCCACCCTCTTGCTAGTAACCAGCACGTCACTGCTCCCTGGCCAGTGTGGGTTCCCTGGAGTACCCCATTAGCCACTCCCTGCCACATCCAGACACTTCCCTCATCACCCTGTTTCATTTTCTTCATATGCTTAGAACTTTGAGAAATCTTCGTGGAATTTTCTTGCTCACTGACCGCTGAGCCCCACTAGAAGGTACTGTGCCATGAGGTCAAGACCTAGGCTATCTTGGGATTTCCCTGGTGATCCAGTGGTTAAGACTCCACATTCCCAATGCAGGGGGCCTGGGTTCGATGCCTGGTCAGGGAACTAGATCCCACATGCATGCTGCAACTAAGAGCCCGCACACCGTAACTAAAGATCCTGCACGCGAAAACGAAGAGCCCCCGTGCCGCAACTAAGACCCGCCGCAGCCAAATAAATAAATAAATAAATAAATAAATAAATAAATAAAGACCTAGGCTTATTCCCAAGACTTCCTGGGTTTCTGGCACAGGGGGCGCTCCACCAGTATTTGTTGGAAGGATTTTAAAGCAGTGAGCAGGGGAAAAGGGTTGCACTGCAGAGGGTTGGGAGGCTGGATGGGATGGCTCCCTGAGACCCTGCCCACCTTGGACATCTGCAGTTCTGAGGGATGGAAGAGGCTGAGTGGTGTTCCTGAACCAAGGAAGATGGGCAGCAGGAGACGGACTCAAGGCACTGATGGAGAGGTCCCTCCCAATGTCTACCTCAGCACCCATTCACCCCAGTGGAGCCCTTGGCACAACCTGGGGTCATCCTGCTGACTACCGTCTTTACTTGCTGTCTGCCTCCATCACTGGGCACCAGAGGGTAGTGATTTACCTCTGTATTTCCGGAGCCCGCAACTGAGGATTCTCTGTGGACACCTGCTGGGAACATGACTGAACCCCACGAACAGTTACCACCACCCTCATTTAAGGGACAGAAGCTGAGGCTGTTGAGTAATTTGACCAAAGTCCCAGAAAATGGGGAGCCCTTTGCTACTCCCATGGGAAAGGGTGTCCCTTCAGAAACCACAAGGACAACTAATCCTACCATGGGCAGATGCCAGTCTCAGCCAGGAGCAGGGACAAGTAGAAATGCTGTGGCACAACTACTGAGCCCGCGTGCCACAACTACTGAAGCCCGCGTGCCTAGAGCCCGTGCTCCGCAACAAGAGAAGCCACCGTGGGCTTCCCTGGTGGCGCAGTGGTTGAGAATCTGCCTGCCAATGCAGGGGACACGGGTTCAAGCCCTGGTCTGGGAAGATCCCACATGCCACGGAGCGGCTAGGCCCGTGAGCCACAACTGCTGAGCCTGCGCGTCTGGAGCCTGTGCTCCACAACGAGAGGCCGCGACAGTGAGAAGCCCGCGCGCCGCGATGACGAGTGGCCCCTGCTCGCTGCAACTAAAGAAAGCCCTTGCACAGAAACGAAGACCCAACGCAGCCAAAAATAAATAAATAAATAAATAAATAAATAAATAAATAAATAAATAAAAGATGTTACCTCTTCCATGAGGAGGCTTCCTTAAGAGCCTTCCATGACCACCCTAATCAGTCCCTCTCCCCAAGAGGCCCTCCCTTCACCACCTTCACTTCTTTTCTTCATACCAAAGAAGAAAAAAAAAAAAAGTAAAAAAGCAAAAGAAGAAAATATTCATAGATTCTGACAGAGGACTCATATCCAGAATATATAAAGCATTCCTACATATCAAAAGATGAACAACACAATAAAAAAAAATGAGCAAAAGACTTCGATAAACTCTGCACAAAAGGGTCAATGTATGAAAATGTGCTCAACATTCCTTATCAGAGGAATGAAAATTAAAACCACAATAAAAGGCCACTACACACCTATCATAATGGCTAAAACAAAAAAAGACTGATGATACTAAGTGTTGGCGGGGAGGGAGCACTACTGGAACTCTCATATGCTGGTGGTGAGGAGTGTAACACGTCGTGATTATGGTGGAAAACTATTCGGCAGCTTCTAACACAGTTAAACATACATCTACTCTACGACTCAGCAATTCCACTCCTACCCAAATCTATCTGAGAAAAATGAGCACATATGTATACAAGGAATCTACCCGAGAGAAATGAGTACCTATGTATACAAGAAAACTTGTACAAAAATTATCATAACAGCTTTATTCATAAAGGTTCCAAACTAGAAACAGCTCAAATCTCCATCAGCGGGTGAATGGATGAACAAATTGCAGCCTATTCATACAAAGACATGAACTACTGATACTGTAACAATTTGGATGAATCTCAGAAACATTATGCTGAGTGAAAGCAACCAGACACTATATCCTGTATGATTCCTTTTACATGAAGGTCAAGAACAGGCAAAACTGATCCTTGGGGATAAAGGTTAGAATAATGGTTAACCTCAGGGTGGAAGACACTAACTGGCAGAGGGTACGAGGGACCTTTTTGGGGAGATGAAAACATTCTGTATCTTGATTTAAGTGCTGGTTATATTGAGGTACGTATACCTTAATGAATTTAGAAATTCATCCGACTGACACTTAAGCTATGTGCATTTCACTGTATGCTGATCCTGCTACAACTTAAAAACTGGTTTCTAGATAAAAAGGAGAACAAGTTCTGACCGGCGGATGAACATATTTTGGACAGACCTGGCAAGATAGAGAGAAAGAGAACAAGAGGCAAAGGCAGGGCCCTTCTAGATGTGGGGAGCCACAGAAACCCCCGGGAGAGGCAAAGGAGAAAACCTTAGTGCAGTCTGGGATGAGAAAGCGGGAGGCTCAGAGAGGGCAGGTAGGGGATCTCAGGTCACAAAGCAAGTAGGGCACTGGTGCTGGAAGGGACAGGAGGGTCAAAGTATTGTCCTGGGGATTAAATGAGGTCATGCTGACAAGTGCTTAGCCAGCACCTGGCGCCTCAGAGGGCTGGGCGAGTCCTTGGAGACAGTGGCTCAAGACCGTTACATCTGAGGACCCGCCCGCCCCAGGGTACTGGCCTGGCCGCGGTCAATCCCAGGTCAAAATCTTCACTGGGGGCTATTTGTTCTTGGGTTTTACTTTAGTATCTTGAAAATGGTTCTCTCTGAAATTTCAGGACAGACATTCAAGGGACAGAACAGAATAGAGAAAGCTACTCTTAAATGTAAGAAGATAGGAGACAAATATACATATATGTATATGCTCACATTTGCTGGTTCCATGTGAAGGGTGAACAGGGTGGAAGGGACAGGAATGGTAGTGAGACCACACTGGTAATACAGTTTTGACTTAAACAGATATGTTTTGTATAAGTTAAAAAAAAACAAATTAAATTTTAAAAAATCATGGCTTTTCGCACTTCTGACCTATATTTCAGTTCTAAAATTTTATCCTACAGGTACACTCCCACAAGTGAGAAATGACATACAAATAAGGGTACCCACTGTCACACTGCTCATGAGAGCAAAATGGAAACAACCTAAATGGCCACCCTCAGGGGCCGGCTAAATGTTAGTCCCTTCATGCAGTGGACGTCATGCAGCATTTACAAAGCATCAGGCAGCTCTTTACGGGCTGATACTGCAGGTGTGCCAAGACATGGTGCTAAGTTTAAAAAAAAAAAAAAAAAAAAGCAGACTATAGATACAGTATACTACAACATGTATAGGATATGCAAAAAGGTATACATAGTATACAAACAAATATACACATACTTGTTTATCAATCCCTAAAATATCTCTGGGAGGATACACAAGAAACTAGTAACAGTGGATGCCTCCAGAAAAGGCTACAGACTGAGTTACTGTTTATTACCTACCCTTTTGAATTCTGTACCATGTGAATCAATTATGTATTCACATAAATTAATAAAATACACACGTACTCCCTGCTTGTGCCTAGAACTGAGAGGAAGGGGGACTGGTCTCTGCCAGTCGGGGAGGGAGGGCGGAGGGGCCTGGAGCCAGCCTTTCCAGCTGGTGTGGAAGGGAGCAGTGGGGTGAGGACCTTGAATTCACCTCTCTCCTGTAACAAGTGGATGGCTGAGGAATTTCTTTTTAAGCAGAAAGACGTGTGACCCCAGGACACTAAATGACCAGTGAGAGAAGGAGGTACACGGGAACCCGAGAGTACGGAGGATGGAGCGAGGGCTCTGTGGTGGGCAGATCTAGCTAGAATCCCAGGAATGCCCCAGGGGACTCAGGTGAGCAGAGCAAGCAACTCCATCTCTCTAAGCCTAGGTTTCGTTATCAGTAAAACGGGAAGAGAGAATTAAATAATGTAAGACCCCTCCCTGGCACACAGTAGATATGGACCAAGCATGCACCCGTTTATAGCCCCGGAGGCTGGCACAGGGCATATCTTCAACCCACACACAGAGAAAGGGCTGGCAAATACAGGTAGGGTTTAACAGTGAGAAAGCAAGTGCCCATGGAACCAGCACGAGGTCAAAGACTGAAACAGTCATCAGTCCACAAGCCTCTGCACGTTCTTTCCTGATTCAGTTCTCTCCCCCTCTCAGAGGTGAACCTCTTCCTGACTTGTAACAATGCAGTAAAATAATTTTAAATTAATAAGCAGGACCTTTTTAATTTGTAATAAAAAAAATTTTACTACACACACACCCCTAAATACTATAATTCAGTTCTGCCTCTTTTTGGACTTTACAGAAATGGAATCACACTGTACACATTATTATGTGTCTAGCATCATTTGCTTAACGTTATGTTTGCAAGATAATTGCAAGGAGCTGTAGATTGTTCATTTACCTTGCTAAGCAGTATGAATATCCACAATATTGATAATTCATTCCACTGTTGACAGTTTCCAGTTTAGGACTGTTACAGACAATACTGCTGGTGACACTTTTGCATATGTGTCTGGACGTGCATGTACCTAACCCTATGATTGTAACTGCTGGGTCACGCGGCATGCCTATCTTCAATTTTACTAAATCCTATTTTCCAAAGAGAGGCGGCTCAGGATTCATCTACCAGCCTTTTTCAGTACACCACCACCATCTGGTGGCAGCTACCGGTATTGCAGGAAATAGAACACAGGAAAGCGATTTAACCTGAATCGTGGGAGGCCACCTACTTGCATTCTGTTGTAGTAACAAAACTGCTGAGTATTCCGTGATATACTAGGATTCAGCCAGTTTTCATGGAAGCAGAGAATTATCTCCTGGTTCCTTTACATCTCCATACACCATCTAGAATGGTGCAGGTGTGCACACACAGCATATAAGACACCAGAGAATCAACCAATGGTGCTTCAGTCCAACACTCCCAAATTAATGCCAAAGCCTGCCAGAGTTTTTATTTGGGACGTGAGCTCTGAATTCTCTCGCTCATTCAAGTATTTACTGAGATCCTGGCTTTTTATCTGGTTCCTGATAATTCACCCACTCAAACGAGGGTGGCTCTGGCCCGACCAGTGCCTGTCTCCCAGTGGTACTTCCTCCTCCTACTGCCCGGACACCCACTGTGAGGCTAAAGATCAACTTTCATACCTTTTCCTATCATTCAATGATGTTTTTCCAGAAGGACCGAATCCCTGGAACAGATGGGTGACAAGACACTATCCCATCCTACCTCACCTCTCTGGGAGACTCGGGAACTGTTTATCCTCAAAGGGGTCCGGATACCTAGGGGACCTTGCAGCTGCAGGCACTTTATCTCATTTAATTCTCTCAACAACTCTGTGAGGCAGGTACTGATCCTGCCCCACCTGACCGATGATGGGAGAAGGGAAATCACGTGCCCAGAGTTAAGTCGGGGAGTGAGGACTTGAACCCAGGCCTGCCTGACCCCAAAGCCCCACTCTTACCAAACTCCCTATATTCCTTGCCAACAAACCAACATTGGTTTTGGTTCTGCCGAACCATGGCCACGGGCAATCTAACCCAGCAGTTATTCCAGAACCAAACGCGCTCAGGGCTGCAGCACCAAGTCATGGCCAGGACTCTGCACACATTCCCCAGCCCCATCCTCGTCCCAGGCCAAAAGGCCTGAGCATTCAAGAGCATAACATTCAAGAGCATAACAAAGATAAGCAAGGCACTCTGATCTCATGGAGATCACCATCTCAGACCTGCCACCAGAGATAAAAGATTCAAAGCTACAAAGCCCAGCACAAAATAAGCACTGACAGTGTTTCCCATTTAGCACCACAGACATTATCAGAAAAGGAAACAGCAAGAGTAACAAAATAGGCTTCTAAGCACCACTGGGACTTTCCTTTTAAGTTATGCACAATAAATACAAGAGAATTTTAGCCTCCAGAGGATCCCATGGAGGGATTCAATGCTAAGAAAGCTGTTGGATTGGGGACGTTGGGAAGAAGAAGAAAAAGAGAAGGAAACAGTGGCTGTGAAAAGTAAAACTGGTGATGATACCAACAATTCTAGACAAAGTATTGACACCGTCACGGAGACGCAGACACGCGCACATGCTCTGCTCCCCACAACAGTCCTGCGAGGCAAACAAGGCTCAGGCGAGGAAATGAGGCTCAGAGAAGGGACAGGACTCATCCACAAAGACTGGCTACGAAGCGGAGAAGTGGGGACCGTGGACTCCAGGTCCAGGGCTTGGTCACCCACTCTGGGAAGCTGGCCAGGAGGGCAAGAACCCAGGGCCAGCCCTGGTCTCTGGCAAAGCTCCCAGTTCAGTGGGCCAGGAACTCAAGAGTGTTCCTGCCTTGGGAAAGTAGCTTCCTGATCCTGTAAAAACTCGCCTTGGGTGACTGCTCTTTTCAGCAAAGTTTTCTCCAGAGTCAAGAGCTTGAGTTGAAGGAGCTGTATCACTCTCAGGTGGAGGTCTAGCCACGGGCTTCTGCAGGGGTCACTGTCACCACTCAGGTGGCAGAAGCTGTGAGCAGAGTTCCAAAGAGGGAGGAGATGGAGGACTAACACTGGAGAAAATCTTAAAGTGACCAATTTTTCACGATATTTATTCAGCATAATAATCTTCCAGGGCTTCCCTGGTGGCGCAGTGGTTGAGAATCTGCCTGCCAATGCAGGGGACACGGGTTCGAGCCCTGGTCTGGGAAGATCCCACATGCCGCGGAGCAACTAGGCCCGTGAGCCACAACTACTGAGCCTGCGCGTCTGGAGCCTGTGCTCCGCAGCAAGAGAGGCCGCGATAGTGAAAGGCCCGCGCACCGCGATGAAGAGTGGCCCCCGCTTGCCGCAACTAGAGAAAGCCCTCGCACAGAAACGAAGACCCAACACAGCCAAAAATAAATAAAAAATAAATTAAAAAAAAAAAATCTTCCAGAGGGGCAGAGACATGAGCTATTCCCACTCTGAGACCTGGGCAACCGGGGCTCCTGCCCCCAGCCCAGGTTCCGAGGGCCTCACTCTGGCCCTCTCCATAGGCTGAAGAGTCCAGGAAGCCTGCCCAAAGCCCATCCCCCTTCCCCCATACCCAGAGCTCCAGTTCCTAAACCTGCTCCCCCAGCTGCATGGGCCTCTTTCCTGCATCCTGACTCCCAGGGGTGAACCCCACTGTTTGTGTGTACACGCCTAAGTCCAATGAGGGGCCACCAGGAGTCTGTGGGGCTGTGAATGAAGTGTCTGTGGGGCTGTGAATGAAGCTGGGATGTCCACACATGTGTGAGGCCTGTCGTAGTAAGAGGAGTCCCAGATACCACAAATTAGAGGCAGACCTGGATGGTCTTTCAAAAATTTAAATCGCATTTGCCCAGGATGTATTCAGGAAAAAAAAAAAAAAAGTATGTTACTTGATTCTAGAAAAGTTTTCAATCTAATTTCTAAGTTACAGGAAATAAAGCAGTTACAGGAACAAACGAAATGACACCATAAAGAGGCAACCAGACAATTCAGAAGGTGAGACATTCTGCAGAACTGGTCTGGATCCTTCAACAATTAGTGTTAGGAAAAAAGAAAAAAAGAGTCTATTAATGATTAAAAGAGATATAAGATAATTGATGTTGTGATTTCCTTCCAAAGAGCACCATATGGAAATGGGGGAGGGAGGATAAAGAGTAACTTCAGGGACTTCCCTGGCGGTCCAGTGGTTAAGACTCCACGCTTCCAATGCAGGGGGCACGGGTTCAATCCCTGGTCAGGGAACTAAGATCCCACATGCCACAAGGTGTGGCCAATAAATAAATAAATAAATAAAGAGTGACTTTATAGTGGAGAAACCTGACAAACACTACTTCATCCAGGTGATCAAGGTTAATATCAACAGTGATAAGTCATGCTGATAGCATATACCCTTGATATGATGTAAATGAAAATGGCCTTTTACCATTTACCTCTGTGGTCATCCTCCCCAAAACCCATATCCCAGTCTAATCATGAGAAAAATATCAGACAAATCCCAACTGAGGGAGAACGTACAAAATACCTGACCAGTACTCCTCAAAACTGCCAAGGTCATCCAAAAAAAAGGGAAAGTCTAAGAAACTGGCACAGCCCAGAGGAGCCTAAAGAGACATGACAACTAAATGTAACACAGTATCTTGGATGGAATCCTGGAGCAGTAAAAGGATTATTAGGGAAAAACTAAACAAATCTGAATAAAGTATGGACCTGAGTTAATAATAATGCATCAATATTGGTTTATTAATTGTAACAAATGTACCATACTAATGTAAGATGTTAACAATAAGGAAACTAGGTGTGGCATATATGGGAACTCTGTATTATCTTTGCAATTTTTCTAAAACTGTTCTAAAATACAAAGTTTATTTAAAAAGAGAGAGATTGAGATCTAAGGAACATAAGAACCAGATTAAGTGCATGAATCCTGGACTGGATCCTGGTTTATACAAAACAACAACAACAAAATGTCCTTTTGGGAACTATTAGAGAAGTTTGCCTAACTGGGTATTTGGTGATAATGGAATTATTAAGTTCATTCTCTATGTAGATAAGATTCCTTTCACTATGTAGAGAAATGTTCTTTTTAAAAGATGCATGCTGAAAACACAATGTTGGTTTGCCTTCAGAATAAACTCCAAACTCTTTCCCAATGCCGAGACCTGAATCCCTGTAAACTCTGGTGCCGTGAGCTCTCTATAACCTCATTTAGTACCACTCTCTGCTTCACTCATCACAATGGTGCCACATCAGTGTTCCTTCTGGCTCCTCCTGCTCTAGAGTCTTTGCCCACGCTGTGCCTTCCCATGATGGCCAAACCAGAAGTAGCCCCTCCCTCCCCTTGCTCTCTCTCATCACCTTGTTTATTTTCTTCAGAGCCTCAGCCTTCTTGTTTGTCAACCAGCTGTCTCCCACTACTAGAATGTAAATTCCTTGAGGGCAAAGACCCTTTGCCCAACTTGTTCGCCATCTCTCCAACATCTAGAACAGTACCTTGCTCGCACAATATACGCCCAATAAATATCTGTCCAGTGAATAATTCAGTAGGTCTTAGACCGTAACAACTACAGGAGTCACAAGCCATTCCAAGTCACCGCTACTTCTCTTGATGGTAAAACTTTTTTTGGCTGTGCCCCACGGCATGTGGGATCTTAGTTCCCCAACCAGGGATTGAACCCGTGCCCCCTGCAGTGGAAGCACGGAGTCTTAACCACTGGACCTCCAGGGAAGTCCCGATGGTAAAACATTAAGTCAAAGATGTTTAAAAAGGGCACTCAATTTTTTCCCTCCAATGGGGCTTCAATCCATTCCCTCATTTTTGATCTCACCTCTAAGCGGGAGGGAAGCTAGACAGGCAGAG